>NW_027071903.1:9242742-9842742 GCF_038088225.1 Cyrtonyx montezumae
AAATATGTTCTCAAGACTCAGGAACTACTGAATCAGTACCTGGGGGAAGAAGTTAGGGGAATACCATGGCAACCCATCAGGGAACATGAATCTCAGAAACCAGGAAGTGACATCCATACAATACCTCTGGATTGTTGATAGCCCTCTGTTAGCAGGACCAAAAGCATAGAGATTAAGTGCAGAGAAAAAGATTCATCCTGGCATCTGCTATGTGTCCACATGTAATTTACCCTCTTTATGGTGAGGGGTCATGGATATAAAATGCACTATTTTTGAGTTGCCTATTCTGTTCAATCATCTCTTTTCAACACAAGCTCTACTTGGCATTATTTTTCAGTTCTAGCTATAGGAAACTCTCAACACTAGCCTTAGCAGCTTTCTAACTCTTAACACAAGAAAGCTAATTAGGTGTCTAAGGTATTTCTATAGCATCCATTTGTTATAGTACCTGGGCAGATCACAGTCATTAATATAACTATTCTCCCAACATCACTGTGAAGTTCTACTGTAACTGAAATTTATTTACTCTTCACACCTATACACTCAAAAAGGTGACTACAAAATATTTTTTATTCGCAATAAAGAATTATCATGATGTTTGAAATGCCTAAAATTTAAGCATAAAAGCAATAAACGAGCTTTTCTGATCTGATTTGTGCAAAGGTAACACATAAATAATTTCTTATACCTAATTTCTCGCTGCAAAGGGCAAGCATTGCTCCCTAAGGCTGCCATATGTGGCTGCAGAGCTTACTCCACAGATAAGCATGTGGGTAACAAACTCATTCCAAGTCTCCCTCCTTTAGGTTGTAACCAAGTTGGTTCAAGGCCAAAAGAATTAAGAAAACTGCTTCTTATTTTTGCCATCAGCATAATGAACAAAAGTCAGGCGTGTTATACTTTCACCATGGCTGCAATCAAGACTTCAACTAGAATTTTTCCCTGAAGCAGCTTTCCTAATCTTCAAGACATCTCCATATATTGGTAAATAGAATTAGATATACAGAAATACAGACATTCTCAAAAAGACACATTCTCACATTACAGTAATGTGTGTTTGTCTTTAAAAGTAGACATGATGTGCGACCTGCCATAGGGAACGTGCTTTAGCAGGGCGGTTGGACTCGATCTCTTAAGGTTCCTTCTAACCCCTGCAATTCTGTGATCATCACCACATGGATATTATCCATTATGATTTTATAATCCTGCTTACAAATCACAAGAATTAGTTTGTAGATGAGTAATCATTGAAAGGAAAACAGCAGCTCCCCCAAAATTCAAATCCTCCACATAAATCCTTTCAAATCAGAAGGGGCAGGGAGCAGCTAGCCCCAGCCCATCAAGCACCAAGTGAGAAGAAACGGTTCTTGGAAGACTACATTCACAGAAAAATAGAGAGAATGCTGGAAAAGCTTCACTCCTAATCCATATGCATGCATTCACGGGTTAACATGCATATAACACACCAGCGCACAGACATATCCTGGCTTTCAGGGTGTTTTTAAATACACAATTTTAAATAGCACAAGAAAAACAAACAAAACTATTCAGCTTGTCAGTAGCCTGAAAGCAATTTCCCTGTTCTCCTCCATCCGTTTATACCACACTGCAACATTTAACAAGCAAAAGCAGTACTCCAGAAAGCACGTCTTTGGGCTTTTAGAGGAGATCAGTTTAAAACTATGTTTAAAATGAAGAAATGAAGTATGTACTTCTGTGAAGAGAAAAAAATATCAAAACGTACATCTGAGTGAAGAATTTCTTCCCATCCTACCTTCTTTACTTTGACCATTTGTACTAGCTAAAATGTGTCTCTTTTAAAGTACAGAAGCCAGGTCACAAAACATAACTGTGCTTGCACCGAGTGGCCAGCTCAGCTTGGTGCTTGCCAGTTACCCAGATTAATTACATTGCTCTGCCTGTCCCCGTGACCCATGCTGACAAATTCCTCAGATCAGGATGGGACTCCCTCACTATGAAAGACAGCAACGCTAACTTTATCAGCTTACATTATTTTTAAACCTGAAAAAAATAATGAATTCTTATTTTAAATAAATGCCACAGCAGAATGAAAAAGTACTGCATTAAGCACTTCAACTGCTTGCCAAGCCTAATGACACCTTGATTAACACAGCAATCAATGGTATGGGAGCCAAACAGCCTCGATGGGCCATACACAGCAATACCATGCCTTATGGCTTTGTATTTTCACATCAGCCTCTCCAGCACCACCTGATAAATCAACACATAGGCCATTAAATGGTTCATTATCCCAGTAATATGATCCACTCTGTCTGCCAGGAAACACAAGAGATGATGGGCACCATCTACCCGCAACCATGACTGTCCATCAATATAACAGATTAACTGTATGAGGGAGTTCAGTTTGGTGTAGAGGTCAGTGGGAAGCCTCACATGATAATTTTTCTTCTGCAAGGCTTGACCTCCTAACAGGAAAAAAAAAATGTGGACAAAGAGAAGATAACATGGTTATCCTGCTGCAGAGACAGCTTCTTAAAATGAAAAAAATAATAATTAGATTAAAAAGTAAGGATCATGACTGTATGAAAAGAGTCAAGGCTCACATGCACCTTGTGAGCTCCTGTCACAACACCGCAACAGTAAAGTTAGACAGATACCTTTTCCTAAGGAAAGCAGAATTTAGTTAAAGTACAAAACAAAAATAATTTCTGTATAATCCAAATATGGTCACTTGGGAAAAGGAAGGGAATTTGTGCAGGGTAAGGGGATTTTTATATTTATTTATTTATTGGTGGCTTTTGTTGTTTTCACTTCCTCTAGGAAGCATTCTTAGAATAATTCCTGTTTTTAAAATAACGACATAACTGTTGCAATGGCAGAGCTCTCCATTCCAATAAGTTTACTTGGGAGAGGTAACTGGATCATTTTTGTGGCCCTGCTCTGGACATACTCCAACAGGTCCACGTCCCTCCTGTACCAAGGACTTCACATCTGGACACAGTACTTCAGATGAGACCTCACCAGCTGGCCACACTGCTTTTGATTCAGCCCAGGATACAGTTGGCTTGCGGGCTGTGAGGGGACACTGCTGGCTCACGTCCAGCTTGCCATCCACCACTACCCCCAGGTCTTTTTCAGCAGGGCTGTTCTCAATCCTTTCATCTCCCAGTTTGTATTGTGAATGGACTTTACTTTGACCCAGGTGCAAGACCTTGCACTTGGATTTGTTGAATCTCATGAAGTTCATCTGGGCCCGCTGCTCAAGCCTGTTTAGGTCCCTCTGAATGGCATGCAGCATGCTAACTGCACCCCACAGCTTGGTGTCATCAGTAAACTCACTAAGGTAAAGTACAGAGTAAAGAGTACTGGCCACATCACTTATCCCTATAAGGAAGAGCATTATGGGATTGTGGTCTGTCAGTAGCAGGCTACATAGTTTCCCAGTGCCACTCTTTACCTGCACGCCAAGAAGACAGGTAGACATCTCTAAGAAGAGGGTCTGCTCAGCACATTGGGCACTGGATTCCCTGTAGGGAGGAATCACCTGCACCCACCACCCATTGCTTCTGCAGTAACACAGCCTTAGTGCTGGAGGAAGGCTCGTCCCGGTTTATTAGCACTGCCAGATGGGCCCCGCACTCGCACGGCCGCACAGCCGGAGCGCAGAGGCACGTGTGGGGGTGGAGCTTTTTGTTTGCAGCTCTGGGCACAGACTTGCTTCCATCTCTTCTTTTCCTTCGCATTTTCGCCTCCAGCCTCGCACTTTTTTCCCCGGCGCAATGGGGTTTCCCCAGTGCTTTGGGTTGAGTTTTTTTTCGTCATTGAAACATCCAGCCTGCATGGATGAACTGTGACCACCCCGCTCCTTTTCATCGGCCGTGACGCTTTCTGTTGCGCACATTTCATCCTGCAGCCTCAGGCCGCGAGCCCGAGCACGCCTCCTCCCCGCTCACACCCACAGGGTCTGCGGCATCCATCCACACAGCGGCAGACACGCGTGGATACCGCGATAAAGCGTCCGTCTTCAGAGGGCGATAATCCTGCACTTCGGAGCGCGTGGGGACCCCGAGCTCAGCGGGTGACAACCGCACCCCCTCAGCCCTCAGCGCGCCCGCCCGTCCCGCGCCGCTCCGTGGCACCGTCGCCACGCGCACGGGACCGCCCCCGCCCCCGCCGCCCCTCAGGGGCCGCTCGCGCCCTTCTCGTGGGCTTTCCCCGCCGCGCTCTTTCCGCAATGTGGTCCTCTTGAAGCCGACTGCAGTTGGGTGTGCCTCTAGTGCGGTGGTAGCAATGCAGAACATGGGAAGGGCTGAGGTTCCAGCCCCACCAACTCACCAGGGTCCTGCCGCTACTAGGAGCACGAGGAGCCGTTCCCACTACGAGGAAACACATCCAGAAAGTGCTCGAATGGGCTTACTAAACTAGAAATATAGCTACTGAGGAAAAAACCTAACACTTATGAAGTTTAAGGCATTGACATTCAATAGTTAGCTGTGCTGATTATCAGGTTTAACGCTGCCATAAGTTGAACTTCATTACTCAGCTGATTTCTTGCACTGTGAATGCCTTTTCCATTAAACACTGGCAAGTACCAAATGCAAAGTAAATCACTTCACAGAAAACCTGTGTCATCCAGTATCAAATTCCAGAGATCTGGGTTTGATTTCACTTTTTTTGAATACAATTTATATTAATAAAATTTGTAGTAACGCAATTTATAATAATACACTGTGAAGAAACAAATTTAGTCAGCTACAAATGAAAAAAATGTGTTGTTTTTTTCTTTAATATAACACACTACATGTGTATTTGTTGTCTTTATTGGTGTTTTAACTTGAAAGCTATCGTCTTCTGAAGTACTAAACTGGAAACATCTCCTAGTATCACAGAGAAATAACATCCAAGTGCATGTAGTTGCACAAAACAATGTAGTGTTACTATAGCAACACTTCTACATTTCTAGACTTGTTAATTGTAAGTGTGAATCTTAACACTAAATGAGTGTACTTTCACACAGACAGACAGCGGTGCGTTAACATCACCCCCACAGAAGGCAACAGAGCAGTTTGGTACTGAAAGCAGAGCTTGGCCTAGATCTATGCAAGATCCCATATGCTCATAGTACGCTTCAGTGACATATTTAGTACATGTGTACAGAACATGAGACAATGAAAACTCTTTCTGGTTCCTAAGCACTACTTCATGAAACAGCAGTAATAATCAGCATACTCATTTTTAGAGGGAATGGCCTCAAGTTGCACCAGAGAAAGTTCAGGATGGATATCAGGAGCAATTTTGCCTCCAGTGGTCAGACACTGGAACAGGCTGCCCAGGGAGTCACCGTCCTTGGAGGCATTCACTAGACATTTATATGCTGCACTGAGGGACATGGTTTAGCAGGGAAATATCGGTGGCAGGTGGACATTTGGACTAGTCAACCCTGGAGACCTTTTCCAACCCCGGTGCTTCTATGATTCTATTACACATACACATGCGGCATGCGTGCATTTCAGTGTAAGCTCTAGTGCAGCTGAACAAACAACAATTTGAAGGTTATCTCATATAAAAGCGAAGAGAGCTATCTTTAGAAGGAAATTGCTGAAAGCCAGTCGTGTTTGTTTATTTATGTTTTGTCCTTACTTAGTTGCAGGTTTTGTGAGCTTTTAGAAAGGAAGCTTTATACTAGAGTGCCTCCTAGTGGCTATAGAGATACAAATCATAGCAAATAATTAGTAAGTGAATCCACACAAAAATATGTCTATAGATACACTGGAAATATTCGATGCAAGTCGGTTTTGCATGGTAATGCTGTTTTATAAATAGAAGCATAATTTAGGGATTATAAGAGGTTACTTTACCACATGAATAAGTAAGAAAGCAGTAGAAAAATACATAGCTCAGCCTTGTGAATAAATACAGTGTCTGGATTGCAAGTTCATGTCAGGTGTTAAGAATGAGCAATGTCACAATTTCATCAAACAATTCTATTAGTAGTACTTATCAGAATAATTATTAACCACGACAGCCACTTATCAAAAGTTTATGCAATATTGAGCCATTAAAAAATAAAAATGACGAGTTTATACCTGATTCTGCTTAACAGCTTTCATCTCCACACCCCACAGCAACTGAAGGCCACTGTCTACTTGGAAGAGACTGCAGAAGCAGACCCAGAATCAGACCAGCACTAAAGCAAGGCACAGCAAGTACTTTCTAACAACTTCCTCAGGCTTGTCAAGCACAGCCAACCAATAATCAGCCGTCAAGCTACAAAAGTATTACAAACAGACCTGCCTTACAAAGTTGCAGGAAGGAATGGAAGCTATGGATGAGGGTAGGGATGGTGCAGACACATGGCTTGCCCCAACCTCCAGCTCAGCTCACCAGCACTGCACTGCAGTCACTTCATTACATGACCCTTTCCACCTCTGAAAGTGTAACAGACCAGCATACAGGAGGTATGTCCTACTCAAGGAAGAACAAAAGAGGTGATGCACTGAAAGGAGGCTAAACTCACTTAAAGGTTTTGTATGCATTTCCAAAAGAAGACCTAGGGAGAGGGCTTCAGTGCTTAGTTAAGAGAGATTCAAAGCCAACAGTAAATTAACAGAAGTTACAGAAGATTAGCAAACCATACCTTCCAAAACCGCTTCTGTGACTGGCACCAATAATCACACACATCACTACTAATTACCAACATCCGAAAGTAAACGCTGCCAGTAAGTAACTCCCAGTGGAGACTTCTAAGGACAGTTTTATACCACAGAATTTGTTTCTCTCACGTAATCCTGCAATTAACTTATTTACATTTGTTGAAACACATGATGAAAAGCTCTAGTAATTTATGGAATTATGCACATAGATAAAGCCCAAGAATTACAAGCACCAGCCAAAGCATTAACCCTGTTAGAGGGCCCTCAGGCAACCTCCAAGCAAAGTGCCCAGCAGACAGAAAACCCTTTTCCTTTTCCTTTTCCCTTCCCCTTCCAGCCCCCCTCCCACCCCCCCACAAGGCTCACACCTGCACCCCAGGAGCCCACTGGTGCTGCCACACTTGCAGGCTGAGCCCAAGGCAGCTCTGCTGCTGCAATACAGACTGCTCAAGTCTGCTGTCAAGATGAATCCATACCTGAGGAAACAGACACCAAGGATTACTGTGTGATTTAGCTCCAGCTCCCACATGTGTACAAAGCTGCAGCAATGCTGCAATGGAGAGGCTGTCACCTCATCCATAAGACCATAATAAAACACTGTGCTGCATTGCATGTTTATACAAAGCCCTGGGAAATATCTAATACATAGTCACAGCTGCAGTTCCTTTCTGCCTATTCCACACTGCTCATCAGAATTACCATTTAACTCGCCCATATTATAAGTTCATAAGGTTGGAAAGGACCTATAAGATCATCTAGTCCAACCATCCTCCTATCACTATCTCTACCCAACTACTAAATTAAGTCCTTTAGCACCTCATCTAAACGCTTCTTGAACAGCGCTAGGGATGGTGCCTCAACCACCTCCCTAGGCAGGCCATTCCAGTGCCTGACCACTCTTTCAGAAAAGAAATGCTTCCTGAGGTCTAATCTAAATCTTCCCCGGCGCAACTTGTGGCCATTCCCTCTCGTCCTGTCATTACTTATCAGGGAGAAGAGGCCTACCCCCTCCTCACCACAACCCCCCTTCAGGAAGTGGTAGAGTGCAATAAGGTCTCCTCTGAGCCTCCTCTTCTCCAGACTAAACAATCCCAGCTCCCTCAGCCGCTCCTCATAAGACTTGTGCTCCAGGCCCCTCACCAGTTTTGTTGCCCTTCTCTGAACACGCTCCAGGGCCTCAATGTCCTTCTTGTAGTGAGGGGCCCAAAACTGAACACAGTACTCGAGGTGCGGCCGTACCAGAGCTGAGTACAGGGGGATGATCACCTCCCTGCTCCTGCTGGCTACACTATTTCTAATACAGGCCAGGATGCTATTGGCCTTCTTAGCCACCTGGGCACACTGCCGGCTCATGTTGAGCCGAGCATCAACCAACACCCCCAGGTCCTTTTCCTCTCTACATTCTTCAAGCCATTCTGCCCCAAGCCTATAGCATTGCATGGGGTTATTGTGGCCAAAGTGCAGGACCCGGCACTTGGTCTTATTGAACCTCATCCCATTTAGCTCAGCCCAGCTGTTCAGCCTATCCAAATCCCTCTGAAGGGCCTCCCTACCCTCAGGCAGTTTGACACATCCTCCCAGAGGAGGATTATTAACATACATACTGGTGTTTCCAGATCCCTTCCATGCAGAGGAATTATGCCAAAATGAATTTTCTATACTGTAAGTGAATGCTTTAGTAAAAGAAGAGTAATTAATCCTCTTTCAGTTTCTTCTCTCTCTAATTCTTAGTGAACTCTCTCTTTCCCCTTTTGTGTCCTCCCAAAACATTACTGAATCAGATCTCAAACGCTGTATGTAAACCAAAAGAAAAGGCATTCCAGGTTCTCTTCAGTTTGATAACATACAAATGAGGGTATATCCAAACTGAATTTCCATTTAGGTCAGCTATTGGACAGGAAAAAAGAAAGGTTGATATTGCTCACATTTTTACAAACTATAGAACAAACCAGACCAGGAAAATGACTGCACTGGACCTCAGGACCTCTAAAACTCTTCTCTGAAAATTATGAACTCGCTATAGGCCAAACAAGTTCCCCCCCGCCCCCTTCTCACTCTAAAGTAGTAAGTGTGTAAAGTTCCAATTCACTCTTATTAACCTTTCAGAAATAATTTCTAGAACGAACAGCCCTTATCTCAAACAACAGTAGCCCGTATTAGTCTCAGATGGAAAAGGAGTTATTAATCAGTGAGCTTTATAGCCATATAGCACACAGCTTCTAAGACAGATTTCCGAAAGCTTCCTGGAGAAAGACGAAAGGGCAGGAGGTAGTGCCCTTCATAAAACTGGTAATGTACTCTTACCTTCCCATCTTCTTGCTGGTGCAGTATAGTTCAGCAAGACACATGGGCTGTTTGTGCCAAGTTCCCATTTGTAAGACAAGAGAACATCATTTACCATATTTAGTGGATTTGTGAGAACAGATAATGAATGTCTCCAAAAACCTTTAAAATCTAGCAGATAGATTGCTTTTTTCCTCCTTCCCTTGCCTTCAGCTTTACTGGAAATTTATCCAGCAGTGTTGGTTGCTTATCACCGTCACTTTTTCCAGGAGGCTTTCTACTCAGCAGCTTTTCTACAGTAACCTTTGTGATTCTCTCACAAGCTCCTGCTTTTAAATCTAGAAATGGCTGACTGTGGTAGGTGCATTCCATTCCACAAGCTGCATGTTAACCAGCTATTTTGTACAAGTGTTAATTCCTTTGTACTTTATGCTGTATGTGAACCAACAGACATTTTTGCATATTTTTTGTTTTTCAACTGTTGATGAAAATCATCTCAATAAAGACATTCTTCAAGTGCTAAAAAGTCTTGAGGATGGGGAGTTTTAATTTTATATCTAAGTTTCATTTCTATTTGACACCTTGCTTTTATATTTCATACTCACAGCAGGTCATCACAGTGGTAAAATGAGTAAGAACAAGGCAGTACTGTGACACGTGCTCTGGTAGCAATGACAGAGCTTAAGAGCATAGTAGTGCTTTGTGAACATTTCATTTCAAATCCAAACTTCTAAAGATTTTTGTTTTCTCATTTGTTTCGGACACACACAGACAAATTGTTGCAAAGTTCTTCATATACCTGCATGTATCAATGCTTCTAGTTGCATGTCATCACTGACTTGGCAGCTACCAAAGTCAACCCAGAAGAAACTGAGTTTCTATTAAAGAAAGCAATTAGACTGAAAGAAACGAAATTGTACACAAAACTAGAAGTCACAAAAACATACAGAATGACCTGTAATTATGGGAATAGATACAGTATTTAACCAGGTGAAAAAGTTTCAGCTAGCCAGCATGTGGATTTGGCAGATGCTAACACAAATAAAATCTGTCCTTTCACAGCTTCACTGAAGAGGAACAGCACTTCAGTGGTGGAAGGAACTCTTCAAAGATTCTAGATTGGCTGGTGTGTCTGCTTATCATGCATAACAAAATGCTTTAGGTCAGTTAAAACTGAAGTAATATAATGCTGGCCTTCTTTACTAAAGTAATTGATGAAATATCAGCTTTATAATTTTGCTCTTCATCAACATATTTTATTAAATCGTTTCGTAAGTAGTCCTTGTCTCTGAAATGAGCAGAATCTTGTTTTACTGCAGGCAGTGAATCAATTGAATCAATAACCATATCTGATTGCTATCAGGTAGACAGCAGCAGAACACTTGAGCTTTAAAGAGCAAGCCTAAATCTCACTGGAGACAATTATGTTCTTGCTAAATTTAAACTGCATAAAATGGCTGTAGTACTTTCATAAGGCTCACAGTAAGATTAATAGTATAAGGTAAAAATTGAATAGCTTGGACACAAAAACATGTAAGACAAACATAAAGTACCTGCTGAATAGGATTGTGTAATAGAACTAACAGTTTTTTCTAGCATTTCAAGCTTGAACACCTGGACTATGTTGTACGTTTCTGGAAGGAGTATCATTTAAAACTGTCTTTTGCTACATAATAGCCACAGCACTACCTTGGTTTCTACACTGCCACCTTAACTTTCATAGCTCATTTTCTAACTCATTTGCTGGAAAAACAACAACAAAAAAAAACAAACCCTAAGTTATTTCCCCAAATGCCTATTTTATTCTCCTTTCTGGAGGGAAAAAAAAAGTGCATACTTGAGATATAAAGGATATAAAGGCAATGGAGCTCTTTCTGAAGTGTTACAAGATATCCTTCAGGATTGTCTTATTCCTACAAAATATTTGTGGTGAAATCTGAAAGCAGCCAGCTACAGGACAGTCTCATTTTACTTTAAAATACAAACAACTGGGAAGAAAAAAATCCCAAATATTTCCCTCCTGCAGAATTTTTGCTAATATGTTCATACTGCTTTTCAGCTACAGTAACGTTGTCTGTTACTGTGTAGAAATATTTGACACCGCACCAACTTTAACAAGATATTCTCTTTCCTCCAGATATTAAAACATAAACTTATGCAAATCAATCATCCATAATTTACTGCTCACCTAAATCTTGCTTTTATTTATTTATTTATTATTTTTTAGGTACAGACTCAGTCTCGCTTCAGTAAGGCCTTGGTATAGGTAAGACTAGAACACGGCCTAAGGGAAGTTCATAAGCTAATCTGTAACACAGAGAAGTAGTGACACAGAAAATGAAAGCAGATACAATATGAACAAAAAGCTCTCATGAATATTCAGGCTTTTAATTTTAAGTAATAGCATACATTATGGCGCTAAAAAAAATCAGGATAAGAAACTTGGTATTTTAGGCAGGGAAGGAGTAAATTCCACCTAGAAAGACAAAAACGTTAATCTTCAGCTTAGCAATGTGTATTACATAATAGTTTTATAGTTCTGCCTACATTTTCAAGCCCTGAACATTTAGATCTGCATTCAGAGGAGGTGTTGGGCAGCAGTTGCAAAACTGAATTCCACTTTCAAGAATGTCGGTCCTGTACTACACAAAGAGAGAAAGACAGCAGCTTTACACATAAGTGGCCACGTACCATAACTAGTGTAACACAGATGGCTTCAGAGCACCTCCACGCTGTGCAAGCAGTGGCTCAAAGCTACACTCCCCAGACACACTGCATGATCAGAGACAAACTCAGGGGCACTGCAGGACAAAGTCCCTTGCAAACACTTTCAGCAATGTGAAGAAGCCTGGTAAAACCCGACAAGTACAAATTCTCACATCTTAGAACTCTCCTTGTGAAGACCTCACAAAAAGCACAGGTGGTTTCTGAGTATCATTTAGATGTAGGGCATATATGAAGGAGTATGTTATGCTTGAGCCTATTACTTGGCTCATGCTCTTCTGATGAGGCAGGCTCAAAAAATGTACTAACATTCAACAGTATCTTGGAAACCTTGTTACCGTGCACAGCTTACTGTAGGACATTTTCCATGTCTAAGCAGTAGGTCCTTCCCACAGCAGATTCTGTCTAAACCATTTATCTACAGAGGCTGCTTTCATCCTAGATTTATTCTGCATACCACTATTCTACAATATGGCATCTCTTCTTTCCCACAGCAAGCATAGCTCAAAGGCTCCTCATTCAAGGCTGAGCAGAATGGTTCCCTGGAGAATTTCAGACACTTTGTGTCAGATTTGCACAGAAGCAGTCAGGATAATCAGCAACAGAGCTGACGTACACAGTATTTTATTATAAACTCCTGATTGCAGTTTATCACCACTGAGCCTTGAGTCAGAGCTGACCACAGCTCTACCTGTGGGAAAGTTCTTTAGTGAGAAGAAACAAATAGCTAGGTACAGCCAGCTGTTCATGTCTTTTGAAATGAGAAAGTGAAAATTAACAACAGCCTGTGTAGAATTCCACATTACCAAGCAGTCCTGCAGGCACAACATTTCAGGAAAGCCTCTCTGAATTGTATCACTGCACCTATTTATCAGTCATAACAGGAGTGAAAAACAAGACAAACTCCAGAACAAAACACCAGCACAGAAAGATTCTGTTAATTCCTTCAAGTTCTCAGTTACTGCTGCTTTCAGAAAGAACACAATTACTAAGGACACAAGGGCTTGGCACATTTCATGTAAAGCAAAAAAAAAAAAAAATTGCCCTTCAAATAGGTTTTCAGGTTATAAGACATCAAATCCTTATGGCTTTTCTGTTTTTCTCCAGGGAGAGAGATTTTTCTCTGCCTGAGATTTCACTATATTTACCTTTCAGCAGCCCCTAAAATTAATAAAATGTTCAGCTCCTATAGCCCAAGAATGAAAAGACATTGTCAGAATCACTTTGCTCTTTTTTCTTTACTTGAGGGAAGGAGAAAGACTTTTCTGGATAAGAAAAGAATGTAAGACACTTTCAACCATTTTTATGCCAAAATGATCGTGACTGGCAGAAAACACATCTGTCCAGGGTGATACCAATACATTTTCCACTCTTTCAGTTGATCACTAGACATCTTATTTCTTAATGTTTTCACAGCACTCTGCGCTTACAAAATATTCATACGTGTCTTAGGCAATTTA
The DNA here is from genome assembly GCF_038088225.1 of Cyrtonyx montezumae. NCBI lineage: Eukaryota > Metazoa > Chordata > Aves > Galliformes > Odontophoridae > Cyrtonyx > Cyrtonyx montezumae. The sequence continues at coordinate 9,255,845 of NW_027071903.1, forward strand.
CATCATATTACCATGGGGGAAAAAAGTAGTTTCTCAGTAGAGGGCAACTGACTCCCACCTTACATACCACACATCATTCTATACAGGCTAACTCATGTAACAGAGATCTAGTTGTTATGATGACACACAAAAAACCATGAACCCTCCCAAACAAGACGCTTAGCAGTCTTGTCAATTTGGGACCCTAACCCTTGCAGCCAAAGCCAGCAAAAGCAGTTTTCTCAGTAAAGTCAGTTTGCAACTCTGTGATAGTTGGGAAGTTCACTGGAAGCACATTGGAACCCAAGAACAAATACTTTGTCACAGAGGAGAGAGGAACTAATCTTTCTCTTTCTTTCACACACCATACACAGATGAAGTGCAGAAAACCCACTTCTTGGCATAAATCAAGATGTTAGTGATGTTTATGCTTTTCCCTACCACAGGAAAGGGAAGATGTGCCGAGAGTCCAAGGCAGGAGGAAGCAGAGAAGGAATTTGTATTGTCATCTTCAGTGCATTACAGTGCCAACATTGAAAGGTGTGAGAGAAGTCTCAATGACTGCAAAAAAACCATAAAAGCTCCAGGGAAAGACGTGAGAAAGGTTTCTGAAGACTGCAACTGCACCACATGACCGAAATAATCAAAGAACACTGGACAGTGCTAGTCCTGCAGTAAATCCATCTGTCACGTGCTAATCCAGTCTGGATATCAGAGCTTTCACCCATGTTGCTCTTTTTATATGGTATTTACATTATATTCTTCTGCAAAAATGACACTTATCTCTGATCTTTTAGCATTGACTTGTCTTTACTCTGTATGTCTCCAGCTCAGAGTGCAGTGGAATCCTGCCCTCATATAGGTGCTCTAAGCTTTCCTAAATTGATTACAATGAAAATAGATGGTTGTTTGATCCTCTTTTTTTAAAGCAGAACTAACGCAGATAAACTGTCCACAGACAGTTTACTGTCAGACAGTTCTTGTCTTAGTACAAGAAAAATCTTGTACTAAAAATTAGCAGTGGCATCACTGCATATCATCATTGTCATTTAATGAGTTGTGTTTGTTGAAAATAGAATGAAAATTCACAACTAAAAGCATACTGCTGTACAAAAAGACCTCACTGGGACTTAACAGCCTCACCACTTGTAATAATCTAAGAATATATGGGAATATGAAGGAATATAAGGGAACACAAGAATTTAGGAGTATTTTCCTTACTGATGCTTTATGTCATCTTAGCGATACCTCAGTGCGAGTTCTGTGGCCTCTGGCACTGTCTGAGTATTTAAATACATCTGGCAACATATCACACAAATTCACATCATTTTAACAGCTTACAAAGTGATCCTTGTAACTTTCACCTGAATGACTCTTGCACCCTGGAGCTCAGTATTTTTTTTTGCTTTTTGTCAAAGTGAGATTTGGAGAGACAATATTCCCATACCGAATTTCACAATAGGGCAACTTAGGTTCCTTTTAAGTTTTTAAAGCAGAAGATGAGCACAATAAAGAGTAAGACAAGTTTCACTCCCTTAATATCCCATGAGAACAATACCTTTTTCACCCCTTTTCCTCTTTTACCATAAAAGCCATACCTACATTTGAACTTCCTCACAGTAAAGCCCTCTCAAGAGAATGGAAGGCACTCAAATAAGATACCTCCACAGTACTACTACACTCCAAAAATTAATTTGAAACACACACATTTGACATACATTCATTCTAAGCAATACTGAAGCAATTTAAGTTTTCACTGAAAACAGAATCATTTTCATAACATGAAGATTAGCTAAAATTCTTAATTACATTTCAGGTCAGGTATGTTTTCTTAATTAAATCACCTTAAAAGGTGTCAAAATCTAATGCTATTCCCATATTATGAAAAATTGGATCAGGTTAAGTGAAAAAAACAGTACTGGAAAGGCTTTTGATTTTTCACTACATGATATACCAGTTTCTGGCCTGCTAGTCAGATTTGACTGGAAGAATAACTGCACCCAGCTCACCAGACTGGGATGCGAATGACTGATACAGCAGCACATGAAGCACAGCAGTCAGGCATCCCTTTGTGCATTCCAACAGGGACAGGTGCTTAACGCTGTAAAGCAGATGCCTCAGCCACATGGCTGAGCATAAATCTTAGGTATGAAGAACTAGCTGTCCAAAACCACATACTGAACCACAATTGAAATGAGAATATATGGAAACAAAGTAAAAATTGACAAAAATAATAAAAAGTAAAAATAAACTAACAAAACCCGCTCCCTACTCACCCTCTGTATTCACACAGCGAACAAAGTTTAGACCAAGCTCAGCATTTGTTCACAAAGGACTTATTTCATCACAATACCAGGTAGCATTTCTATTCTTAAAAGAAATATTTTGTGCAAATACAGTTCAGGTTCTGAATTGTACACATGTTTTGCTGTAAGATGGATTACCTCTTTCAACTCAAACAGCCCATATGGGAAGGTTCTTCCAATTAGGAAGAAAACACAATAACGAAAGTGTAAATTCTCTTAATCTTCAGTCACAGAGAGTACTTAATTTTATTTTCTAAGTTAAGCAGAAATTTAATAGTAAGGTCCAGTTTCACTCAATACTCTGAGCTCACCTTCCCAGTCAAAGATCCGTTTGAAATTACCTTTAGTTTTCTCTCTAGACTACAAGAGAGATGTTTTTGCAGATCACTGTCTGATTTCTGGCTTTTTCTAAACATTACTTTAAGGTACACATATACACACACACATAAAACGAAAACACTACAGCTAAATCCACTCTCAGTGCTTGCCTGATAATAAAAACACCACATATGACTGCCTAGCTTTTTCTTTTTTAGCATTTGTTACACATAAGGCTAGTGTTCTACTTGCAAAACCCCAAACATAATGAAGACAACTGGCCTTAAGAGCTTGCAAGCAAAGTGCTGTAAGATGCTACGCTTGCAATAAAGGGCTACTGTACCACAACAGAAAGCACAGCAATAACAGTGGAGTAGCAAAGTCCAAGGCTGCAGCAAAAGAGAACTTGGTCAAATGCAACCACGGGCACAGAAACATACAAAAGAAGCTGCTTACCTTCAGAAAGCCTCAGGTATGCAGGAATCTCCAGAAGGACACCCTTATCTCCACTGCCAACCTTTGAATGAGATCGGGCTCCAGCCCTTCTGGTCACTCAGGTACTTTGCACACACCTGAGCTCCCCTGGGTTGTTCCTGCCTTCCCACCAGGTGCAACATCACTGGCTCAGGCCATGACTTATCATTTTGGCCACAGGCTGATAAAAAAATAGCAGTGATTTCAGTGATTTAGCCTGAGCCTTTTACTGTTTCTTAAATCTTGATACTGACCCCGCCATTAGTCCATACTGTTACAACTTCCATCAAATTTTAATTATAGAAAAAAAAAAAACTCTTCTAAATTCACTGTGCCCACCAAGTACATTTGGCACAGAATTCACAAATCAGCACTATCTGGTATAATTCAGAACCAGATTTAGGCAGTTTTACTCCTGAAGTCTCCCAGACCAAGGTTTCTGACACCTCTCTGACTGTCCCTCATCTACTTTCTATGTGAAAGCCTTCACTTGTCAAGTTTTTAAGCTCATGAAAGAAAGCTGTACCTACAGTCTCAGTTATACAGCTGCAGCAGCTGGAGAGAAACAGATAAAGCACCAATATCCAGCAGAGGTACTTCAGAACCAGGTTAAGAACTTCCTTTGGGTCTGTGATCTGCTAAGGGCAGAAACACTTGCCAGAAAATGTTAAAATAAAATGAAAGAGTAAAAAATACCACGCATTTTTTTTTGTTGTTACTTTGAACATGGGCTTGATTCTGCTTCCCAGGAAAATTCATGGTCAAGGAAATAATTTTCAGCATAAATGAGCTAATAAATAGAAACTGCATAGCTTACTATAACAAAAGCACCAAGGTTTTGTATTACATAAACCGTTTACCTAAGCAGACAGATGCAAAGGACTAATTAATAGGATACTTTAAAAATAAACAGTAGCCTTTTCATACTGATCAGTTCTTGCTAAATAGATTGTTAAGTATTGATGAGTATCTCACGAGCTGTTGAAAGAACAGCGAACACCTGTAAAATTCCTTCCACACTGCTAGAAGTCTACAAGTTTATTAAATATTCATTTGCCTGCCTTCTTTCTCCTCCAGTGGCTCGCAGACTTCAGACTGCATCTATTTAAGCCCTCCAAAGATATTCCTGAATACAGGCATGAAAGGCATGAACTGAAGCCAACACTGGGGGAAAGGTTCGTTTTGATTGGTAATGTTCCCACACATGAATACTCTGTAATTACTGAAACATCACAGAATTATTCAAACAACAGGACAATGTTTGTCAATGCCTCCTGAATAAATGCACTTGTTTAACTATAATCCAATTTCTATATGAAGATTTTTTAGTCCATTTTTGAGATTCTCACTCCCAACTCATTTCATTCTTCATGTACTTCAGAACACAAAGAAATCTATTAGCTTTTAAATCTACATAGATGTCTTAAATAAATGTTCTACTACTTCTTTCAGAAAGAACGTTTAATGCACTGAAAGCTAAGTCAGCAGAAATATAGGCACTTAATCTGAGTGAAACATACGTGATAGTGCGCTGCCTTTTGGAGACAATGCAGTGTTAAGTATTCACTGAGAGAAACACCATGCCTGAACTGAGCTGGACTCGTATCAGTAAGAGAGAGCATCCATGACAGCCATCACTTCAGTAATGCTCCATGTGTTTGCACCAAACTAAGAGGAAAAACCTTTTTCAAACTGGTTGTGCAGGGAAGATTTAGATTCAGTGACATTTCATTTCATCTGGAATTTGGGCAGGAATATTACTTTAACTGTCCTATACCAGTAGAAATTACATTACACCAGTTTAAAGATTTCGAGTGAAGACTTAAAACATCTTCCCAAGTTATTTGTCAAAGCATTTTGAAAACTGCCTACCACCTGCAAGAACGTACTCTTGCACACTGAAATGCAGCTGCAGCATCCAGCTACTTGTAGGGGTGCCAGTCTTTTTAGCAGTCACTAGACCATACCATCTATTACTATGCTGCACACATGCCACACGCTGTACACTTGGTATTGTAATTTTACTCCCATGCACTGCATGAATATCATTCAAACAGTATTTGCATGTGGCAAGAGTTCTGAGGAGCAACTGTTCCCCAGAACACACAAATTTTACTGTGGCAAACAACAGCAGTTCAGAAACCAAGAATACATCAGAGGTTATTATACCTCCTGGTATTTTTAGAAATATTCTTATTCATATTTAAAGCCAACAGTCCCAAAATCTCACATAACATTCCTTTTTCCTTAGCACAGCCTGCTGGCCTAGCAGCAAAATGCCAACGATAATACTCTTTTATTCTTTCATACTAACAGTTTAGACTTTATAACTGGAAAAGCGTCCCTGCTGAGAGAAGAGAACGTGACAGATGGCATGAGATATTGCAGTAATCTTACTGACAAAGCACTCGGCGTGTGAAGGAAGTTCAAAATCTATTTGTATTTCCCAGTTGAAACATGGAAGCTTGACAGTAAAGTTATTTGGAAAGAAGTTATCTACAGCTTTGAAAATGTAGGTGTGACTTTTTTTTGTTTTTGCTTCCCTAATGAAGATTTATAACTTCCACTTGGAAAATAAACAAAGTTTACAAATTATCTTCATATGCTAGGATAAGATTAAGAGGCCTGCAGCCAAGATTTGGAGCACAGTAAGAGCAGGCTATTTAAGGTATTGAAATCAACAGCCACTTGGGATTTAATACAGGAAATGCTTCAAATAGTTTGTCCATTTAAACTTGTACTAAGAAATCCATACGCTTCTGCTGACAAATCTGTATTCACTTTAAAGAGACAAGTAAATGGGTTGCTACATTCATCACATTTTTTTGTTAAAATGTTAATTGTTTAATTTGTCTAATTCTATTTTTTTAATACACAAGTGGAGAAGGTTACATTTCTGATATTCTTTTTGCACATTCTCATATAGCTGAGGTACACATTCGGATTATCAATCAGCTATAATATACTTTTGCTGCACTACCACAGCTACATGCAAATCTATTGTTTAAGACAGAAATTCAGTGAGTGATTGTAAAAGCAACCTAACAGCCCCAAAATAACTGCTTCATACAACCATCCACTGTTACTCATATAACCCTAAGCACTCAGGTTATGTACTGCTTTGAACAACTGCTATGAACTCATTGTTCCTCCATTTACTGGAAGAAAACTGATTTCCTCCCGACTGGATTTCCTGAGAAGAATGCACCTACCTTACTTATCCCTGCAATGTGCTACAGATTTTCTAATGGTTACCTATTATACAATTTTAAGAAAATTCTTTTTAAGGACACAAGTCATTTGTGATGCAAATCACAAACATGAGAATTACAGACTTATTATTGCAATTAACTGAAAAAGAACAAATAACAAAGACAATGTTTGTAAACAAAGAAAAATCTTTTCTTATTTACAACAATATGGCTGATTGCTTGATTCCAGAAACCTGATTGTTTAAGACTTATAAGATAGGAATGATAAGAATATTCATCAAAATGCAAATACAAAGGGTAATTTTCAAAACGAATAATGGTAAACATGAAAAAGAAGCAAGCAGCCAGAAATAAAAAAGTCAAGAAGGTCATTAAGGAACATGAATGCAGTAATAGTGACAGATGAGGCTGGTATTGCTGAAGGCCTGAATAAGTTATTTGCCTTAACATTCATGAAAGAATTTGGAGCACGTCCTTGATTCTAAAATATATTTTCACTGGGGAAAGTGATACGGTGAAGGAAACGTGAGGCAGGTGTTTATTATTGCAGAGCTCAAAAAACAGTTTGGTAATTAAGGCAATCAAAAACTGACATAACATCAGAATGCAATAAGAAATACAATAACTTGAAAAATAAAGATTTTCACTTTGATTTCTAACAGCTTACTGACAACAGGAGTAGGGAGTATGAGAAATTTCCAGTGTCCATGTGAATACATGTCCATGTGAGACATGCTTAAATTACAATGAAAGGTTTAACCCTTTTTTTTTTTTTAATTAAAATGCCTCCAAATAGTAGTGGAAAAATCCTGTCTCCGATTAGCAAAAAGATGATGATGGTGTATTCTTTTCAGTCCTCTATGAACCTATGATATCCAGCAACACAGCAATGATGCTCACTAAGCCCATGTAAACTTATCAAGTAGCATATATTAAAATGTCTTGCGAGTTAATCTCTAGCATATACTTAAGAGAGTCTAATGGGTGCCAGTAAAATAAGCCACTTTTCTCACAGATATCACATTGCCACTAAAAATCACAAGGAATAATTTTAAGAAAGATGTATAAGATCCTATGGTTTGTTCTAAGGTCCAGGAGGAAAGGCTGTTCTTTACTAGCTTTAAACAATACACAAGAATATTCATGGTTATGTTTATGGTTATATTCAAGGTTATGTTTTGTCCATTACTGACAGCAAATACTATAGTAACCAAAATAAAGTTCCTTAAGTAAAGAATTGAAACAACAACTAGCACAGCAGTAACAAATTCATTAAGGAGAATTTAAAATTCCAGGTAACTATTTAAAAGATCCTAACATCAAAAATAAGGATATTTTTTGTCATGTAGCAATTAAGCTAGGATTTGAATTGGCCAAGTTTCACCAAATCCCTACAGGGACACTATTATAAACACAGGATAGATTTCTCAACTTCAAAGGTGCACTCTGAGACCTTGCATAAAGGTAGGGGAAAAAAATACAAAAGGACTAATGTGGTAGCCTGAGCACCAATGTAGATACTCAAAAAGAATAAGGACAGTGAATAAATCAATTGCTCCACTGAACTTACACCTTTCCAACAGGAAACATGCTACAACAGCAGAAAAAGAAACACCAGGAGAGAACTGGATGTAGCCCAAGCAGAAATAAAATGGCTGAGATGCTGGCTAGGAGTTTCTCAGCCTGGTAGCACTGTTTGTATTCTTCTGAGAAATGTTATAGACCTCACTTATCTAACTCCAGTGAATTGGCTTCAGGAAAGAACAGATAATTTATCATAATCACAACATGAATTTTAGGCAAACACTGCATTTTCTATTGAAGAAGAAAATCACTTCTGTTTTTTTATGAATGAGCAAGGTCATTCAGGAGGCATCGCTCACCTGCCAGTCTTCCAAATCTCTGTGTTGAGTTGGATCCCACAGGCTTTCTAAATAAAATCTAAAAAGACTTTCAAGAACATTTCAGCAGGAAGCCATATACTTCCTTATTCTTTGTACTGATTGCAGCACTGATTCAAGAGAAGTATCTGCCTGAGCATAAATTCTGCAGAATTATCTTCTTTTGGTTAACATTCTGTATTGCCATTACTATGAAATGCCTTTTTTTTCTAACCAGATAGCTACAATAAAATTTTTAAATTGATCTCATATGCTACAATTAAATGTTATCACAATAAATGAAAAAATTAAGCCAAGACCATGAGAACATCAAAGCTTCTGCAGCACCTTTTCCCAATTATAGAGGCAGAAAGGGACTTATCATGAATAGGAAGAAACTAACTTTCCACAGACTCTGGAATACCAGGAAGTTCATTTATCATAGAGTCATAGGATGGCCTGGATTGAAATGGACCTCAAAGATCATCTACTTTCAACCTCCTTGGCAGGGGCAGAGTTGCCAGCCACCAGACCAGGCTGCCCAGCACCACATCCAGCTTTGCCTTGAATGCCTCCAGGAATGGGGCATCCACAACCTCTCTCTAGGCAACCAGTTCCAGTGCATCACCACCCTCTGAGTGACAAACTTCCTCCTAACATCTAACCTAAATATCCTGTCTTCATTTAAAACCATTCCCCCTATCACTATCAACCCACATAAACAGTCATTCCCCCTCCTGTTTATAAGCTCCCTTCAAGTATTGTAAGGCCACTATGAGGTCTCCCCGGAGCCTTCTCTTCTCCAAGCTAAACAAGACCAGTTCCCTCAACCTTTCCTCATAGGAGAGGTGCTCCAGCCCTCTGTCCCCATTCCAAGAGCTCTGCATCTTTCTTGTGCTGGGGGCCCCAGGCCCAGATGCAGTACTCCAGATGGGGCCTCACAAGAATTGAGTAGAGGGGGACAATCACCTCCCTGATATGACTGACTTAATACACAGAAGAAGTATCTTTTCATTACATAACAGTAAGCTGTTTTTCATTGCACTGTATGCAGATGAGACATCTAAATGAGTTACCATCTCAGGCAGTATCTATCAGGAATTTCTACAATGCTCATTTATATTCTGTATGATTCTGCTGCAATGCTCAGCAGAATCATACAGAACAGATAAGGTATGACTGCTTCATAGGTTCATAGGTTCATTAGGTTGGAAAGGACCTACAAGATCATCTAGTCCAACCATCCTCCTATGACCATCCCTACTCACTGAACTACTAAATCAGTTATGCAGTTGTTACTAAATCCTTTCCCAGGCAGACTAGGTCATTTGTCCGTGGATATGTGTCTCATTTCAACTGGGTACTTATTTAAATTTAACCTACATGGAAGAAAGAAAGCATCTGTTTTCATCATACCCCTCTCTTAATTTGTAAGAGGTTTTCAGACTACAAAACCTGTCCCATTTACTTGTCCATAATTTACTTGTAATGGGGATCACTGGTGGATGGTCCCCAGCAGCTTTGCATAAACCTTTCTCATGCTGAGAACTAGAAGTTGTCAGAAACTTTTTCCTGAATAAGGTTCAGTGCAAATCTGCAAAAGACCTAGTTATCACTCACTCATTTTAAGTCTTTTCTTCCATCAGAACCTGCCCTGCACAGACATTTGACTAGTGTTTTTTTTTTAGTAGAAGTACTACTTGAGTTAGAGACGTTTACTCTGCGCAGTATGTTGGTATAGCTGTCACTCTGCACAGTAACTTGTAAGATCCAATTGTACTTTCCATATATAAAATTGTCTAACTTATGTCCACCCACATTTCCTGATGCTTTCACCTTGACTTAGAGCACACTTCCAAAAAATAATTTAAAGGTTCATGCTGCAAGAGGGAAGGACAAAAAAATACCCATGATTATGACATAATCTTACAGCCTTGCACACAAAAAAGACTGATGTAACTTAGAGGAGTGGGGAAGTAGTATAGTAGAGCACTCTGGTAAATGCTTTATGCAAACGGAGTATGTTGCACCTCCCAGAGGACTGAGTTATGTGAGAGTTAAACTGTTTGCATGGAGATGTTACACCAGCATGTTTCCTACCTGAAGGAAAATGCAACGAAATATAAAACCTCTCCCATTGTGAACTAACAAATTTAAATCAGCCTCCTTTGCCTGTTGCTATAGTAACCAGCTGCAGGAAGGGCTTCACAGAAATTTGAGGCAAATACTGTATGAATTGCTTATGTAGTCACAGATCTCCAAATGAATAAAAAGAACTTACTGCATCACAGGAGAGAGATGTTTTACTGGCTGCATTAGCAGAACAGATGCAATACATGACTGATATTAATGAAGCAAGAGACTGAATTTTCACTATGAATTTTTAAGTTACGGCACCTCATTACTGTTCAGAGACATGAAACAGCATTCTGAGCACAGGGCTGTCTCTGAAGCACATCAGTCAGCGTTAAATTCTGAATTTGTTTATCTTAAATGGTAAATATTTTCCAAAATTACAGTTATTGTTATATAATTGTAGAGTTCAGAGAAAATAGAAGTTCTGCTAAAGGAGCAGAAGCTCCTGCTTGCATCTAAGAAGATGCAAACTAAGAAAGTTACAGATATTTGCCTACAACTGAGATGTAGTTTTAACAGTATCGTAAAAGATTTAAGATAATGAACATTACAAAGAAAAAGCATCTAATGAGAACCTTAACTTCAGGAAAGCTGCTGTAGGAGCCTTCTTTGCAAGGGGGTTGGACTCCATCACCTCTGGAGGTCCCTTTCCAACCCCTACAATTCTGTGATCCTGTGAAACTTCTGTTGTTTGGAGGTTTTTTTTAACCTGTGGCTGAAGTACTTTAGAATAAAGTTTAGAACAGAGAATAATGCATACTAGGCTACACTACAGATATACAAAGAGCCTTGGTGAAAAGTTAAAGAAAACACTCTTCAAAGCAGCTTTTAGGGCACTTTTAGGCTCCTTTTTCATTCTTTGCACATCTGGTATCACACATTTATGTGGCTATCTGGATTTTTTTGGCTTTTGTTTCTTTTTTTAACACCTTCCAGGTAAGCATCTCACTGAGTGTTAAAGATCTTATTGTGTAATTTCATTATTTGTATTTCTTGTAAAGAAATCAGACCTGCACACAGGTCAAATGGTTGTCTCACTGCTTTGTAGCAAGAATGTGAACTCCTCACAGACCCCCAGCTGAAACCAAAGTTGTCCACCTCTAAGTGCTAAGGAAATTCTGCTAAAACCTTTTTTTTCCCTGATCCATTTGAAAGCATCAGTACTTTTCCCTAATTATGACCTGAATAGGTGTAAACAGTACTAGAAAGACAAAAAAATAATCTGATTATTACCAAATCAAACTTCATTTGTGCCTCCTAACATCCTTATATGCTTTTTGTCTGGATTTGCATTAACTCACACAGGTTATTCTCTCCTCCATTAGTTCTTTGATTTGTTAATTTGATTTCAATGTGAATATGCATTCACATCGTTATCTGACTAGATATACATTTTCAGAAATCATATTAACTTAGGCTACATGAGTTTAAATTGCAAGGCTCTTCCTTTTTAAGGAAAAAAGCATTTTAGGGGGGAGAACACAGAGATATTAGAATCATCTAAGTATACAGCAGTAAACCACTAACATCAGAGGGAAAATAAAAGAAACACATGCTCGTGAGAAATCTATTCTGCATGTTTTCAATGGATTTGTATCTACTAGAACTGGAGACTGAACATAGCAAAGTTTTTCATGGAACTTATTCCTAAAAATAAACTAACAAAAATATTTGACAAGAGCATTATGACAAATATTTTAAAACTAATGTTTTGTGAAAAAAATGTTGCTTTAAGAGGGAAAATACTTTGTACCTGGTACTGTGTTTACAGTACCTGTGGTGAGTGCTGAGTGGCTGACAGCTGGGAGCTCCTGGGTTGCTCTTCTCTGCAAGTGCTTCAGGTGCTCTCTCCTCCTCAGCGTTTTCTGATGCAGGAAACTCATCTCCAACAGTGTGTGAGTGAGACAAGACTTCAGTGCCTGCTCTTGATCTTGATAAATCAAAGCAAGTGCTAAGTATCACAGGGTCATTAGTACAAGCCACCCTACCTTACAAAGAGCAGCAGATGACAGTGCCTGCATCTTGGTAAAACTACCACATCCCTCACTGCAACAGAACAAAGGATACTGAAGTACATATTCTTCTGCCACTTCCCTACCCCTCTTCTTCCTCCTTACCTTGTATGTGCATGTTTCCAGTGCCCTGCTTTATAAACATTGAAATGATGCTCTAGAAATAGATCTGACCTACTCTGGAAAAAGAAATTTAAGCTGTGATGAAACAAAGATTTTTTTTTTAAACGTGATTTGAAAATGTGTAATTGGTGGGAAAGAAATAGTGAGAAATGGTATTGATAAAGACTAATAGATACATACGGAAAAGTAGAACAAGCAATGCTATATAAAGTTCTGTCATAATAGTGTCACAATTGCAAAACTAAGAGAGCATGTTTCCTTATTACAAGAAGATGCAGCCTAATTTAAGCTGGCATCCAACCTGTAATGCAATTATACTCTAAGAATCCAAACATTTTATGAAACAATGTAAGGTACATCCAGAAAATGTTTCCTCCATTAGCTATTTTTGACATTAGGCTGGGAAGAGAAATGGTGTATTTCATCATAATAAAGGGCCCTTATACAGATTATCGGCCTCAGTGAGATTCCTATCACATTTTATGTACTATAGCATACATTCATCAGAGAGAAAGATAACTTCCTCTGCCTTCCCTATAATTACACCATAACATTAAAGTCATTTAAGACAAGACTTCCCACTGAAGTATCAATACATGGAAATTCTGTATAGCACTAACAAAATAATTATAGGCTTTCACAAATTACATTCAGTGAAGGAAGACAAATGCATAATATTTTCAATCTTGAAAACAGGAAAGTAACGCTCTCAAACAGAATTTACCATGCATTAAAATGCTGAAATTGATTTGTCATTAGGAAATAATTTGTCATTAAAAATACAAGTACTTCATATACCTAATGGTAAAAACAAAAATTCACATTCACATGCACCTTTTTGAGCAAATTCTTTATTCACTGGAAATAAAATGCAACTGAAACAGTGGAAAAGTCATTTACTTTATCACTTCACAACTCAGCAAACAGCAATAGTAAGCCTGGTGTATGTGGTTGAAGAGCCAGTATAAGAACTATTATCATGGAGTGCCCATGTATAAACAGATAACCAGATATAACAACCTAAGTCTGGTTATTTCAGCTTAATTATTTTAATTAAAATCATCAAGAACCTACTCACCAAAAGCCAGTTATGGACTTGTTTCATATCCAAAGACCATGCAGAGCTTCACAAGTAAAATCAGTGTAGTGCTACAGGATACAATACCAAAAAGAAAAACATGGTTTTCTATGAAATCACCCCAGGAATGGAAATGGAGCATAAGATGCATTGGAATGGTACGTGCTTGATGCAGTCATGTGTTGTGCAGCGTGTTTCTCCTTGATCAGGTAGCACCAAGTACTTCAAAGATCAAAAGTAAAGAAGAAAGAAGCAAGTGAAAAAAATCCAACTCCTAACATTCCATTTTAAGGCCAAAATTGTTGCATTTCATCCCTATATTTCAAACAAGTCAAAAAAGAACAAACAAAACACTTATCAGTTCTGTCCACCTCCAAAGTCAAATATCAACTCCCAGAGACAAGGAAAGGATGGCACACACTCCTAGGCTGCTTCATAATCCAAGATCAAGGCTTGCAATACCTCCCTCTTTTTCTGCACTTCTGCCTTGCTTTTCTGCCTGTTATCAGTGTATTGGGATGTACTGACAACACAACACATGGCCTGCCTTGTGGAACCAACTGCCACTAAATCCACTAGATTCCGGATACATTTGAATGCATCTTTATTTACAGTTGTTTCTTAAAAAGGAGATGAAGATTATCGGATTCCTACCATAACAGGCATCACAGAAACAACTTGTTTTTTATGAGTAATCACCTTTGGATGCACTCTCACAGTTCCCTGCCTGTAAGAAAACAGAAGATGTGTCACAGAGAATCTTTCAGTACTTACTGGTTATTCCTACATGCACACGCATATTCCTGTTGCTGGTGGTGAATGCCAGCTTAGATCCTTGCCCTGCTTTTTATTTTACATACAGTATACAACTCTGCCTTGACACATACATAGTTCTCTTAGAAAACTGAAAATTTAATGATGGAAAAAAGTCAAGAGCCTTAGAGATTAAATTTCCTTCAACATTTTCACATGGGCACACTTAAAAACTATTCAGCTTACTGCAAGCAGTTACAGCAAATTAGAATTTGTTTTCTGACCCACATTGCATGAGCTGTAGCTTTGCTCACAAATGCTCTGAGGCCTGCAGATATCTTCTGGTTCTGAGACAGCAGAGCAGCACTAGTTGATTTCATCTCAGGTAAGAAAAATAAAATTCTTTTTGCCATGTGCACTATATTAAAATGCCTTAGAGAAGAACAGAATTGCACTTCAGAGGGGAACTTTAGAGAGACAACATCAATTCCAGCCTGCAGGAGTGCTTTACGAGAAAACCCTGTACACGAAAGAGGGGAGAGCAGAGTGCAGAAATGGCCATTGCCCAAGGACCTTGTGAAGCAGGAAGGCACAGAAGTACCAAACAGGGCAATAGGAAAGACAGGAAATATATCAGGGCTTGCTGAACTGTTTTTATTTTCTTATTGCAAAACATGAAAAACACTGTCTGCAGCAGTCAGGCAGCTCAGAGGACAGGTAGTACAAAAATGTTTGTAAAATAAAAGAATTAACACCGCCTTCCAAAAGAGGTTTTGGTGCTTTGCTTCCTGTAAAACAAAAATCAAACAAACAAACAAAAAAAAAACAACTAGAAGGGAAGTACGGCTCTGTGAAAAGATCATCTCTGTTCCACAACACCATCTGAATGTGTGGTGGCCTATGGCCATTCCACTTAACGCATCAAGCTGTCTGCAATGTGCTTCTGTGATGTATTCAATTCACAGTTTCATCTATGCCTGGCAAGAAAGTGATAGCGCAGCCTTGAAAGAAGCACAAAAGAAGTGAATGAAGGAGGAACATAATTAAGAAAATAAACATGTAATGTGCCAAAGACTGATGAAACTACAGGTTAGGATTACAGCTTGTGGGAATATTTCTGAAACAACACCCTGCACTGAAGGTAAGTGTGCTGAAGTAGAAAACAGGGGTAAAGGCAAAGTCCACAAAAAAGTTGGAAGTTTGCTCCTTCAAACCTCAAATGTCATCAAGAATTAAACCACGATTTGTTAACAGAATTCCTGCATAAAGCCTAATTTTTCACATTCTGAATCCTCACCTGCTGACAACCCATACAACAGCATCACCATTTGCATTTGGCACAGGAGCAGACAAAACAACAGTGCTACTGAAAAAACAATATTTTAATTTCTGCCTTCATAAATTTAAAGCTGAATATAAAAAAGGAACATACAAAGCTGTCAACAGAAGCCAGCTTTAAAATTAATTGCAAGAGAAAGAAATGCAACCTACATATCACCAAGGCAGCTCACTACAAAACCACAAAATCAGTTTTTAGCTCTAGATCTTTAATTAGGATTACACTCAGGAATTAAAAGCATAACATCAAAGCATTAAACATGGCACATGACACAATAAATCCCAATAAGATCACTACTGTCAGTCTGAGTACTGGGTTTTCACTTCAGTCTAGTAGTTAGTTATAGCCACTAAACTGGAAATATTTATAGTCTTGTGCATGTTAAGATGTTGTAATGGCATTCAGGCTCATTAAAACTCAAAAGCGTAGTCCTGAAGTCAAGTGTGCCAAGCAGAACAAAAACAGGGGGATAGGAAAGCTGCAATTAATGCTGTGGTTCGTGTTTTTAAAAAAAAGCAGAAAAAGAAATGCTTTTAAATTACACTTCTCTCTTTCCTTTTCTATCAATTGCTCACACTAAAACAAGTCATAGACTCAAGAGAATACTGATTCCCACAGCAGTTTCAGAAGTGGGTAGAGTGAAAAACCTGGAGTACACAACTCACCTCTACCTTAAGCAAAGCACCACGTTGCCAGGAGAGGTGTATACTTGCAATGTTACTTGCAGAAGTGATTCTGAAATTCTCTTGCTGACATGTTCCTTCTTCTCAGCACCATGCTGCAGTTTATAGCACCACCTTGAATTACTTGGGAATTTGTATTTTCTTACACATAGAACTGATTTTGATCTGGTGTATGGAAATACAACTCCTGAAGGCAGTATAAGCTTGAATAAGGTACTTAGATTTCTATTTAAAAGGCATGAGAAGCACTGAGAAGGCCAAGTCCTGGGGCAGGCAGTCCAGACAAGTTTCATCTCTAGTTAATTTATAATGAACAGTAAGCCACTGTAATGCCTTTTGTTTTTTACTGAATGTTTCACAGCTGTGTGCTAATGAGATTTCAGCGCAAAGTTTTTGGGTTTTTTTTTTCCTTTTTAATTTTCCTTTTATTTCCAAGAGGTCTGCTGCTACAAGTGGCATAGGAGTTTTGAATATTTCATAATAATGTGCTGAAAGGTATAGCAGAATACCACTAATACAGAGAAACATCTGTTCTGCTCTCTTCTTACTCAGAATTTTAGTTAGACACCAATCCTCAAGTCAGAGGTGCACAGGCAGTGGCAGCTGCTGCTGTGTGCTGGCTTGTCAGTTCTGAAGAAGACAGCAATGCTAACCTCCCAGATGCTGATTTTTCTCAAAAATCCTACAAGCATAAAGCACAGCAGCCAACTACTATACGTCACACAACTGACCAGCTCACCAGCTTCTGTTCGACACACAAAACTCACTGTATCATTCTCTTACAGAAACATGCCAACAGCACTTCAAAAACAAACCACAGAGGAAGGCGTACCACTAATTGCTGTGCTGTGTCCATTCTTCCACAGTGAACCTTTTCTTTGTAGAAAGATTTTTGTTTGTTGAGAAAGAAGAACTAAAGGAGTTAAATAAATAAACTAAAAAGACAGCTAGCAAAGAGCAAGTCCATAGATTAGCAGAGATCTGTTTTCTACCAGCACTGCCCATGCATGTATGAAGGAAGTACAGTTTTCACATGCTGTATATGTATGTATTTATATAAAATTAATAAATATTTTAATAACATTATGGAAAGCTGATGGAAGTTACCTCCTCAGAAAGCAGTGATGAGAAGAACAGCTTGTGTAAACTTTATTACAATGCCACTAGGAGTCAGGACAGTCAGAAGAGAAAAGTACCAAAACTTCCTTTTCCATTCCATTTGAACTGATTGCCCACAATAGAAACAAACATCTCCTGTGACATTAAGTTATCATCAGCTTCTGTGATTCCCAGTTCGCTCAGCCTTTTCTTGCGCATCTGACTCTTCTTTGCAGAAGTAGCACCAAGTTCACTTACAATTTCATGATTGCCTTCAGAAATCTCAGCTTGCTTACAAAGCTCCAATTCATCAGCTACACACTCAGGTAGCAGTTCTTGGCTGAAGCCCTCTACACGTGCTCTCTCATCACTTGACTGGGTAGACTGTGCATTCCCTAAATCAGAGAACAATGAGAATGTCATCGCTGATCACACAAAATAGCCAAATCAGTTAGAACTCCTGGAATTAAGTTTTCTTCAGTCTTAACATCTGCATACCCCACACATTTGGGTAGCTGTTTAGCGCCAGACATATATTTCAAATACAGCAAATGGTAATTAAAGGAAGGGTTTCTTCTTGAGAGGACTTCAAGCTACCAAGTGACAGTGACATTAGAGAGTGTTTATATACCATACTTGAGACTGTGGCAGTTCTTGAATAAGACATAAGAAGAGAAAGACAACTGTCACATTTTATTTATTGCATGCAACAATTTCTGTGCTGGGAGACTCTGCTAACCAGCATGTCTCAGCTCTAGTGCTGAAAGGAAGAAAAGGAGCAGAGATTTATGAACCAGAAGAGCTGTTAGAGAAGCCACATCTGCTTTCCTGCTGATCAACACTCTTATTTCTGAACAACCAATTTAGTTATATAGGCTGTTTACTAGGAAGCATAGATAAAACACGTAAGGACTTAAAAAAATACCTAAGTGCACGCACAGCATGGAGCACAGATATTCACAGTATGTATCTGCAGTAAGTCTAATTCAGGATATTCCATTGTTCTGATCATTACAGAAATCTATTCCAGTTAAATCAAAATAGACATTGTGAGAAGTTTTTGAAAGACACACTTTCTAATCATGGAATTCAAAAGACCTTGTGTATACTAGGTTTAAGGAGTTTTTTATTGTTGGCGGGTTTTTTTATTTGTTTATTTCTATGAAGTCAGAGAAAAATACCTGCTGTTCTGTCTGCTGAAGCACCTACGTCAGAGGCAACTGATGGTTTTACCAGAACCACACCATATCCTTCATTATTATGGATCACATTATTGGCCATGCTTATTTTGGGGATGTCGTAATGTTCATCTAAGAAGTTCTATAGCAAAGAAAGAGAAATCCAAATTGTTACGTCTACCTAATGGGATGCAAATCATTTCATTTTTAGACAGAATTAGCTCTCTGCGCTGGCTAAAATGTTTTAAGTCTATGCAAGTAACACTGCAAAACGTTCTCTTTCTGGGAGATGCAAAACAAAACATTGCTATGTTGTACAAACTCAAGGCAACATGAGATGTAATACACGAGAGTTCCACTATAAGGAAGCAAGGTTAAAAGCCAAACTCAACACAAGTTACTTGCACCAATTCTGTCAGCTAAAAGTTTGTGTTTTTTTGTTTTTAAGTTAAAGAAAAAAGTACATTCTGCCTTGAACTGACCTTTATAAGTATTCCCTCCTTGCAGTGGTGTATGCCGTTGTCCAACAGGGTGCATGTACTACCAGGATATATTTCCACACCAGCACCCTACAAGATAAAACCAACTGCAGTTCATAAATAGTTCAGGCATGCATACAATTTGGCTTGACAACTCTGTGGTTGATCTTGGTGCTCATTCACTTATCTGCACGCTGTAAAACTGTCACCACTCCAGCTTCACAGCTCTGCCAACTAACAGCAATATCTAATATTGAGGCCCCACAAGTTTTGCTACCATTGTCAGTCTACAAAATTATTAGCAAAGAATAATTATGCAGTGTTTTATTGCTTTCTTGCTGTTCAGTCATCCACCTTAACCTGAAGCCCTATCATCCTTCCAAGTGTGCTAATCGGAGTTCAATTCTGTATTTATCTACCAGAAGAAAAGGATAAAACATTTAAAAAGTGCACTTCATTTGCCAAGCAAGGATTTATGAGAAAGTTAATAATCAGCAGGGGAAAAAAAAACAAACACAGAAAATCACTTTAAAGGTACAGCAGGACACAAATCAGTTCAATGGTGTTCAATCACTGTTTCATAGATAATCCATGATCACATCATCGTTATATCATCACACCAATCAGCATGACATACTTCACTGGATGCTACTGAAGGCCATAAGATGCCTGGGAACAGGCTCTTAACACACAGCTGTCCAAGACAACCTGTAAAGGTTCTCACAAGAGGGAATGAAACCACCCCTTTACTGAGAGTTATTTCCTAGTAAAACTCTTCATTTAAATTTAGGAAATAGACAGTAAAAAAAAATGTGTGCATACCTTGGCACCATACAGATCTGAGTTCTTCATTAATAGTTCAGCTGAAGTTCGTACAGTTATGCCTGTAGTTTCACACTGTAACACACAATTCTCTAACGTAGTTTTCCCTTGATGAACATCTACACACACACACACCAAATAGCGTTAAAAGAATCGTATATGCAAAAGCAA
This sequence comes from Cyrtonyx montezumae, assembly GCF_038088225.1. NCBI lineage: Eukaryota > Metazoa > Chordata > Aves > Galliformes > Odontophoridae > Cyrtonyx > Cyrtonyx montezumae. Next base: position 9,275,886 of record NW_027071903.1, read on the forward strand.
ACCTAGAGGTAGATGATTCATAACATTTTTTGCAGTACGTTAAAATGACCATTTTAATCACATTGTATGCAAGTTTCACTGATTTGTTCAGGCACAGTTTGAGCTCATGGTTTTTTTGCTAGGATAAGCAGGAACACTGCAGCTGAACACTAATCAAAAGATCTGACTTAAAGTTTTAGTTTACTTGGTTGTCGTTTGTTTCCAAAGTGTCAGCATTTATTTAACTTTTGTGATAATAATTTATTAGATACGTGCATACAGGTGTTTGAACAAGCATTAACACTTTTTAAAACAAATGCCTGCCAAGACTTAGTATTAATTAGTACCTTCTGCAAAGAGAGAAGGCCATGGCCAACAAACTCATTGCTTACAACTTGGGATTATCTGAGTCTCAATTTGAGCATGCTGTCAGAAAACAAAGGGCTGTGCTACTTCAGAAGTTCATATCGATCCTCAGTGGAGAACTGTTCAGTGCTGGTAGTTCTATTATTTCCTTTTCCAGGCAGCCTGACCTAGTGAAACCTGACCTACCACTGCAGAACCAACAGCAGAGAACTCAGATTATCTTATCCAAGATTATGTTACCCGAAAATAAAGCCTGAGAGCCACAACAACTTGAAAGTTAAAATGAGAAAGCTCTGTGCATCAGATTCTTTTTTTTTTAACAGAAAATTACAGAAGATTCATAAGAACATCAAGGTGTTTTTATACTTACTTAAAATCCCTTCCACAGCATCATGTTGCACTAACTTCAAATTGGAGATCTTTATATTGGCTCCTGTACAGTCAACAAAGTTGTCTCCTTTTCCTTGCTTTTCTATCACAATATCATCTGGCAGGCCATAGCCTTAAAGCACAGGTGAAAGTTTGATGAATAACTGGTAACAATCAGGTACACTGGAAGACATTCACACTAAATAAGGAGAGTTTAGAACTTAAGGTTCAACATTCTGAATAGCTTTTTCTCCATTAGCCAGGCCACAGCTTATATCCCCTCTGCACCACGGTCCAAGGACCTAACAAAATTCCAAGTTACCCTCTATCAAACATATTAAAAACCAAATTATTTTTGCCAGTTGAAAGACACGTAGAAGAGATCACATTTGCTGAGATCAAAGTTCTCACTCCCCAAAGCTGCAACGCTATTGAGGGAGTACAGTAATAAAGGTCACATGTGCACATGCAGTCAGCTTTCAAAACAGATAAGCACAGCAGTGCAAGCAGGGGCTCTGAGGACGCAGTCACTACCACAGCACAAGGAAGCAAAAGGAATTCATGTTAGTCCTAAACTTCAGTCAACTTTCCTGTTTTAGATGAAACCTACGTCAAAACTACACATTCCTGTGTTACATGGACTTCCAGACTAAAAAGCAACTTTCAAAAGCATATGCCACCATTGATTTACTAAAGCCATCCGCACTTGTCAGCATTGAAGCACTTACATGGAAATTTATGAGCATGTAAAGCTTTTATTACTTGTCACTGACAAGAATCATGATAAGGAAAGCAATAATGCAACATCTATTAAAGCAGCATGAGTCCTATCATTTTCTGAACGCACACACAAGCTTAGATAAGAAGTGCCCATACAGGATGCTAGCTTTTAACCAAGTACAGAAAGAAATACTCTAATGTGCAAGTAGAAAGGTTAAAAAAAAGAAAAAGCTTTTGAACAAGAGCTGGGAGAACATTTTAGAGACAGCAAATTGAACACAGTTTAGTGACACTTCAGCATACTGCAGTAGCCAGTAATCTTTTTCTAGGGCTTCTAGAGAAGAGGTAGCAAGGGACAGTTTACTTCAGTATGCAAAGAAAGAGCATCACGGGACTCTAAGTGGCAGATCCTATTTAGCTATACATCCCAAAAGAATTAGGTTATTTATTATCCAACACAAGAGTCTTTAGGATAAATCGTCCAGACTACCTGCAGACTTTCTAACCAAGCTTTTATCTTGCCTCATCTATGAAGCAGCTGCTCTAGGAGTAAGGAAGCTGTTGAAAAGACAAGCAACAGAGAGGGAATGATTCTCTTGCCATCAAGCATTGTTCAATACACAGCAAGCTCAAGGCTGTACACCCAGCCTGGCAGCTAAGCAACTTACAGGAGCTGATGGCAACTGCCATCCCATATCTCTGACCACTGGTATAAGGATTGATGTACTTATTTGGTACCTTTGCTGCATACCTTTATCAAGTGCTTAATTTTTCCTTACTATAATTTCCTGTGTTTGCTACAGCTTTAACCTTCCCTAGTTTTCCTAAGTATTTTTTTTCTCCTGACTTCATAATCCTCATACTTTCAAACAAAGTACTGACTTGAACAGTGCAAGAAAAAAAATTAACTACTAAGCAAAACAAATATATTATGTCTTTGATAAGTCACAACTTCACTGCAGCTATACCCAGCTACTCAGATTGGTACCAGCAATTTTTTTCTTGATGCTCTTACTTCAAATGTTTTCGGCTGCTATTACTGCTATAAAAACTTCTCTAACAGAAGTCCATATAAGAAGATTAAGTACCCTGACATATCCATTATTCAGTGTGGTTTGTACTAAAGACATTTATATGCCTTCCTTCTTAAAATAGCACAGTTCATTCTTTAATGGGAGTGCTATTTCACCATTTGTGTTACTCAAAACTATGAAAGTTGTTGTCATAAATACCATTCCACACAGTTTTAGAACAATACCATTTCTGCAAGCAAATCAAGCAGTTTGAGGTCCTTTAACCTATGCTGTCCATCAGCACGCAACTCTACATAAATCAAACACACAAGAGAAGGGCAAAAAAGAAAGTGATACTCATAAAACAAGGGCAAGGAAAATATAATCCCAAATAGCAGGAAATTAAACTCCCAGCCTTTCCCATTATGAAGTTTTGACAAGATAAAGTTACAGCTGAAGAAGAATCTGAACAGCCACCTAAGCCCCAGTGATACACAGACAATTATGTTATGACAGTGTGCAAGACTAAAGCAGAGAAATTATGCTGAGAAACCAAGAATTATGAGGAAAAGACAGCAGCATAACCTAGACAACGCAGGAGTATTTGAAACAAATACTTGGAGAGAAAAATAGAATCACATATGCTGTGTCCACTTCTACAGAACAAACAGATACTAAATCAGTAGCTCTTTCTATCCAGGTACTTCACATAATGCACAGATCTACATCAGCAGCCCACAAGCGTAGCTGACACAACAAATGCCATAAATTAAGCTGACAGAACTTGGCTTTTTCCCTCTATATTCACCAGTACTATCTGGCAGTGAGTCTCAGACTCTCTCTCTCTGAAGTAGACTAAGACATGTAAAGGAGAACAAGAACCTCCATCAAGTCCTGAAAATGAAGCCTCTCAGAATGATTTGCGCTTGTTAGATGTAAAAATATGCAACTGTGTTTCTGTTGGATCCTCTCCAGATATAGGTATAGTATCTAGTTCTATGGGTAATAGTACTAGATGCTGTACCTATATAATTCAGACTAACTGAAGAAAACAGCAAATTTGCTATTCATCAGCAAAACTTTAAGCACACTTCCAGAAATAACTGTAGTTAATGAAATACCTTACTCCATCCTGAAATAGACAGCTCTACAAGCAGAAATAGGAACACTTCAAAGTATAAAGCAAACACACAAGTGGAGCTCCACGGGAAAAAAAAGCCTCTATGCAGAGTTCGTTTGAGACCCTGGACCTTCTATTTATATGGTTTTTAAAGAGCTCAGCAAGACTTCTACCTTCTATTTCAATGGAATCAGCAATGCAGAACACGCCGTCTACAACATAATGACCAGGACAGATGATGACTGTGTCTCCCTCGTAACAAGCATTTACAGCTGCCAGCGGATCACTGTGGAACTGTAAAAGACAAACAGTATAATCAGCTCTTGAAAAAAAATGCTATAAAATAGACATATTTATGCCCTTAAACTTGTTCTTTAATTAAATGTTGCTGTCTTTGCCTAAAGGAAATCCTTTATAATGGCACCAATAACAGGTCATTTCTACTTTGAGTTCTAGAATCATAGCACTCTAGATAAAAATAGCCTTGAAGCATTCCTTTGTGTTATGTTCACTCCATGAGAAATCTGGGGCAGAGTGGCAGATTGAAGAGCATATGCATGGGAAAGCAGACCCCAATATGGCCTGGCTTCCAGGCCAACATCTGAATTCTGCTTCAAGTGACATGCTACAAATCACCTGAAGAAACATATGACAGAAAGGAAAGAAAAAAGTCAATAAAAGCAAACAACTCAGCAATTAGATTTGAGCTGGTTCTAACACTGATAGAGCCCTATCCCTAGAGCAAGTCACTCCAGAACAGAGTTCAGACATTACAGTGGCAAACACTGGGTCTGCATGGCTCTATCTGGAAAAAGACTTCAGTACCTAATGAGTGCAGGCTGATATCCTTCAGAAATATTACTGAGCAATTCTGCATGGAAGGATAACAAATAGTACAGAAAAACCAGGTGCTTCTTGCTTCTAGCAAGAATTCTAGGAAATTCTACAGTAAACACTGTAGGAGAATTTTTCAGTTGCCAACTGAGACAATCTGATTTACAGCCCCAAAGTTAATAGAGAATGCTCCATTTGGGTCTGCACTGCCCACAGGCAATTCATGAACTCGATCAGAACACAGCAAGCTATTTCATTTGGGCCCATGGACTACAGACTGTTCTAAATGCTGAAGTGTTAAGTCCTATCTGAAGTCACTAAAACTAAGTGCTCTAAGTAAGTTTCTACATAGAACCACAGCAATAGAATGACACTTCCTTCTTGAAACCTTAGATCATTATCAACATCAAAAAACACAGGTAGCTAAAGATTAGGGTATTACTCCTCAGCACATTTCATTATGGAATTATTACAGGTTTATTTCCTACACACTGGAAGAAAACTGCTCATATAGAGCACTAAGCAGACAAATTAAGAGAAATCACACAGAATCACAGAATCATAGGGGTTGGAAGGGACCTCTAGAGATCATCGAGTCCAACCCCTTCTTGCAACATTCAGTCTTATCATTTATTGTTTAAATTACAGTACTGTTTTTGGACTCAAAAATACAATGTGCAAATGTATCACCTTTCACGTACATGATTCGTTCACATTGTTTCTTGAGTAGAAAAAAGCATTGGTGAACAGACAATTGCTGTTACTTTACCTGTATTTCTAGTTCTTCATCACAAGATTCAGGGCAAAGTTTGTCCCTTATCAAAGACTGCAAGAGACTTGCCATCACAGTTAAGGATACAACATGAGTGATCTTGATACCTGTTGGTCTCTGCCCTTTAGCTTGGAGACCACTGTATTTTTGGTAACCAAACACATACCTAGAACAAGAACAAAGCTACAGTTAGTTCTTCAGAAAAAAACCTTCTACATGTGGTTTCCCAACCAGGACTCTCCTTCCATTAAACCCAATAAGTACCTCAGCAGAGGATTCTCAATTAGTTTTAGTTTTTGTTTCAAGTGCTCTATTTGCTCGTACAGCTTTAGCCCCTCCACCATGGAGACATTTTCCACTTCAGAGTCTGAATCACTGCTTGCTATGTTGTTCCTCACATTTAAAAACTTCCTGTAGAGCTCTTCACATTGAGACAAGTAGTTGTGGTAATCAGCAACAAGACCAGAAGGCACACGGTGCTCCAGGATGTCATAATGCCTGCAATTCAGAGCAAGAGAGCAGTTGATTTCCCATTTCCATTTTGAAAGATCAAATACAAACCCAGAGAGAACTCGAGATGTTCTGTATCAGTACTGGAGCTGAAATTCTTTGCAGTCTGCACCAACACTACACAAAATCAAAACCCTCAGACACATACAAATATTTTACTTTCTCCTCTATATAGAATATAACCCCTCATGGTGAATAGGTAACAATTGTAAGAAATGTATTCTAAAACAAAAGGTACAGCTACAAAAATAAAAACTTCACAGCAGTGTCTGCATGAGACAAAGATGTGAAAGCACTGCGTATGAAATTTTGTCCCAGAAGTATCTTCCACAAAGGAAATTACAGAGCAGAAAACGCCAGCCTGAAGTTGCATTAAGATTAAGAGATCTGCCAGCTAGACAGTGCCAGGCAGTTATGCAGAACTTACCATGGTCATTAAAAAAAAAGAAATGCTGGACAATAACAACATAAAATGAAACAAGATTTAATGTTCTCCCACCATTTTTGTCAAGAGCAAACTTAACACAGCATAAATAGCTCTGCTGAAGAAATGCATGAAATAAGGGCAAATCTTCAAGGTTCAGAAGATCTTATGGTGCATTAAATGCAGAAAAGAGCAAGAAAAAAAAAATCTATAATCAGAGCCGTAAATAAGGATGCAGTTATTACAAAGAGGATATAAAGAAAAAGCCTCTCAAGATTTTGGCAATGTAATCAGAGGCAGCAGAATGTTAATGCAGCATGATTAAGTGAAAAAGGATTTATAGCAATGCAGAAATAAAATATTTGATGGAAGCTAAAAGTTACACATAGCTTGGCCCTGAGATGCATACTTTGCTTTAGAGCTGGTCACTGTGAAAATGCGCAAAATTTGATCTTCATTTTTACTTTTTTCCCCCAAGCTTCAGTTAAACAGTTCATATTACTTGCCGTGTATAGAATTCACGTGTAGTGTTAGGATATATCAGTTCTGATTGAAAGACTGCACATCAGAGATTGGTAAAGTTTAAAGCATCACATGCTTCCATGCAGTTTCTGAGTCAACAGATGGGCGCTTCAATAGCAACAAAGGATGGCACTCACATCAACACAGCTTGGAGGACAGGCTTTGCATTAAGCATGGTGGGGGACAAAAGATAATATTTTCTTCTCTACTTGAAGATGTTGTTTAACCATTTTGGATTTTAAATAAATCAACACCAAGGTCACTCACAGACGAAAACATTCTCTCTTGGCAAACCATTGCATCCTGGTTAATTCCATGCAAAGACTATGAAGATCCAAAACCTCAACAACAGAATAACCATGTGTTGTGAGTGTAAAGCATAAACGCTTCACAGACATGTATAGTTTGCACATGGAACACATCCCACTCATTTGTATGATCGCTCAGAAATGCAAGCATATCAAACACCACTGTACCCTGTTAGAAACAGACCCACAGCCACCTTTACAGTACAGGCAATGGTACTAATTCCCTTTGTAAAGCTTGTGCTTTACACTGTATTCTAGCACACCTGATATTACATTCTGAAGAGTATTTCAGGGTTAGTGTAAATATTTGCTGATGTAGTTTCAAGGCATCATAGTGATATGAGTACCTCATTCAGATGCATCTGATGTTATTTTAAACACAGTATAACTTAAAAAAGCGTGCTTGTGCTATTTAACCCCCTTGAGCACAACATTGTGTCCTCATGCACTGCTCTATTTCCATATACAGCCAGATGGCATTAAAAAATCCACCTTCAGGAAACCTAATGACAACTAATCCCACAAAGAAAAGAAATGCACATAGTCCTCCTTCAGGACGAACGATTTACAAGTGTTTGTTTACATTCTGATCCATTCTGCTTCTTACTCTACGCCCAAAGCTGAGAGCATTCCATGCCGGCTTTAGACAGGATTACATTACTCACTCCAGCAAGTTTAAGGAGGCAATAGATGGATTTGGAGCGCCATCTGATGGAAGGTTAGGGATTACAGGAGGAAAACAAGGGTTCAGAAATCAAGTGGCAACTTTAGTTATACCCTCTTCTATAAGAAAATAGAGCATCAGACAGTGGCTGCTACTAGAACAGGCTTACTTTAATTTACTAATGAAACCATTTATTTGAGATCTATGCATGCCACTATTCCCACATCACCTTCCACTTGGTTCCACCTAATAATACAAAAAGTGTTACACTTACAGTCTCAGTCGAGGCTCAACACATCGGACAAAGTAATCAAAATCATCCTCCTCCTCCTCATCCCAGGTCCTCCAGATGCACTCGTAGAAGAACCTTTTTGAAACAAAGTAAGCTTTTAAACACAAAGGAGGCTACATTTAACCAAGCAGAGACAACGGCACTAGAAAAACAAATGTAATCAATTCCAGAATGCAAATGAAAACTTTCTGCAATGTCACATCACCCTCCCGTAAGTCATTTAGTAGACACAAGTTGTCCTTTCGTATGAAGAGTTTTAATTTGTATTTCTTGGATCAAAATCCATAACAGCTCAAGTCCCTCCGACCTCCATCAAGAGACCGAGTACAAGCTGGATTTAAAAGACTTACACAAGGTTCTGAGGCTTTTTGATTATTTGGCTTTGGCTAGGCATCCTTACACTAAGCTTTTTCTCTCCACAAGAAGTTTGCCACTTTTGTGATATACACTTAGGTCTCTACTACTGAGCAATGGTCAGCAGAATGAGTCTCTTCTCAGATAGATGAACCTCATTTTTGTGCAACTGCCTTCAGCTACTGAAGTCAGACAAATTTTCTCTGTGATCAGACTCCTGATAGCCCTCAAGGTAAAAATCACGGTACTGACTGTGGAAAGCTAGGCATGTGAGGCTGCCAGCATGGCCTCAAGAACTCAGGACACCACACATTACATACTACCAGAGTGCAATTGCCCAAGACAAGAATTAGCCCTCAAGGAGTTTCCTACCTGACATGCTCCACAGCGAGTGCTGTCTGATCAAACTCCCCCGATTCATCATAAACAACCCACAGCTCCTGCAGTGGTATCCGATGCTCCTTCAGCTCCAAGAGTTCCTGCATGCATTCCAACGTGAAGGTGCTAACCTGTGACTCACACAGGAAAGGCTCACAGAGCTGCACAACCACCTTCAGAGCTGAGTACTCCACATCAACGACCTGTTGGGATGAATAGCTCTTAGAATTTTTCTAGGCAGAATCATAGATATGGCTGAGGAAGGTGATCACAATGAGAACAATCTGGCAGACCTCACTAAGTACTAGCTGACACACACAGATCTACACGATACACCTGTTAGAGGGGTAAATGACACTTGTTGGAGACTAATGCTTCAACAGCCGCATTCCATTTACCTCAACAAGGACCTCAAACACATTAGTGTGCCAAACAGCTTGCCATCCCGACGGCTCAAGGACCTTCTCCAGGTACTCAGCTGCGAATTCTTTCACCTCGGAAGCTTTGCAGTCAGCTAAAATGAAATGGAAGGCAGAACATTCAGGTGAGAAAAGAATGAAAAGTCCTCAGTGAAAAATGAAAACCACTGGACATTTCAGTGCTATTGCTGCAGAGCCTCTGCATTACCTTAAGGAGTCTCACTACACACAGAGAAGTCCTGTGTGCCATTCCCTCCTGGGCCCAGCAGCCAGAGCAGCTGAGGTTACAGCACGGCAGCCCAGCAGTGATGGCATACACCATGGATGCTCTAGCCCTTGCTGTTAACAGTGAGCGTTCCACGTGGCACTGACCCAGAGCACAAGCCTTAAGAAACCTGACCACGTACTCTTCTCCTACTAAAATCACTCACCCAAGATGTAATCCTGGTAAGCCTTAAATCTCTCATAAAACAAAAGATGATCTGTGCGAAAAATATCTGGAAAAAGGGCATTCCCATCTGGTACAGTCCTTCCCAAGGCAGTGCCCGGCTTGTCACGGCTTCCATAATCGCTGCAGGTGTCCTCATCTTCCTGGGTGGGAGCTGGGGGAGGAGTGGGGACAAAGCAAACCCGCAGGTCATCACGTCCACGCAGTCATTGTTTGCTTCTCTATTCCCAAACAACTCCTTCCCCGCCCATGATCCATCTATCACACGCCTGCCTTCCGTGACAAACCCTACAGCGCGCGACTTAAAACGCTGCGAGTCAGGCGCTGAAAACTACAAGGCCCTTTTAACCACCAAGTATCGCTGCAGAAGTACCACAGCCGATTCCCGGAAGGCCGCGGCCGCCTCACGCAAATACAAACTGCTTTCCCAAATCCGGCGGCAACGCCTCACGGGAACAGGAACGGGCGGCCACAGCCCCCAGCAGCTCCCCGAGCCCGGCGGGGTGCGGGCCGTACCTGGCTCCGGCTGCTCGGCGCACTCCCGCAGCCCCAGCCCAGCCATGCCGCCCGCTCCGCCTGCGCGGATTTCAAACTGTCTGCGCCGCCGCCCCGTGCGTCACAGTCAGCGCCCGCCCTCATTGGCTGCCGGAGGGGCGGGCGGCGGCCGGGCCGTTATACTCGGGGCGCCTGAGAGCGGGGGCGGCGCGAACGTTCGGCCGCGAGCAGTGGGACGTTGTGTATCTGAGGGGCTCCGGCAACGTCCGCCTTATTAAGAATTAAAACTGCCGTGAACATACGCGTTCTTTGATAAAATTAGTTATCCTGTCCGTATAGGAACAAATCTCCCCTCAAACAGGGGTAAATGAGACGAGCCAGTTGCCTCCCTGCTCACGTTCAGCACTGCAGTGTCTGCTATAAGAGTCTTTTTGGAGCAGATTCCGCTATCAAGAATCTGAAAGTAATGTTCCTATAAGCTCACAGGAAGGATTCGATCCCAAAGAAAGTAAGGTCAAGCAAAGCAGTTGGAAGATGTTTGTATTTTCCAGAGTGGGCATTTAGCAGAGATGAGGTGACTGGACATCTCTACCACAGCTGAGGCCAGGGAGCAACTAACAATAGACAAAAAAGGTTAGGAAGCTCCAGCAAGAAAACGCAGACCACTATGCAAAGCAATTCAGAAGATCAGTGTCCTGTGACAGAACACAGCATCACACGTTTGGGCAGAACAGCACACTTTGTCAGTGCATGTAGAACTGGTGCTCTGCTGAGCTGTTCCTGGAAATCAAACTATCTCAGATCAAAACAAAAACTGGCTCGGCCCACGGTCAGCACCCCTTTGGTAAGCTTAACAGTACACAGTAGGAATTTTAAAGTGAGAAGCATTCATTTTTCCTGCAAACAATGGCTATTTTAAGTGGTTCGGTTTTATTTTCTGAAGCCACAATGGCTATAAAACAGAAATGGCCACAAGGGGGCTGCCTTACATCTCTGACAACGCGATTAACCAGCTTAGCTTCCCAGTGTTGATATTAAAAAGGAGACATGTGTCTTCTGATACTTCACTCGTTTTTATTGGCAGGAACAGCAAGGTGAAACAGATCCCACAGGTGCAATTTGGCCAGGTGGGGGCCCAGACAACACACACCTCATAAGCAGTCAAATCACAGCAGCTCCAATGCAGGTGTCATAGACATCACCCAAACGCTTTGCTCAAAGGCTGCTGTAACCCACAGCCCTGGCCCAGGGAAGCTGCACGGCAGAGGGCTGCTGAAGAGGCAAGTCAGCCCGTGACCCCTGCGGAGCAGGGCTGTCATGCAGTGTGAAATAAGTTGCTGGGGAAAATTCTTCTGAGCTGTTGCTTCAGATCTCAAGTGTGAGCCTGATTGCTGCAAGTTATTAAAGATAAGAGCAGGCAGTTTATTGGGTCAGGGCAGCCCTTAGTTTTATCCATGAGGTTACGAAGAAAAAGCATCTGCCTGCAGAAATAGATGCAGGATACAAACTCACCTGGCTAGTTTGGACCAGAACTTCATTATGTGCCACTGATCTCACTGGAGCTGTGTCTGCTCATGCCGCCTGGAAATTCAATTCTGAAGTTAAAAAACTAAAAAATAGCAGAGTGTTTTATCCGGTGCTCCTGTCCAAAGAAACAACATCTTTATTTTAATTCACTGCAGGATGATGGACTCCTCAACAGCAGTTCCCCTTTGTGGATGTAAGCAAATCTTACTAGAGAACACAGGCTGCTTCTGCTTTAAGGTATCTTACAGTAATATTTTCTTTGCCTCTCATTACAAGGCAACTTTCACATACAACAAGTATCAAAAGATCAAATTAAATTATTATATGTAATGGAACAAAAAAAGGTTAGTTAATATAAGGCTTGTAAATCTGAAAGTGTCTGTCAAACATGTGCAGAATAAGTGGCTGATACAAGCCAGCACAGATTCACAGTGATGGGAAAGAAACAATAAAAAGGCACAGAAGAAAAAAAAAATCTAAAGACTGGTACATAAGGCAGCAAAAAAGACTGCATACATTTCTGCTTGACACAAATCCCTTTTGTCACCATGGCAATAACTTTAATCTCCTTAGGCTTCCATTTGTCCATCATAAAATTTAGACTATTTTTTTACTGCATGTGTTTGACTAACTCATTGATAAACCACTTTTACATCTGGTGATGAACATGCCATGTAACTGTAGACTGCTGTTAATTATTTGGGTTATTAGTTACAAATTACCTTCTTTGACAGGTACTGCATCACTGTAAGCCTAAATAAATCGAATCTAACCAGAAGAACAATTAAACTTCTACAAACCTCTAAGCTTCATTTCTTCATCCCATGAGAAAGTCAAATCCAATTCATGGATTTTTTCTTTTTTTTAAAGAACTGCTTTGGAGCTTCACATATGAGTACTTTCTTACCTAAACACCTGCATATATCACAGATGGAGCCATACCACTGCAGCCAATGTATCTTCGAAAGTCAGAAAAATTAGAGCTGGAAATCATTTACTTCCATTACTGCTTGTCTTTATCAGCAGAGGATGCTTTCTGAAGTGCTTTCTCTGGTATAATTTAAGCTTATTTTCAGAATCCCCTCAACACTGGCTTCTTCAGAAACGTGCTACACAGACTTAAAATCTGTCCACCAGACACCTTATTTCTTAAAACCACAGTAACAGCACTACAGATCTGGATTTTTCTGTTTATACACACCTCTTTTCTTGCAATCCAACTAAGGAGTTTCAAGATTTGTGCTACTTCACCTGCTGTTTATCAACTTACTCTTACCCACAAACACACCTGACACTGCCCTCATTTGCAGAATGAGGGATGTTCAATCTGGATAATGACTTTCAGAAGAAAGCTACATAACAGAAAATTCAAGTCTACTCAGATTACTTGACTAAGACTCACCTGCAATGACAGTGCCACGAGCCGTGCTCCCTGAGCGCTGGACAGGCCAGCACTGGACTAACACTGGGAGCACTGTTTACCAGGCATTTAACACTGCACAACACAGTGAATGCTGCATGTTGCCACATAACCATCACAATTTCCCATTGGCATTCATAAGAATAAGCATCACTGCCATCAGTGACCCCTTAACTTTCTGCCCCTGGAGAGCTGCTGACCTATCCTTGAAAGAACGATTAAAGACAGGGATGAAATCATCATTACTACAGATGCAGAACACAATAAATCATTGGATATAAGCATGTCAGGAAGGAGGCATGCTTGAAAAAGAATGAAAATTGCTTGCAGTATTGATTTTGTGTGATCACTGCACCTCTTCATTCACTGTAAACAAAACAAAATTAAAGTTACTAAAGATGCAAAAGAATGCAGCTGTTGGTGATGGGGTATTATGCTGCTGTGATCAATGCTTCATCTCAGTTCAAATTTTGAACATGGCTGTTTAGAAATTATTCTCCTGTGATTTTGTTGTATTTCAAGTGCTTTAAAGTTGTTTTTTTATCTGTAGTACAGCTGTGTCTCTATCTTGACGATGAAAGTACAGTAACGACAGCTCTTGGGTCTTAAAATTTAGCTACTGAAGTGTGTTAGAAAAGAGACCAATTAGCATGAAGTGATTTCTGACAAACACTTGACAGTTGGCTTATGATTACGTCTTAGCAGATGGCAGTCAGATAGCTCCAGCCTTTCAGAAGTGTGCTACTTCAGCTGGTAGTCAGAACAGTAGCAGGCAGCCAGTTTGTTCTGGACATCATAAAGCAGAACACAGTATGCACAGTAACCCTGGATTTTTTTCTAGATGCTTTTCTGTAGTGGACTTCATCATCTGTGCTTTCAATCTGCTTAACAATTTGTGCATAATTACAACAACATACTCAATACTGCTTAAACGTGTAATTATGTTTAATTACAAAGCAACATATAACTGCACACATGCTCAGATGTGAAAGTCAATTCTTCCTGCAATGGAATTCTTAAAATATTTTGAAGTTTTAAAGATATGTTTAAGACTTGACAGAAAAAGCAACAGTCGTTCGTAATGACTGCAATTTTCTGATCTAGATAAAAACAGCAAATCTCTTACTTCTTGTAGGTAGGATGGCACATATGTTTGGAGGCAGTTGGATTCATCCACATGCACACTTCTAGAAACGTTAGTAACAAATTCCTTTGCTGAAAGTCATGGTTCTCTGTGGTTATCGTAGTTCATTCAGGATGGGCGCCCATGGGTTTTCTAATTTTGTTTCAGTTTTAAGTAAATGCAGTTAACATGGAACCTCTGGGAGCAACAATTTAAGATCTGGATCAAGTTCAATTAACACAACAACCTGAATCAAAAACAGCTTTTTTTCTTTTCAAAAGATCAGAATATATTTTGGTTATCATAGAACCATTAAGGTTGGAAAGACCTAGAATAAATGCTTTAATTCAAACAAGATAATGAAAAGGTCTTTAAACTATATCCAAATTAATAATGGTTAAGTAGTTTAAAAACAAAATGTTTTTCTTTTGAATGGTTGACATCCAGATTAATTCTTCCTCCCATGTTCCCGTATCTGGAAATCTTACCCTTCAAACACAGGTCCTCATTTATTTGAAAAACAAAAATGACACACTGATATGTATTTGAAGCCACTCTATTTCTTCCCTTTGTTTATGCCGCCACTCTGCAATAATGGCTATAATGTAGAAAAGAGTTCAACTGAAATGGAAAATATTTCCTGTCCAGCATAAAAAGAAACTTGATATTATTTTATGCTCTTTTTAAGATCTACCACTAAAGCAGCAAAGCAGTGCACTGTGTGCTAATGAGGATCAGTCACACCAGTACAGTCGGGCATTTTCACAAAAGAATGCCTTCAAAGTAAGGCAGTTGGTAAGGATCGTGTCCCCCTGGCAAGCTTTCCTGCTACCATCCTATAAAGGAAAAACACAGAAAAAGCCCATCACTGCAAGCCAATCTATAAGGGTAAAGATTCCCAATTTGAAAAACTGTCTGGACTAATTCAAAAGCCTTCAAACCTACTTCAGTAGTTGTAACAATTTCAAAGCCAGTAATTTTGGAAGTTCCTCCAAACGCCACACGATGCAAACAACACAGTACTGACTATAGCAGCAAAGCCCCATTCACAGCTCTCCCCACCACAAACAGCCCCAACACCGCATCAGTGCTGCTGTGAAACGCACAAGGGTCTCAAATCCACTGCAGACCAACCCTAACTGCAACCCCTGGGGCCTTGAAGTTCTCTTAGAGCTGGAGAATCCAAGCACACAGGCTCAATTCCCATCCCTGATGCCTCAGCTAGAGGGATTACATACTGAGCAGCAGTACAAGAAACCCAAATGTTTTACATGAGAGCACTGAAGAGCATCTCGCTTCAACTTCCGCGTGCCCAGTACACGTGGCTTTTCTTAGGAGAGGTAGTTACTCACGTTTGCTGGAAGCACGGATCAGGATGACCGGTAAACTGTAAGAACGTGTTTGAAATAATCCTGTTGTCCATTTCTATTTCATAACATGCTTAACAGGAAGAGATTATAAAAGGATTTGATTTGCATCAAATGCAAAAACTTTTTCCTGGAAAAAGAACTTCTCTTACATTTTCTTAGTTCCATGCTTGAAACTACTCATAATTTTATTCAGTTTTCTCTTTCTTCGCAGTACTGTAACAGATCTGAAATGAGAACTTCCTTTACTTGAAAAGCTGAACTATTGCATTACAAAGCAATGCCCTTCAAACATAACATTCCATCACAGAAAACAATTCCCTACTTTTATTCGGTCTAAACTTTCTGTCCACTATAGACATGAAGCTGTCCTGAAGAAATAAATTCGGTGTTCAACAGAACAAACATTCACATTTAGCAAAACATTTTCAGCCAGCTGTGCCCAACACAGAGACATTACAGCTGGGAGAACTGCTAAGAAGGCACAGAGGTAGGTCCACACAGAAGCAATGGCTTTAATACTGCTGCACAGAGTTTAAGACAGAACAGGGATATTTGCTAGCACATAATCAAGTATGAACTTAAAGCAATGACTTCTTTAAAAGAAATAAGTGTCTGTTCAGTTTTAGGTTGCTTTTTTTTTTAATAAAGGAAGATTAAAGGCTATCACTTCCTCTTAATGTTCCGTAACTGCTTATTTAGCTTCCGCTGACACTAATGGGAACAGCCTGCTTAATCGCCGCGTGCAGCGATGAATACATCTGAACACACAGCGGGTGGGAGCTGCCTTGCCTTTGGCGTTTAACTAAACAGAAGAAGGACGTGGGAGCTATTGTTCTGCTGGCATTGTTTTACAAGTTTGTCTAGCTGTGAACGTTAAACGTTCTAAGCTGTAGCTTCTAGAATGTTTCTGAAAGACTTCTAAGTACCGTGTCCAGTGCAAGAACAACCAGCCCGGCCTGAGCACTATTACCTCCTCAGCACTGCATCTTAGTACACACGTAAGCAAAACAGGTCTTCATAAAGCAGCAAATCACATTTGAATTGGATGGAAAGGTGTACAAATGTCTCAGTGTTAAGCTCTAATCATGCCTTCGTGTGCCTTAAAGGCAGGTGGGGCTCCCCGTGGCCGGCTGTTAGCACCGATACCTACACCAAACCTTGCACCCCCACAGCCCTCATTATGCTCAGGACTGAATTGGACTGAATGTTCTTTAGTGATCAGAAGAAAATGCATCATCAGTGGGAATAAAGTGAACCACGACATCGGCAAAACCTGACAGGCAGAGTATAAACTTAACAGGAAATAATCATCATGGGCTTTAGTTTCCCTGTTCATTTAGCTGTGCTCAGATCCATTTGACAGAAGGATTTGATTTATCAGTTGATAAAGCAATCAAAAAATCATTCCACTGCTCCTGGCCAAGGAGGTTTTTTTTTTCCTCCTGTGAAATTCCAAAGCATAACTAGAGAACAGTTATTAAAACTTTAAATGAGGCTGTTAGCAGTTACATACCTTTTCAGAAATACACAAATTAGTTAATGTGGACCTTTACATAAGTGAAAGTTCCAGCTACAATATGATTTCATTTGCTTCACTGAGATGCGCAGCAATTGCTCTTCAGTCCACTAGAAAGCAAAAGCTTAAAGCTTTGGCTCCAGTCTGCTTGTGTGCCCACCAGGAAAGAATTACCCATCACATGAAGTCCTGGGAGCAGAACTAAATATCTTTAAAGGGAATGAGCAAAGGAAGAACTATAATGCACAACACGTTATTTGGTAAAAGACACAACCATGTAATTTTGAATTGATATACTACAAACGTGCAGCTTAAGTATGCTTAGTACCACAGCTGCACTTCAGAGGTCTCTGAACCAGCACAACTCGCAGCCAGCTGGAGGATACCCCCTTGCAAAGCAGCTTCCCCAGGTCTATTTGGAAGACGAACTCGATCTGTTCTGAAAGTCACCTGTCTGTGGTAAGGGAAAAACATTGTTTTTCTATCTTTTCTGCAGATATGCTTACCCATGTACACTAGTCGTGGGAAACAGCATGAATCAGAATGCTCCCTTCTTCAAAAAGGGCTAAAAGAAATCTTCTGGAAATTAAAACATCACTCCAGGAATCGCAGAACAAGAATTTCACATTTCAGAACACGGTACTGATACGCCTTGGGAAACACTGCCTTGAATTCCATTGTCTTGGGCTGCTGTCATTCCTCTTTAACAATTCTAATAAATCAACTCTTGCTGAGAATTAAATAAAGATCAGAAACAAAATCTGTCTTCAGAAGTCTACAACTCAGCCCTACATAAAAGCATCTCACAAAGAGCTCTTCACGTTCTTTCACTTCATCCTGCCAGTGCTCCCCCTCCAGCACAGCCTGCTCTGAGCATGGGAGCAGGCAGGACACAGCAGGCCGCACTGCTCAGAGAGCAGCACCGGGGATGCACAATGGACGAGCTGTTATAGCTCACCTCACCTCACACTGCTCCTGCTGTCCTCTCTCCAGAAAGCTGTTGTGATTGCTCCTAAAAAGCCACCGAGCAAGAGGCACAGCCAAGGGCATGCAGCCACCAGCAGCCATCACAGAGCAGCTCATGGTCCCACTGACCTGGCTGCTTCTCACTTCCACACTGATTTAGAAAGTGGCACAGGCAGTACTGCTAGAAGAGCAGAATTTTCTTATTTCTTCTGCAGTCACACCTTAGAAGAGCTTAAGATCATTACCCAGATGCAACAGAGCATTCCCTCAGAACACAGCAACACACCTACTGCCAGCCTACAGCAAAGGCAGAGCTCTACAATGGGTACTGAGCCCCTCCATGGTACCAAAACAACACATTCTCTCTGTTACTGGGCCTCATACTTCAACAAGCAGTTCGTGGCTATCCTTCAGTTCCATTTCACCTGCATTTCTTTAAAACATTAATTTAGCTTGCTTGCTCAAAGTAAATCACAATCAGGCAACGATACCTTTTCAGTAAAGAGTTAAAAGAAACTAGAACAAGAGCACTTAAGTAGTTTACGTGCAACTTAGTATTTCATCAACCAGTTTTTCAGCAGGGAGAAATGAACAGATTCTCAAATAGTCAACACAACATTCCTTTATTTTCTAAGTTCAATATCAGCCATGAATTTTACTTTTATAAGCCACACTCATGACTATACACATAGTATAAATATATAGACTGGTTTCAGAAACAGAAATTGTTTATAGTAAGTGATGGAGTTCAGCCCCTTTGAAATGTTTCAAATAAACATATGAAAATCCTTCCCAAAGCAAGAGTACAGAATCTGTCCACTGGTATGCAGTAACATAAGAACACACAAATGAGTTCTAAGTTATTCTCTCAGTGAAATTTTTAATCTTCCTACAGAAGTTGCTAATGATTTCAGGAGCAGTCTTGAAAAGGACTGCAAAAATCAGACCCAATTCAGACAAACCACAGAATTCCTCAGCTGTATTGCCATCCTAACCAAAACAGCATCACTTCTGAAGACCAAAATCCATAGACTGGAGCAACAGACATAAATTCAAGGAGATTTCAAGCTCAAGGACTTCATATTTCAAAATACTGTGTCAAAAGTGCCTGGGATTAGCCAGTGTAGAGATGTAAAAACTGAATTCCAATTCACTATATGAACACTGTCCAATACACCAGCAAATCAGAATATGAAAACTTAGATATTTTGAGATTCTACTCTGTACAAATGCTGATGTGGTTCATTGACTTACTGACATAGCAACCCTTGTGTGGCACCTCAGGTTCACAGAACTGTAGGTTCCCTATTTTCCATATAAGGAAAATCACTCTTCCCGCAAAGCAAGCAGACCACAACACTCCTATAAATCTCACTTGGAGGTAACAGTTCTGCAAGTAATCACCAGAATGAAAATAAAGGTATCAAACAAAAGCTCTTCATCACTTCTTTTTGTGGGCAATTTTCACATTAAGAAAGAACAGCTGTCCGTACAAAGCAGTGAGGGTCTGCATTCACAGAATCCCCCTGCAAGCTCTATTCTTAAACTTTTAAATTGTTTAATATAAAATACATTGATGAATATTGAAGAGTTGTCTTTTGGTAAGCTGTAAACTCGTGTCATAGCTTATGCAATAGAATACGTGCAACTAGCAACAGCCAATTCTAGAAACTGCAATGGCTATTTACTTCAGAAAAGCCTGTTCTCTAGTTTGTAAGACTTGACGCACGCTCTCAGAACGCCTGTCACCGTGTTATAATATTAATAATGCTTATTAGAACACGTATTTCAGAAATACCTTTTCCATGGTTTTGGTGAGCCCATGAACCTGTGCCCAAACCAATGTATACCATCACCAACCTTCAAAAGGTAAGAGGTCCATATTGCAACATACCCATGGAACCACTTGAGATACCACTAATATACGTGACTTGACTTCTCTCTTTCTCAGGTGAGTTACAGGGCACAGAAAGGGAAGACCAGAAATGCAATACTGAAGATGATCATTGTATGGATTGCCTCTTTTCTTCTCTACAGTCCAGCCATTCTGAGCTGGGAGTACACTGCCCAGAACATCCTTCCAGAAGGAGAACATCATGCAGAAATCTTCTACAACTGGTATTTCCTAATGATTGCTTCTACCATTGAATTCTTTACACCTTTCATCACTGTTACATACTTCAACTTAAGCATTTACCTCAACATTAAGAAACGCATATCCCTTAGAAATGAAAACTTACCATCTGGCCAAGAGGACTGTGAAGTGAGTTTCCGAGGGGAAAAAAGGGAACACCTTGTTTTTTGTAAAACCTGCTAACAGACAAAAACATGAGAAGAAGAAAGCAAGCAGCCTTTCTCCCCTGCAGAAGGCTTCAAGGCTCAGCCCACAGGAATTTGACAATCAGTCATTAAATGTGAATGTCAAGAGAGGTCTTGCACCACTTCAGGTGGGTGTAGAGACTGAGCCTCAGAGGAACAGTTTCGATAAAACTACAGAACACACAGGCAACACCACCAGCAGGGCAGACACTGCTATGGCAAACAGACAAACCTTCTCGAGATAAAAGAGTAACGAAGCCTTTAACAATTACTGTCAGTGTATTCAGCTTGTGCTGGGCATCTTATACACTTTTAGTGATCATCAGAGCAGCTTGCCACAGGCACTGTGACTTACATTCACTTTATGAGACTTTGTTTTGGCTCTGTGGGTGAATTCAGCCACTAATCCTACTCTATACCTGCTATGCTACAAAAGCTTCAGGAAAGCCTTTATCAAACTCCTGTGTCCAGGAAAAGTTAAAATTCATCCTCATTTTTATGTAAAAAAAAAGAAATTTGTCAGTAAGTACATCTTGCTTTCAGTGGGAACACAAACTGGTCAATGCTCATCTGTAAATATTAAATGCACTGTGCACTGAATATTTAAGGGAACACTGGTAAGTAAGTATTCAGGAATGTATAGAATACAGTTATCTGTGTAGCTGCAGAAATAACCATCAGTGAAAACAAAGGTAATTTCTCAAAGCTCTTTGGGGATTTGCCAACAGTATACTTCCTGGTGATGGTGTACTAGCACTGAAGAGACAAAGAGAATACAAAAGTCGTACCCAATAACTGGGAAGGGGAGTGTCTCACTTTTAATATTTCTATGTAATAACAGTAAGGAATTTAATTAAACATTAGTTTGGATCTGTTATATTTTACCCCCAGCCCCATTCTGTAAGGACCTCAGGGTCTTAGGTGCTAAACGTATGCATTTTGGGAAGGATATTTCCCCAACTCCTAAATAACTAACAGTACCCAAGAAAAGCTTGGAGCAAGAGGTACCAGAACAGTCAGGTTACCAGGAAAGCTGAACAAGCACACCAATAAAGGAGCACTAACTTGGGTGGAAAAGGTGATTTGTTTCCACCTTAAATAGCATCTTCTACAGTTTTACAGACATTTCATTCTGCAGACAAGTCGTAGCTACAGAACATCCACAGCCACTCACTGCCACAGCCACAAAGCATGTTAGCACAGCTGATCTTAGCGTCCACAAATCATGAAGTTCATTTTGTAATATTTCAATAAAGCTAATTACGAACTGTGGAAGCATTATGACTGTCATCTTAACAAAGAGCACATGGAAAAAAAGTACTGCCTCACAGCATCACAGGAACTGCAGCTGAAACCACAAAACCATTATTAAAAAAATCTCTCCTGGGTTACAAATCCTCTTGAGAATTAAACACGGTTTCACAGATGTTCTAGGCTAAAAGAGCATATTCCAACCGTATGAATCTATCAATGTGAACATAATCACGTGTTTCTATGGATACTTACTAACAAAGAATCTCCTTTAACTTGTTCTCTTAAACAAGGGACAGCATCAGCGGATACTGAGTAATGCTATTCAGAAGTTTCTTAATTACACCACAAAGCAAGCGAGGCCACTGGATTCCCTCCATTTCTCCTCCACCTCCAAACCAGTAGAGCAATGATCTAATGCTTATCATATCCATAATTCTTAGGTTTTTGAGGATTATATCTGCTCTTTTCAAAAAGAAGTGGTAACACTAAATTATTAGAAAACCCAGCCAAGTCTGACTTCCTTATCCAATAAAGCCTAGGCCATTTTTATAACAGTGACCAATTCAAGGACTGAGGAAGTTCAGCCACATAGCTTCAGAACACTGCAGTCAGTTAAGGTCAAGAAGCAACATTTCAACAAAGTTTTCAGCAAAAGGTATTAGTCTAAAACTAGATCAGTCTTCACATACCACTGGGAATTGTTCTACCACTCAAATTTCTACAGCTTCAACATTTAATTGCCACATACCTGCTTAGCATAGACCTAGAATCTAGTAGGACTCTCCACCACTCTCAAGTCAGAAAAGCACTCTGAGGTGTGAACATACACTTTTCAGCAGAAATTGATTTTGGATTATAGTTTTCTACATCAGGACAGCTAGCACCCTCCTTAGTTTGTCCACATTAACCATGCCTTTGTTTCTTTGTCCCTTCAAAGCAGAAGGTCCTCTGCTTTTATCAGAAGATAGTACTGGGTTCAACAGTGGGCTCTGAACAGACAAAACAACAGGTGTTAATAGCAATTTTATTGTTTCACTGGTGCAAAAATCATGATACTGAATAAACCTGTGTAATGCATTTTCCCCTAAATTTACAGTAATGAAGGTTATACATAACTATATAGATTGCAATTTCTCTATTTTTATACTATTTGGAACAAAATTATCTTGATAAATACGCCCTGTGCACAGTATTGGCTCTCACTGAATGTCACAGAGCCTTAATATGCAAAATATAACTTCTGTTTCTGAACATGGCATTTTAAAACTCTCCAAACATGCATTAATATATTCTAGTTTTTAGGGAAAAACATTACACTTAGTTTTAACTTGCATTAAAAGAAAAGCACAAGCAGAACCTGACATACAATAATCCCAAAAGTCTGATGCTCTGTAAGGATCAGTCACAGTTTCCGATGACAGTCACTGCCAGTTTAGAACTCTAGTGACACAGAAGCAACAGCAAACAGACAAGAGAAGTCAAAAACAGAAGAGCCCTACCATGTCACAGAGATTTCAAAGAAAGACTCAGCCATGCTAACCGATGAAACCTGTAGTTGCTGGTCCAACCTTTCAAGTTTGTTAGAATATTTAACACAAGTGTTTGAAGTGCCAGACTCAGCACATGAATGTTAACTTGACATTTCTGAAAGGCACAATCTATGAATCTATCTTAAAAAAAAAAAAAAAACAACATACGGTACGTAAATGAAAAGAAATAAGTACAGTGCAGATCTTCTTTAAAGAACAAGACCTTCATAGATTGGCCCCTCAGATTCTGGTGATTCCCTCCTCAGACGCAAGTGCTCCAGTGTGTTGTGAAAGTGTTTGTTAATTTGTTCTGTTTCTTCAGTAGATTCAAGGTTTGGAAGATCTTCTCTTATCTTTTGTATGAGTTGATTCAAAACTTGAATTGTCACCTACAGGAAAAGATACAAGCATCAGAATAATTGACAAGACCTCTGTATAAGTACATAAATATTACTTTTAACAGACTTCTCTAAACTATGGGTATTTGGACACAGAACTGTTACTGAGAACATTTGTAGACAAGCTGCTGGACTCTGCACCTTGTCTTGCTCCTCCTAGAAGGCACAACACTTCAGGCTTCAGAATTTTGTGAAAGCTCCCCTGATCCTAGCACACATGAACAGCCTTTCAAGTGATAAAACCTACAGATTTGTAACTTAACAGCCATTTCACTCCAGTTCATTCACTACAAATGTTAATAACTTCAAACAAATAAAGCACACAATCAAATTGTCTAGGCAGTCTGTCTCCTGCAGAGGATTGGTAGATTAAGTTATTCTTAGGAACCGAGTCATGGCCTATGAAAGTACAGCTGCACATGGCACCAGGTCCAGCGTTACAGAGAGCACCACAGTACAAAACGCACTGCAGACTGCCAGTACAACAGGGACTATTCTTACACATGTGCTCAACCCTTTGTGTTTCACACAACGTTTTGCCCTCATCCACAGATCCAGCAACTCCAACGCTACTGTGGTAGATGGAAATTAGTTCAGTTCCTGGAAGTTATCAAATCCCTAAAATCTCTTCAAATGCTCTCTCAGAAATACATGGTATTTATTAACATCAGCTCTTTACTAAATGATGACATAGGAAGTTCAGACACTAAGATTACCATACAAACCACACTTTACAAACTAAAAAAATTGAGTATGCTGCAACTGCTATCTCAGATGTCAGATACAGAACTGAGGCTGGCATGTGAGCCATCATACCAGTTTGAGATTAGAAGTTTACACCAATCTTTTGTGGCACTCTCAACAGTGACCTGGAATAGCTCCAAGAATTTTATTTCCTTTAGTGCATATTAAGTTAGACACCTCTGAAGTTGGATGAAAATACAGTAAGACTAAGTTGTAGTCACTTTTGATCTAATAGAAGTATCCAAGTCTCACAATTTAAATTCAGGCCTAGATTACAAGCATTTTTCTTCCCCACATAAAAGAGCACTGTATTTTACTAGCATACCAAAAGTCAACCACTTTGCATTACTATTTACCAAGCTGAGCAGACATGATACAGGGTATAAATTGAGTACAGATGAGTACAGATGTTAGAAAATGCTATTTAAAAACAGATTTAATGAAGAATGCATTTTTACTCACTGCCTCATTTTCCTTTTCGTAAAAATAGATGTATCTATTTAGAATTTCTATGAAAAGTTGGACTTGCAAAGAAGGGTCCATGCACTGATTTGCAATCTTTAAAGCCTTCTTCAGGCACTCCATCACTCTCTTCCCTCCATGAAGCTACAAGGAAAAATAAGGTTACAAGAAATAAAAGAAGAATATAATAGAAGAAATAGAACAGGGAGTACCAACGTTTCTTCCCTTGATGAATACACCACAAAAACTGTAGAGAACTACACAAACTGCAGAACAAGCTACCATTAAACTGTACCTTTCTCAATCATTAGGAGTTTGGGTAAGCTTTCTGTTAAGTCAGGCAATAACAAACAGTTGCTGAAAGCCTTCAGGTATTGAAGTAAATCCAGTTCTGTAAATACGTACACTAAATGCATAGCTTGTAAAGCAAATTTCAAACAGCTATTCAGGAATACAACAGCTCAGTTGGGAAGAGCACCCTTCTTTCTTTTGAATTCAACAATCTGTCCCTCCAAAGTTCATTGATTCATGTGCAAATGACTGTACAGATGTGCGAAATGCAAGAGGTTACTTGGAGCCAGCCTTAAACTACTTGACATTCACAAAATCTTGCATGGTACTTCCACTTGTAAGTTTGATTTTCTTTAATTCTATGTTTATGCACAGAGTTCAAAGCTTCATATATTGGAACACATTCCAGCCACGCCTGCATCACAACACTGTGCTCACTTCAGAAGCTATTGCATTCTGAAGGAAGGCACAGCTACATTACTGAGGTACAGTGTGCTGTTCTGTGTTCTTTTATTCTTACCTCTTCTCCATTCTTGTCAGTGTTTCGGCCAGACCAGAACAGATGAGCACAAGTACTCACAGCCCTGCACTGATCTGGTTTCTTAAGGAGCTTAGAGGCTGCCAATGCACACTGAGTCCTCAAAGGCTCATGGTTCTCCTCACTGAAGCACTTCATCCTCTCAAATGTCCCAATTATCAATGTGATTGCAGCCAGCTGTGCCTTTGAATCACTAATTTCATCTTCATACAGAGAGAAAGCCTAGTCAGAGGAGAAAGCAAATCTTAATTATTGCTTCAGAACAACATAGAAAATACATTTGCTAATGACACAAAGTGTCCAGTTGTATATCTGTTATATTTATACATTCCATAGAGACTGCCACCATCAAATCAAAACCACAGACTGGAAATGTGGCCTATGAGAAACAGTTTTATTTAAGTAGCCATAGAAAATATGAGTAGTTCTCTTATGATCCAAAGACTGAGTTTCTCCTTATTTCAAGTATCTGTTAAAATAAGGAACTTCAGTAACAAATATTTATTAAAGAAGACTCTTTGAAATGCAAAACAGTACATCAGAAGTTTAAGTAGTAGGTTACTGCCTGAACAGTAGGTAAGGAAAATGTTTGCACTGCTGCCATGTGGATAAAGAGCCTTCAGAATAGAATGTACCACTAAAGAAATATCAAACTATTATTTCTAATAGAAGGCACTTAATTGTCACATTGGTCCCTGTCAGAATTGTGCTGCACCAGAATAGCAACTGATCCACAGTGAGTGAAAACAAGGTGTTATCTGTAACTCAGTTTAAGAATGTGTATTAGCAGCAGTATTAGAGAAAAGATTAAGATAAGGCCTGTAATCCAGACAGAGCTAATAAGTTAGTTCTTCATCTTATGTGGGCAAGGGGGAAAAAGGCTTAAGTTCTAGGTAGACTTCAAAATAATTTAAGGAGTTTCAACAAAAAGGCTGCTATTAGTAAAGGCAAGCATGAAAGCTGTGAACACCACAGATTTTACAGAACTTCCAAGAGTGCCTATGATCAGTACAATACTAGCTAGAGGAGCTGGGAAATGGTCTTAAAAGCAGTGAAGAAGCATTTTACATTGAGAAAGCCACACTCCTCCTGCAAACCAGCTGCATGAGGAGGTGGCTGCATTGCAACATACCTAATATTGCCTGACTGAGTATTCAAAATAGTATCAATGGAGCTTAATTTAACAGAACCCTGGGAAGCAAGAATGAAGATTAGGAGTTTCCACCCAACAGTGTTAGCTGTAATGTCTGATGTTTTAAGCACACTAGATTGTTTAAAGTCCAGGAAATGGATCCAAGTCAAATTTACGGTAGCGCAGGACAGTGACTGTAACAGCTGGACACTTACCTGGGACATGAATTCATAGGCCACAGTTTCATGATTCTCAAAGCCAATCTCTCCTGCAGCCAGTGCTCCTTGTAGGAAGAGACGAAGAGGCAGCTCTGCTAGCTCTGCTTTGATCAAAGCACTGATGGTCTGATGAGCAAACGAGAAGATCTTCTGGCACTTCTTCTCCCATTTGTCATCCTAGAAAATAAAACAAGTTAAAGTCCAAACAAAACCACAGCAATGAGAGAAAAGAATCTGAACTGTAACAAAGACTTAAGCACTCCAGTCCGCTCCCTTCTGGATGCCAGTCAACTACTGAAATTAGTGTGGGCTGATATATGTGGCCCTAGCCAACATGTGTTGATCTCAGCAGGTCTTAACAAAACATTTACAAAAAGCTCACATCCATTTTTCCTCACAGAAACCTTCCCTGTAAGTCTATACCAAGTTGCAGTTACCTCAGCCATTTTTAGAAGAACACAACTGAGCAAAAACCTAACAAGTAAAGTAGTTAAGTGAAAGAGACCTATTTAGTTACTCATTGGAGCAGTAAATCACACTTACAAGAGAATTTCAAGACACTGCATTTTAAGAGTGCTTTTAACAAACATCTTATTTCTTCACAAATATCCCCCACAATAAGGGGAAATGCATGTTTAAGCTATTACTTTCAATTAGCAAGCATTAAAAAGACAAAAACAGAAAAGTAGTTTTAGTGTAACTTGGGCAGTAGTTACAGAAGTGTAATCAGCAGAGGATGTGCAGTCTACCTTGAGGGAAAAAAAAGCACTAACACTGTGTCAAGCTTTTGCACACTATCTAGACAAAGCACTCCTTGCTCTTCTTAAAGAAGCAGGCAAAAAGAAACAAGTATACATAAGACAGCCAGAAGCCCACTCACCACTTTGGAGTTCTCCTTGTAGCGAAACGCAAGCTGGTATGCTGCAAAAACCAATGGTGGCAGCGTAAAACGAATACGTTGGTTCCCACCTGCACCAAAGTGTTTTCGAGCAGTGTTTAAGATCTAAAAACAGAAGCACTGGAAGCTTAGAGAATTCTTAAAGATTTATGTTATTTGCACCTACAACAACCTGCTCGCCATGGAACAAGAAAACCAGGAAGACACGGAGTTGGTATCATGTAATTTACAGTCTATTATGGGTGATGGGGAAGACATACAAGCTGCTTAACATGAATTACATTTATGCAGTACCTGTAGCTTTTCGAGCACTAAAACCCTTTCCTGTAACTGCTTAATAAGCTTTAGGCAATGCTCATACTGTATTAAGTACAGATACACTCTGGATTGGATAGTGAGATGGAAGTTGCCTGGGCTCACATTTAAAAATTGCACAGACCTTCTATTCTCAGAATAACACAAACTGCAAAAAAGGACCATCCCTTCTTACAGTAGCCTGTAAAAAACTATAAAGCAGTTAGGTTCAATGAGATTCAAATTTCACTTGATGCTTTTTAGATAGATGGTTATATGAAGCAGTTAGAAGGTTAATTGAATTACACTAGATTAATGGAACTGCATCCAAATTACCATCCCTCAGAACGAGAAGCTTAAATTCACAAGTGTTTTAAAGTACTCAACCCCCTACTTCTAAATAAGCAGCTTTTTACACTTATACATGATGTTGTATATTGAGTTTGTAGTGTCAGAGCAGTGATATCCCAGCTTCCTGCTTTACTAACTCTTTTATAGGAAATAATGCAGAAACTGACACTTGGCAGAACACGAACACACTCAGAGGCACTAATGCCATACCTTATACTGTTGGTCAGGGTCATCTGAACGCAAAAGATGAATAAATCTTCCCACAAGACTCTGCTCATCAGCAAAGTCCTCAGGGTCAGGGTCTTCAGCAGGTTGATCTGGCTGATCCTGGATCAGCGTGGATACCAAATTCATGATAGCATCAACCTGTTAAAGGTAACGTGAGCT
Organism: Cyrtonyx montezumae; assembly: GCF_038088225.1. NCBI lineage: Eukaryota > Metazoa > Chordata > Aves > Galliformes > Odontophoridae > Cyrtonyx > Cyrtonyx montezumae. The sequence continues at coordinate 9,304,610 of NW_027071903.1, forward strand.
GTTTAAATCTGAGTAGTCTACAAGCATAAGTTGACAGCAACTGGAAGTGCCTTTACAGCCATTCATAGTGCTGACAAACAACTAAGAACACGTGGTAATTGTTGATGCTTTAGGACTTGCCTCTTACACTGAAGAGTCCGTCTCTGCAGAGGCAGAAAAGCTGTACTGACAAAATTCAGATTCTAGAAGTATGACTGCAGCCTTCTTCAGGTAAAAGGCCAAATTTCAAGGGGGAAAATCAAGGTCTTTGCTAAAGCTTAAGAAGGAGTTTCTAGGATGAGGTAAGCAAGATACATGAAAACAAGATACCTGAGAACTTCAGCAGAAAAAATATCAAGCTAGGTAAAGCCTGTGCGAATAAAATGGGGAAGAGAGGAACAGAAACTAAGCATACTCTACATGAGATCCCTTAGTATGATTTCAAGTCTTCAAACAGTAGTTTAGATACCCAGAATTACCGCGTAAGCAAGCTTTTATCATACCTGTTCTTGGGACACAATTTCTGTGTTATAATCCAACACATTGCTAAGCACATAACAGCTCATGCTCTTCCTGGACTCGTAATCAAAGTACTCAAACAGGGGATGGAAATGTTTTAGTCTCAGAACTGTCAGAATATTGTTGTAAGTATCAACAGGGATTTTCAGAAGTCTGGTCAGCTCCTTTGAAACAGCACTGCTTGTTGCAATACTAAAAGAAAATACATGGGAAACCACAATTAATTACTAGTTCACATATACAGGCAGACTTCAGCCTACCCCAATAGCAACTATGACATAGACCACAACACCTAGGCAACCCACTGCAAAGAAGATTAGAAAAATAAAGTACCAAAAATAGGATCTTGCTCTTTGAGATACACAGTGAGAATTACAAATTTTAAAGTCACTGACAGCAGGAATAGATTGTGGCTGCAAATTCAGCAAGAGGAAAACTCTAGAGGACTGTAAGGGAAAGAATAGATAATGACTACATAAAGCTTGGCATAAGCATTGTGCATCTGTAGAGCTACACAGGAAGATTTACACACAGATGAGTAAATCCTGGTGAGTCAGGCTTTCCCCATTGTAGGTTACCATGAACTTCTACAGCTTGGTTCTTGTACCAAGATGCAGAATCTAAACCGTGCCTCTTTCTTATCTTATAAATATATGACATAGAAGTCAACAACTACTCCAGAGAAAACACAATAGGTGTTTACTTACTGTTCCAGATTAAGTTTATTGAATATTTCTACAGTTGTCTCCAACACCTTATCAACATAGTCAACACGGTCTGGGTAGCATTTCATAGCTAAGTTAATGAGAGAAACTTGCAAGGACACCACATCCTCTGAGGGCATGTCTTGACGAGACTGAAATTTAAGACAGCACTGAGTTGATCAAAAGCACACAGCTTTGCAAAAAAGAACAGACTGCATGCAAGAATATCCAGCATACCTGTATAACAGTAGCAACCTGCTGTGAAAAGATGTCAAACAGTTTGATATCTGCTGGGATACCAGGTCCATCTTCACGATGCGCAAATAAAGCTAACCTGGTAACAAGAGGAAACAAACAAAGCAACCCCAGATGCTGGTCAGAGTAAGATATTAGCAGAAAAAAAAGCAGGTTTTCAGGTATACATGCATGTTTTGTTACAAACAAAAAAGAAAGTCACCTGAGTCAGAGGCCATAATCAACCACTGAGGCAAGTAAATATCTGTCCTAGAAAAGAGTGCTGATAGACAGCAAATGAAGAAAGAACAAGACAGGTTCATCATCTGTGCTCTTCACCTAGCAGTTAAATGTCTGTCTCCTTCCAGCAGAGAAAAATTACAGAGCAGCCTGATGGAACAGCAGATGTTCTGCAGTGGTGTTAGACATCCAAGAGCATTTTCAGCTAAACAGTCTCCAGAGGAGGGAGAGGAACTGAACTATGACTCAACTATTCCTTGTTTCCAAAAGAATGAAAGATCAACAGGCTTAGGATGTCTGCTGTCTATGGACAGCAAAATGCAAAGTAAATTTGAAGTGAGGTAGATCACTTTTTTCCTCCAAAAAAAGCAAAGCTGAGAGATGGTTTACACCATCTTCTAGAATTTTGCTGGATAGCAATCAATGACAAGAAGAGTAAGGTGAATCATCACCTTTGCAGAAATCAGATAAAAATTAAGAATCATCTCTGAAGGAAGTTGGCATTTGATGAAAGCTACAACTTGAAGAAAGCTTAGTGTTGCTTCTATTGCTTTGTTACTGTTAAGAGGTTGTTCTTTTCTAAGTTACAGAAAGATCTACAAAACACTTAGGAAAAGTCATCTGCTTAAAGTTTTACAACTACTTCTTACAGAAATAGTTTAAAAACTTCAATTCTTAATGAACTTCTGGTCCGAAGAAGACATTTAAGAACAGGCTGAGGCACCAAAAAAACTCAGTGCCAGGGAAAACACATTCAACTACTCACATTTTGTTGAGTTGGTAACAAGAAGGTTTTCTAAAGCCAAGGAAAATCACTGCCTTTTCTCAGAGGGACAAGACAGCTTTTCTTGACAACTCAGAAAGTAAGGTTGACAGTCTTCCAAATACCATCACGCTGCAGGCAGATGGCAGCATAATTAAAAGCTATGAATGACACAGTATGTCAAGAGGGATCCCAAAGCAACAAGTCTTTTCAGGAAGACTCCTTAAAAAGGAAAGCCTCATGGGAATAGAGGCTAAAGCTTCACCAGCTTCTCTGTTTTGCTCATGTCCAGTTTCAACTGTCTCATGACAGAAATCAAGATGAGAAATCCAATCAGCATAACCTGTATGGAACACATCTAGGACTTAACTGCACAGTACTGAACTGCATGATTGTTCCAAACAGCAAACCGAACAGAAAGGCAACATCTTCCCCACATGCACTGATTCTAAGAACTGCTAACACTGCTATCTGCCAACACATGGAATAACATTAGTCCTAAAAAAACCAAAACTGACACATTACAAGAAGATAATCACACCACCCCCTTTCTATCCTATCTCTGAATGAGGGGGCTCCAGAAGACACTAACAGCAGCCAGCACAGCACTGATAAGCCTAGGAGGACAGCAGGTTCACTGCCACTCAGTTTCTTACTATTGCTCATCTGTAAGAGTAAGAATAGAAAACACTGTGGAGGCAATACCAAAGTTGTTCAAGTTCTCTAAATAAATGTGACAGCAGGGGGTACAAAATGAAAGCCTCCATGCAAGAATTACTCTGCTACATGATAACATAAAGAACCTAGCAAGAGGTCCCTTACAGTGACTGAGCTTCCTACAGTGGTATGCATGGTCATTATACAAACGTGTACATTGATGTGCAAAAGCAAGAAAGTTTTCCTGAGGATTCAAGATTATGATCTTATCCTGGAAGTGCATCTTTCTGCAGTAAGAAAGTACAGCTACTAAGTGACACCTGTGTTGTTCCATTCAGGACACAAATGAAAGCTTCGTTTGGATTCCTCCCTTAATATTTCAGTTCAGTCCAAGCAGTTTTAAGCAGTATTTCCATAAAAGTAAGAATTAAGGAACTAGCTCTGCTTCCTACCAGCTCTTTTCTGAAGAGGTTGTCAAATCAGAACACTGCTGCCACTTTAGTTCAAAAACGCAAAGCTGGTCAATATTAAACATGTTTCCTGCCTTCATCTGTTTACTAGTTTTAATCTGTCCTTGAAAGTAGGACACATTAGAAGCTGCTAAAACAGAGTCCAGACAACAGAAACTACATGAATAATATCCTTCACTGTCTTAATTACAGATGATATAAAGATGGAAACAGCAAAGTTAAACATGAATATAATATTAAAGATTGAAAGCTTTCAAATACTAAGAGTTACCATCTGCTTGTGCACAACATATTTCATTCTGAGCCAATTTCCACATCCCCTGGTCACTTACCTGTCAATTAAAGCAATTATTATATTTTTCACATTAACATTTTGGTGCAGCTCAGCACAAGCTCTGAGAAATGGGTTCAAGGTTTGGAGATGAAATTCATCTGGGAAAACCTGAAATTTCAGACCAGTAATCATCAAGTTATTAACTGACTTTGCTCACTATCACACAGCAGAAAAATGAAACAGTAATTGAAAAGCAAACAGCCACACATTAAATACAGTCCTATGACAGTTACAGGGTTTCCCAAGCTGGCCTTGTCTTGTTAAATATGTAAAGCAAGGGGCAAAAGACACATTGGTAACTTGAGGGCCTGGATACCTATCACAATTCTTCATGATCTGCAGACATGGCTGCTCAGATAGCTTTCCAGCTTCTGCAACTGAAGGAGCACAAAATGGATACCACCCTGTCCACCTGGTGGAAAGTAGTATGTATCAAGCCAAAGAGAAGGAGTCCCATTGAAGAAATTTTCCAGTTCATGAGGAAGAGGTAAAAAATAGTCTGAACCTGACTAAAAGCACAGAAACAATCATACCCATGTTCAAAATCAATAATGCAATTGAATTTAAGCAGCTCACCTGTATGATACACTCCATAAGGTACTCCTGAGCTAGAGCATCTCTACAATTTACAACCTGCTCCAATATTCCAGGCAGAACAATCTGCAATAAGAAGAAGAGCCTTGTAGTGTTCTTAGCATCCTGAAGTTTATATTCACAGATGCATTTAATCCAAGTAGAGCAGTATTTCTAATACTTTTCAGCTTTTCTTTATATAAAGACTTTCTGATGAAGTCCCAGTGTTCAGCAGAGCAGTTGAATCTTTCAGAGAAAGAGTCTTCTGCTCCCAGATTTATGCCCCTTTGGCACATGGTACTAATTCAAAACATGCAAGTTTCTTTCAGGCAAGAATACTACTTTAGTTGGCTATCCTTTCAGGAAACAAACAATTCTTCCCAAACAATTCAGAAAACATAACTTAGGAGTCATGAAGTCTACCACAGAACACTGTATATGGACATGTCTCTTAAACCAACCTATTATTACTTCAGGAATCAGTGAAATCAAGTCAAAACATGCCAATCCTACTGAAGTGCCTAAGTGAAAAATGCATAAGTAGTGTCTTTAGCTTAGCTTCTCAACACATTATACAACTTCACTAGCTTTAGGAATTTCAAGTGAAAAGCAGTTCTAGAAGCACTGTGATCACCAAGCTTTTAGCACAACTGCAACTCTTCCCAAGCTGCTCATCTGGAAGCCCAAACTGGTTCCACGTGGGAAAAAGCAGCAGAAGTTGGAAAGGGTTGATAGTCATCCTACCTGTTTATATCGTTCCACATTAACACCTTCCAGCTGACTGAGGCGAACAAGGTTGGTTCCTACTAGGATTCTCAGTTCCTGCCTTTCCCGCTCTCTCTTCTCTCTGTCCCTGCTATGGCCCTGGTGTTGCATTCGCACCCAGAGTTTGTTCATCTCAGCAAAGTTCAGCAGCACAAAGTCCATAGAATCACTGATGTCTCCAGTGGTTTCTTCACTGCAATTGAGAACAGGTTAGGAACACAAAAAGCTTTCTGCCCACCCTGGTTTTAAGACAGGTCAGAGAAGCACGTGCCAGGATGTCTGGGTTCATAAGAACAGTTCACCTTCTCACTTACAAAAAGGAAACCTTAAGAATTTCCTTCCCAAATTAACAACTCCGTAGTTCTGACAACAATTTTAAGTTTCAACACATGCTCCCCTCCCTGGAAGCATTCAAGGCCAGGCTGGATGGGGCTTTGAGCAGCCTGGTCTACTGGGAAGTGTCCCGTCCTATAGCAGGAGAGTTGGAACTAGATGACTCAAAGGTCCCTTCCAACCCAAACCATCCTATGATTCCATGATATCTACTTCTTTCGAACCTGAAACAGTCACACAGAGTGTGTAACTACATTACGTTAACAACACTTGTTTTTAAAGTTACGTTCTGTCTTACTCTGCTTGCTCGCCTTCATCTGGTAGAATATTCCTGGTACACTGCAGGAGATAGTTGCGAAGAAAGAGTCCTCTGAGAGGATGCTGCACTCCACGGCACATCTCCACCAAGTCTTTCAAAATATCTTTCCTGGACTGTGGAAATGACTTGACATACACAACACCTACTGTTATTAGGAGATACCTGCAAAGGGCACAGAACGGAACAACAAATGTAAAATAACACTAAAATACCACACTTAAAGGCAGCAGCCCACTTTTACCCTGACAGCATTACCCAAGTGCAGAAAGCAGTTAAATGACATCCGGGTACCATAATGTGAGATATTTTGCCAGCTTTCAACTCCTGCTCTTCTCTGCTACAGAGCACAGCTAGTCTGAACAGCTGATTTACCTCACTGCAATTCTTTACACAAGGAGTGTACACATACTCAGCATGCATGGAGCAGTGAAATATTGCTTGCCTATACTCACAACACCCTGCAGGACTGGAAAGCAACTCTGGCACAAAGATAAGGTATGTATGATGGTGAAGCATTAAACCTCTTTCACACTGTAGTTTAGCACAAAAGGGGTTACACTCCTCAGAAATCCCTCACACCTGCACATAGTCCTTCAGCATCTCTGCATTAATTCAAGAGTAGAAGGAACATGCAAGATATAAAGGACTGATGCACCAGCATACTCAGACTCCACTTCAGCTTAAGAGCAAAATAAAACCCTTATGGTTCTCAGAAAATAAGAATATCTGAAAAATAAAAAAAGTAATAAACATGTAGTTAATCCCACTGAACAGAACAGAGTACTCAGCTTCCTGCTGATGAGCTCCTTACCCAGAAGTCTGCTCTATTGTAAAGTGCATCCATCTCAGTCACCTGCAAAAGCAAAATCTTGGCAGGAACAAACTACTTTCTGAAGTTGCACCCTTGTCCTAGATCTACTAGGAATCCACTCAAACTGCGCAGACAATACTTGCAAGCAAGAGCACAGAGTCTATCATCATAATGTGACCATTATTTGACAGGTTTTTTATTTAAGAAAATACCAAATATATCCACACTTACAGTCTTGGAATAATATTTCCAGCATACTGTACTAGCTCATAAAGATCTGCCACTTTCCTTCCCTTGGCAAATTCATCTGTCAGGTAGACTTCCAAGTAGTGTAGTTCATCAGAAATTGCCATGTCTTGTATCTTGGTTAAGGAATTTAGTTCAAACATTTACAATAGACCTACTGAGAAATCACACCACGGAGGAAAGATGCTGTTTAAATACAATCTCAAGTTGCAAAAAGTCAAGGCCAAGTAGGTAGAATGCAGAAAAATTCATTGCTGTTGGCATAAGTGTGCTAAATAAACCCAAACTTCAATTCCCATTCTTCACATATTTGAAAATAGTAAGAAGTACAAGCAGTTAAAACAGTAAACAAGTGAATGTGATGTAACAGAGTATCTAGGTGAGGTAACAGCATGCTACATGGTGCAGAAGAACACCTTCAACAGCATACACATAGAAAGCAGTATTCAAATATATTCACATTCAGTTCTCAAATTTCATGAAAAACCTCCTGTTCAAGTACAAGAACATGGACAAGTAGATAGATGACAGCATTTGACTTAGATTCTATAAACACAAAAGGGCAAAACGTAAGTTGGTTTTACAGTAGTTTCAGGCAGCATACAGCAAGCCCAATTTTTTTTTATAGACGTGCAATTGTTATAGAAGTACAACTATAGAATTATACTCCTGAAAACTTGCAATGGAAAATACAAAAGACATTAAACACCTTCATACCAAAGGGAAAAGAACTTCAAACAGTGGGCAAACAACTGGATGTTCTCTTACAGTACATCCAGATTATCTAGTAGAAGAGAACCATTAACAAAAACATGAGAAAAGAGACGACAACTGTACAACCACAAACAACAAAAAAGCAGGTGAACATTTCATTCCATATTCAGCATTTCAACTTCTTGTTCCTCTGATCTTCAAAGGATACAGAGCTCATAATAGCTCTTAGGAGATAACATAGAAGTCCGCAGCTCACCAAGCTTGTTGGATGCATGTTTCAAAGCATCCATGAGCTTGTTTTTGTCCTTCAGAGGAGGTAAGAAAGAACAGTCTATCACTAATAATGCTCAGAAACCGGAGTATGTAAACAAGTAAAAACACAACTAAAAGATTAGCTTTATAATAGAAGTTCACAAATGTTAAGTATCTAAACATCAGGAAAGTGATAGTTCAATTAAATTAGTATCTGCCTTCCAAACTAAGTTGAAGGCAACTAGAAAGCTAAAGCACAGCTATTGTAATAAAGCACTATATTATAAAAAGATACCTTTTCCTATTCAGAAATCCTCATCCAACACTCAAGTTCTATTCAGCAAGCAAAACTGAACTACTTCTGAGCCATCCAGCCTGCTGTTTTCTCAGATCTCATGAAGAAAGCTCCAGCAGTCAGAGCACACATAATGCCAGTAAGAGCCACTGTGAGATTTCTCCTTTCCCCTCCTCACCCAAGAATAACAACTTACTGAAAGCAAGAGTCATGCACAGCATGTGCTTACAATGCAAATGACTACCCAGCACCACAGGATACAAGAAACTTCCAATCTACCACCTATACGTACTACTGAACACACAGAAAACAGCATTAAGTTTTGGAGAAGAGTGGATGAAGTGCTAGGGTTATACATTTAGCTTACTGTTACTCAGTCACACATAGAAGTTCAGAGGTAGCTGCTTCCAACATTACAAAAGCATTCTACGCAGCAGAAAACTGGAAAAGGGATTGACTTCCTTGCTGCCATCATCTGACCACAAAGTAAGCTTGCCTAACCACATGAAAATATATGGGAATGTTTAAGTTCTGTCACTGCAGCTTTAAGCCGTTTCTTTTAATAATTCTCTACATAAAGCTAAGTTTCTCAAAGCCAAGAAAGCTTCACATGATTATACTACCATGGTCTGCACTGACTACATGTTCAAGCTAAATATCTCCGTAGAACCCCAGTCAATGTTGTTCCCCAGTTAGAGGAGAATTCATACATCAGTCTACAATTAATCCCTATAAAAGTTCTCTTTTGCAGCAGACAAAATATTAGCCTCACAGTCTGCAGCTTGTGAAAAGACTACAGTTGAAAAGCAACAGTACAATGAACACAGATAAGAATTTGCAACATACAGCTCCACAAGGAGTGCATTTGAGGAGTAAACTTCTGGTGACAACAAGCAGGCTTACTCAAATGAAAGCACAAACTAATGAAGGTGCACCTTTATAATCTATCTTGTCCAACACTGTGGCAAAAACAGGAATACTGAACACTCGCCCCACTTAGTAGCTGCCTCATTCACTTGCAAAGGCTCTAACACAAAGAGTTAAGTTCCCTCAATGCACTAGAGATTGGTATTGATTTACTCTTTTACTCCTAGCAGATGAGAAGCTTCACTGTATTTTTAAGTTACATTCTTACCAAGCATCTCTTCATTTGGAAAGACTGCACCTTCACAGCCTGAATGGCTTCATCCAGGAGTTTTTCCTGTTCATCCTGAGGAGACTGCTGTGTTGTTGGCTGGAAGAAAAAAAGCAAAAAAAAACAACACTTTTTATGAATCCAGCTATGACTTGATTCAAACTGTCTTCCCATAGTCTATAATACAGTGCCATTAGAAAGTGTCACTGCAACAAAACCATTAAGAGTTGTCAAATAGTTAAGTGTTTATTTAAGGGATAAAGCTTTACTCTGCAAAAACGTTATTTTCTCCAAGGAAACCTCACTTCAGCCTTTCAGCTCTTGAAGGGAGCCACTTTTTACAGTCTGATAGCGACAGGACAAGTGCTTTAAACTTAAACAGGGGAGACTTTGGTTAGATGTAAGGAAGTTCTTTACTCAGAGGGCGGTGAGGTGCTGGAACAGGTCGCACAGTGAGGTTATGGCTGCCCCATCCCTGGTGGGGCACAGAGCCAGGCTGGTGGGTAGCAACCTGCCCATGGCAGGAGGTTCAAACTAGATGGTCTTTAAGGTCCTCTCCAACCTAAGCCATTCTATGAACTTGAGTGCAGGGACAAGATGAGTAGTGGACAGCCTGTGGGCATTGTTACTTCTTAGAATACAGAGCCAAGAGAACGGAACAGTCAACCCTTCCCTCCATTACCAGCATTTTCAATCCAACACGAGTATTTGGCAACAAGAAGGTTCATGAGAACACAAGGGCACCACTACACCGAGGGCAAGCATCATTACTCTCTGCCAGAGATCAAAGCAAGTCATGAAATGCAGACCATACAGATCCTATTCTGCACACACAGGTCACAAGCTATCAGTTAACTGCTACCCAAGCTCTGCTGAGGCCTAACTTCAGATAAGCAGAGCAAAGGATAAAGTACAATTACCTCCTTATGGAAGGTAGAGATGACTTGCAGAAGTAACAGAAACCCAATGAGAGCCATCATTTCCTCATGTCTCCGACCTCCCCCAGCAACCCTCCTCCTTTTGTTTCTCCTCAAATAAGAACATTCCAGGCCTTCAACATAAAAAAAAACAAACTCATCTGCCTTCCCAAGGGTCATACTACATTTTTTATATTGATTAGATCCACTGCCTTACACATCCCCCCACCCAGCTGGAACAGGCACTCCCTTCTGCAGCTGCTTCCTTTCCTCTGCCAGATCGATGAGGTCAGTGGAGCTTCCTTCTTTTACATTACACAGGACATTCAAGACTACTTCAACGCAAACCATGCCCAGCTCCCTCTAAGTGCCCCCAGCAGCTCACACACTGCGCTCAGTAGCACTCCCCATATCTAACACCCAGAAAATAAGCACCACCACCCTGCTGTCACACAGGCCAGCACGCAGCATCTCATTAGCACTTCTCCAGCCTCTCCCCCCCCCAGGGTTTGGTTTCAGAGGGCATCACTCAATTATTGTCAGAGATAAAAGTGCTGACACTGTGGCTCAACTGCATCTTCTCTGGCCTTGAAAAACAGCATTTATGCACACAGTGAATCCTGCAGCTGGTACTCTGTGCCCACAGCTTCAGTAATATCTCAGCTCTTTATACATGTCCCCTTCCTCTTCTACTGTGTTCAGCAGGCTTCTGGTCTCCGCTCTTTGTAATCAAATATCTTGGATAAGAATCTAAAAGGCCATCAATTACACCATCTTGACATCCTTAAAACCAGTATCTCCAGTATTCATCTCAAATGCCCCTTGTTTGGAGTTCCCATAAGCACCTTTCAGGAAGCAAGATTTTAGTTTGGGTTTTAATTGCTACGGACCTCAACGCCTCATGCTCTAACCACATCACAGTCAGAGCACAAGTCAAAACAGTGGAATAATGATAACCCCAGCACAGCTGCCCAGCACTTTCCCTGCAGGGCTCCCAGCTCCCACGCTTCCCTCCTGTCTGTTCACAGGGTCACATGGTTCTGGGAGGGCTGCACAAGCCATGAAGTGAAGCACAGAAGGGCTTGGGTTAGAGGGGACCTTAAAGATCCCCTGCAGAGGCCAGGAAAGCAGCCCAGCTGATCAGGGCCTACCATTCACTAGTCTGCTAGAAAAACTAGTCTACCAGAAAACCACTGCTTGAAGCATTATGGTGACCATTAGCCAGAGGCTACATTCGGGATGATTACAGTGAGGATCTCATTAGAAATATCTAACTGAAGGTAGGCACTTCCTCTCACAACCTCAGACACTGTCTTCCAACAACAGCTGAAGAAATAACGGCGTCTTGGAGCACTGCTGTCAGACCCAGTTTTACCAATTAAAATGAACCAGTCAGCTTCATGTCATATTCCATATGCATCAAGAGGAGACATGCATGGCATTCTCATTCCTGTTCTAAATTTGATCAACAAGGTCCCACACTTTATTTAACATCAGGACTGAGATAAGCACTCACAGCACTGAATTCATCACAGAAGCACTTCCACATTATGACCACAGAATCACATTGTTCAAGACAGGGTATCGTTACATTCGTATCAATTCTGATCTGAAGCCTGGGAATGGGATTGTTCATTACACAATGTCTTCATTACAGGGATACTGCACTTCTGTGTCTAAAGAAAAGGCAATGGAGGCATTTTACAGCTGCACAGGTGGCAAGAAAACGTACCCTGACTGCAACAAGCATAGTTGAGGCAGCCCAAGAGGCACAGCCTGTAGCAGCTTTGCCTCTGAAAGGGGCAAAGTGCTGAACAGCAGCACTGCCAAACAAGTCCCAGCTCCTTCCTAAATATTCAGACTTTGGAATCTGAAAAGCATCAGCTTATTCTTTTCTATCTACTGTAATAAGCTTCAGAAGCATAGGGCACTTCTGGTTACTACCAAGCACCTGAGACACATTGCTGTAGTTTGAGGAAGCAGCAGCAAAAGGAGACCAAAGAAAAGAGAGCATACAGCAAGAAAATATCCTGAGAGTTAGCATGGCTCCTGTCAAACTGGGAAGCAGTTGCTGTGGCAAATGCGATTTCAAATAAAGCTGCTCATGTCCTGTATCTTCCACTTCATAGCAGGAGCCTAGGTGTTAGTTGCAAGTGTTATTAAACCAGAAATGTAACCGCTCTGTGCAATCCTACTCCAATCTAAACCCTTGAAGTGGAAGATTCACTGACACTGGAGAAAAGCAGCAGTGTTCTGTAATCAAGGCACAAAGCAGCCTCCCTTCTCAGTAGTAAGTACAGCAAGATATAAGTTACTGCATAAACACAAGATAATTCCCAGCAATTATGCAGCCAGTCCAACTTAAACGCTCGAGCCTTAACTCTCCAAGCTGCTTTCTGCCAGTTTGATGCTGGTGAGCTGTAAGTTGCCTTTGGAAAGGAAAAAAATTAAACCCCAAACTAGCTTGGAAGGAGCACACTACCTGGCTGATCACAGGGTAATACCAGTTACCTGAAAGATAACTTGTACAGGGTTCTGCAAACATGGTTCTAGACAAGCACATTCTTACAGTAACAGCTAGTGCTGGGCACAGAAAGCAATCATTAAACATACAGCATATGATTTCCTTGGTTTCTAATTCTCACTTCCACGAGAAGACTCAGGACAGCCTACTTTATATTTAAGGCACAGCAGAACTCTGGAGGTGATTAACATCCCAGGCCACGGTGGTGACAAGACACTCCACTTTTGAGTCAGGCAAACCGCAGCACTCCACAGAACTGTAGAGCACCAAACCACAACAGGAAGGACCCTGAGGAACCTACCAAGCAGTCCGTACTCTGGCAGTGCTTATACTGGATATCCTTACACCATAAGTATGCTCCAACCTTATACTGAATGTAGGGTACAGATAGTACAACAAAGTAGATTTTGCTTCTGTTCTAAAACATATTTTTTATCTAGTCTAAGAATCATTCCTTAGGTGTGCTTTCATCATATTCCACATAACTTTCCTCCTGTTTGCTCACATGCCTGTGTTTGGTACCACAATGAAGAAGACTTACCAAAGTTACTCTACCTCCTAGCAACTTCATTAGGACACTAATCACCCTGTCACTGCCCACGTAACAGGAGCATTTACCCAAGGCAGACACCAGGTTAGCTCCAAAAGATCAGAAAAGCCAGCACACAGCAGAATGCTGTAAGCATCACAACATGGCTTGGCACTAACCAAAAACAAAGAGCAAGCGTTTTATCCCATACTGGAAGCATCACTCTACAACACCAGAACTTGCAAATCTCACAACAGAGGAGCCTGAGGATAAGTGAAAGAGAAGAACACCTTTTTCACAGGCTTAAGCTAGCATTTACTTCCACAGGAAGCCACGAGCAACTAACAGAAATCAAGGGGCTGTGCTGTTTATTCATGAGATGACTGACAGCAGCAAGAAACCCCGTATCTGGTTTAAGGTACTCAAATGCCCTGCTTTGAGCATGGCTATTGGACACAGCAACAGAGCCCGATCTGGTAAAGGGGGTCACCCTAAGTTTAAAAGGGCACTAGTCTCCCTAAGTTTAAAAGGGCACTAGTCTCGCTCTTCCTCCATCACACACCATAGGTTATTAGCAAGACAAGGGTAGAGAGCAGACACGGAAGTAACAGACAGAAGGGAGCAGTGTCAGCTCAGAGCCACGAGGTACCCACGGCACTTCCATAGCAGGCCAATCACCTGCAGACTGCACCTTTCCTGTTACCCAATTAAACACCCTGCATTCCTGGCAGGGTTCACAGCCGCACACACACGCTTCTGGAGGATCCGGCATTAAATTCATTCCAACACACAGCCAACTTCAGAACGCAGACCTGCCCCAGAAACCCCGGGCTTCGTTTGGAGCACTGAGTGTGCCCGTGCCTCACTGTGCAGACGCAGCGAGCACTGCTCGCACTGCAGCTGGACGGCTCAGCGAGCCGAGATGCCATAGTATGTACTACTGAGGACTCTCCTTATATCAAACAGCACAGCAAATACACTCAACGTGGGCAATGCCAGGAAGCACAGGCGTCCTTTTGTTTTTGCTGAGCATTCAGAAGCACGTCTCGGTAAGCGCTGCACCAGGTTCCTTAACGAGCACTTACAACGCTGCGGAGCGGCCTACTCCGATCCCGGCCGCAGCGGCTCAGGCGGTGATCAGGGCCCAGCCCAGCCCCGCCTCAGCCCCACCCGCGCCGTGCGGCGGCCTCACGGCCCTCAGGGCCCCGCCGCGCTCCCCCCCCCCCCGCACGGTCCCGCCGCGCGCAGCCGCTGACGGCGCTCTGAGCTGCAGCCCCCGGGCCTGGCCCGGTCTCGGGCCTTCTCTCAGCTCCCAACCACCACCCTTAGGGCGGCAGCAGAACTCGAGGGGGCTCCCCACCCTCCCCCGCCCCGCGCCAGCTCCGCCGCCCCTCACCATGGTCGCGCCGCCGCCACGAGCCGCCCCCAGCAGCAACCCCCCACTGCGCCGCGCGCCGTCATGTGACAGCGCCGCCTCCGCCGCCCCGCCCTTCCGCCGCGCCGCAGCCTTTCCATTGGCCGGCGCCGAGGAAGCGCTCCTCTGAGCGTTGATTGGTGCGGGACGCGATGATTGACGGCGGGACTGTCCGCTCAGCTTGCGAGCCCGGCGGCGGGGAGAGAGGCGCGCGCCGCCGGCAGAACGGGCGGGAACCGGGAGCGAGGTGGATGGAGCGCGGCGCGGTGCGGGCGCTGGCGGCGCGGCTGGGGCTCGGCGAGCCGCGCATCGTCAGGTACCGCGCTGCGGGGCCCGGGAGCCCATACCGGGGCGGAGAGAGGAGCGTGCCCGTCTTGCCCCGGGAGCGCCGCGCAGCCGGAGTCACCTACCGAGCGGGCCCCGGCCGGGCGTTCCGCTGCCACCTCCCACGTGACCGTGGTGTTTTGCAGGAAAGCCGAGGAGTACCTGCGGCTGTCCCACGTGAAGTGCTCGGGGCTGATGGCGCACCTGACCGCCACCGCCGTCGCCGTGATGTGCCTGGAGCTGGCGGCCCGCTGCACCAAGCACCCCGCCCCGAAGGTGAGCCCGAGCCGGCCCGGAGCCCCCCCCGCCTTTCACGGCTCCCCCGTACCGCAGCCGGAGTTGGTTGGAAAACGGCGCGCGGTTTCTCTCCAGCCTCTGCCTACGGTACTGGCAAGGAGCCTTGCTAATTCTCGTGTTTTTCCTTCACCTCGAGAAGAGCTCTTTTATTAAGCTCTCCGGTTTGAACAAGACCGCGTACCAGAGCTCCGTGAAGACCTTGGAGTGCTTGCTGGGGGTGAACGCCCGGCTGGGAATGCGCGACCTGGCGGTGCAGTTCTGCTGCACGGAGGCGGTGAACGCGGCTTCGGAAATCCTGCAGAGGTGAGCAGCCCCGGTAAGGCCCCGCCCAGATCTGTGTAAACATACCTTAGCGTAATTTTTAGATGTAATTTAAAAGATAAAATCGAGCGTAGATGGGTAGCACAAGAGGAATTATACTGGCATGCCTTGATTCAGATCTCTACCTTAAAATACCTATAATTCAAGAAGAGGAGGTGGTCCCCGTTCCTTTCTTTTCCCTAGTCTGTTTTGCTCTTAGCCAGTAGCAGCTGTTCGTGCTTGACTAGGTTACAGAGGACTGCGATATCCAATATTTAACTGCTGCATTCCATGTGACAAATTAATTTCAAAAGTTTCATTGGAGGCAAATGCATTATACAGCCATCACTGTGGTGTTCTCCAGGTATGAATCCAGCCTCCCTGAAGCACAGCAAATGGACCTTGATTTCTCAAAACCACTGTTTACAACAGCTGCACTGTTCACTGCATGTAGGTGAGTACTGCTTGAGGGGTCTTTTATGGGCTTAGATACCTAGGAAGACCTCCAACAGAAATAATGCAAACAGTGTAAGCAGCGGATCAGTCCAGCGTGGCTAATCTTCACTAGCACATTCTGTATCTCTACTCCTGGAACTGAAGACATCCCTACCACCTGAACCCTTTTATAGGGAAATCTCCAGCCTACATTACACTTGCATTTGGGGGGAACAGAAGCATTGCATCAAAAATACAGAAGAGGATCTTGAATTATTTGTCCTAGAAGAAATGAAATCTGCCTTTGCTGGTGTGTGGTGGATGAAGTGGATAATTCCATTTGGACATATTATCCCTAGCAATAGTGAAGAAGTTGGCCAAACCAGTATAACCATAGTAATATTTTCAGATTTAACTGCTACTTTCTTTTCCTTGTCAGCATAGATTTGAGCTGGCCATAAAAAAAACTTCTGCAAGGCTTTTAGTGACATACTGCTCAAGGTGAAAGAATGACTGCTGGTGGCTTACCTCTGAGCACCTGCACCATCCCATTCTGAGGCTCTAACGTTTGGGAGATGGACTTCTTAGCTTCAGACCAGCATCAGCTCAGGAGATAGGTGTTCAGAGAGCCTGAGCTACACAACACTTCGGAAGAATTTGCTTGCACATACACATTTTCCCTCTCAGTGTTATGCCTTTTAACAGTCAGCAGTTCAGGTGTTGTGTAGTTTCATTGCTCTTGACAAATACTTTGACAGCAGTCCCATTCAGCTCTTTGCAGAAGTTTTATTTTGCCCTGCTTCCCTTCAAACCTCTGAAGTACCTTTTCCTCACAGAACTTCCCCTCGTAATTTGAACTAACATCTGGACTTCATTCCCAGAGGCAGTGTTGGTAAAGTAATAAATGTCATCTCACCTGAGTGATACTTGCAGGAAAGATAAATGAATTTTCTGTTACAGGTGTTTGAAGCTGAAAGCAGACAAAGCTAAGATGGTGGCTGTATCTGGAGTGAAAAAAGCCATATTTGATCGTCTGTGCAGTCAGATGGAGAAGATAAGCCGGCAACTCAGCAGTATGTTTTTGGCCTGACCCTTAACATAGCTTACCCATCATGTAACCTCACAGCATCCCCTGGTGATTTCATTTTGATCACTTTCAGCTATTTCCTTTCAACCAATCCTACTCCCCTCATTCCAGCATTTCCCATAGTTCCCAGTCACAGTTGTCGCTTTTGGGAAAGTCACAACAGTTTAGAGTATAGCAAGGTTAAAAATACCTATCCTCTTCTGTAATGCTCACTGTTCCTTACCTTTTCTGCTGCTGAAATTTATTCCCTCCTTCTCCAGTACCACTGATGCATTTTGGATTCATCCTTGCCTGCTTTCCTCATCCTGGTAACATAGCAACGTAACATGGAAATTAACCATTTTGCTACCTCTGCTGCTTTGACTGATGTTTCTGTGTCTCCCTTTCCTCTACTGCAGGAATAGACACAGATAAGCCTTGATCTTCTAGTAGGAATTCAGTCATTACCTGACACTGTGCCTCTACACACAGTAGGCAGGTGTGAGAGTCTTTTCTCACCTACTGTTGAACTTGCAGCTCTCCTCACTCTTTAGCAAAGGACAAAGATTGAAACATATGTTCCTTCCTATCTTTGTATCTTTGCTCCCTCCTATTTATCTCTTCTTGCCTTCACCAGGATTTTTATTCTGGACTAGATGATCTCTACAGATCTCTTCCAGCCCCTGCGGTTCTGTGATTCTTGCTCTCTCATTGACTGTATCCCTCCTCCACCTCACTTCATATTTGACACCACTGTGTTTTCTAGAGTGTGCTGCCTGAAACTAAACCAAAGCTGCTGCTCTCCCCCACATCATTCAGAAGTAAAGCAACTTCTTTTGGTTTTTTGTTTTTTAGAAGCGGATATTGCATCAGCTGCAGAGACATCTAAAACCCTGCAGGATGACCTGGAGCAGCGTGGGAAAGAAGGTAGGTTGTGTTTAGCTATGAACTAAGATCAGATTACTGGAGTAGTCTGGGGTTTTGTTGCTGCATAGTGGTATTTTAATTGTATAATAAGCAGTAAGAATTGGTTGACAGCAGTTTACACCATTCTGCAATATGCTATAATAAAAGGACTAATTAAACACAGCAAAAGGACAATGTTTCTTATACTGAGTAGTCCTAGTAGAGTTGAAACAACTCTTACACTCAAAAAAGTGAAAGGTGACTGTCATAGGAGGTAGTCAGAGAAGGAAACCACAGAGTTCAGATACTGCAGTACATGGATAGACAATGTACAGAGGTCATCCTGGTTATTCCCAGCAACATTTTGCTGATAGCCCATCACTGACTTTTTTTTTTAAACCAAACAGGTTCTGAAGATGATGATGATGAGATTCCACATAAACAGCCAAAGACTGAAACAAAGCAAGACTACGAAGAATGGAAAAGGAGAATCCTGGAAAATGCTGCTAAGGCACAAGAGACAAAGAGCAGTACTGCTCCTGTAGTGCCACCTTGTAATATCTCTGCTGTTTGCTCATAATGTTAACAGTCCTTTTGTTGTAACAGTTCCTGTAGCATACAAGTGGTGACTGGCTGGTATTCAGCTAATTTTATTTTTTGAGCTCATTTTTAAATGTTATTTTTAGTAAATGACAATTGAGGTGATTTTTGGAAGAAGCATATTTAATTATTTGCCAGGCTGGTTCTTGAGCAGCTGTAACATTAGGTGGTAGGACAGCTTCATTTTTCTTGCTACAAGAAGTAGGTGGCATTCCAATACCATGCTAAATGTGAACAAAGAAGTTACATATCCTTGTGCCTCTGGCTGGAAGCAGCCAGTGAACAGAGTGGGAGGAGACTAACTGTGCCTTGTTAAACAGCAAAAACAATAGATGAATTAAAGACTGTTATGCCTGTTAAATTAAAGACTTTTATGCCTGTGTAGGACTGAAGTCTCTTGTGTATGTAAGGGGGCCCAGCTGTTACAAGAAACAATAAAGATATCAGAGCAAAAGCTTTGTATTAAGACATGCATTTTTTTGGAACATGCTCGTCGTATGTAAGACTTTAGGAGGGCAAAATAAGACAGAGGACATACGTGTGGAAGATATCGGGAAAGAAGGACTTCAAACCGAGGGGATGCTGGGAGACACTTTTTTTTTTTTGCATCTCAGGGAAATAAGCTTCAACTGAAGAGTGCCCTAACCCATAGGTCTTAGCGGCAACTTCTGCAATCTTATATTTTTATCCCACCTATTCAGACTATGACTTAAAGTGACTTTTTGAAAGAAAAGCACAGTCCAGGGCTGTAATAATTATTACTGTAATAAAGTCGAGCCAGTTCTGCTGCCCCTTTTTTTTGTCTGAGTTGTACAAACAAGTTAACTTTTATAAATCATTTCAAAACAGGAAAATAACTCCTGCCTGAGCATTTAGATTTGAAACACTGTCCCCATCTGAGCCTGATCTGAGTGAGGAAATACATATAGATGGTCTCTGCTGTCTTATATTACTATCTTAGAAAAACAGAAAGTAAGTGGTACACTGAAGCTTACTAGCAATTTACCTTTCACTTTATCTCACAGTGTAAGTGAAGCATAAAAAAAAAGAAAGAAATTCTGGTCACCTTTAAATAGCAAAAGCCAGTTTCATACCTGATAAGAGACCTGAAATGTAGTAGTAACTTTATTGTGGAATAGACTCCAAACCAATGCCTGTCATGCAGAGAAAAAGCTTAGTTAATCAGCCCCCACTAAGAGCTGTAATAAAACATCTGCTAATAATATCTAACATGTGGCAGAAGGTGGAGGGGTAAGATTAACATTCTGTAAGACCTTATCAAAGATGCTTTCATGTTTGATTGTCTTCTAAACGAAAATGGAGGAATGGGCCTGTTCCTTTATTACGTAATTTATTACTATTAGTTCAGAAATATACAGACCAAAGAATATAATCACATTAGCATGCAGAACCACTGTGGAAGGAAAATATGAACAAAAGTGGGCCTTCACAGAAGGTGATACATTGTAAAGGTTACTGCACCGGGTTTTAATCATTTTTCACTGTCTTGATACTAGAAATACTGCACAAGTCCAGAATACAGGAATTAGAAAATGTGGGAAGCACTAAAGTGGAAAAAAGATAACTAGGGTAGGGTAAGGCATTCTTAAAACCTTCCTTATTAGCAGTCAACACTTTTGCTAATTCAAGGGATACGAAAGTCTATAATGTTAATAGGAGCTTGGCAGTGGCTAGATGCCTTTGCCAAAAAGCTAGTTTTAGGAAAACCAGAAAGTGTCACTATGAAAGAGCCTATTCAGATTACACTGAGCTCTATAGAATCTAGAATAGGAATGAAAGAAACCATAGGTCTAATAAATAATGTTACACTGAGAACTTGTAAGTGGCTTCAATTCTTCAAATATCATTAACACTTCGTATTGTGACAAAAAAAGTCTTAACACTTGAGAGCAAATTGGGAAAAAATGGGTTTCAACTTCCCAACTGAGCCAAAGGCAGAGTCTGGCAATACACCATTTCACTGGTACTGAACAGCATTAGAATGTGTTTTGCATATCAACTTTCCAGAAAAACAGCATTAAAATTGTTGAAAAGGAGAAAATTCTCAAAATAAGATTTACAAAACTAAGGGCTGCAGTCACACCTGATGAAAAGCATTTCCACATTGAAAACGTGAAATTTAGTGTCCAGGAAGGATTTCCAGACATCATGAGATATTTTTACAGCAACTCAGCAGCCATTGCCTAGTTTCTATTTGTGGCAGTTTCACCTGTCTTCTCCCAAAAGTAAAAGTTTGATCTTTCTGCCTAAGTAACAAACCTGAGGGAAAATACTGTGCTATTCTTGTGGCAAACTGATTATGTACACAGCAATTGCAAAGAAAGTCTTCAGAGATGCCATGCTTGGTGTGAGAAGTCAGAAAATTGCTGGTCTTTTCTGGTAAAAACAGACCATAAATGATCTTCAGAATAAACCCTTCAGGAAGAGGTCAGCCTCACTAACTGCCTACGTTTTTCATCACTATGTACAACTAAAAACTTGTAAGAACAAAGCAAGGTATAGTCTGCTTTGAGGCATTTCAGGAACCTAAGCACTAACACACAGTATCTGAGAAAGATACAACACTTGACATTATATAAGGGATAGAAATTACTGAAGATACCAAGTTCTTCTCCAATGGTCTCACATCCATCTTCAAATGTGGTAGTTGTTGTTTCATACAACCTTACGTGAGCTTGACAGACATACTCTGAAATCTCTTCAGTCTGTTAGCAGCAGCCACCACATAAAAATGTTTCTGTGAACAAAACAGAACAGTTCAAGTATGAGTGTAATTGAGGTAAAGGACTTTCTCTGGCCAACACAGACTATCTTTCAGCAAAATACAATCCATTCACCTAAAAGTCCTCATGGACACTTAAGTAGAACATGAGTCCACAACATGTCCTTGCCATAAAGGTAGCTAATGTAGCTAACTGACATCCCTCCTTCACAGAAATGCCAAATAAAGACAAGAAAAGCTGGAGCAAAGGCTGGTAAGCTTTCAGTCCTTGTCTTTGCACCATAGGAAACGTTAACTATGGACACAGCATGGTTACCTATGTAACAGGCACTAGCTGCAGCAGTTTTGACCTTGGTATACAAGTCTCAGTGCAAAGCAAAAAAAATTATCTGCCACTAGTTGAATTCCTGAAGGATGATACTGGAATCCTGCCTGAAGGAGGTAGTGCAATGCTTTGTACTGAGAAACCACTGATTACTGCAGAACAGAAAGCTAGTACTGGGAACTGCACTAGCAGTGCAGTTACAGTGTTATGTCTCAGATGTTGTGTTTTTTAAAACACAAATACAGAAGAGTGAAACAGCTCAAGTCAAAGAGTCAAGAAGGTATAAGATTCACCTCCTTGATAAGGAACTAAAATTCTCCACTGACAGGACAGGAGATGGAGCCGAGTTTTCTTTACATATCCTCCATTGCTAATTTGTAAAAGATGACTATGCTCACCCTACAGGATCAATTATTTACAAACCAATAGGTAGATATTCCAGTAATAATTCTGATCTATCACTACTTCACCCACAATTTGCTTCCAAAAAATCATGAGCTTACCGCAAAAGTCCTGAGGAGCTGAGTAAGATAAATAGCATTTAAACTGAACTTGAAAATAAAAGAACTGTAAAACTTTAAATACCAAAGTGCAGAACTCTTAAACTGCATTTACAAAAACTAAGTAAAAATGAGCCAATGTTCAAAAAAGCAGGCCATGCCTGTGTTGAACTGATTTTGCCTCTAGAGGTAGATTTTCCAGGCTAATTACCTTCCATTTTCTCTGAGCTATGTAACTTCGCAGCAACAACTGGGACTTCAGGCGAAGCTTGAATTTCTTGGCTTTGGCAGGCAGATTGTTTAACCACTCATGCTTCAGACACTGCGTTGCACTCATTCGGCAGCTGCAGGAAAAAGAAAAAAATGTACCATGTAGGCACAGCCATTTTGGTACCATGTTGGCACACAATTTATTTTTGCCTCTTGCCATTTTCTCTGAACCTCAGGCTCTTTAATCTACAGATTAAATAAAGGTTTGACTTAAGTAAACCAATGCAAGTGAGTGGAAAGGCTTCTTGAGATGCTATTTATGCCAGTACATGGAGTCCTAACAACATCCTGCACTCTCCAGTGTAGGCAGTTAGTGGAGTGAAAAGCTGCTGAAGGTGTCTGCAGAGGGTTGCTTGTCCTGTGCTAAAATACTCTATTTCTCCTTTATCTGGATTTTGTTTTGAAGCTGTACAGGTTCATTGGTTTATGTAAAGTTTAGCTGTCCCGAGAGTGCAAGCTTATTCTGTGCCTCATATTTAAAAAGCACAAATGTCTATTCATTCTATACTTAGATCAAGCTAAGCATATGTTATACTCTGACATTCAACAATGGCCCTAGATGTGAAAACAAACCCAAGAGCTTTGAGAAACAGAAAAATCTTGTGAGGTAGGTAGGGAGACAAGACTGAAGAAAAAAAGTTTAATTTGCAAAAGCAAGCCCTATGACTCATGGCTCAAAATGTAATTAGTACTATAACTGATTTATCTGATTCAGGTAATGATCTGGAAGATGTTAAATATTCCAAGCACTCCTTGAAATTCCCCTTGAACACACAAACTGCCTTACTGTGTGCATCATTCCAGTTTTGATTAGTTTTGTCTCACCACTCAGCAAGAGAAGATTTTCTACCCACTTACCCAACCCCACAACCATTTTCTGACATCAGAATCAATCTCATTCTTTTGTCATTTCATATATACAATCACTTTTTTTTTCTTGATCCCAAAATGGGAAGCCACATGCAGAGTTAAGCCGTAAATGCTTCTTAATATCTACCAAATGAATGTAGACCACTTTAAAAGAAAACTATGCACATTTTCATAGCTGCAGCTTCTATTTATCCTCTGTAGCATTCAAGAAACTTTTTTCCCCACAATTTATGACAGGGCTCAGAAGAATTCAAAGTAACAAAAGAAAAAGCTTTTACACAGAGAAGGAAGATTAAAGACAGATTTCTACACAGCAAATCCTTCCAGATTTCCTCTCTTCTGCCTCTGAGGAACTGTCCAGTAAGTACAGAAACAGCAAAAGAAAATGTCACTTAAGTTCTCATTGTTGACTGTAATTCAAACAGTGAGCTAGAAGAAAATAAATGTTATTAAGTGCTACTGTACTCAAGATCAGAGAAGGAGGTACCTTTTCTCTTTCACAAGTAGTCTGGAAATAAAATCTTTTGCTTCCTCTGATAGCTGTTCAAAAGCTTCTGCATCAAAATCCCAGTTGCAATTGACTACATAATTCATCGTCTCCGCATCAGTTTCTCCCAGGAATGGGGACAGACCACTAAGCCTTAAAAAAAAGAGTGAAGTGGGAGATAAGTAGTTATATGCAAGATTAATTTCTTCTCTCCTGAATCATCTTCTTTATAGTTTTGGATAATTTTTCAAGTGGAAGGGTTCTCAGTCATGGAGGTCCTACTTCTCAGTCCCTGCCAAGAACTGTATTGTCAATGTTACTGCCTAGCAGCTCAGTCAGAGAGCACCATTAATGAATTCATTTTCTTAGAGGTCCAGCAGGAATCTCAGTACATATTTCAGTGCTTTCCCAACTAGGGAAGCTAGGAGGGCTCAAGAGCTATCCTAAACCAAAGCCTATAACCAAGTTTGGCTTGAATTAAACTGGCTTTTGAACCATAGCATATTGTTTTCAATTAGTCTGTAGGCTTAGATTTATTGTTTCAATAATTCATTATTTCATTCAGTTACTTTTTGGCCAACAAGTTTAACCGTTTATTCCATTCACAAAAAGCATCTGTGAAAAATTCCAAGACAGATTCGGATCATCAGAGCCTCCCACAGCCATCCTGCCACTGTTAAGTTTTACTCCAATCTGACACAACCTGTGGCCAAGCACTTATCATTAATTCCTCTGGGCAGATGCAGACTAAGTCCAAGCTAATAAAACTATCAGACTGCAAATTTGAAAATTAAACTACATCTTCAAGAATGCAATTAAAATGGAAATTCTGACAAGCTCTTGGCCACATTTCTGAGAAATCACATTATGATCCACTTTAACTCACTAAATAAGGTGGGGTTGAAGAGAAGAACATTTACATATTTATCAGAGGAGCTATTTGCTGTTCAGAGATTTAACACCAACACTGAGGTACCTTTACATTAAAGGTCTGCAGCTCTGAGTTTTTTTATTTGTTATTAACGGCATGAAATAGGAGGAGTCCCGTTCTGATGGGCTCAGCACCTGCCACGCTCCTGTTCCAGAGACCATCTTCCACTGATCTGTTCTCATAGAGGCTTTGGTGCCATTGCCACAACCTCTCATAGGCTTACTTACAGCATGTATGTGATGACACCTACACTCCACATGTCTGTTGGGTAAGAGACAAAGTCATAGTTCACCACTTCAGGTGCCAAGAACTCTGGAGTTCCAAAATTAACCTTCAGTTTTTCTCGAGGTTTGTACCTTTAACAGAAAGAGACAGATTTCAATGCTGAGAGTAGGCTGGGGAAACAAACACCTCATCCTCCAAAAAAGGAGCAAGCATAGCAGTCACCAAGACAACCAGGACAGCATTAAGGTCCTTCTTCAGACCTTGAGGATTAGTAAGCGAATTCTTTGACTACAGGTATAAGACCATCAGTTATGCACTTGTCAGAGTAAAACCAGAAAAAAAGACCAAGGGCAATAAAACTTGCAGAGACCTCTGTCACAGTATTTGAGAAAGTATGCTCTCTGCCAAGTTCTACCTTTCCAGCACATGTCTTCTGACATAAAACAAACCAACATGTTTCCATTAAAACAGGTTTGAAGAGCATTTGCTTAGCACGATATGCTCAGTTACATCTTAGGTTAAAGGTCTGTATAGCTGATATGAGCAAAACACAACTGCAAAGGTGGGGCTCTGAAGAAGATTGTTTGGGCTTGGCAACATGTAAAACAGATGCATATAGAGAGAACAGTATTCTGTTTTATTGCTTAAAAATAAAGGGTATGGATGTTGAACCAGTAAGAAGTTTCACTGATGCCAACAGGAGTTACATCTAAGAACACAGAAAACAATTTAAGCATTGCTTTTACATCTCAGTTTCTTAGATCTTGTTTTAAATTCTGCTTTAATAAAAAATTACACCTTTAACCTCCATTTCATAAATAAACGAGCCTCAGTGAATCCATCTGTTTTTAGAAAATACTTCTGGTGTCTATCCAGGAACTCTTCTCTATTAGAATTTGATACATACGGACGTGTTGGCACATATATACCAGGTCCTGGCTTAACAAGATCCTCAAAGCATTTAGAAAAGAAATAAAGAAATGTTTTTATAGTTATACCAACAGGAGTCAATTCTTGCCATTCTAGAGGAACTGACTCACGTTTCCACAGCTTTCCTCTAACAAATAACAAACTCAAGCAAGCAAAATAAAAGAATGGTGAAAAGCCTCTATTTCTCTGAGGGCTTAATGTTTCATGTGGGAAATCCTTCATGGAGTCCCTAGAGTAAAAGCTTTAGAAGGGGAATCATTCTGAGACAATTAGAACAGCAGTATATCTTTATTCAACAGAAACTCTACTTGAAAAAGTAATTAAATAATTAATGCACAGAGGAGATTAATGCCTGCAGCAGCGTAATATTTAGCTCATTCACATATCAGACTCACCTTGGAGTCACTAAACGTGTAAAAATGTAATAAGAACTACCAAGTGCATAATTAAGTGGGATTTTTTAACATAAATTCATAATTGAACACTTACCTCCTTGCTAATCCAAAGTCAATAATTTTAATCTGGTTCCCTGTGCGATTTACACATAATATGTTTTCAGGCTACAAAAAGATGAGAATATTTTAAGTTAAATTTATGACTGAAAAATAAATTCAGCAAGAATAAGAAAAATATCTCAGATGTTGCAGTCATAACTTTTAGGATGATTCTCTTTCTTCTATTCCTCTTCAGAGAAATAAGGATTGGACTGGGATATGAGTTAATGAAAGGTTTGGTTTTGGACCTCCTGTAAGAAAGTTTAACTTCCATTCCAGTACAACATTATTCCCATACTGAATATACACAGATTTTGAAATGGAAAGCACCCCCTTCATGTACAACAGAGTCAGTCTCATGGCTACAGTTTACCCCCTGAATTTATAAAAGTAGCTTCATAAAAGTCACAAGAAACATATCAAAATTACCCTCTATTTTGTTCCTGAAGACAAAAGTTTTCTTTGTTTTCTTTTTGCTATTCTCCATTTGTTTGTTTATCCCCCCCCCCCCAATGTGACTGTTTTTCAAAGAACAAAGTGAGTTTTCAAACTTAGAACTGCAGAGCTGCCTATAGGCCAACCAGGTCTATAATATCATTTGAGTAAGACACGGTATAAACAAGAAAAATACCACCTGTTTTCAACCAAATCAGTTAAAGTATTGTGCAGTTCAGATCCAAGCAGTAAAAAGTACAAACAAAGGAAGAAGACTGAAAATATGTTTGGATACAGTTATAAGTGGATGAGGAGTGAAGACTGGAAGCATTTCTAAGCATTTCTGTCCAAAGATGTGTGGGAGTTGGTTTTGTTTGTTTGCTTTTAAAGAACAGAAGGTCATCATTTAATTTCACACAATGAAAAGTTTCTGACTTAACAGCAAAAACAAACAAACAAACAAAAAAGCACAGACACTTGTTATTTCATGATTGTATACAAGCTACTAAATAGACACTGAAAAATCTGGAATTTCATTCTCCATGGCTATTGAATTAAGGAAGTCTATTTCCTTATGAAATTAAGTGAATGAAATAAGAAATAATTGTGATTACAGACTGTAGTGGTCCAAACAACATCACTAATGGACATCACTGACCTTCAGATCCAAATGGAGAATATAATGCTGGTGCAAGTAATGGACTCCTTCACAGATTTGTCTGGTAAATAAGATTGCATCCAACTCTGTTAGATTGTAGTTTTCATCTGTGATCCGGTCAAATAATTCACCACCATCCAGACTACAATTTTAATATAGAGAAGTATTAAAAACACTAAAGTTCCTCATTAACTAAATCTATTTCCAAGTTGGAATCTTAGTTTCTAATTTAGCACAGGTCCTAACAACACAACTAGTATAAATCACATCTGCAGACTAAATGATTTTAAGAAATCTATTTTTGAGTGTGAAATTAAGTATCATTCTAGAGTTCTTCCCACACTGGAAGACTTATTGCTAACATCTGGAAGGGAATAGCAGAGGAGAATCAAAACCTAAATACAAAGCCATGCAATCTGGAGACAAAATGAGGACCAGGAAAACGGGTAGAATGTAACAAAGTACCCATTATCATCTTCCTATTAGCTCAAGGAAACTAACTTTTCAACCTATACAACTTCTAAAACTGAAAGCCATTATTACCTCAGCTGACAACTGAAACTGATTCCACAAAAAAAAAAATTACATCAGGAACACGAATCTGACAAGGTTCTGCAGGGTAAAAATCACAATTATTTAAATAAAAGATTTGAATATAGACTATTTTAAATGTCTCATTTGTTTTTCCTATTTCGTGTACTTTTTTCTTCCACATCATCAATACATTTTGTAATGGAAACTCAGTTTCAAAAAAAATCAACAAGGTTACTTTAAGTAACCTCCCTGTCATCATTTCCATATTCTGTATTCTCACATTTACTTTTTATCTCAGGTTTTACTTACCCCACAAACACCTGTATGTAATTTGGTAGCTAGAGACAATGTTGGGGCTTCCGAGTTGCATTCAAATGAAAAATGAACCAAATTTCTGTTCATTAATTGTCTTGTAATTAGTTTCATACACTTGAAGATAACTACATTCCTTAGCAACTGTTTAAACTACAATCTTGCTGATGTATGTTTAATGCAAAGAAATTGTTTTTAAAACGTGCATTTTCCACTCTCATAGGCTGGAAAGCCACTCAAGTCTTTTTCAGAGTTATTGTTCTCCATTTCTTTTGGTGATCAATGCAAACCCCAAAATCCACCAGTTCCTGAAATCATTTAAACTTACTATTCCATGATCAAAGTTACATTATTTTTTGCTTCAAAGGCATCATAAAGCTGGATCAAATTCACATGATTTAATTGGTTCATGATGTTAATTTCATTTTTTACTTCTTCCTGAAAAAAATAAGAAGTTAACAAAAAAATGAGCAAATATGCTCCTTAAATTTCATATATTTGATTACAATAATCTTAAACCCTATAGCAGCTATACCACAAGTCTCATTTGAACAAATGGCTTAATTACAAGCACAGGAAATGACCGAAAGTCATATGAAGCCCAAGCTACTACTACTAAAACACTATTTAAAATTTTCATATTTGGTACTATGCAAGGAGAATTTCATAGAGTGGTTCAGTGAAGCAGCATTAAAATAAATGCAATACACATGGTTTACAGCATGCGTTCATTTAGGTTCACAGAAACATAATTACCTTTTCTTTTGCTCCTTTGACTTTTATGATTTTGGCTGCCAAATTGAGACCAGTTGATACTTCCGTGCATTTATGAACCTGCCCAAAGCGCCCCCTGTTGATACCAAACAAAAGCTGGGAAAACAGCACAGCTCACTGCAGAACTTCTTCAAACTATTCTTATCACTGATTAAAAATAGCCCAGTACAAAGTGAACAGAATCAGGTGGCCAGCAGCATCAATCTCCTCTTTCTCACAGCTTATGAAGGATTAGTTTTATCTTTCCAGCCAGTTGTTCAACGCTTACAATAAAATATTATGCCCTCCATATTACTACATTTCACCGTGGTACGATGACCCGATGATATTCTTTTTCAGTTCTGTAACTGTACCCACTTGCTGTCCTTCAGTGATGTGTTAGTGGGCACATTAACAAGGATATTTCTGTCTTGATCTCATAACTTTTAAAATGACTAACATCAGTAACTGTACCCACTCCACAAACCACATTTCTTGCATGCTGTAAATTCTCCCCCACGTCACGTAGATACATTAATGCCCCTTGGGATGATTTCTAAACATCATCTTCTCTGCGACTGCATCCTCAGGCCTATACTTAAGCCATATTCAATACTTGGATATGAATAAACTTCTTGTTAGACAAGTAAATATACAAGAACACAAAGACTGAAGCAGCTGTACAGTTACCATGAGTTATTATTAAATGCAAGGTTTACATAATTATAATTTTTACCCTTAGTTTTCTTTAACATGAAGTTCTGAATGGAATAAAGATTTTGGAGTCTGACCCCTAATGGGCTTTGTTGACTTCATAATGCTCTGAATCTGGTTGGAGATTATAGGTTTTTCCTCAAGACTCCAGCTGTAGCCAAGATTATTACAACAAATGCAAACAACACCCAAGAGCACAGTCAGGAGTCTGAAAATGGATCTGAGGCAGAAGCCAGTAATCTAAGGGACTTAGATGTGCCTCACAGACAGGCACATAAAAGGGCAACTATGGTAGCCCAAGAAGTCTGGAGGATGAAGAGAGATGAACAATCTGACACGCTATCTGCGTTCTCTCTCCTTGCTTCACTACTGTAGGCCAAATTTACTCTTTTCTTGCTCTGGTCTCAGTTCCAACCAATTTCTACAAAGCTTAAAGGGCTAAGAATGGTATAGAAAGTGACACCAAAAAAGAAAGGAAAGTATTCATAAGACACACAAAAAATAGATACATTATATGCATTTGAATCCCCTTTTGCTCCACACAGCTGGAATCCATCACTCCCTGTGCTGCTGCGTTCTGGTCCTATTAAGCAACTGTTCTGGCTGCAGTGGGTTTGCACATGCCTCACCCATAATGCATCTTGGAGCTATCTGAAGAAGACCACTGGTTCCCAAGCTAACTCAGTTTCTCCACAATTAACTACCACCTGCCTTACAGCAAGAGGGGGCAGAGAGACTTACCCTCCAAGGACTTCATGGCGACACACCGAGTAGCACGTTGTCACCTCTGTTAGCTTGACACTCACTATGCGATGTTCAAAAGGAGCTGGGGGAGAAGGGCTGTCATCTAAAGCAGAGAAAATCTGGTCATTGAGACATTTCTCCCTAGTTCACCTCCCTCACACCAACATTCCTAGTCCACAGGGCACACAAGTCACTTCATTTTATTTGCTCAGTATAATGAAAAGTCTCGACTGCCTTTAATTTTCCTGGTACCCACCTTCTACTGGAATTCAGATAAACACTGAGCTATCTACAAACATTAAGCATGCAATTCTTTTACTATTTTTTGAAAACATTCAAAATCTCTCTGCTGCTTCAAATACAGACCATTAGCAGTCTTCTAGAGATGATGGATAAAGGCCCGGAACTGAGGATAGAACCCCATCTCCTAGCCTTCAAGCCTGTCTTTTTAACACAGCAATGTTGAGAGAGTCCAGGAAGGTTAACATTTGATCTTATGTATTAACAAAAGAGCTTACTCAAGAAAAATATCTGTAAGTTTTTTAAAAAATTATACTATATCTTCTTTTCATTTTGTTAAGCTAACTGGGAAAAGCAGCATGAATACACAACAGTGACAATATCTGCATAGATAATGGTAGAATGAGAAAGTTTCTACTAGCAACACCTTGTTTTACCAGCAGCATCCTAGTAAAGGCTGTAAACATTTAAGCAATTAAGTTCAATAGTTTCTGGGAGCTAAATCATTTAACTATTATATCTTAATGTCTAAGCTCTTCTAGGGTAAAGCTTCTGCCACCCACGTAAGGTGTTGCTCATTCAAAGTAATTTTACAGTTAAACCCCAGAGATCTTGGGGTGCAATTTAACATGTATGCAATTAATTTTCCTACCACCAGTGCTGAGAGCACCAGATCCACATCAGGACACATGTGTATATGTACTTTCAGGGACTAACTAATCTGCTGCTTGAAACAACAGAAGTGTTCAAACGCTATAATTGACAGAAGATCTATGGCCAATAGCACAACGATCAAGCAAGACACTCCTCATGCAATATTCTACTGTCCTCTTCAGTCCATAGTTGCAGAAGCATACCTAGTTTACTTACTCCACCTGAAAGAATAAATGCTGTATCTGAAGGAATGGATTCTGTCAATATTACTTCAGTGGAAATATATATTCCACTTTATTTTATTTGAAAGGAGATTTTTACGCCAAAAGTAACTTTTAGAAGGAAAGGTACTATTAAAATAAATAGTACTAATGTTAATCCTCTTGCATTTGATTGTCAGACATCTGCAGCGTTTAGGTACAAGTGGTGTAGCATGCACTAGTCCAGCTACTAGTTTATATACAATACACACGAGCAGCACAAACTCTGTAAATTTCCAAAATTAAGTACAAGCAGCTTACCAATGATCACCTCATCCTGTGTTGAAAGCTCTTTGCAAGCTTCCAATGACTTAGCGTTCTCTGTTGCTGTTCCTGCACACTGACCCACATCACTTCCCACTGAACAGGGGGGCTCAGACTCCCTCCTCTCAGAGTTGGTAACTGCCAAGCAATCTTCTACTTTTACCAGTCCTTGATGGATTTTGACTTGTATTCCCAGATCTTTCTTAGGCTCCATTGCAGTGGTACTCTGTGAAACAACAGGCTTGCATTTTGATTCTGACTTGTCTTCAGTCTTTTTACTTAGTTTGGGCTTGTTCAATAATGGCTGTTGCTTCCCTGGTTTTGGTGCAAGTTCATTTTGCTTCTTGTTCCCTTTCACTTCTTGATTTGGTTCAGTGCTGATGTTCTTAGGAGCCTGTTCAAATTTGGCTTTACCAGGCAGCTGTTTATATCCTTCCACTTCCAATGGTACAGAGGACAGGGATTCTGCTTTGGGATTTTCATGTCTGTAATCATTTGAGTTTCCATCTTTGGTCTTCTCACTCTTTTCTTTCAATTCAGTCACACGAACATTGATGGCTATCCTGCAGAGCAAGCAGTTGACATTTCACATAGATATCTAGACTTTCTGTCACAACTTCGTATGGAAAGAAAACTTAGAAACTGCTTAAAATTTCTTTCTTAAGATTAGAAATCTTAAGATTTCTATAGTATTAAGAAATTTAATTATATCAATCACCTTATGAAATACAGCACTAGGGGAAAGCACTGAAAAACATGCAGCTACTTTTTCTCCACCCCTGTCTGCCTCAGCTGAGCGGAACATGTCTCACAAATTCTGAAGTACTAAACCCGCCATCTGAAAAGCTCATCCAACTTTTTGCAACTATTTCAGTTGGTCTAGTAAGATATCATTCCTCTTGGTAGGAGGTGATAGAGATTATCTTCACCAATTAAAGGCTGAGTATCCAAACATCCAACTGCTCATTCAGCACTACAAATCTCAGTGTTTGGATCCATCCCAGCCCTCTCCAGCAGGCCGTCTTGCACACTCAAACATGTTTGTGTCTTACAGGACAGCATTCCTTCCTCAGCTTTCTGTTAAAAACGTTAACTTTCATAACTCTCTCACCACATTAATGTTATTCTCCTTGGCATTCCAGCTACCAGAAAACTTGAAATATTTTCCTCATTTCCCAGAATTTAATGCCTCTTTCAGAGAAGCTAATTTATTATGAAATATACAGAGGAAACTGTTCCCACTTTTGCATAACAGAAGGCTGAAGTTCCTCAGTTTTAGCACCTTTCACAGTTGCTGCTTTGTGCTGTGGATTTAAACTGCACTAGGAGTAAGCTATTCAGAGCACTGAACACTGCTCTGAGCAAACACTTCCACTGCTATCTAGACAAGCCTGAACTCAAGAGGACTCTCGGGCATGTCTCCAAACAGGAGAACACAATGTTCTTTTGACACTTCTGAACAGGCTGACAGACTTCACTGAAAGTAACATGCATTTTAAAGTTGCATTTACTACATTCATGACTTAACACACAAGCATAATAGGGACCTTGTTTAGGAGCGTTGTCTCTCTCCAGGATTTTCTCTAGGCTCTGCCTTCTGGTTTTCTGTTGGTACCCAACTCTCTACACCAAACTCTTTGGTACCCACATACTCCCTCTGTCCAAACCATTCAGCTGCTCCAAAAGCTGCTCTCTGTGTGCAAATTCACTCCTGCCATATCACGTTTAACCAGCACCAAACCATGGGGACAACAGCAACTGTACACAAGCTTCTTCACAGACACCTGAGCCAGCCTCAAGATGGGAGCCTTCAAGGCAGCACGGTCCCAGCTCCACTTAGTGAAGCCTCATGAGCCAGAGGCAAAACACAGGAAGGCCACCTGTTTCTTCGTGCTATTACAGCAACAGATTTGGAGATATCAGTGTCTATGAGCTGTACACAATTTGCTCCTGAGCGCTGGAGAAGAGGCCACAAAGGTGGAAACTTCAAATTAAAATACACACACAGAAGCAGTTGTCACATTATTCTCTGGGCTTCAGACATTAATTTGTCTTAGGGGTACTCCAAAAGTAACGCCTCCCATTTTATTATGTTGGTGTATGATGCCAGATGTATACTTATGCACATGTGAATGTGTATACCATTCATACCTACACATATGTATTTGCCAGCCCCAAGCGGGAAGGCACAACACTTTGTCACTGAATTGGCATCCATTGAGATTTGGTTGGTAGGGTTTGGTGCATTCAGTTTTTAATGGAATGAAAATCCAATTGTGAATAAATAATTCAAAAAGAAAAGGATTGTAAAAGACACATTACAAAATTCTTATCTGAAAATGAGACTATTAGAATTTAAAAAATGAATAATCTACTCATACCTTTAGGTGACCAAGGCATGAAAAAAAGCTTTAAAAACCACTGCGACAGAAGCAACAGTAGGGCAGAGTCACACTCCTCATATCTATGGCAGCTCAACACATCAAATCTCCCATATATCAAGCTCTCTAACTTATTGGCTTCAGAAAAACATTACAAGACGTTCTTGTTACTTTGAGGGTTTTTTTTGCCTTAACCACTTATAAGGTCCCACTGCACTTTTCCCAGCATAACCATTTTTCCCCTGGATCATGCTTAAGCAGGAGCTGACTCCTTTAGTAATCTGTTTTGTTTTCTCTTTTTTTTTTTTTCCTTTTAACACATGAAGTGTTTTCAGATCATACAGAAAACTACCAGCAAAACTATTACCTGGTCTGTGTCACTTCACACTCTGTGTCAGATATAGCCTGGGATGTGGAGGGCAAGGCTTCCTGCGATGCCATACTCTGTGATGGAGGTTTGTTTTCATTCTCTTTGCGTTTCTGATGAAAAAGCTGCTTGTGGCCCTCATCTAAGTGTGGAGCTCTGTCCATACTGTGTGCTTTAACAGGAAGATCTTGGTTGCCTATGTGATCTTGATTTATGAAGGGAAGACCATTGCGTTGATTCAAAGCCTTGGCACCAACATCTTTCTGCTGCTGACAGCTCCATGCTTTTTCTGTACCTTCTGCTTTTTGCTGTGCTGTCCTCTCTTTGGTCTGGGATCTGGAGTCAGCTTTGTGGGCAACAGCACTTGAAATGTTCACCTTCTTGCATCCTCCACTGTTTTCATCCAACTTTTTCACACTTTTAATACCTGAATAAAGCACACCATTAATAAGCTATCCGTAGCAGAAGTGATAGCAAAAAAGAGGGAGTAAGGTAACACATCCGTTGAAAATAACCTAAGCAATTACCTACTTCTGAATAAAGTAGCCACTGAAAGCCACTAAAAATCTTGTCCAGGCTTCAGTTGGTCATTTTTAATGTTCATGGTTTAATCAAAGGCTTACCTGCACTCCACAAAAGGGAAAGGATCTCCAGCACTCTCAGGACAATTATTGTGCATATTAATAAGAGGAATTCCTCGTTTCTTTCAGTGTTCAGTATGCAGAGGCTACTAAGATTAGTTCACAAACTTGTGTAGCTTTCAACTCATAACTGCGATCAACTGTGTGCTTGATTTTTGTCACTTCCTAAATGAAACTAAAAAGGGACTATCCAAAATTTAAAGGATTCACTGACATCTTTTGAAAGCATTAGGCCTGTTCAACCCACGTTCACGTGACTTCCACCCCACAAGTATTAATAATGGATGCAATACGGCAATGTCCAGACAGCTACGTTCTAAAGAGGAATCTAGCACTGATGTGGCAATGAAACTTGTTTATCACAAAGTGTATTTCCAATGTCAATATGCCCCCATTCCAAAGGGGGAGGAAAGTGCTTGATCAGCTCTAAGGCAAAAATTTAGGGGTTATGTGTTAGCAAAATGCTACAGCAATATCACCTATCTCCAAACCAGTACTGCTCTCTTAATTCAGATCACTGTAATACCAGAACAAGGAAACGGTGTAGCCAAAGATACTGCTTTTAATTTCATGAGCTTCAAGGTTTCTTGGGGGTTGATTTGGGAAACAGATGTTATTACAAAGAAGGGGAGAATATCCATATTTTCTCAATAATTCATTCATAATAATTTCTCTGTAAATTCAGTTTCTAGTTGGTCCGCAGTACATTCTAGAGTCAGAGACTGTAGCATGCCCAGAGTGGTACATACCTTCAGAAGGCTTCCTGCTTTCTGTTTGTGTTCCTCTGTTACTGAGTACATGCTTCGGTTTTGCACCACTCTCTTCAGCCTTATCTTTGGCCTAAAAAAATGACAAAAAACATAACAGTTACACCAAGGGGTGTTTATTTCTCACTGAGTTTCTCCTTGTATGTTGAGACCCTGTAAAATGGGTATCAACACCTCTGAACTTCTGAATTTGTAGTTACTTGTGCTTTTCTTTTCCACTTTTTTGATCTCTCCCTGCTTTCACAAAAAGGTATACTTTTAAAACAAGAAGGCACAGAATAATACATTATGTCTCTATTTTCCAAAATGCTATTTGTAAGACATTTTGCCTCAAGTCATTCTTACTTGTATTGATTAAATGCCATATGAAACCATGCCATATGACCATGCCATATGAAACAAGAAATATTAGAAGATAAAGTTATTCTGTATTTCTGACACTTGTTGACCTATGGCTGAAAGATAAAAAATGTTGTTGTAGGTGCAATAATATATTTGTCTCAAGGCATCTAGAGATTCATGATTTGAGCAACAATAAAGGTTATACAAAGAGCCCTCAGTTTTACTACAACTCTCATACACATACATAACATTATTCTATGCTATCTTTGGTATAGTCAAAACCAGACACTCTTTATTTTAAGCATATTTCACCCTCTAATTAACATAACAGCAAGAAAGGTTACTTTGTAACAGGATCACTGTAACATTTCACAAAGCAACACATTTGTTGTAAAATATAACATTTTATTAAATTATTAAATTATTTTATTAAATAATATTTAGCATAAAGCATTATAAAAAAATAGGAAAAGGTATAATATCTTGGATGGCCTATTAAAAATTGAGTGACAAGCAGCCTGCATAGTCTATTAAAAAACAAGTGATAAGCAGCCTCTTATCCTCATTTATATAAGCAAATAAGGAATGTCTCAAATTTTTCTGCAGATAACCAATTAGAAGTCCACTGCAAATCATCCTCTTTATTTGTGAGTAAAAGAAGTTACTGCGTTTTTCATGCCCAACCTTACAAATTCCACTAGAGAGCACCTCCCTCTACCTTTTCTCCCCCCACCACAAAAAAAGACCAAAAAAGTAAAATGTTATTACCATTCTTATCATAGCTCTAAGCAAACCTGCAACAATGACCAGGGAGAACATTATTCTTGCAAAATCCTATGGGCAAAGAAAGCCCTGGATAAGAAACGGTTCAAATTTTATTTAACAAAACAACAAGCAAAACAAATGAGCAAAAAAGAGGCTTGGATCCTACAAAGCTCTGTTCATAGCCGTTCATTAATTTGACTCCAACTCTGAACACTTCTTCCATAACCATTCCTATGGCATCCTGGGAATGCTGTCATACCATCAGCAAACAGCTTCACCCAAAAATGAAAACATGACCTCCCCACTCCCATCCCCATTCTTAGCAACCTTGTGCAAAGCCAACTGTGATAAGCAGCGTGCTGTTACAAAACAGCAAAGGTTGGAAAATAGCAACAAGCAAGCATCAAATTCTTTGTGTGCACCCCCAGTGTGACTGTGAATTTTTTTGGATGTATTACAGAACAGGCTGAAAAAACTGGACCAAAGTTAGCGCAGGGCTCACCACAAGCTAATGCATTTTAAAATTCACCCACGCTTTCCTCCACATTACTCCAGCTAGGTCACACACACATACTACCTCTCTAATTTAAAACCTGTTCAAATATCACACTACTCAGCAGCCTGTGATCAAAGAACAGACACATCTTAAGGTCTTATAACTAATCTTATACTCCAATTTCAAAAATTTCCCAGTAACAAGAAAGAACAACTATGGTACTTCAGAAAAGTGGAGTTAGCTCTGTAAAAGTGTACTTGCCCAATACATATAGAGGTCTTCACCCAAGGCACTAGCTAAAGCTTGGGACAGAGACCTCCTTGTGACTCCACTTCATCAGGTCATTTCACCTCTCATTTGAGTCCTTGCCCATATATCTTGAATGAATGTGTGACCCCAGACTTCCTTTTTCACTAACATTGATGAGGCAGTACCCAGTAGCTAACAATAAAACCTGACTGTGTGCTACAAGTCCATGGGAAACTTTCCTCCAGCACTGCTCTAATCACAGTTATCTATATCCTTCCTTACTGTTCACTTAGAAACTGACAATTTGGAAATGAAATCTTTATATTCATCTTCTCCTGGCCACTAAGATATTGTGCACTGTCAGTTTAGTTCAACAAGTAAACCCCAACAAGGATGGTGCCTGGCTCTAGGCCTTACACAGGGATGGAAATTGCACATGGAAAACCTCAAGCACTAATTGATTTGAGGAGTGAACAACATCAAAACAGTTCACGAAGTCATGTTTCAATTAAAGACAACTTAAATATCTGAAAACATATAAAGCTGCTCAGTCATATAAACAAAAGTCAGCATAAATTGTTGTTAACTTTTGTTGTGTTTGGAATTCACCATCAATCGAGAAAATAGAAGCAGCTTCCTTCAGTAGCTACTTCCCAGTACATTACTCCTACCTTTCACTGGAACCCCAGTTCTGTGACCAAATGTGAATGACACTGCTGATCTCCAAGCAGCGGCAGAAGCTGAATCTTTGACAGAAGCAGTCTGCTCCCCATACCCGTTACAGGATTTCCTGACACACTTTGGGGACTTCAGACATTTTATGGCATATTTTAAGACTAGGTCTCTGCCACAGAATGCTTATAATTCAGAGGTCATGTCAGTAATGTGCAATAGCAATTCTTAAGGAAAAGATGAATTATAAATGTTATGCAGGAAAATCATCAGGAGAGACCTGCTACTTCACAAAGAACATCAACAGTAGTAGAAGAAAACCAACCTCAACAAGGCTTTCCAGTAGACCCTCCTTCTTCCAGGGCACAGTGCCTTTGATAATAAAATCCACTACTTTAGAATGTTTTAATACTTCTCCCACTAATGTAATCACTTTATCCATTGTATCAATCCTTCCCTCTATCTCTGCCAGTCTCTCCTTGTGCTTCAAGGCATCTAGCTGGACAATTTTCATAAATTTCAACACTTCTGAGCATATGCTCTGCATATCGGTCTGGTGAGGTCTGTCCAATAGCTTCAGGCCTTTTTCCATTTCATCTGTCTCATCGAGAGCTTCTCTGGATACTGTTAGCTTGTTAATGCCCTTTTCTATATTCTCAATACCTTTAACTTGCTGCAGTTTGCTCACCAGGTCTTCTTGTAAGTGTAACAGTTTGTCCATCTTCTCATTCAATAGATTCAGTTTTTTATCCAATATACTTAAATTATTCACTTTTATAGGCTGTAACTTGGTTAAGGCATTTCCCTCTGCCATGTCCAAGCTACCCGCAGACATTCTGTCCAGACAGCAGAATGTCAGATAGATTAGGCTGGCTTTTCATTAATCATAAACTAGAAAATGAAGGTAGGAAAGTTAATCTTCTTTAGCTATGCCTACACCAGACAATCTTACTTACTGAAGTTGCTAGAGCGTATCATTAAATAGCTACTGCATAAATGATTTATTTCTGTGTTATCTATTTCTTACTGCATGCTCTCAATGATGGAGGCAATTTGGCACCAGAATATATTTTCTTGGGTCTCCTTGACGTCACAAGACCATTTAAAATTCTTTCTCAAGTGGCTGTTGATAGGCAAGGATCTTAACAATTGCCAGTGCCTAAGCAGACCTCTGTACAGAAAAGCAGTTTCGTGACCAGCTTTAGTTCTGTGATATAGAAAAGAACTTACTGGAGCATTTTTCCTCACAAAATACAACAAATAAGAAGTAAATCTGGTGGCACTGTGCTAAGGTTTGGAAGAGTTCAGCTTTCCAGGACAGACATAGGACACTCAACATAGACACAAGCTGTGCTTGTTAGGTTGGCCGGCACTTGAATTTAAAAATAGAGTACAATGACAAGGATCTGAAATACGTATCTAGCACCACCACGTCTTTGTCAACTGAAGCTTCTAAAATTATATCTTTCTCCCAGGCTGTGAAAGCAAACCAAGCACAAAATCTTCATGAGGACACAGAGCAAGTCCAACTGTTAGCAACAGAATTACTAAATTATGTATTTCATGGATTTATTACTGACTTCCTTTCACTTCTGAATAACGTTAGCATGTCTACAACATTCACTAGAGGACAGAAAAGTAGTCATTTCATACTTACACAATCCCCACATTTTTGAGTGCTTTGTAATACAGAGCACCTCTTTGTCTCCAATCCCTTTCATTTTTCATAATGAGCATATTGGAAGAAATCGTAAAGTGAAATTGTTGTATGAGATGAAACACTATAAAAATCAAAATCCCTCCTCCACACACTAGGAAGTCAGTAGTGACAATATTAAAACTACCCTTTCATGGAAGTATTTAGTCGTTGTCATTTCTGTAAGAGAATTTTCCTTGCTAGCGTTCTCTGAGGTACATACCGAGAAGACACAGCCAAAGCTGACTCCTACTCGGATGCAGCTGTTCAACATACAGGTACATAGCAGGATTTAAGTAGTGCTGCATAAGCACCTGTGAAATTACAGGTGGGATGGTGGACAAAGAGAAAGGAAACATCAATTGGTCAATAATGAGAAATATAAAATATCAGTCAAAGTGATTTACCTTCCTCCTTCCCACTCCCAACTTTTTAATAGCTGTTAAACATACAAAAAAAGCTGTCCTAAATGGATCTGATTGTGTTGCCTTAGGGCTGATAACATGCTTAAATACAGGCAACAATCTTTCACTTCTTTTGCTTTGAATAACAACAGAAGGTATTTTTTATTCAGAACATTTAGTGCTCAATGTTTGCAACTCACTTGGGCAGCTCAACACATTGTTCCACTGACAGACTCAAGTCTTTTAATGCTAAAACTCACACACTGTAGATGACGGAGTAACCATCCTTATACCACACACACACAAAAAAGTGTCTTTACTGTAAGAAATGTACGAGCCTATTAAACTCACCCTTACTTCATAAGAATCTATTGCATAGAATGGCATTTTGTACTCAGACACTGCTACAGAAGTTGTTTCACGTCCAATACCTTCCAAACTACATCTGAAGAAGGCAGAATGTTCTATGAGTGATTACGAACAGCAGTTAATGCAGGACCACTGTGCATCGTAGAGTTCTGCTCAGTCACCCCACATTGTCATTGGCTAAGCAAACTGGTGAGCCACATCACAGTCTGAATGTAAACTCAGAATAAAGCTTCTTAGATTTTTTTATCCCTTTATTAGGAAAGCAAACAAATGAACAAAAAATGAACACTCATAGGAGTTTGCAGGCAGCTACCTTCATTCTATCAACAGTTGAACTGAAATGAACTTCTGGGATCCCTTTAAAATACCTTAGGATAACTTTAAAATATCTCCAGGCTATGAAATATTTCAGGAGTGCATGAAAAAAAGGAACAGAAATTTTGGAAAACCAGAACTGTGAGTGACCTTCAACCCGTGATGCCAAACAATCTTCTATTCTCAGGAGGGAAATGAGAGTTTATTCCACTTTGGCTTCAGTCCCACACACACTCCCAGTTGTGAAAGACTGATGTCAGGAACAAGAGAAACAGTTGCATTCAACACAAAGAATGGTTTAAGAATCTAGGATGCGGCACTTCAGCTATGAACCCTCACTGCTAGCTCTGACACAAAGGAATGAAAAAAACAGTAGCAATAGCAACAAAGAAGAAGTGAAGGGGAAAAAAAACAACCAAAGAGCATGTGCTACAGTGATACCAGAGGCTTATATCCCAAACTAGAAATGTCACAGAGGTTAAAACCAGCTGCTCAAACAGATCATCTCATTAGATTATTGCATTGCTTCCAGTAACGTAGTATAACTGGAGATGACTAAAAATATGGAGGTAAATGTAAAAAAAAAAAAAGTAAAATGCCTAAACAAAGCCAAAGCTTTATAGAAACAGTGGGGACATGAGAAGTTTGTGAAGGTTGCCATTCAGAGTTCTAAGAAGACAAAGAACCAGAAGTGGTAAACACTAAGACCCCACAAAAGAAGCAAAAAACAGCAGACAAGTTCAAAATTTGGCTACAGCTACTGAATATTGCTAAGGCAAAAAATATTCATAAATATCCTTTACATATTCAGCAGCCAGCAGGCAATTTTTTCAAGTTATGCTGAAAAACTACTTAACACATAATCTAGTTGCAGCTTAGTTGCTCCTTAACACACACTTAATTCTCTCCTGAGCAAATGGAGAGGTAGCTAAACTTTAAGGTACATACACTTCTGCAAAATCAAGCTCTGCATCAGTGAGTAACTGCTCACAAACAGCAAATTTGCTAGACACAGGTAAAACAATCAATCACATCCAAAGAGCAATGGTTCAGTTAGATACCAGTTCTCATGACAAATAACAAGTACTGAAACAGGCTTCAACTTCTTATAGAGGAATAACTTCCAAGGTCAAAATATGCCATACAGCTTGGATAA
This sequence comes from Cyrtonyx montezumae, assembly GCF_038088225.1. Classification (NCBI taxonomy): domain Eukaryota; kingdom Metazoa; phylum Chordata; class Aves; order Galliformes; family Odontophoridae; genus Cyrtonyx; species Cyrtonyx montezumae. Next base: position 9,347,228 of record NW_027071903.1, read on the forward strand.
GCCTGTCCAGTGAAATAGTTGGGTTTCCTGCTGCTATCAGACAGAAGATCTCCATCTGCCATGTTTGGTGACGTACTAAGAACCAGACCACACCTGCTTTAAAAGGCCAAGAACCTGACATTTAATGTATTATTCATGTCAGCTGTTGGTTGCACAGTACACCACCTGCACAGTACAAGTGTCTATAAAGCACTACCAGTCCCCCCAAGTGACCCTAGCATGACGCATTTAAATACTGCCTAGTGGGCAAAAGTTCAACTTTACTATAGTATCCCCCTCAACTAAATATTAACATTCATCATATAAACCTTTTCCCTTTTTATGTTTATGCTTAGTGACAGAAAACTGTTAACATAGTGTCATAGTGCTCATAGGCAGTAGCACAGCGAAGGACACATTAATGAACTTGAGATCACATCTTAATGCACCTCTGTCAAGCAGCTGACAGCAGATAAAATTATGACATTTAATTTACATCAAAGTAACAAGATTTCTAGATAACAGTGTTTATCTCTCGCCCACACAGCTTAACAAGACCCCTCCAGGTTACTTTCCTCTCAGGAGGCCAAGAGAGCACCTGTTGCCTGCTCACATTTATTCAACTGACCCTGAGTCATGACCTCTTACCATCAAGTCTGTTGCCCACAGAAACTGCATTAAGAATCTGTCTCACTGCTTTTAACTTTCATTCTTTTGTTTCTTAACCGAACAGCTACTAAAAGATTTTACCAGCCTGGACCAGAAGACTGCCACTGGTAAAGTTTCCCATCCCTCCACATCCTCCAGCAAAGAGTTATCCGGAAAACAGAATAGAGAAGTCCTGCCGCTGGTTCTGCTTTCTCTGTATTCAGTGATTTTATATCAAATGCTGTCAGTTCCCAGTAAAGCCTGCTGATTCAGACCATCTGCTATTAAACTGTCTCGCCTCTCATTTGCAAGATGCTTTCTCATCTACTGCTAGGAACTCAACAGAGAACCTTAAGGCGTCTTTTAGATGACCAGAAGCTGTTGTGTCTGCAGCAGTTTGTCCAGGTGCAATTTAAAGTCAGAAGTGATTCACTGCAACACATAAGAGTAAGGCTTGGTTGTGCAGTAAGGCCAATTGGAACAAAAAGAGTAAAAGGAAATCCTTGCCACTGAAGTGATGAGATGAGGCCCCTCTCAGATCTGTTGCACAAGAGTTATTTTTAGACAGTCAGCTTTTCAGAGGAAGACCATGCATAATCCAGAATTTGCTCCAAAGCTCAGTAAAAACAGCAGAAACATTCTTTGCTGACTTGGAATATCATTGGCTTCCAGTCAGACCTCTCGAAGTCTCTGCTTTACCAGCAGCATGCTTTTGTTAGAGAAAATGGAAATCACCAAATGGCACTGTTTTATCTTCTCTTCCTATTTTGGAAAATTTCTTTTTAGATTCAAGTTTGAAAGATTATGAGAAGAATGCACGCTACTGCACTGTGAATTTGTGCTCATGAGCAGCCACACCAGAGCCAACTCCATCCCATTCCCATCCAACAGTTGCCACTGTAATACAGCAAGCATCAGGTACTGCACTCAGCATTCCTTACTCTTGTGATTTAACTCAGTAGATGGCTCAGCAACACACAATTGTTCGCTCATTCCCATCCTTTCCTTTTTCCAGAATAAAAATAATTTAAAAAGAAAAAAGAACTCACAAGTTGAAATAAAAATATTTACTAAGATATAGAAAAGGATAATAATTATGACTACACATACAAATGTGCCCATGTGCATATGTGTATATATAACAAGTGATGCTCACCACCCTCCAAACGATTCCCAGGTCCCCAGCAGACAAAGAGTGTGATGAACTTCCACTTCCTTCAAAACTCCTTTCACATGATACCATATGGTACAGAATCTCCCTATGGCTGGTTTAAGTAAGTTTTCCTAATTCTGTTCCCTCCCAACTCTTTGGGCTCTTTCCTGAGAATGGCCTTGGCTCTGTACCACACTGCTGAGCAGCCACTATACACATCACTGTGTTATCAACACTGTTTTCCTCCCAGAACCAAACCATAGCATCATATCAGACACTCTGAAAACAACTCCATCCTAGGTGAAACTAAGACACTTACTAATAATGTTTTTTGTTATTTTTTGTGTGCTGTTTTTGGTGAAAACCTAAACCAGAAACTAAGCAGAGGAATTTACTCATTTATTAAAACATAAGAGCACTTCTTGACACTGCCATTCTCCAGTAATAACCAGAATACCACGTTAAGGCAATTTAAGATAAATAGTCACCTCTCCTATAACAAAGTCTGTTATGTGCTATATTCACCTTCTGATTCAGACCTCTCTGACATTTCAGTTTGACGTCATTCAAACACAGGAATAACTTCATCAGTTCAGGCTTAGCCTCAAGACAAGCTGCACTTCAAAAAAGGATTCATAGTAAGGGAAACTCGAGCACAAAAGCTGGTGGTTCTGCCAACTCTTCCCAGTGAATCAAATACCCACAATTAAGCCACTCATGTTCCTTTAGGTATATATGTCTAGCTAAAAATATATATACACACACACACAGAATGCTGCACCCATGTCAGCCGTGAAAGATCTTCAGAAGGCAACTTTGTCTTCAAACATTTTAGAACACACTTTTCACCATCCGTCCTAACAAAATGTTTGATTCATTTCAGAAACCAAACCGTTCGTCTTACTGCTTAAGCATAAACTACAGGAAACACCTCTAGTGTACACCTGAGCAACAACAAGCAAACTGTAAACACAATTCTATCACTGCTTTCAGAGTTAGCTAGCATTACAAATCCCTCCATAGCACCAGGGCCAGCTGAGGCAGCCATTCCAGTGCAAGCGGGCAGATCATCAAGTACTAAGACAGAAAGAGACTACAGCCAACAAACAAGCAAACGGGTTCCATGTTGCAACTAGTAAGATTAAAGGAATACACACATTCATCAGCCCCTTCTGGAACAGATTCAGACACAACTTACAAGTTGCTGCTCTACACAGGAGAAGTGAGCTCTCACTATGCTTAATAGAAAGTTTCTGGATTAAAGCAGTTCTTATCAATTTTAGTAGAAGCTGCACGCATGGCCCAAGACACTATTTGATCTTATGTGGTTCCCTGCTGGTCCTATTCTTCAAAAGCATCTTCCCTTTCATACCGTTTCATAAAAGTGAATGACCAGCTTTGTGAACAACAAAGAATAATTTTCCAAGCGATAATCAAATGAGTTTGGTATGATGGTCTGAGATGATAATCCAATGCAAGACAACCAGAATTGAGTTACTTCTGATTCTTAGCTCATTGAGGACAAGGAAAACCAATTATAAAAATCAAACTAAATCTAAGACAGTTTCTACCTTCGGATCTTCAATGTTTTCAGAAAGTACCATTATCACCAGTTCTAAAAAGAAACTGAATCATTGAATACGAAAGAGTTACTCAGTCACCCAACAGATGAATTACAGAGAAATTAGATATTCCGAAATTCAGCACAGCCTTCATGTTACCGAGAAATGCTAATCCTGGGCTTCAGAGAGCTAAGCCACAGAACAACATGCAAACAGACAACTGCAGTATTGACCACTTCTTTCCCTGACACATAACAAGTCAAATAAATAAAAAAAATAAACTGGATAATTTGTTTTGATGCTTCTAAAGCCAATTTAGTATATTCAAGTAAATAGACCGTTTTTTCCTGTTCTACTGCAATAGACAATAAATCAGTAACCCCTTACATACAATGTATGATAGCCTTTGGAGCTACCCTATTTGCTTATGTAATAAATTCAAACAATATGAGAAGAATCATATTGTAGTGTCAACCATATTAGATGCACTATATAACATATTAAAAGAATGGAACAAAATTGTATCTGTTGAAATTAAAAGAAAATCTGTCAATTTCTCCAACTGTACCAGAACTTAGTTCAGCTAATCTGTTGTTCCGTTATGGAATGAAGATGATTACAAATACAACCTCTTTATTAAAGTCCATTAGAGCTATTATAAATAAGACACATGAGGCAAACCTTTCTTCAAAATTTTGAAAGAATAACCTCTTCAAAAAACAAACAAAACCAACGATCTGATACAATGCTTGTTCTGCATGAGAATATACCTTCTTAAAAAACATTAACTGAATATCGTTTTCACAGAATCACATGGCATTCTTCTTAAGTTCACTTAAGTTCACTTTTCTGCTTCTGTCTAGATGGTAAAAGGCTCCAAAATTTTAAGTAGAAAAACACGCAAATGGAAGGAAACAAGCAGTGTTTTCCCCAGACTCCCTGCACCAATAGCAACCAAAACCTAACGCTACAGATAGCATTCAACACTGCTATTTGATGGATAGCTTCAAATTGCAGAAAAGTAGACTATTATTCTCTGTTCCACCCATGAAGTCCTTATATCTGTCTCTTTTTGCAGCGTTAGTAGACTGTCAGTAAGTGGTATTTTTTTGGAGACAGACTCACTTCATTTCCTCAGACCTTTGGCACAGTAGTTCTGATATCAAAACTTTTATAACCTACCACAGAAGACACATTTGAGGTGTCAAGCACACAGCACTCCAGTCGAGTGCACTGCTTTTACCACAGGTTAAATGGCTGATGCAGAATTTGGGTCATGAAACTACCCTGTGTAAGCCTGCCCAACAGATCCATTGTCTTAAAATTCTCAGACACACGATTACTAAAGCAAAAAGTCGTAACAACTGACCTCCATATGATCTGAACATCAATTTGACATCCTACACTATGAACACATCATTTGGATTAAATGATCAAATGTGTCAAGGTTCTCACAGAAATGTATTTCTTTACAAAGGCAAAGCCTGCACTACTCATTTGAGAAGCACCTCCCTGACATCGGCAGATGCTTTGCAAGCAAGAACACTGTACAAAGTGGCTAAGAACATCTAACACACAACAACATTTTAGAAAAGGCACAGTAGCCAATGCTATCAAATCTGGTCAATTTTTACTTTCTAAAAAGGATTACAACAAAATACTTACTGTAAACCTCTTGATGTAATCAGAAACACAAAATCCTCCCATGCTTAAACGAAGGGATCTGTGCAAAGAAGTTTCTTGATATAAAGTTCCCATTTTATTTTTAATTTTTTGATTGTATGGTGGTCAACACAGGTAGCCTAAAGCCTTCTAGGCTTGAATAAAGCTGTACAGCCTGTGGATCTTGCTAGAATACTGCTTCTGTGATATACTAGGCATTCCATCTTATCTAGCACTACACCAGGCATTTCAATCATTTCACTTTCTTATCAGCAGTACTAAGCTTTATCTGCAACTCAGCAGCTCACTTCCTGAACTACTGATAACAGCTACTGTAAAGCACAGAAGCAACGTAACAGAAGACGACATCCAAATCTCTAGAAGTCACTGAAGAATCCTTTTTTTGCATTTATCCATTCCTCAGTTTAGTTTTGCCCGCTTCAGTGACACTTATTACTGTCAGATGATACTTGTTTTGAAAACCTGATCATACACAATCTTTCCTTCCATTTCAAATTTCTTAAGCTATAAGAGAGAAGCAGAAGGAACAAAAAATAGACTAAAAAGGACAAAGATTCATCCTCAATTAGAATTCACATCAGGTGTGAGTAGGCTGTGACATTGCACAGATAGACAAGCTGCTTAGAGAGCAATATCTGGACTTAGCATGGACCATGCCTTCATTGATTAAATCAAAATAAAATTATGTTTCACTGCAGAATGAGTGCGCATCAACTCTCCCCTAAAATAAATGAGTAGAGAACAGGGATTAGAGACAGTACCTTTATCATTACGAACTAAGCGCTGTCAGGTCCAGAAGTGTGGGTACAGAACTAGCTACTCCTCTCACAGCAAAAACAAGGACTTCATTTCCACCTGGTGCTGTACAGCAAGATGACCAGTGCACTGTTAAAAACAAAAGAAAATTAATATAATTACAGACAAAATTAGGTAATAAAGATGAATGAGTCACGGGTGCAAAACCAGGGATAAGATAGCTGTGTTTACTGTGTTGGAAACATTATTGATTTATTTACTGCCTGGCAAGGAATGTTTATCAGGCCATTCAACAAACAAATGAAAGGCCAGGGGTTGCCTGGGGTGCAGGATGATTTGACCGAAGCCCACAGAGGTGAGGTAGTTGTACCAAAAGGTTAGTAGTCTAACATCCTGCTATGAGATATAGGTGGCCTGAGGCTGCCTCAGACACTGGCCTGAAAGCTCCAGAAATTTACCACTGGTCTCCACTGCCACAGTGCCACATGAATTCAAACTTGAGCTCTGTGCCTTGCCCTCTCCACCTGTAAAATTCACTTAAATTCTCCCCAGCTGACAGCTTTTCAGAGCTTTAGAATCTATTATTAATATTCCTCACCTTTAAAAGGCAGAACCAGCCCAAAAAAACTGCCTCAAATTTTTCAAACAAAAGCTACAGGAACAAAAAAAAAAAAGCAAAACAAAACTGGGTCTTCCAAGTAGAGATACTGTTTCTGAGCCATTTTGTCTTGATACTTGGTGCCTGACAGATTGAAACTTCATGATCTTCAAGGTCTCCTCCAACACAAACTGTCCTATGATATGACAAGATTTTTGCAGGCCTTAGAGCAGTATTCCTGGCATTTACACAGGGAACACTATCCAGCCACTGTCAACAGGAAAAGAGAGTGTCCACACTGGTACGAGCTTCTTGAACATTGCTCTTAATTTTTGTTTGTTTTCACACATCAGTATGGACCTGAGAGTATGAATTACAGATCTCATGAAAACAGCAAATCCTACAGCCATTAAAAAGGTGTAGAACTTAATGCATGAGTCAGGAGATGCACACATCCAGAGGGAGAACACACATTTCTAATGCATTTACAACTTATTCCAGTAGCACAAATAACCATGTTGTTACTCTGGATTTAATCAAGAGATGATATTACTTAATGTGGCAATGGAGGCATGTACAGCATGTAAGCACCATGCCATAGGGGAAAGCTTACATGACAAAGAGAATTCTTCAGGAAATTTGGCAAGCTGTCCGGAACAAGCAATGCTCAGCCTGCAACCTTCCATTAACAGATCTAAATGCAGAACCATAGAGTAAAACAACACCTTCCTGCAGTATTTTCATCAATACTAAGAATATAATTACAATAAGGTTCACTAGCTTTGCTTTTTCTTTATCATCTGGAATTAATTTTTTCTCTCTCATATTCATTTTATATCTCATGATGCAGATTCTGGACTGTGTTTGCAGAAGAATATAAAAACAAAGTAGCTACACCTACAAAACATTCAATCCACAGTAAGCAAATAGTCTGCTTGTCACAAGATTAAATGCTGAGGACAGAAAAAACATGGATACAGGATACATTTTCCAGTACTAGAGAAAAGTCTAATGGATTTTACACACAAAGAACAGATTGGTCCCTTGCTCTAAGAAACACTAAAAGACAGAGAGAAAAAAAAAAAGTGCTCAGTTGTTGCAATATAGGCGTGAAATGTCATTTATGTATACAATAAATGCAAAGTTTTTCCAACAATAACACAAGTTTCGGCCAACAGCAATTTAGCTTCCAGAGCAACTGTTTGAATCTGCTACGCTCACCCTCCAGAAACTCCTCTAACAGCATTTGATAGCTAGATCACTGCAACTCAGAGCACAGAATAAGAAAAGCAAAAAATCTAACACTAAGAGGCTATTCAGTCTTACTACCTTCCCAAGCCAGCTGCTGACAGACACACCAATTCCTGCACTAAAAACAGTATAAAATGAAAGACATCAGCAAGTTTAAGGTGATTTCCCTGCATCAGGCTCCACAAATTAGTTAAGATGCTCATTGCTTCACAAACACATCTCACATTTAGTTGTTATAATATAAACAACATTGCTTAGCTGAAACTTTCTGTTAACATAGCAGTTAATACTGGCATCCTTCCTCCTGAAAAGGCAATCAGTGAGTAGAAGTTTTAGACCCTGGGGAAGTTTCTTTCTTACTATTAAAAGTTACAAAGTTGATTTAGTATTTGAGTCTTTTTTGTCATCTATTAATAATTACAAGTAGGGAACTACTGACACCAATGCCACTCAGTTTAAACTCACTAAAAAACATCTCACTGAAGGTTAATAATTATTTTTTTAAATAGATTCTCAAACTCCATCAAAAACTTACCCTTTCATTATGCTCCCATCCATGCAACAAAACTAGAACAAAATGCCAGCAAACAGGAATGCTCCCAAGGAAAAGCACATAAAATCAGCAAGTGAGCAATGATACCAGAAACGTTTGAGTTCCTTGTACATCTGATCAGGACTAGTATTCAAAAGTTTATGAATATTGTGGTTGGTGAAGAACAATGAGCTCCTGGCTGTCTCTGTACCAGTATCAGCACATTTCTAAAGCTCCTCCACTTGCAATGGATCCGTATTAAAGGGTAGGTCTGAAAGCTTACCCACCTCATTAATATTCATTTTATATTTTAAATCCTATTTACATATAGACTCATCTCCAAGATTAGAAGGCTCATAAATCATATTCCATTTTTAAACCTGTAGTATTCAAGCTCACTGTTTTGGAAGGAAAACAGTAGCAGACTGCTTTAAGCAGGCTGATTTTTTTCTATTTTTTTTTAAGAGTAGTATCTATTGGGCTAGATTCAACTCTGCTTTAACTTCATTGGCCTGCAAAGATTTGCACTACAATGAACCCTGCCTCTGTATAGCACAAATCCTTGCTACACAGCTCAACCCTACAAGTAGCAGCAAGTTCAGGACACTCAGACAGCCTTCTGGTGTGCGCTAGTGAGGAGATGAGCAGCAAAAGCAGAAAATGCTTGGTTGATCTAGTTTTATATTATTCCCCCTTGCAAAGTGTTTGTCATAACAGATCCAACTCTTAAACAGCTTGTTTTTAAAGAAAATGCTACAAAATGTTGAGAGGTAGCCTTTTATAAAAATAAAAAAATTCCTCCATTTGCCCTCAGAGAAAAAAACCAAACATCTGCAACACCTTCCTTCTCTTTCCTGCCCCATTTCACATTCTGCTCTTTTCAAGGCACAGCTTCCCTGCCCAGTCACCCTGGTCCCTGATGCCCCATATGAGGAATGAGCCACCATTACTTTCTTTCCTTTGCTTAGACAAGGAAATGCCACTGCAGCTGTAACACTCACTAATAATGATCACTGCATATCTGTAGATCCCATAAATGAGGATTAATGCAATTATGTACACTAACAGCCTCCCAGTGACATTCTAAAGAAAAGTGACTATCTTCCAGTGTACTTTCACTGAAAATTGAATACTATGTTCTTTTAATAGTAAGAATGCCTGAACATACATAGTAATTGTCCTTAGAATAAGGCTGCCATCTAGTAGCAGAATAAAGTAAATGCAGAGAAACGCCAAGCTATAATGTAAGCTGTGATCCCACTTGATGGGATCACATGCTATTACATAGATACATAAACATAGGAAGTACAGTTCATCAGGAAAAAAAAACAAAAAAAACAAAGTGACAGAAAGTAGAACCTGCTAGATGGCAGTTTTAAGCAGGCAGCTTTCCAGTAAAATCCTACACCATTCCATTCACACCATTAATTCACTCTAGACAGGTAGGTTAGCATAGAGGTGGTACAGAAGTGAGCTAGTATTTTTTATAACGGTGAAATACTTCATCATCTTTCAGATTCATGGGAAAAAATGCAATCTTTCTCAAAGAAGCCTTCTGCTACAAAATGCAAAGAAGCTGATTAAGTCAGACTGAACCAAAGAGACATTCCAAGGCAGGGCAGGTCCTAAAATCTTAACACTGAAACTAGTCTCCAAAAAAACTGCACCAATTAGTTCCTGAAGAGTTACATAGCTAACCTTGTTTCTTCTGGAAAATAAGAAGGAAAAAAAAAAAAAAGAAAAAGAGAAAAGTTTCCAAGACAGAGATACTAAGAAGACAGGCACAAATACAGTTCGCGTTACACAGGATTTTACTCCATCATCATTTAGCTGTCATTGACTTTATTTTACAGTTTTGTAGACTGAGATGCAATACATTTAACAATAATATACAATCATTTAGTGCTGTTTTTATCCTTCCACCATCTCAAACAAACAAAAAAAGAAGAGCTCTTAAATCCTGCTTTGCAGGACAATTTACAGTTCAATCACTGAACATATTCCAAAAACGTCTGTCTTATGATACTACAGTTACAGAATTACCAGTGCTTAGGAAGATTCCAAAGTGTCCCATTTATAAAAGAAACAGTGGTTTGTTTCTGACTGGTGGTAAGAGCAAGTCCAGACTCTTGCTTTGCAAGATTCACTCTGGTCCACTAGCAGAGAGCTACCCCATCCCTGGGATACTTTCAGAACAACCTGCAACTATCACAGCTTCTGCAAAGAAACTGGAAGCCAGAAGAAAAATAGCATGACCACAACTAGAAAAGAACTACAGTAGAGACCTGCAGAAAACAAAACGTAGTAGTACAGAAATAGAACTTGACCACTGGTCCAAGATTATCCACCAATGAAGAGGAAAATGGGCCTTGCACATTTTAGAGATATTAATATATTTTTCAGTAATTAACAGTAAAGTAAAGGCACCAGGCTAAGTGTAGAAAACTTAACACAACATTTAACAACATAAGCTTGCAGTCCTCTGATGAAGAGAAATCTGTTATAAGAGCTCTCATTCCATATACAGGAGTAAAAAGAAAGAGGCACCTGAAGGAATGCAGATTAGAGCACCAAACAGACAGCTGGACATTAATATTTCCCTTTCTCTCTTCTTAACACAGCAAATCTCATTCAGGCAACAGAAGCAACATAAACCTGACTGTATCTTTAGTTTGCAAAATGAGAGCTTCCCTTTTGTCATTCTGACTTTAACTTACCATGCAGATAGCCGTTATGATGCATTCTCTCTATCCTTAAGTTATTCATCTGTCCTTGCTACTTTTATCTGTGACAGGCTACAGCCCTGGAAAGCAGAAATTTACATGATGTAGGGAAGTAGGTCTTGCGTTCACAAATTCGCATTTACTGGAATAAAGATAAGTGCGCATTAGTGGTATAAGTCCTTTTCCACACCCATCCCATTCCTCCAGTGTTACAAATAACTAAAGGATTAAAAGCCACTTTCTATGTTTTCTGCTTCTGCTTGCAAGAAATTTGCAACTAAGTCATCTCTTGTGCCTTAACTAACTCAAAGCACAGCTCTTTCCTTTAAACAATAACTAGTTTGAGTTCAATAGCCTAGCCTCATTTGTTAATGAAATTCTCTGCTTCCACCCAAAGATCAGCTCTGTAGCAGAATCTGATATTCACTATTAAAATAATGATACTGAAAAGTATGAGTAAGACTAAAAACTGAGACATTTAAGTGCACACTTCTCAGAAAAGTGATAAAAAGCAAGTGTGTCAGATCTTACACTTGCAATTGCCTTCCACATCTCCCCTTCTTCAGTTTTCTACAGTTTCAAGTTTGTTTCTGTTGGTTGTTTCATTCTTAGAGGAAAAAAAAAATACATATTAATGGAAGAATTTGGGCTCAAACTGCATTATACCATTTTAACACAATGGCCATTGCTGAATATCTTTCCCAAATGTATTTCTACTAGAACAGCTCATCTTTCCACATTTGCTGTTGCTTTGCTTTGTTTTTTAACATGAACAGCCCAAAGACAATGCTGCAAAGAACTACATAAAACTATAATTAAAAAAAAAAAGCTTTTGAAAACAAAATTTAACCAGCACATCATGTTTTGGAAATATCAGTGAGCAGTTGCTAGATGCAAATCTACATCACAGATACCTACTCTCTCTTTCCACTAAATAATGGACCAATTAAGAATATGGACTAAGTACTTACCAACCGGACAAGACAGATACCTAGCAAACAGTAGTTACAGAACAAGTATTTGCCTTTCAAACCCCAGGAGCCTGACCCCAAAAACTGTACATGATTTTTGAAAAACAACTCTCTGCAAAAAGGAACTCTTTTCTTTAGAGAGAATTCATAATCAGTACTAAGTAGTCAAGCAGAATAATCACACAAAATGAAATGGCTTTAGGTCTCTTCCTACTGAATTATATCACATCTATTGAAAAAAAAAAGAAAAAAGCTAATGCCACCCCTACAACAAACACCAGATTTCTAAGAGGATTAAAACCAGCACACTTACAGTATCACAAATGTACTTAACTTCCAGCTCAATAAAATATTGGAATATCAATTTATTAAAAAGTTAAGTGAACTGTACATATGTAAACTGCAATACAGACAAAAATCTGAAATATATGATTTTAAAGGAAAATCATTACTTTCTGAAAATATTTAAAATATTGCATTTCTGGCAGCAAATCTAAAAGAAGTGCTCTAGCATGGATGCAGTCTCTCTGTGCATTTGTCTAGCATTTGTCTTCAAGGCATAAAAACCTTCTGCTTTCTGATTTTCATAGCACAATCTTGAGAACACTTTCTTTCTCACTTTGCAGAGACAGAATGTGATTTCCAAAAACAGCAGCAGAATTTTAACAGGAAATACTATGGTCCTTATTGGCGCAGACAACATGCTTTCCGAGAGTCCATGACACCTTGGAAATATGCTAGCCATTCCATATATAAATGCATCAGATTGTGCTTACAAGTTACAGAATAAGTCTTTGATTGATAATTTTTCTGTTTATTTCCGCCAAGGCCACTGAAAATACGAAGGCCTTTTCATCTGAAAGGTTAGCATACATGTCAACTTCTTTTTCTTGTTTCTCTGTAGAAGAAAAAAAAAGTCACTATTAGAAGCTTTTTTCATTATCTAAAGTTAAATTAACTACTATGTAACTTACAATATTATAATGTGTACAGTAATTCAAAAGAAATTAGCCAACTCCTACTCGGGGAAGGACTGAGAGAGATAAGGAAGGGAGGGAGGCACAAAAAGGTGCTAGAAGAGTCACAGAATTAGTCACCCAAAAGTATGACTGAATTTCAATTCTTTAATGATTAAGGAAGCATGAGTCATTAACACTATATTGATTCCTGGCACAAAACTGAGTTCCAGTGTTCCTCCAGGTTTTCTGCAGTTTGTTTTCCTCGTTGTGATTTTGTTGGTTGGGTTGTTTTGCTGTGTTTGTTTTGCTCTTACAAAAACAGCCCCCATCCCAAAAAACAATGAAGTTTCAAAATATCCTCATTAAATACAACATTTTTTGTACCTCTGCTTTACATCTAAGTAACAAAGACATGAATTACAGAGTCCAAGCCCAAATAGCAGATACACAGCACATACACAGCACAAGTCAGGATCCCGATTTGTTGCCACAATCATTTCTGCACTTTCTGTACTGGAGATTTTCAATCTTATCCCAGATGCAGAACAACACAAATCTCTGTAAGCAAGGGAAGGTCCCTCAGCTTACTCTGAAAACACTGGCTTGTTTCAGGGCTGCAGACACGTAACAGCAAGCAAGGGAGCTTGCTTAACTAACTCTGCAGCATACGACAGAACTGAGAACACTGCTTTCATAAATACCACTTTAGATCATGTCTATTTATATTTCAGTTTAGCTAGCCACAGGTATCTGACAACTCAGAGAAAGCAAAAGAAAACAATAAAAAAACAGTTTTGTCAGCCATAAGACCAGCCCTGTAGATACAGAAGACAGCAATACACAGAAAATACAGTTCTAAGGGTGGTTTTCTTCGAATCATAGAATTGTGTTGGAAAGGACCCTTAAAGGCCACCTAGTCCAATGTCCCTGCAACAAACAGGGACAATTAACAGCTTGATCAGAACCCCATCCAGCCTAACCATGGATGCCCCTAAGGACAAGGCATCCACCACCTCTCCGGGCAACCCGCTCCAGTGCCTCATCACCTTTATTTTTATAAATCTTCTTCCTTATTCCCAATCTAAATCTTCCTTCCTTTAGTTTGATACCATTTCCCCTTGCCCTGTCACATCAAACCCTGCTAAAGAGTCTGTCTCCTTTCTTATAGCCCTCCTTTATACAATGAAAGTCCACTATCAGATCCCCCAAAGCCTTCCCTTCTCCAGGCTGAACAGACCCAGCTCTTAGCCTGCCCAGGTAGGGGAGGTGTCCCATTCCTTGGGTCATTTCTGTGGCACTCCTCTGGATGCACTCCAACAAGTCTACACCAGGGCCTTTTCAGCAGGGCTGTCCTCCATCCTTACCCCCAGCTTTTACTGATAGTAGGGGTTGGATTTGTTGAACCTTGTAAGAGCACTAATCCAAGTACTGATTCCTGTGGGACATCATTTACCACTGATTTCCATTCAGACATCAAGCCATTGATTACCACTCTCTAGTACAATCTCACAACTAGTCCACTCATCAGACCCATATATTACCAATTTGGAGAGAAGGATCTTAGGGGGGACTGTGTCAAAGGCCTTACTGAAGCCCAGACAGATGACATCATTGGCTCTTCCCTTGTCTACTGATGCAGTTTCACCATCATAAAAAGCAGCAAGCTTAGTCAGACGGGACTTGCTCTTGATAAAGTCATGCTGGTCAGCTCATATCATCTCCCTCCCTTCCATATGCCTTAGCATAGCTTCCAAGAGGATCTGCTCCACGATCTTCCCCATGATCTTCCCCAGCACTGAGACAAAGATGACAAACTGGCAGTTCCCTGGGTCATCTTCTCTACCCTTCTTAAAATTGGATGTGACACTGCCTTTTTTCCAGCTACCAGAGACTTCACCTGACCACCATGATTTTACAAAAATCATCAAGCATTGCTTGGTAACTATGTCAGCTAATTCCTTCAGGATTCTGGGATGCATCTCAGCAGGACCCACAGAACTGTGCACATTCAGGCTCCAGGAACAGTTGCAAATCTGATCTTTGCTCACAGTTTTTAGCTCTGAAGCTCCATTTCCACTGCACATTCCACAGTGCCCTGGTCTAATTAACGATTACAATAAATGTTCATCCGACCTCTCATCTCATTAACATACAGACACACATACACACTCTTTCCAACCACAGCACGCTGCTTTACCTACAAGCCTAAACCAGTGATGGATGTGAGAAATTAAAAAAAAAAAAAAAAAGGAAAATAACGGTGGCTTAATCAATAAGCTAACAGTTGTTCATCTCTGATGCAGTAAAATCTGTAGGCAAAGTACTTAAGTAGTCAGAGAAAGCAGAGATGAAAGACTGGAAGCTCCCCCAAGCCCAGATGGAAAAATCTTCACAAGAATAGACCAAGCCTTTTCCACAAATGGGAAGACAGAGAAAGTCCATACATAAAAGCACCAACATGGAAAAAAGATCTATGTCCTTCTGACACTAAGGAACATGGCAGACCAGGCTGACAGTCAGACTTGATTATCTTGAAGGTTTTCTCCAACCTAAATGATTTTATGTCCATCTACTTACATAGTTATTCTTCCACTGGGTTCATACTCATAATTATGTTTTTACATTTGGCTTCACATCTGAGTGTCTGGTACAGCTAAGAACACCATTCCAATAGACTGCTTTCCCTGAGAAGTCAAGCATTTGTGTTAAAACTACCAAGTAAGAGAAACCAAAAAATCCTTTACCATTGTGTTCTGATTTAATACTGACTTAGATGCACACAGCAACAGAACTCTCTACTTAAAAGATTTCTATGCAACTCAAAATCACTCACTCTTCCCCTGATGAGAAGGGAGCAGCCTGGATACAAGATGCATCAGCATTTAAATTTAAGACATAAAATTCACCTTAGCAAAGTAATAGAAATCAAAGCATGTTTGATATTTGCAATGTGATTCTTGTTGGTTCCCCCAGCTATACAAGGCCATATTATCTAGTGTACTGAGTTTGAAAGAAAAGCTAAGGAGTTTCACACCATAAGCCCTACCCAGCAACCTAAGAAACTAATTTCTACACGTACATACAGTCTGGACGCTCCACCTCCTCCTTCCCAATTTTTATATATTTTAACAACGGAGGGAGTTGTTCTCAGTGCAGCTACTATATACACACAACTCATTTCACATTAACCTTTCCCATTTTCTTATCTAAAGACCTCCCCTTTTTTTTTTTCCAGACTTCCTCATCCCAACAAACCCAGTATATGCCAGTACAAAGAAAAATTAAATCACACTCCCTTCTCACCCCATGGATAATGAGGTTAATACTACAGACGACTTAGCCAAGCAGATTTTTCAAGATATCCCTTCCTTACTGCCCCTTATAGAGTCAGTCCCAATAGGCTTCCACTTAGAAGAATCAATTGAAATCTTTATACAAACGGTATTGGGGTTTAACACAGGTTTATAAGCTTTATGCATCAAGACTATCTCATTTTTCACCAGAAGCTAGTAAAGAACTAGCATCTGGCTGACATTTCATTATAAGCTATTCATAGGATACCATGGTTTCTACAGACACTATTAAAACTTTCCACTTCACATTCCTATCTGAAAGTAGTTTTGACTCACTTCTCTATTATTAGCAAAGGACTGTCTTACAAAATCACAATACCATTTATGTAATACATTAAAAATATCAGGTCCTTTGTCATACAACAGAGAGGATATTAAGGTGAAGAAAATACTCAGTCTTTCTAGACCATGTCTCACCGTTCCCACATCTTATGCAACACTCTGGACCTACAGAGCTTTAAACTGTCCTCTATGCATAAATCAAATGTGGACTCTACTCCCTCATAAATTTTGCATGGATTCAAAATCCAAAGTGCTTAGATTCTAAGAACTCTATCTAAGACAGCACTACTTCAACTGTGCTCTCTGAGTAAACACATGTACAAATAATAGCGTAACAAGTTGCTGGGGAGGGTAACTACTTCAGCTGAGATAGTACCAGGGTACTGAAACATACAGAGTTGTTACCTACATAAAAAGGCAGCCAGCAAACCAACCCAGCAGTCCCACACAGCAAAATCAAATCATACCACAACAGCAGCAAAATCAATATCAGCTTATAATGAAGTGTTTTTATTTTCAAAATATATTGCAGCATTTTGACAAAAAAAACCAACAACTGACGATTCTGACTCAAGCTTTCAGTGAGTTATTTTCCATGGTTATCACATCACTCTGAAACATATGATAGAAGTATCCTCTAGGTCCCAGCCCTCTACCATATCCCCTAAATCTATGTCATCTTCTTCTTCTCCCCCCCCCCCCAATTTCTTCTTAAATAATCTACAGGAAAGAGATTATTTTAAAAAGTCCTTCTGCACTCCCCATTCTTCTTCACTGTTGCTGAATTCTGCTGCTCTAATGTGAACCAGTCATAAAGGATACAAAAGAACTGGCCAAAAGCAGACATAACATATGAAAAGAGCATTAAGCAATCTCAGAAGCAAAGCAAAGCCACAGACATCTTTAGGAATAAAATTTTTACAGCTGGGTGGTCTTCAGACAGACAAATTATCTGCTCTTGCATGCTATTCTAATGTAGATGTTCTGTGTCCACCTAAAAGCATCAGGTAACGCAGCCTCAAACACTCCCATGCAATGCACTGATACAGGGACTAAACAAGCATTACAAAAAACCACTTCAATTGAAACAGAATTTTAGTTGCTTAGTGTGCTTTTGTATAAAAAAACCATCAGGCTGCAAGATCAATGAAGAAAGAATATTTCTAAAATTCCCACTGATTCCTCCCAACATAGCAGTTCAGTCAATTTTATAAAACACAATCATGGATAACTTATTTTAGAGGAATCACTTATGTTGTGATGACTGCTCTGCCAAATTCATTTTTACAGACATTGCAGGCAATTATTGACTTTTTAATTTGTACATTCACCAGAAGTAAGAAATATCAGATGCCCACTTATTCCTAGCCAAGTAAGTGTTGTACAAGGGATGAGCAAATGCATTTCAAGGAGGCACAGATGGAAGCTCTGTACCAGCTCTGCAGATGACAAAGAGGAAACAGTAGCAGTAGTCACAGTTTCATTAAAGAACAAGCAGATGAAGGCAGTCTTCAAGTGACATGTAACAATAACAACAAAAAATCCACACAAACACATATACCCACTATTATGTAAAGACCTCACTACATCTATATTTCTAGTTTTCCACCTCAGAGCACTGACATATTATTACTTGCTCTCACAAGGCAACCCAAATAGCATGCAGAAATTTCAAACCATAGCTGTGCATGAATTAGACTCTCGGAAAAGTGTGCAGAAATGATCCTATAGGTGCTTGTAGACAAAGTTCAGCTCAGATCAATAATAAATAGGGAAGCTCCATATTTGGTGGAGATGCAGACATCAATAAGCCACGTGCAACAATGGCAGAAAGTGTAAAACCAACAGTTGTTTTGAAGATGGGAGTCTAAGTGATAGCCACATGCTTGAAGGACTCCAAAATTACTCCAGTGCATGTAGAAGTCTCTTTATTGCACAAAGATTAAAACTAGCAGGTACCTTAATAAGTAAGGAGGCATTCTTTCCTGTGCAATAACATTATGTAAAAACAGGATAAACATTCAAGTCCCTGCAGTGACTCAACATGCCTTTTCTGCTTCAGGCTCCCTAAAGGGTTTCAAGAATTTTTTTTTTAAGTGATGTTGTCACCCTAATCACTCTGACAACAGCCACCAGCTTGTTGGTCCTAATGATCTAGGATAATGGATTACAAAAAAAAACACCAACAACAACACTAAGCACTACAGACCCAGGGCCTTCAATCTACATGATAAAACTGGATATGGTGACTTAAAGTACTGATTTAATTATTAGGAATTCCTTCAAATCAAACACCAAAAATTCATAAAACTGAATATATGTATATGTAATAGTCCCTTCCCCATATTATATGTGGTATTGACTGACTTAGCCTAGTTACTCTGAAGAACAGTGTAAAAGTTTATTGTTAATAACAGTAAAAAATAACCAACCATTTTAATAGTTTAATAGAATATTTCCCTAATTCTCATACCTCTTTCTTCCTCGTGCTTTTTGGCTGAGGCACTCTTAGGTCTTCCTCTTCCTCTTCTGCTATGATCTGAATGGCTGTTAGACCTCGATCTCTTTCGGTTTTCTAAGTCTTTATTTACAGCAGAATTTATCTTCTCCCTCTTAACTCTCTCTGTCCGTCTCCTTTTGGCCTCACTCTTGTTTTCTGTGTAAATGAACAGAGATTAAATGATCTGTGGCTGTCTTCATCTTTGTTTGTAACTTACTCTCAGTGCTCCCCCACCCAACCTTTTTACTTTACTTCTCTTCACAATAGTTTCAGGTCTATACAGTTACAGAACGATTACATATTTATGACATCCATGCAGAAATTCAGGTGTCAGATGCAAAGTGGCATTTCTTGATTACAGGGATTGAGCCTTTAACTCAATCAAATATAAATAATATCTGGCAATATATGACATTCACTGGTACACCAGTTCTTAGCTTCCCATTACAAGATGTGGGAAAAAAACTCTCAGGAACACAGCCATCAAGATACTACATTCATTTTCATTACCAAAAAATAAGTTAAAAACATTTGGTTTATCATATGTTGAACATCAGTTGATATCAATATCAGTTGAACTATATAATAAAGTACTTCTTCTGACACAAGTAATAAAATTATTCCCACTGCTCACACAAACCAGGATACTGATTCAAGGATATTATCACTGGATGTCATTACACAACACACCTCTCCCACCAAATCCAGCCTAAGACCAGCTCTCATTTTACTTGATGCTGAACAAATGTATCATCTTCCTACACATCAAAGAGCATTTACAGGAGTTACACTTAATGTTCAATTATAGATTAGTGAGTTTGATTAGAGAAAATAGTATACAACTACCTATATACTACAAATACCACAGGCTATTCAACACAAACTAGTTGTACATTTGCAAGGTTGCAGCTCCATTCTGCAGTAACTGCATGGTAAAAAGATTTGAACAATGTTTTTTAAAAGAAGCTGCAGTTCTACTTACAAGCACAATATAGATATACACATATCTTCCTGGGGAATCAGTTTCCTTCTGCTTCTGTCATCTCATTTACATAGACAGGCTACAAACTGGATGGTATGCTAACTTGTCACTGATCTTAATACAAAAGCTGTATTTCACATGTATAAAACTGACTTATGCAAGAAGTTTGCTCTATCACACTGTGGCCATCAATTTAATTTGGAAACTTGTATTTAAGACAACTGGAGATTGGGAGCAAAAACTAACCAACCCTTCCAGACAATACCACAGTATGCTTTATCTGTTCCATTTTTAAATATTATCATATCAACATATAATTCCTCTAGCTTGTGAAGTACAAGGACCCTTCAGAACATCAATACAAAAATATCAAGATTTTAATTTCAGTTTTGTTTCTAAATTATCTAAGAGGTCTAAAAAGTTCACATCAAGTTCACAATTTAAAAACCAAAATTCCTCAACAGGGGCTTGATCTCACTAATTCCTACTAACATTTGAGGAAGTGATAAAAAATTGGACACGAGGAGAATGTTAATTATGACAGAATACATACTCAACCAATTTTTCAGCATGCATATCAACAACAGAAATGTAAACTGGACACAAAATTGATTTTTTTAATTTAACCATACAGAAAGAATTTTATTTCTTTCACCAATTTTATACAGAATGCCATCCTAGTGCTCATGAGTAAGCAACATGCAGCATAACTTAAAGAAAAAACAATTTTACTTTCAGAAAATCCAGCTTCAATCAGCACATACTCTGAAATCTGATCCCTTTGACGTACGTAGACTTTTATCTTCAAAACATTAACAGAAATCTTTCTGTAAGGGATTGTTTTGCATAGTGATTAACATGAGCAGCTATAGCATGCACAGAATAAATGCCAACACAACAAGAAGAGCTATTATCACCTTCTTCCAGATCTTCCTAAGGATTACCTGTAATGGGTGACGATCTCTCGGCACGTTTAGCATGCAAGAGTTTTCGACTAATAAATATGTAGCCACAGGGACACGACTTACATGCAACAGGAACCTGGGAAAGAAAAAGAAAAGTATTTCAGAGGAGTTTGAATTATGACCAAATTCCTATCTGATGAAAAAAATAACAGTATATTGCATTCCAACCACACAGAGCTACGTCTTCATATTTAGTTTTTTATTGAAAAACTACATCCTGGACCATCATATAGTTACATTTGAAAGCAGTAAAACCAGATTCTGCTATTAATCACCCATGAAGCCTTCTCTTCATGCAGTTGTCATGCAGAAATCAAGCACGGAACACAACCCTGCTGTGCTTTGCATCATGAGCCCTTTTCCCCAGGCTGGCAGGGATGGATGAGGGAAAGCAGAGAGCATCAAACCAGGGGCAATTTAGAATAGAAGTGTTTTTTCTTTGGAGCTCACAAATATCCCCAGCCATAGCAGTGAGCCACTCCCAGCACTCCTTCCTTCATTTATTTAAAAAAGAAAACCTAAATTAAAAACTGCCAATACATTTAGAACACATTCACCCTCAGAAACTTTCAAAACCAACTCCTTCGTCCAAAAGAGCAGCTTGACAAGAGAAACTCAAAAGAGCCTGAAGTGAAACAGATGCAGTAGCACACTATCACGGGGCTGCAGACAAGGCCAGGGAGTTTCAGAAGGACCAGTTAATGCAGAACACATAACCTGCCACAGCTCGCCCAAAGCTGGCTGCAGACAGAGTCTGAGGCTACAGAGCTTCCCTTGATCAGCAGTGAAGCCCAGAACAACACGCTGCCTCAGTCTAAATCAAGGTGCAAGAACTTGGAAACGCCACACTGACAAGAAATATGACCAAAATTGACTGAGCAAATAAAAAGATTGATGCTGACAAATGACAAACCTTGAGAGCTTCATCTAAAGCCAAGATATTTCAAAATCTTTTAAAGTAGTAAATAACCACCTAATGTTGATTAGATTCAAGACTGAAAACATAAATTAAAGCTACCATTAACAAAGATCAGATATAGACTTAAATAACACAGAATCACAGAATTATAGGGGTTGGAAGGGACCTCTAGAGAACATCTAGTCCAATCTTCCTGCCCATTCTAATGAAGTCATGTTGAAGCAGGAGAGTGGGGAAAAGAAGCAGGAGGTAACTTCCCAAATTAAAACAGGTCTCTACAAGTCTGCCAGCATTCACTGAACAGCAAGTACAGACTGATGACCATCTGCTGAATTTTACCAGACATGTATAAGGTTTCCAGTATTCAACTGGCTAAAACACAAACAAAGCGGAACTTACTCATTACTCCAAATAAATAGCTATTTTGCTTCCTGCAGTGCATCTCAACTCCTGTGCACCACCTCAGGAACAGATTACTGAGTGACTTGATACAGTTCAGGTTAAGTACAGACATTCCTGTTCCCTTTAATGGGAACATTGACATTAAAAACAATTTTAATCAAGGTTTACATAACCCTAAAATCACAGTTATTAGGCTTATGTGCACTCTTATCCCACTGTTCATGTCTCAATATGAGAGTATCACAAACTCAATCCAGCAGACAGTTCAACTGCATTCTTAAGGTTTGTTCACACTACAAACCCACTTTTGAACATCTGGATTACTCCAATAATTATAACCCTGGGCTCCACCAAAATTATAAATAAATAAATAAATTTCCCACCGCTGGTGGAAAACAACCAATGGGAACTGGAGGAACCAATATTGTTTTGTTGGTTGGTTGGTTTGTTTTTTAATTAACTTCACAGCATTTAACAGTTATATTGCTATAGGTTTGGCACATAGATGGGCCTAACGTTTGGGGGCAGGGTCAGGTGGGAAGAAGCTTATTCACCCAAGGCTCTCAATCACCCTTTGAAAATTACCTACTACACAAACCATCTTACAGCAACCATTGAAGCAGCACAGTCCTACAAATGCTATTTAAGTCTGTTCAATGTTTTCCTAACAAAAAAAAAAAAGGAGTTTCTTACGTAAGACTGATCACTCAAAGGAAAATTAAGGTTAATTATTTCCTATGAATGGCTACAAGGGTTTCAGGCTCCATAGTTTATTGGTGCTGCGAAAATACAATCAAAACTCTGTTAACAGAAAAAGTAACAAAATGAAAAACAATGACATTAAGTGGCAATTATATATCAGCTAAATGTCAGAAATAAACAAGTTCAAAAGCCTAAGAAACATTAGTCAGTATTACACTGTAATATCTGTGGTCTTAAGTGTTTCCACGTATATCACTTGTATCACAGAGATCACAAACAGACACAAAGCTCTTGTTTATGCAAGAAACACTGGTACAAGACACAGCCACCGAGAGGCCTCGCCACAGCACAGTGGCTCCTCGCTTTCAAGAGCAGCTTTAAGACATAGCTGTTGCAGGGGAAGGTTTTAGTTTCTTCTTGCCTTGGAAATCACTTGTTTCTGGAAAGTGAGGTCTGATGAGCAATTCGTGTGCCAGGCCAAGATGCACATAATTCCTTTCTAGCCATGGAAGACCTGCTAATAACATGTCTGTGCTGACACACAAAAGTCATCTAGGTTAGTCTTAAGGGTTCCAGTATTGGTTTAAAAAATCTGTAATACTTATTTGCCCTTCCCAGTGTTGCTAGTTTGTCATACACATTAAATCGAACAAACAAAACAAAAAACACCCATCTCACACTCAACCTCTCCTCACTCATTTCCATTTCTTCTTTTACCAACCCATCACCAGAACTCGGCACATAGCTTCCTTTTCTCAGAAACGGCACTGCAGCGACGTATTCAACATGTGAGCAGCTGCAGTGGTTCATGTATTGCTTAAAACATGAAAGGCTGCCCCACGCAGCAGAATACTCACAGATGCTCCGGGACGCGTAGGAACATTACAGAAACCATGCAAGTCAGAACAAGTGGGTTTTTAGAATTTTTTCAGTAAGTGGTGTGAGGGCTTTTTGGATTATGTCTCAACTGAAAATGTGAACACCGGTCACGTTCCAGGATCAAACAACAGAAATGTGTTTCCCATAATTACACGGGAAAGCCTTCTCCCCTGCCCGAGCCCCACGGCAGCCTTCTGCAGCACTGTGCTATTGTTCCAGCAGAGTGGCACTGCTGTAACAAGCCGGTCTGCTTTATGAGTAACATCATCACGAGTAGGAAGTGGATGCGAAGGCAAGCACATAATATGCCAGCGGACCAACTGCTGCTCACGTCAAAACACGGCAACTGCGGTTTGCATGCTGAGCACAACTGCAGTGAGAGGTAAACAACGCCGCACACGCGCGTTGGGACCACACGAGAGGAATTACAGCCAAGCTCCCAGTTATGCTCCTTCTGAACTACTCCACCAGAAAGCAGCACAGTGAGGACTGCTGACCGGCCCCAGGCGCGTGAGTCATCGCAGGAACAGGCTGCATTGTACAGTTAATTGTATTTTTATAGATCATGTCGTCACTAAACAATACCAATGCCTAAGCAACACTGTATGTCGCAGAACCCTTTGGCATGAGTTAACTATTACAGAGTTAGGAGCCCAGTACGCACCACTGACCGCGAAGGCAGCAACCCCGTGCTTCATACAAACGCTGCTCCACAGCAGCGCGGATTTCCCCCGTCTGAAAACCAAGCAGCTCAGCCAGCAGCTTCTGGCGCTACCGCTGCAAACGCACATCCTACAGCACGAACATCGGGAGCCAGCCACAGGCGAGAGGAGCTGACAGAAAACAGGAAGAGCGGCGGAGCACAGCGGGCAGCGCCCGGACGGGCACCGGACCCGGAGGCGCGGGGCGGGGGCACCGAAACCGCACTGCCCGCGGCTCCTCCCGCTCCCAGCCGGAGCTCCGGCGGCGGGGGCTGCAGCGCGGGGCGGGCGGGAAGCACGCGGGCGCTGAGGGCGAAGCGGCGCCGGGCGGGACAGCTCCCGCGGCACGGCGCACCACGCCCCGCCTCACCTGCTGGTCGCACTCCGGGCACGACTTGGTGGCCATCTTCACTTTCTTGGCCCTGCTCGACGACATGCTCGCTGCTGCTGCTGCTGCTGCTGCTGCTGCTGCTGCCGCCGCCGCCGCCGCCGCCGGAGCGCCGCCGCCCCGCCCCTCGGAGGCCGGGGAGGGCGGGGGGAGAGGCGGGCGGGGGCGCGGCGCCGGGCGGGAGCGCGCACCAACGTAGCGAGCGCGGCCTCCGCGGGGCACGGCCCGACGCCCACAAAGGAGCCGCTCCCCGACTCAACGCCGCCGCTGAAGCCCGGCCCACCCGGGAGGAGCCGGGGCGGGGCGCGTGCGCGAGGAGCCGTCCGCGCCGCCGGATTGGCTGAGCGCGAGGGGCCGCGGGGCCGCTTAACGGCCGCGGTTCGGCTCGGTTCGGCTGCTCGCTTGTGCCTCTCCGCCTTGCCACGCTTGCTAGCGTTATGTTCTTTCAGGAGCGTGGTATTTTTTGTCACTCCCACCCGGTAATATTAGCAGCGTGACGTAACCTAGCTGCGCTCTTATATTTCTTACACGTTTCCAAAGAAAAGTAGCAGTTGCAGTCCTCCCACTGCGAAAAGCTAGAGCTGCGCATCAGCATGGAAGCGTTCCGTATTCCTGTGCAAAGCTCACCTCTCAAAAAAGAGGGAAGTGATAATGGCAATGCCTCTAGTAAGAGTTGGGCTCTTTTTTGTTTGTTTGTTTTGTTTTGTTTTGTTATATACCGAAGCCTCAAGAGAAAATCCTAAAGATTGCTGTTTAAAATAGCCCTGAGTACCTCTGCCAGCAAATCCGAAAGAAGCACTTGGGCCTGCGGTGCTTTCACATGGCAGCAATGGGAGCATCTGCAAGGCTGGCACCGCGCCTGGCGTAGCAGAATCTGATTTTGTTGGTTAGGGCTGGGCTCAGCTTGCTGCACCAACACACTGAGGAAGAACACTGCACGAGAGGCATTTTAGCAAGGTGTTTACCGTCTGCATTTTTCTGTTAAGGAAATCCATCTAAAAGCAGTTCAGGGAACACTTTTTAAAAGTTACTTTTACAGCTACTTAGACTTTAATGCTGTCTACCACCTCACTGCTGAGTTATTCTGAGGCATTTGGTCAGCTCTTGGTAAACAGGAATCTACAGAGAGCATCTATTCATCAGACAGGACAGCCCAAATCACTTTCCCCTGCTTGTCAAATGAAAAACACACGTCTTCCTTCATGCAGAAGACCAGCACATGCTCTAACTCCTCACAGAGTAAAGCTCCCGACAGCTGAAGGCCTGTTGAATGCTCTTACCTTCCCATGGTGTGTTGACCAGATAATGGTATCCCAGTTGCCAAGTGAGGTTATCTGGAGCCTCACTCACGCTTGATTTATTCAGCTCAGCTGCTGACGCTGTTTTATGACAGGTTCTGTGAAACTGGAAAATGGAGTTCCAGATTTGTGAAAGCCCACACATACTGTACATCAGCAATATGTTTTTATTACAGGTTTCTAAGCAACATTACTGCTGTGCGTAACTTAAACACAGGCTGTAAAAACTGCAGTGTCTTCTGAATCAGCACAGAACAGATTTCATGTATCTATACTAAGGAAAATCAGAATATTTAGGAGATAACACAGGAAAGTCACGTAACATAATAAACTTAACAGTAAAGACGTATATTCCCACCTTAATCATTTGAAACGTGGTTTCTCTCAGTAATCCTGACAATTGACCTTTTCATATGACAAAGTGCACAACTAACTATTTTAGGGTAAAAAAATTATTTTTTAAATTTGAAAAACAAATCTTTTTCATTTCACACTAACTATGACCCAAGGAGTGGAGATGTCCCACTTGTACTGTTTGAAGAGGGAAGTTGCAGTTCCAGGTCCACCTACAATCATACACAATCATTTACCGACTTCTCTTGTTGACAGCCTATCTCTGTAATCATCAGGGCAGCTCCCCCAAGAGAGCTCCTGGCCAAACAGCAACACAATTCTGGTCTATGCTGTTTTTCACATGCAAATCAAGGAAACTGAAGGGTTTAAATCACCAGTAAACATTAAGGCCTACTTTTCCACTTCTCCCATACTCCAACACCCTTTTTTAGCAGCCATCCTGAAGAGGGAAGAGCCACCTCAAAGCATCCTACTGGATACAGGCATACCTTGCATTGGAAAGGGATTTCATGAAGCCACCATGTGCCACCTAAATGCAACACATTATGATCCATATTTGTACAGCATACTGGATTTCACATTTTTATATAAGTAGATCTTTATATATTCATAAATATATATATTATGAATATATATCTATTCATAAATGAATAGATATTATTTCATTAATAAAGACACATAAAAATATATATTCTAGCAACAGACCAACTGTACAAATTCTTAGTTGTTGTTTTGCATTCTTCTTAAAAGAACTGATTAAATGTAAAACTGCTGCAAGTTCTACATCACCACAAGGCTCTGTTCAGTAAGTGGTTTTCTACTTGTTCTCCACTAAAGGTCCTACATGCCACAACTGGTTCCAGTGGAAGCTTTCACACTGTTGCAGCACAAAGGATTTTTTTTTAATTATTTCAGGTGATAAATGCTGACAGATCTAACAGCTCCCAGTTGCATTATATTTTATATTAAAGACAATAAAATAATTTGAGTGTTTTGAATTCAAACTACCCACATAAAGAGGGAAGATGCTTGTTAAACTGTTCTGCAACCAGGATTTACACCACAGGAACAAAGAGTAGTTAGACTTCAGGTGCAATGGTCATTTCATACATGTTATTATGAAATGAAAGCAGTGCTGGAATGGGTGAGTGCTATGAACTGTTGGCAAACAAAAATCAGTTCACAATACATAGTTCACAATGTACCTAGAACTGTTTAAAATCCTAAATATTAAGCGTAGTTCAACACTAATGTCTGAACTCTGATTATAATCTCTCCACACAAATAAACCCAGAGTGGTTTTCTACATGCCACATTTTAAATCACAATGAGCATACATAAGTATTTACTTTATCTCTTATAGATAAATGTAAGATCTACAGTGTACAGTTTTGTTCAATCTAATTTTCCTGATTCTCAGCCCAGTGTCTCCTTACCACATACATACCATCCTTATTAGAATCTCAAAGCACATTCCTCTTCCTGCTGACATCTTCCACAGTAGATGCTCTCAGACAGCAGTGTGCTACTACAGTAACATTACCACTGTCACAATCTAAACAACAGGAAAAGTGCTGGACTTCTGCTATGTAATTTCCCAGAAGTAAATTACATTTATGCCCTAGAAAGTCCCCTTAAGATTGTCAGTTTGTCATGCCACTCCATCCTTACTAACAATTACTGTATGGTGAATAAAGAACCAAACATTTTCATCATGTGCAGTATCCTTTCCTAGAACAGTACAACCTACTGATTTGTTTCTACCCTTCCTCCTTGAGTCTCATTCTTAACAGCTAATGTAAGTGCTGTGTGGCCCCTCTGTTTCTCCCACTCTTTCTCTAATCCTTAGAAGTCATGCCTATGAACTCCACAGCTGTTTGTTGCTCCAGGTCCAGCTCCCACACAGGGCATGAGAAGATATTCTGCACTTGTGAGCATCCATCTCCATGCTGTGGTTCCTGCTGCATGCAGAGTGACTGAATTGGCAGACTTGCCATTTTCCTTTTCTTCTCAGTACTTAAACTATCTCTCTGAGGGTGGGTTTTGTTTACCTTGTCGCTGTGTATACTGCTTTCAGCCTATACCAATCTGCTGCCAGCAGAGGTCTTCCTCCAGAGAAACACAAAGACAAGTTTACATTTTCTATAAACCGTGACTGCTGCAAAAAGCACAGTTGTGTTCTGTAGAGGCAGATTTATTTCTGGGCTGAAATCATGCAGTGAGAACTTGGAAAATATTTAAGGATTTTGTTTTTCATCTTAACTGAGAAGTTTCAGGCATGGCAAAACATAGAAAAATACTTCGGATGGCCCTTAACAGCAGGGGGCTCTGCAGTGTGTGTGACCGTCTAGTAAAGGAGTTAATGAATATACAAAAGAACTACCACAGTCCTATTACAATATACTCCTTTTCTTTTGAGAGCAAATAAAACAGCAACAGCTGTTCAAATACTTTAACAAAAAATAAAAGTTATTTCCTTGTAGAACACAAACAAGATAGCACTCGTGGCTAGACTAGTGATATTTAAGATCTACCGTACAGACATCTGCTAAAGGTTGGGCCTGATGATCTGTCACACTTCTTTCCAAACTGTGCTGTTCTGTGATATTTTTTCTGGTTATTCTATTTTATTAACACACGAGTTTTGAATTCAGAATGTCAAAAACTACTGCTATGTCAAAATTATGTAACCCTTTAGAGGTTTAATTCAGCACTGAGAAAAAGCAACATATTTTTTTTAAGGGTACAGATACCTAACCACTATCTCAGTAACAGCGGTACTTTGCAAGACCAAGCCTCACTTAAAATGTGTTCTACACTAATTTAAAAGAGAAAATAATAAAGCTATGCCATGTATGTATTTTATGGAAAGCTACATGTGAAGTTCTGTATCTGCTCTCGATGGTTGCTTTTTGATGCAGTTCCGACAGCACAGCCTGGCTGATCTGAATCGCCTGTGATCTTAGCATTCTCTCCTTCACTAAGATGCCTACCATACGGGGTTCTTACACACTGCAGTATTCTGGTATGCAACTCCAATTTTACAAGCACAAAATCCAGAAGCCATATACCCATACTCCTACTGTGCTTCCTTTGGAACTCAAAAGAAACATCTAAATTTCTAGCTCATGGTTGCTTGATGTTAAAACCCTCTGAAATACTAAATAGTTTTCAGTGTTTTGCTATATCTGAACCTTCTCAGTATAAGATACAGAAAAACAAACCCAGAAGTAGTTTCAAGGTCCTAGTTTCATGGATTTCCCATCACAGGTGTGAGAAATGATTACAATTCACACATTGTTCAGAACAGTTTGGTTTCAACAAAATCACCCAAGCAGTTTTATTTTAAACGTCTTGCATATAAAGCATCCTTTTCAAAACAGAATTCCATTATTTTCATAGAGTACTTTTTCAGTTCTTAACAAGAAAATGTTATAGTGTTTCATGTTTCCTTCTGGGTTAGTTCTTTGGGTTGCGGATTGGACTTTCTTTTTGCTTATCGTAAGAGAATGAGAGGCAGTAAACATTAAGATACGAAGTCACTGAACTGGCACTTTTTCCACTGATTGCACAGTTCTGAACCAGATTGTAATGGTTTCTGTTCAGTTGGTAGAATACTCAGAACAGTAATTTCTCTGAAGATGCTCATTATATTCTGAACTACCACCATCAGCAATATTCCACAGGAAACATTCCTCATACTTGTACAACACAGAACACAAGAACAGCTTGCCTTCTTGCCTAAAAAAACATAAGTTTTGCATCATGGTTTTCACTTACTTGATGTCTCATCATAATCAAATGCCATTCAAATGTTAATTATTATTTAAGTAGAGTTAAAACCACTTCACCATTTTAAGAGTAGTTTTCTACCCAGTGCATTTATTTAAGTGAAACAGCATAAGAAAAACGAATGTCCAGCTACCACATCACTATTACAATCATGCGGTTTAAACCATGCACCCATTCCTGATAAGCAGCTTGCTGAAGGTCTGTCATCATGAAAACATGTGACAACAGCTGTTGGTCTGTTTATCAAGGCTTTTCTCCAGCTCCGTATCTAGCTTTCCATGTATTTAAACATTTGCTGTTGTTCCATATCTCCAACCACTCAATAGCATTGTGAAATTCATTTTAGCTTCTCATGACTGCAAGAAAACCAAATTTGGTCTTTCTTTACAACTAAAGACCTGACGTGACACTGGGGATCAAAAAATCACACTTGGTAAGCAGTATGTGCCACTGTCATTGTCCAGTTTCTGAAACTTGCATTCATATGTTTGTACCAACTGCATAAGCTGCCCAATGATTGTACCTATCAATCATCTCAAGCCAACGTGCAAGAGCCACGGTCTCCTCCGCAGGGTGTAGCAGCAGCCTGTGACTATGCATGCTATCTGCCCTTCAACTCCAGGGGCAAGGGGTGAGAGAAAGGAAGATTTCCATAAGCAAATACAAGAAGACACTTCATCCTTAATAGGTCATTGCTCAACTTTGTTACAAACATTCATTAACTAATTTCACAGTACCTTTGCTCACAAGTTAAGCTTTCTTTTCCTCATTGTTTGGGTAGGAATGCTAAGCCTCAGTAAGTCAGAGTGGCACGTACAAATGCAGTCACACCAACTCCAGAGTCACCTCTCCTGAAGTCACTCTGAGTTTTGCTGTTAATGTCCAAAGGCAAGAAGATAGGCACAACTTCACCTCAGAACTGCAAGTTCATCACATGCCATTACCTTCCTGAAAGTATCCATATGAAAATAACATAGATATATCATAAATAAATACCTATTTCTGTAACATAAATAACATTTCATAGGGAAGGCATTTTCTCATCCTATTTATTTACCACTGTGTACATTTCTAAACTTGGGAAATTAATCAAACTGTTGAATTTCAAGTCTGCATATATTCATTCAACTGTTTTATTACAAGCATATGTTTTGACTTGTGCAACATGTGTTGTACGACTGTTAGCCATTTCCCAATGCTGCTGTGCTAACAAACAGCATTACAGAATCTGCAAACAAGGTCCTGCTTGGACTGCCAGCTGGAGGCAGATCCAGGGCTGCCAGGCAGCAGCCTGTGCCTCATCCTCCTCGGGATCAATCAGATACCACGGCAGCGTGCACTGGAAACTTTCTGCTTCGCCAGCTGTTTCTGGGGGGTGGATTAGGGGTGGAACAGTGTACGCCAAGAGCAAAGGTTAATTTCTGTACTTCCCCTAACAAAATCACTGGTTCCAAATCCACTGGACTTAGATTTTCATATGGCAGGCAGCATTTTGACCCCGATGAACTCAGACTAAGGTATCCAGCAAGTCTACTGACATGCAGAGAATAGAAATAATAGTTTTCCAATAATTTATGCTGAAATTCAAAATAAGGCAAACACTTCAAGTGAACTGATTAGATCTTATTGCAGAATGTATTCTGGTCTTGTGGTGAGCTTTTTTTTTTTTGGTTGGTTGGTTGTTTTTACCTAGCCGAGTTTTATCACAGCTTGAAAACTTTTCTTGTGAAGTACATTATCAAACCTAGTGTCAAAGCACCACAACACAGCTCGTTAATGATCAGTCAAAAAACAACATTCAGGTAACACTCAGCATTCCAGACATGCAACTGATGACAACCATAAAGGAACAGCATCCAAATGTATGGGCTCCAAAATGAGACAGTTTAAAAGTTAAATAAGATTTAAAATGTGGAAAAAGAAAGTCTGGAGGAGATGCAGACTCCAGCGTGCTGAAACAGTCATCAAAGCTGCAGATAAACAAAAACATCCTCCCTAGAACTTGAATTTCTGACAGACAGTGCTCCACTGGGTCATTTTGGGTACAGAATTCTGGAGAAGACACAGAGGGCCTGACTCCTGTTAGCCTTAGCGAGCTGAGCAATAGACAACAAAAAGCTTTTGATACAATGAGTACAACTGAAATTGTACCAAATGAAATCCCTGAGTATAACAAAGGAATTTTCTTTAAAGAAGCACAGAGCAAGAGCTCAAGCATTGCTCTTGAAATAAAGTAAGAATTAGAGCTACATGGTTACAGAGCTAAACGCTTCAGCAGGCAGAAGCTCATTAGAAAGAGGAAACAGTGAAGACGGGAAGAGTCAAGATAGAATGGCATGGACAAAATGAAGCCAAACGTTGCCAAAGCAGCTTCCTTCTCTCCATCTGCCAGGGGAGGATACCAAACCATGCAGCACAGAGCCCAAGTCCTGAACCATCTAATTAGGTCCCTAAAATAGGAAGCTGTTTTCCTCCATTCTCCGAGTCAGTGGAGAAAGAGAAAGGACAAGAAAGAAGGTTCTACAGAAATAAGTCAGAAACGAGCCCGGTTTGCAGGCCAAGCTCTTCTTCAGGGAGGTAACATGAGGTCATAGGAATATTCCTGAGTGAATGGTCCCTTTTTCCACTCTCTGAGCACAAACAAGGAGCCTCTTCTGGGCACCCACGAGGGGCGAACCGGGCCTTCTCCTCCCCACGGATGCCAAGGGAGCATTTACCTCCCCGCCCCCTGAATTGTGCCGCTGCTGTATTGATGGCAGCTCTCCAGCCGCCCGCTCTGAGAGCAGAACTGAACCCGAGAGATAAAAACATTTCCATCATCTGGAAACAATGAAGGCACTGTGAGAGCAGCGGATGGTTCCTGCGGGAGGGGAGGACCGGAGCACAGCAGCACCGCAGCGGGCGGCGGGTGGGAGGAAAGGAGGGAGGAAAGGAAAGGAGGAAGGAAAAGGAAAAGAGGGAGGAAAGGAAAGGAGGGAGGAAAGGAAAAGAGGGAGGAAAGGAAAAGAGGGAGGAAAGGAAAAGAGGGAGGAAAGGAAAAGAGGGAGGAAAGGAAAAGAGGGAGGAAAGGAAAAGAGGGAGGAAAGGAAAAGAGGGAGGAAAGGAAAAGAGGGAGGAAAGGAAAGGAGGGAGGAAAGGAAAGGAGGGAGGAAAGAAAATGAGGGAGGAAAGAAAAGGAGGGAGGAAAGAAAAGGAGGGAGGAAAGAAAAGGAGGGAGGAAAGAAAAGGAGGGAGGAAAGAAAAGGAGGGAGGAAAGAAAAGGAGGGAGGAAAGAAAAGGAGGGAGGAAAGAAAAGGAGGGAGGAAAGAAAAGGAGGGAGGAAAGAAAAGGAGGGAGGAAAGAAAAGGAGGGAGGAAAGAAAAGGAGGGAGGAAAGGAAAGGAGGGAAGAAAGGAAAGGAGGGAGGAAAGGAAAAGAGGGAGGAAAGGAAAAGAGGGAGGAAGGAAAAGAGGGAGGGAGGAAAAGAGGGAGGGAGGAAAAGAGGGAGGGAGGAAAGGAAAGGAGGGGGAGCATCCCGCAGCCGCCCCTACAGGTGCCCGCCCGCAGCCCCCAGCCTAAGCCCCCGCCCGCTCCATCCCCGCACCGACGGGGCGGGTCAGCGGGGGCCGCGCTGCGTGCCTCGCAGAACCGAGCAGGAAAACAGCCACAGACAAAAGCGGCTGGGTCCGCCAGAGGAACCGGGGCTGCGCCAATCTCCCCTCGGGCTCTGCCCCCTCCCGCCTCCCCCCGGCATCCCCAGCCGCGGTGCGCGGCGGCAGACAATGCGGAGCGGCGGGCGGGGGCACTGTGGGTGCGGTAGTTCCCTGCCCATCACCTGATGCTGTGGGCAGGCGCAGCCCAGGGCCGCAGAACTACAAAACCCGCCAGGCAGCGCGACGCCAGCCTGCTGCTGCAATCCCCTCCTCGGCGTGCCGCGGGCGGGCACGGCTCGGCTCGGCTCGGCTCGGCTCGGCTCGGCTCGGAGCAGCTCGGCTAAGGATGGCTGCAGGCGGGGCTGTGGCGGGGCGCTGAGTGCGAGCGCTGCCGGAGGGAGCGGGGCTGTGCGGCGCCGCCTGATGCAATGGTGGGACTTATTGCTTCTGCCGCTGCACCGCACCGCTGCGAGATCGCTTGTATCGATCGCATTTAAGTTTGCGGGATCTGGACATGGGAGGATTGAGCATACGCGTGTAACAGCGCCCGCCGCTCGGCATTTTTCCTGAGCGCATCTCTCGCTTGCGCGCATCCCGACATCCGCGGGCTTTGACCGCGAGACACAGCGATCCTCGGCGGCGGTGTCATTTCTGTGGGCAGAGCACCCGGGCCGACCATGCACCGCTTCGTGTCGGCGGCGGGGAGAGCCGCGGGCCGGGGGCCGGGGAGCTGCCGGGGCGCCGGGGAGGAGGCGCTGCGCGGCGCGGTGGGGCGGCCCCCGCGGGGTGTCCGGCTGCCGCGGGAGGGCACGGCGAGATGGAGCAGCGCTGCCAAGGCCTCCGCAGTGAAGATCAACGAGAAGGCGAGCAGGGAGAAGATCCTGACTCTTGAGTCCATGAACCCGCAAGTGAAGGCGGTAGAATACGCCGTGCGGGGCCCCATCGCCCACAAAGCCGGCGAGATCGAGAAGGAGCTGCTGAAGGTGAGGCGGGGGCTGCGGGCGGGGCGGGGCGGGGCAGCGCTCACCCGCCACCGGCCCTGCCCCCGGGCACTCCTCCGCCGCCGCCGCCGCTGATTGGGGCGCCGGGGGGCTCGGCGGGGCTGCGGATGGCGTGGGGCAGACGTGGGGCAGACGTGGCAGGCGGAGGGGCCGCGGACCGCCCTCCCGGCGCCGCGCTGGGATGCTCGGTACCTCGGAACCGCGAGCGGCTTTTCTGCCGCTGCCCACAGACGCGCCGTCCTCGCGGGAAGGATGCGGGAGCGGCCGGGGCGAGGAGCACACCCATCCAGCCCTGCCCGCCCCCTGGCCCTTCACACGGGGGTGGGAGAGGCGCGGGAGGCTGAAAGCTGCCCCCGTCTCCTGTTTGCTCGTGTCATGGGTTGCGTAAAGCGCATTCAGTATCTCTTCTTCCACTTTGACCTCTTGATGCAATACCACGTCCTTTGCGTTATCCAGCGGGGCGAGTGACCGCCCGTCGGGGCACATCGGTGCTCGGTACGGAGCCGCAAAACGCTGCCTCGGCCGGGACGGGCACCTGCGGCCCCCTCCGTCCCCGCGGCTCCGTACGCCCCGTCCGGGCTCCGCTGCCCCCGTCCATAACGCCGGAGAGACGCTGCCCGAGTTGAGGTGCTTGCGGAGCCGCTTCCCTACACGAGCAACAACGCTCGCTCGTGCTGCCCGGTTCTGGGGGCTGGCACTGGAGCAGCATAGCGCCGCTAAGCCCAGAGGCTCCTGGGCCAAACCACGCCGAATTAAGCATCCAAATCACTCAGTGCTTGCAACGAGTTCTTCAGATTTTTTCTTTTAGTCCTTAAGACATAATATTGGGGAACCAATAAAAAAAACAGCAGTTGAGGTGTGGCTTCCTGCTAGTGCAGCTCACAGCTTCCCCTGACAGCACAGGGACTGACCGACTTAGTGCTGCTTTGCATTAAGCATCTGGCATAATTATTTCTTATGATTTCAAATGTTATTCCCTATCTTCACTGCCTTAACAAGCATTACTAATCTGTTATTGTAGGTACAGCAGGAAGAACGCGATAAGGGTATGTTCTGAACAGTGCCACAGCAATGCTAAAGAGACTATTTTAATTCTTTGTTCTTTGTGTTACTTGGCTGCTCTCATTTTGGAAGGCCAAGCATGCTTCCTGCTCACTGTGTATTATATACATCATTGACTTGGGTTTAATTGGATGCACCTTTTTTTTAGAGTTGGGCTTTAGATACCACCTTCAGAGTGGTGATGAAGGCTTCATTTCAAATATGTTTTGATTTTTGCCATACCACTTGTTTATAAAGGTGTCACTGCCTTTTCATGTGCCTGGATTCCCTAATAGGAGCATTTGCCAAGAACAGGGAACAAAACCTCCCAATGTTCCCACTGAGTGTTTGTTTTCATGTTACCATCACAGAGCAGGAGATATTACTTGACAAAACAAATAACAACGTGATCTTCCTAACTCCTCCCCACACCTCTGCTTCCTTCAATTACAAGCTGAGTCATCTTCAGAGAGAATAATCTCCTGTGCACTTAAAAAAAAAAACAAAAACCAGAAGGGCAAATAATTGCCAATTGCTTTATGAAAAGTTTGTTAGGGTAGCTTTGTGTCTGCTTATGTGGCATTTTCCATTTAAAAGCTTTTTTTTCTTGAGCCAGTCCCTGGGATATTATCAGAGGCAAACAGTGTTCGTAAACAGATGACTACACTCTAAAATGACTAAAGCAAACAAAACCAAGTACCTGTTGGCAGGGAAGGAGGAGAATATTACTGTGAAAGTCAAGAAAATACATCCACAGAGAGCACTGACCAAGCTGAGGAAGCAGCTAAAAGACTTTCTTCTACACTGCTCAAGTTCATCATCCTTCTTTGTCTTTCTGATAGAAATGTAATTATTCATTCTACTGTTTAATCATCAGCTGCAGAATTACTGTCTGGTAAACTGTGCAGCTTTCAGTAGTACCTAGGCTCCTTAGACTGAAATACAGGTTATCCAAATGTCTCGTTTTTGGTCCAAATCTGATTATGGTGATAACGGGTCAACTGAACTTCTTTACTTCCAACTACCACTGGACAACTACTTTTTTTCATCCCTCTCAACCTGAGATCACAGAGTGAGTGCTTCACCACTGCCAGCAGAACTAATGCTGACTGATACAGAGGTGGTTGTCCACGAGGGGTGATGACCCACAGCATCTCTCAATCCACAGTTACTCTTCATTGCCAAAAGCACTATCCCGTAGCTGCTGCACCACTTATGATGGGGGAGGAGCTTTGCACAAGCATGAAAGTCTGGACTCCATAGTACGGTGTGGAAGCAAGACAAGGCAGTGGTGAAGCAGTGGTACCTTCACTTGTAAATGTGCATTTGTCCTATTCTGTACAGATGCCTCCAGATAATTTGTTTCTACATAAACTAAAAGCATCTTCAATGCAGACATTGTCTAATCAGACAATACAGGCCCCTCTGTTTAAACTTGGTTCAGTTCAGACTTTATACTTGTGTAACTCTTATAGCTTGCCATGCAGACTACAAAATAGCTACTTGAAGCTGTTTGCACAGTGAAAGCTTTCCTTTTTGAGTTTTGTTCTGCCGTCTCACATTCTGAATAGCTGTTCCTCTGTTATTCTTTCTGGCATTTGCTTCTTTTGTATGTTAACCGTAAAGGATTCCAGTGGGAGCTTTAACTCCACAGTGCACATGGAAATAAGGACTAAAATGTTATTTGATAAGTCTCTGGGCAATTTAAGGGATAGTTCTTAAAAAGAAAAAGCAATTAAAAAGGAGGCACTAATTTCAGCCTCTTAGGTAATGTGTTCAGGGTTAGGCCAGTGTAAGTCTCAAGTTAGAATACACTACTCAAGCAGGATAAGATCTGTTGCTCAGGAACACGGACGAGGTGTGCTGAACTTAGACCTCATAAATTCTATTGACATGCGATCTGTATTTGTTGATGTGGGAAATTAAAGTTTTCATCTAAGTTAAGTCTGTTCAGCTGGAAATCCTTATATACAGTCACTTATTCAAACGGGTTCCTTCAATATGTCTTTGATCGTTTTGAAAAAGCACCGTGCTTCAAAAGAGAAAAACTTATTTCTCTTCCCCATTGCAGATGGTAATAACCAGCTGACGCTGGCTCACTGATGTGAGACACAGAACTGACTTTCAGCCATTTTCTTGGGGCTGCTGGAAATTATAGAAAGCAAGCTTGAACCCAGGCACATTTTACTAAATGACTGTACTCTCAGTAGAACTCCAACAAGTACGATCTTTTTTCTATCACTTGTTTTTCAGACTTGCTGACAGATGGCCGGTGTATCAAGTATTGACTTTGATTACATTTTAGACTAGAAATTTTACCCTTAGACTAGAAATTTTACCCTGAGCATGAAAACCATGCAAGAATAATGAAATTTCAAGACTAAGCCCATCTCTTTACATAATGAGTAATAACAAGCTTTATCTTTAGATAGGCAGCAAACATACCTGATTTGTTGCTTTGCATTAGTGCTAATTTTAACTGACCTTGTTATGGAAAATACCTCCCTATCTCTTGTTCTGACATCCCTCTCACTTAAAACTCTCCTGTTTTCCAATTTCTTGCTTATGTTTTACATAACTCATTCTATGTCAAGTCAAGTGGGCTTAAATGTCCTTGCAAAGCACGTGCATATTAAATAACATTTTAGGATTCACAAGTCAACTTATGTAACACTGGAAACTAAACTTGCAATTCTCTACAATGTAAGGACTCTGTTCTAAACATCCAGTCTACTGAGACAGAAATGTAGGGGCAGAGAGCTGGTATGCAATGACACGTTGGTAGCATGTAGAAAGTTCTTCCAGATCAGCGTAGGTGGATACCATGTTCCACCACAGGGTCTGGAACTACTTGCATGTAGTGGCAATGTACAGTCTCTAGATGTTTAAGTCCATTTTTTTCTATTTTTAACAAACTAATTTTTTCAGACTTCTAAATTGAATAGAAAGATTCCTGACTCAGAACCCAGACTTATTTGTAAATGGCAATTGGCTGTGTCCCTGGGAGTTGTGGGATGATAAAACAGTTCCGGCAATGACAAGCAGAAATACAATTTGACATGCTAAGAAAAGGATGCAAGATTGACTGGTACAGCCAGTAACGAAAGGTGTTAAGCTTAAATTACAACCCTGTAATTTCCTGCTTTGAATACGTGACCATGTACACACCAAGAAAGTATCTCCCAGGGAAGAGCTTCTGACCTCACTAAGGCAGAACTGTTCCTCAGTTGCAGTACCTGTTGCATACTAAAGAAAGACCATAGTAAAATCCATGCTTTTTAATAAGGGGGAAAACTTAAGAAGAGGAAAGACCTTAAGGGAACCGTTACCAAAACTGTATGTTCAGAAGCACAAGTCCACAAGATCCAATCATTTGATCTTTTCTTGTTGAATATGATATCAAAATCTATTCCAAAACAGCCTTTTTTTTTTTTTTTTTCCCCAATAGGTCTTCAATTTGAGAGGGTCCTAGTGTCTAATCTCCTTCTAATAGGTATTATTTTAGCTGTGTTGTTTACGGTCACATTCAAATCTAGGATTTTATTAATGTAGACAAAATTTCTGAATGCAAATGCACTCTGAACAACATATAAAAAGAAAGTCCTATGGTCAGCCATGCTGCTTTTCTCATCAAATAGTAAGGAGCATGCAAGTCATTACTGCCATTTCAAGGCAAAATCCAGAATTTGCCTTCTCCTTCCCTCCAACAGCAGTCCTTGTCAGCATGAATTACATGCATAACACAAAGCCTCACTCTGTGGTAAGCAGGTCAGGTTTTTTTCTGCCGTGAGTTGTTTTAATAAATAGATTGGAATGCTAATTCAGGCCTTCAAGTCTCTATTAGTTGAGGGCCTCTGGCCAGTGTTTTCTTGGCCCTCTGAGAGCTAAAAAGCACTTGGCTACTACAGAGTATATCCAAACTATGCTGAAATGTTTGGTTTTGCCAGCTCTCTTATTATACAGATTATACAGCTTGTTTGTGCAAGTCACAGCAAAACCAGGCTTGGCTTGTGCTAAGGAAAAGGGTTTCATAGTGTGATGTTATTGCCCGATAACCATCAAGAAGAGGCACAAAGAATTGCCAGTGGAAATGAATCAATGAAAAACAGGCAAAAGCAGACAAATTCTGAAACAGCTGAAACACCACATTGCTCATCCAGGATTAAAAGCACCTCACATTTTCACCCTTTTCAGTTTAGTTTTAGCTTAGTTTTGTCATTACCAAATTCAAATCACATGAGCTTGTGTGCAGACTGAGGCTTTTCCACTGAAATTTGCTTAAGGCTTTAGCAAACATAGCTCTGCATTTGTTTGTGCCCTCCTGTGCTCTTTCTGGGCACAGTGCTAATCGCCATTTCCCAGAATTCTTTGATAGCACCATTGTAAAGGGAACCTCCTAGGCATGCTTAAAGCTCCTATAGCTCATACCAGCTGCTGGCAGTGCTTTGGCTTCTTGCTAGTTCTTTGTGGTACTGTGTGTTCTGGCATCATACCACTTCTTTAATCAAATATTTTGCCCAACACTTCTTGCATGGTGACTTTCTCCCTGTCAGTTTGTTCCTCGTTTCATATTTTTCTCCTTCCAGTTTTGTTTCTTGAGGTCATGGGGATACCTAGGGGAAGAGGAATCTTCTCCAGATCTGTTTAACTGCATAAAGTCTGGTACATACATGAAAATCCTTGTTCTCAACATGCTATGATACTTAGAACACTGATACAGTTAGAATAATCTTTGAGTTTCAGAGGCTTTTACATGGCCTCCTGAAAAGACTGAAGTTCCTCTGAGAAAAGGAGAATGACAGAAATAACTGCTCAAGGAACATATTTCTAAAGAGTCTATTGGGAAGACTCATTTCTTCTCTTAAAATCCTGTCATTATCATGAAGGCAGCAACTGAAAAATACTAGATGTATTTTTATGTGTTTGGTTCTGCCTCTGAATTTGAAAGTGTGAGGTGGTTTCTTTAGCTTTAAAAAAGTGACTACCATAATCAGTCCCTTTGCTAACAGTTTCAATAGAATGGCTTTGTTCAGAAAATAAAATGTAGTCAGGACAGGGTGAGGAGCCACTGATGGCAGAAGGTGGTAGCACCAGTTGTTTTGTAGAGCTGGGGGCTAGATTTTCTCCTTGACGTGGTTCATATCCTTCTTAGTAGCCATGAGTATCCAGACTGGTACTTACTGCTCCACACTTTGTTATCAGGGCTTCTGTTCTGAGAGCTTCATTTTTCTAAATCTCTGCCTGCTTAACCCCACAAGCATAGGGCAATCCAGTTGCAATCCAGGCAAACCCAGCCAGACTGCCTCCACAACAGACTTTGAAAGCCTGTCCCTACTAAATTACAGATGGATGCTATATATATATGTATATACATATATATATTTATATACAGAGAAAAAATATGGACCAGTTTCTGCTCTCCCTGTCTGTTCCTTAGCTTGCCAGGGACTTACATGTTCTCAGCACAGACTGCTTACTGACATGGCCAAAGGCTGTTTAGCCTCCTACAGTAAAATAAACCTTGCCCTAACAAATGTTGTGTTGTGTTGCAGCACTTTTCATCGTGTTCCATAGCCTGATGTTGAGGTTACCAACATTACATTTGCATCTCTGTTCATACAGATCTTTATGTAGACTTTCTGAGAAGTACTTGACAGTACTCTTTCCTGAGATAGCCATGCACACTAGTGCCATCACCATAGGGAAACCCTGACTCAAAAAACCTGTGACTCCCCTCTGTGTCAAGGCTTTGAGTAGATCTCCACCTTGAACTCATCTGCAATTGTGGGCACTGTCTAGACTTCCCTTGATGGCAGCTTCTGACATCCTTGCTTTTAAACTTTGAGTCATTAGCATTCTTCATTTATTCTTGCTTGTTATTGTTTCCTTTGACTTCTTTCTGCAATTGCAAAGTGGGAATTTCTG
Source organism: Cyrtonyx montezumae (assembly GCF_038088225.1). Lineage (NCBI taxonomy): Eukaryota > Metazoa > Chordata > Aves > Galliformes > Odontophoridae > Cyrtonyx > Cyrtonyx montezumae. The sequence continues at coordinate 9,389,158 of NW_027071903.1, forward strand.
TTCTGGAGGAATCAAAACAAAATCTGAACAACTTCTGATATTCCCTCATTCCACAGAAAGACAAGGAATTAAGAAATAGAAATACATAAGGAGAAAACTATGTAGTCATTATACTTTTTTCTAGATTTCACTCGAAATAGATATAGTGACTCTTATGAAGGCCATTCTAAACAGTTGCTAATATTCACTCACTGTCAGGGAAATCAAAGGTCTCAGTTAATTAAAGCATCTCTCTTGTGAAAGACAAAAGCAAAAGTAATATCTCCTGTAGCTGAGGCCAAGAAATACAAATTACTCAATAGGACAACAGACATTGAGCAGGTGTACAGGAACAGTCTGTACAGCCCAGCAGTTGTATCTCCACTAAGATTTTCCAGTAAGATAACTTATGTATGCTTTGCTGTTTTCTCCATACCAATCATTTTAGTAGCAAAAGTAGGGTAGGTTTTAAGGAGCAAGTGATGATTATATTCTTGTAGTTGAAGCTGAAAGGCAGTGATGGCATAAACATTGAGTTTGGCACTAGGAAGTGTGGATGGTATAAGCCATCAGGGGTCCCCAACTTATTTCTAACTGTTCATAATACTGAGAAATTGCTAAACTCCAGCCTTGAATACCTGTAATCTTTATCAGATATCTCTATTCCTAATTTGTTGTTTAAAACTGAAATGCAACTCTTATTTAGGCATTTGTTTATACCAGCAACCATAAAAGTAGAAGTAAATGACGTGCTGTGGTCAGTGTGTCACAATTATTTTAAGTGAAACTTTAAAAAAATTCCTGCCGAATTTAAGGCCATGAAAAATGCTTTAATTGTACTAAATCAGGGCTACATAAGTTCCATCACCTTGTCTTAATGCCATTTCTAGCTACCTATTTAATTTCAAAGGAAAAATGTAAATGTTATTGGTTATGTAAGCCTTGAACTGGATCTGTAAGGAGAAAACCACATTATCTAGAATAACCTGCTAGCCACATTACATAGCTGTAAACCTCCAAATCTTAGCATACCTAGGAACTTGCTGGCAAGTTCTGTTATTTTGGTCATCGTTATCTTTTCACATGATCCATGGTAGAAAATCAGGAATTAGTTAAACCTTGCCAGCTGTATGCAAATCCAGTAACTTGCTGTACATACATGGGCCAGGAAGGGACTTTGTGAGCTCAGTCCAAACAGAGCAGGTTGTTACAAGTAATTCAGCATAGAAAACTAACCAGTATAAACTTGCAGTTCATTAGTCCACATAAAAATCCTGTGATGGCTTCAAGGCTCCCCGACCATCTCTCACACTTAGGTGTTCTTTCAGTTAATCTTTCTTAAATCGATTGTATCTTTTTTTCTGTCAGTCAGCTCCTTACTTTTTTTTTTTTTTTTTTTTGCTTTACTTAATTCCCCTTTTCATAGAGCTATGATTGCTAATCGGTGTTGTTCAAGTGCTTTCCCTCTGTTCTCATGATGCATTCAGTTCCTCGCAGGAAAAACATCAGCCTGTTCAGATTTTAGAGATTAGGAAGCTTTTAAATACTCATGATAATTTAGCACTTTTGCTGTTTATCATATAGAGCCTCACTATTGTGGGCTCTATAAGGCAGGTATATATGGTAAAGTGGGGTCATAACATCATGCATACTTATTCTAAATATTCAGAAAAGAAATAAGCAAGGAGTGTATAGGTAAACTCTAAGAAGTACTGAAGGTCTTGGGGTTTCTCTTGGCAGATTTTTCAGGTCTTTTCAAATCACTGTAGCTTCTGGACTGATCCCTTTCTCCTGCAGGTGTATCAAACAAGCTGTTCTATTATTGGTTATACAGAATGCCTTTCTTTCATCTTTTCCAGCTCACACACGTAGTTTCCATGCAAACCAATCTCTTACATATATGTAGCAGAAAATGAAAACACAAAGCAGACTACCAATTGTTTAAAAATTTGTCACAGTCAGCATTTAAGATCAACTGATAGTGCTTTCTAAGAAATGTACCAAGCTTTAAATTAAACTCCTCTTTTTCTGAGATTACACACTGTTTAGTTACACCCAGTCAAAGTAGAACACTTTATCATTGCTTTCAATCCTAACAGTATGTTGTGAATTATCTCCTTCTAGGGGATCAAAAAACCTTTTACTGAAGTAATTAAAGCCAATATTGGAGATGCACATGCAATGGGACAGAGGCCAATCACCTTCCTTCGGCAGGTAAAAATATTATAAAATATTATTCTTGCTTTTTTGATTATGTTATCATAGCTTAGGATACCTTAACATCTGTTTGATTTATGCATTACTATGAACGATTCCTTAGTAGCAATTACAGTCAGAATAGTCTTTCATAATGAGCTACAAATTGTGATTTCTGCCTAAAGTCCTATCACTTGTTCCTATCAGCTTGTTGTATTTTCTCTTAACAGAGTAGCTTTTCTTACTCTTCATATTGCTCCCCATCCATCCTTTCCCCTGCCACTTCTCCTATATTATCAGTCAGCACATTATCAGCAATGCACTTCAAAAAAGAAAGTGGTTGTCCTTAAGGAAAAAAGCAAATCCTTTCTTCATCTGACAGTACACTTTTAAGATCTGCATGCAGCTGGGTGCACCTAGTTGCACTGCTGCTGATTCTACAGCAGTGTGCTGAAAAAAAATCCCAACTATTGTGCTATTTACATAATATTTTGAAACTACTTGCATTTTATATTATTATATTATTTTACAATATTATTTTTATACTGTTTATTTAAATAGGATACTAGTAAAAATAGTATACTACATACGATAGTATACTACAATATCCCTTACTCTCAGGTAAAATTCTGAGCCTATCATAATATACATTTAGAGAGTTACAGGCCAAACTGAAGCTGCATCATCTGGGGTATCTACATGAGGAGATGATAACAGTTGAGCTAGATAGCAAACTGTCAGCAAACTAGAAAGACCTAAGCTTCTTTCAAGTTAATTTAGATCCTTCAGTGTTACTAAGTGAAATAGTGGGTAAATGGGAAATCCTTTCTCCCCATGACTGTATGTGCTCACAGTTTAATTATCTAGTCACCTTCCCATGAGATGGTAACAGCCTATCCATATGACACCATGTGAACCTAAAAATGAGAGAGCAAATGAAAGCTGATCTCAAGCAAAGCCTTCAGAATCTTTGTGCCTTACATTTCTTCATAAACTTAATACTGTTAGGTTATGTTTCTACTTTTCCTATGTCCTATACCATCACTTCTTTTTTTAATTAAATATTTCCACAAATTCAAATTGGTAATGATTTTTTTTGGGAAGAATTATCAGAACATGCTAATGGGACTTAAAAATCTGATCATATTTTTCAGTTCTGCTCTATATTTAAACTCTTTATTTCTTGTCAATTAAGTGGGCTAATAATACACAAAGAGTGGAGGACAGACCTGTTTAGATAGTTCCCCTTCTGTATTATTAACTGTGTTTTACTGTGTTTGCACTATGCATAGCTCACTTGGACTCCAGTATTTACCATCCATAATACAAATAGTTAACAACTCTATAACTGCTTTTATCAGAAGAACTTGGAACCTGATAAAATTTCTTCACTTCTGCAAGCACTACCCTTAAAGAAACAATGGCAAACTCTTCATCAATAACCTCTGTTTTAAATTACCTAGTATTTGTGATCTTCCTGCCCAAGGAAAGTTCACAGTAACATCACCAACTTGAAATAACCGTTGAGCAGTGGCCAATTTACAGCTTTTTTGGCACTCTAGGTAGTGGCACTGTGCACATACCCAAACCTGTTGGACAGCCCAAGTTTTCCAGAAGATGCAAAAAAGCGAGCGAGACGGATCTTGCAGGGTTGTGGAGGTAACAGCTTAGGTAAGCATCTGTTCCAGTTGCTCCTATGTGCAACAAAATCAACTAAAGCAGTTTCAATATGTGCAGTGCTGAAATTTCCTAATCTTGTTTTATATGATAACAAGTCAAATGGGAGATGGCCTAGGTCAAAGGGGGAGAATTCAGTGTGGCTCACTGGAAAAGTAGAACATAAAATACACAGTTACCAAAATTGAGAAGTAACTCTTAACTCCACAGATCTTTTCCTAGTTTACTTCCAAACACTTCAGCAATACTAACTGCCATGTAAGAGTTACAAAGGATACATTTGAATTTTCCTCAATCTTTTTCTTGTAGTAATTTTCAAATTTCAGGACATAATTGGAGTTCTCAGAATGCTGTCTTGGTCCTGTGCTTCTGGAGTGACTGAAAGGAAATCAGCCTGATAGATTTCAGAAATACACGTTTCCACCTTTTTCATCAGGTCACCATACATTTCAAATAATTTGCATTAGCTTAGTAGGCACAGGGGAAGTAGGCCTATAATATTCCCAATATTCAAATATGATGATCATTCTTAATATGTGTTTAACAGTCCCCCACTCTTGGCCTTGGTTGCTCATCAGCCTCTGTTCAGCACTCCATAAGCACATGGCCTGGTGTGAGTGCATGAAGCCTCAGATGTCCTATATTTCTGTCATGTTCAAATACTCTGAGATTCTTTTGTCATGCTGATTTTTTGGATTATTATTTTTTTAATTATAACTTGCATCCCACAGTGCAAACTAATGGATTGCAGTCAAAGATTTCGACTGAGTACAATTAACCACAGACCACAAAATTGAATTCAGATATTCTGTTTATCCCTACTGAGTTATGGGACTCAGTCTTTCAAGAAGCACAAAACAGAATGACAGCTTAAGTTTGTTGTCCTACATTAACAGGAGCTTCCTAGATGTTGTGGAAGACCTTTGTATAAACTTAACATAACTTGACTGTGAAAGTAAACTTTTAGGACATCAGAGAACTCTTTGCCCTGAATTGCCACTCTGTGCAATGCAGTGTAATTGCACAGTCCCAGAAAAGGTTGTCTTTCTAAATTACGTTGCTACAGAAGTTTTATTAGGCTGACTACTAGCATACAACTGAGCAAAGAGAGTGAAGTCAGGTGCAATTATTCCACTCCACCCAACAAGCAAAGAAGATTCTGCAGCTTCATGACAGTGTTCTAAATTACATGTATACTTGTCATTTCATTGTCCATCAGTCCTCACCAAAGCTTAGTCTTATTTTTGCTCTTGTTGCACTTGTCAGCACACAGGCATCTAAAATCTTACTTAATTTAGGACTGTTAGTTGTTCCCTGTAAACATCACATGATCCTGGCAGACTGGGGTGATACTAGATGTCTCTGCTACAGGTAACTTGAAAGTGCTTACTTACACAGGAAAGGAGAGGGAAGCTGTTCAGGATGTTTTGGTTTTCAGACTGTGGGAAGAAATGGCATTATGTTCTTATTGCAAACAAAAATCTTCTTTTTGTCATGGATCTTTAAAAAGTTATTTTTCTCCCTATCTCTGTTCCTTGTCCCCACTACTTATATAATTGTTGACTGACCTTTCAATATAATGAAAGCAGCTGGTAGAAAGTCAAAATGGGATTACTGACCCAATTTGCAAAGCATCCTTTACAGCCTACTTTTATCAATCCAGTATATTATTATTGTATGTTAGTGATTCTTTCTGTACTTTTCTAGACACAAATCAATTATTTTGCTAAATGAACAACGTGACTTCCTTTCCCACTCTTCAGAAAGAAAAAGAAATCACAGGGATTCAAAACTCTCATACATAAAAACTACTTTGTACACTATTAGTTCACAAGTTTTTCTAGCAAACAGCAAATGTGATGTTCATTGTACCTAATTCTTATCTCATTCTGTTTTTCACAGGAGCTTACACTGCCAGCCAAGGTATAAACTGCATCCGTGAAGATGTTGCTTCATATATTGAAAGAAGAGATGGAGGAGTTCCTGCAGATCCAGATAACATATATCTTACCACTGGGGCAAGCGATGGTATTGCTGTGAGTGTTAAAGCTGTCACTTCTTGCTATAAACTATAATTCATTAGTTACCTTCAGAAATATAGATCTCTGTTGAAATCTGATTTGACAAATTCCCATGAGTCTGATCAAACAGATACTGTAGTGAAAAAAGTAGATAACCAGCACACCAGTTATAGGTGCCAGCTAAGAAACAGACCCATGGAGACATAGTCTCTAAATATATACTGACCAGTACCTCTTGCATAGGTAGCATAAGCCATGTACATGTCTAAATACAAACTAGGGGAGGCAGCACATTCAGCCTAAATCATGGTGCTCTTGGTAGTTGTGATGCATAATCACTGAAGATTAGTAGGTATGCATCCATGGCAAAGAAGTGAGAAGTCTCAGGAGCTCTTCTCCCTAGTAAACTCTGCAAGTGCCAGTGAAAATCTCCAAGATCAGTGTCAATAGCCAACTTGTTTGGGAGAAGCTTCAGGTTTTGGCTTTGACCAAGATAATCCTTTAAGAGAGAAATAACCACCTCTATGAGATTTTAGCATTACAAGGACATGTTTACTGATATTTAACAACCCGTAGTTTGATATTTTTAGGGCAGCCTTTAATAGCTAGCTTGTAATAATGTGGGTTTTTTTAATGACATCTAGTGGCAGAGTTCAGAATGACAATGTTCTGACATAACAGTTCTTCAGATAACTTTAATCAATTAACTTTCCAGAGCTTCTGATGCCAAGGGTTATACTGGCAGCTTGTCAGGAACGTCAGCATAGCATATCAAATCTGTATCATGCTTATTTCATTTTGCCATTGGTAAAATGTCAGCAGCACAATGAGTCTCATTATCTGGCACGTCCAAGGACAGAACAACGATTGTTTCATCACTTGGGGGGCAGAGTGTGTTAAAGAATTTGTTTTTAAATTTGCATTTCATTCTGATGACATTTCTTGGATGCTTGGTATTTTTCAACTAGCAGTGGGTACAAAATGATGTTGATTATAAATCATTAGCCTAGCAGCTGAGTTAGAACGTGATGAGAAGCACAGAAAGGCAGATTTTGTGCTAGAACCCATGAGAAACTTCAAGGGTATTGCTGTTACATCTGAAGAGCTAGTTTTTGCTTTACCCTCTAATTACACATTGATAAAGATGCCTGCCCTGATTGCACCTGTACTTCAGAGTTCTCCCTGGACTAAAAAAGGCAAGAAATCTCTCCACTTGTCACAAATGCATTCTTTTATCTCATTAATGCATAAAAAGCCCCTACAGACACACAGCTGTACATCCTCTGGACTGATCTTAGTACAAGCATTGCATTTCTGTCTGTCTTTTGAGCATAAACTACCTTTAACACACAAGATTTTCAGCCTAAGATATGAACACTTCTTAACATGAAACCATAACACCTGTCTCTAGCTTTGCTCCCTCCTGGCCACTATCACTCTTCAGTTGAAACAGGTCTGTCTGTTCCAAAGGAGAACCTCTGTGTGCCCCAGTGATAACTTCTGGTTTTATTTCTGGGCCTGTTGCAATCACTGGCACAGTATGTGGAAGGCAATGAGCAGCTGAGGCTTCTTTCCTAATAACTGTCATTGAGCCCAGTAGAAAAATCATGGTCTTGGTATTCCTCCTTTCAACTTTCTCTCTAGCTCAGAACTTCTGCTCAGAACTTTTTCCAAGACTTTGAAGTTGATCAGACAATTAGCTGTGATGTGCAGAGGAAATATATGAAGCAGTTAAGAGCATCACCTTTTAGACAACAACTTGAATAAGAAAATGACCACCAGCTTCTAGAATAGAAATCTCCTTTAGCTCTACATCTTTCTAAGAAGGAAGGTCAGTAACTTACTCTAGAGTATATTATTAATTCTGATATATGAGTTGGTTTTTTTTTTTCACTTTTCCCCCAGTCAATTTTAAAGATCCTGGTCTCAGGAGATGGAAAATCCCGAACAGGAGTGATGATCCCTATACCACAATATCCCTTGTATTCAGCAGCCATATCTGAACTAGATGCCATCCAGGTGAACTACTACTTAGATGAAGAAAACTGCTGGTCTCTGGATGTAAATGAACTTCGTCGCTCCTTGAATGAAGCTAAGGGATACTGCAATCCAAAAGTGCTCTGCATCATCAACCCAGGAAATCCCACAGGTCTGTAGCAGTTTTGTTGAAAATATGTTTAAGATCCTTTTTTTTTTTTTTTATTTGACATTCCAGGCACATCCAAAATACACACCAAATGTGTAGAGCTGAATTATGGACATCAGTGCTTCAAGCATGACAGTATATCAAACTTTTAGAAACTTGTTTTCAGTATCCTTGAACTCCAGGAATTTGGAGAGAGAGGAGAGGGAGGATTCACTTCACTGGATCACATCTGAAGCCATTGCCTCCACTGAACTTGGTAGACTTGTGGAATTGCTTTCAATTACTTCTGGTCCTTAGCAATAATCTCATCTCTGAGATGACAGTGGCAATGGCTACAGATACACACTGAACTCAGTGACAAGCAACACCTCCACTGAAAGAATTTATTTCTTTGTGTAGTTGATGTTGCTCAGTGAGAAACCAGTGCCCTTCTAATGGGTCGGGTACAGAAGATAACAAAAACAATTTAAATGGGTGTAAACAGGCATTCGCTTTCTTCCTGCTGCTTGTCAGCTGACTGCAGCAAAAAATCTCTGTGTACATATCCACAGCTCACTGCACTTGTGAAGAAAGTTGGCTTGAGTCAATACATCATACTTCAGTTAAGAAGGCACAATGTCAATTAGCATGGCTTGGCTCACAAACAGGAACAAAATAATTAAACTCCCTGCAGTTATCTGTCAAACTTATGTTTAAACAACATTGTGAAATAGCCTGTTTTTGTTAATCATTAGGCATGTGAGAATTTCAAAAGATCATTTATACACAGACTACTCTTAATTATTGAGTGATTAATATACCTCACACTTCTTTTGCTTGAGATGGACTAAATTACCCTGAACCGTAACCCCTCCAGTTATCTTCCTCAATTTCACACTTACTGAATTGTGCTCTAAAATTGAATACCTCTTTTCTGAGAAAGAAGGCTCTTCTATTGAAAAGTGAGTTGTCTAACTAGGTCTGGGCTAAAAGATTTGTCTGTGTGCTCCACTAACTTCATTTTTCATGATTTAAAAATCAAACTGTAGGACAGGTACAAAGCAGGAAGTGCATTGAAGATGTGATACACTTTGCTTGGGAAGAGAAACTTTTTCTTCTGGCTGACGAGGTAATTAATATTCTGTTTTCTCAAAAGCAAAGCTAAATATAAACAGATGAAATGTAATTTTGTTTCACATATTGTATTGGTGCTTTTTAAATACAGGAAACATATTCTTTGTTATCACATTAAGACATGGATAAACATACAGGATTACTAATATCAGATGATTAATAAGAGGTGTCTTGATCTGCATTTGAGCAAAAGTATAGGGGACACAAGCAGGAAAACTAAGGAAGAATCTTTGCAGGAACTGACCTAAAAAACTATGTGATATTCAGACCACTTGAAATGAAATAAACAAGAAAAAACAATTTAAACACACAAGTCAAGGCTAAATTATATAAATAAATTGACTACTTTTCCAAAGGCTGAATTATTAAGTATGGCCTCATGAGACAAAACATATAATTACAGAAACTATTTTTTTAGCAAAGAACCTGGTATCTTCTAAAGGCTTAAGTTGCAAGTTTCTTCAGCACAGACCTAGCTCTCTAAAAGGCCATTTCCTGTCCTCAGTTGGGGGAAAGGAGTACATTAATGTCTTCTGACTGTTTAGGTTTACCAGGACAATGTGTACTCTGAAGGATGCCAGTTTCATTCTTTCAAAAAGATTCTGTATGAGATGGGACCCGAGTACTCTAACAATGTTGAGCTGGCCTCTTTTCACTCCACCTCTAAGGGATACATGGGCGAGTAAGTCTGCTTCAATTTTTTTTTTTACATCTTCTCTTGTTAATCTGACTGGACAGAAAATTCACATTAGTGACCTGAAGGTATCTTCTGTTGATTTTAACTAAAAACTGTTAAGAAAAAGAAAGCAAGCAATTAAAGCACAGAGTGATGAATTAGCTCAGTGGTTTTCAAGGTACTGAATACTACAATGTTACTAACGTATTTATTACAGACACCTAATGCCTCAGTTCCACAAAGCTGCAATCCTGCAGTCCTAAACCAGTCCTGTGAGAAAGGCAAACATGGGAATAGCTCAGGGGAAAAGCTCAAGAATCACTAGGATATTTAATATTACTTGTGTTTGAGTTTGGTTGTTTTGGAGAGGAAGAGATCAAAGAAAAATAGTTTTTGGATTAAATGAATGCTGCTACAACCACATGATCCTGTCGTGAAGAAGAAACACTCCATGTTGATAGTTAACTTGCCCAACAGGGAAGCTGCTTGTACACTGTTTTCTCTGCATGGTATACTAGGACTTAATGGTACAGTGTTTACTTCCATTTTAAAATGATCAGTAAAGCAGCTGTCTCAGCAACCTTTATGTTACATATTGCAAAGATCTTCATTAACCATCTTTCTACTTTTGCAATTCTTTTCATTGCTTTTTCGGGATTTATACACTTGCTGTTAATTGATCTTTTCTGTTCACTCCATAGATGTGGCTACAGAGGAGGTTATATGGAGGTCCTTAACTTGCACCCAGACATTAAGGGACAGCTTGTTAAGCTGCTTTCTGTTCGCCTTTGTCCTCCAGTCTCAGGACAAGCAGCAATGGATATCGTAGTGAATCCTCCAGTACCAGGAGAAGAATCTTATTCACAGTTCATAAAGGTCAGCAATAACATGCTTATTCTTTTTGCACTTTCTAAAGCTATCCTAAATACTGAGAACTCAAAATGTGAATAGAGATCAGACTTTCTTCTTTCGTCTTGGATAATTTTTTAGTAGTGCTGGTTTAGAACCATGTAGGGTTTTTTATTAACTGAATATGTCTACCTTTAAAAATATGTTTTGTTCTTTCTATGATTTCCTTGTTTAGGAGCCAAAACAAACTGAGAAGGCATGACCAAATCAGCTTTCTTGCTGATAAGTTCAACTTTTCTGCTGTTTAGCATGATAAAAGAACTAATAAATAATATTTGCTTGTACTAAAATTGAAAGGGAAATAGAAGTTCAAATACAATTATAAATTCAGCCATGTTCCTAGCTATCCAGTACCTCTGTACACTGAACAATATGACACTGTGTGTTAAAGCATACATATAGTTTTTCATTTCTGAGACTGAAACTGAATCTGGCTTAAGAAACTGCAATACTGAATCAGCCCAAAGGTTGTGTTAACATGGTCTCTTAAAACAGCCAAGAGTGGATGCTCAGAAGGAAGAATGTAAGAACAGGGCATGCTGACAGAAACTTCTGCAGTTTCTTGTCTGCCTACAACACCTTGTAGTTGCATCCTGCTAATGCCTTTACACATTGCTGACTGTAAGCAAAAGGAGAGATTTAGGAATATCACCTGTTCTAAAAGTTCAGCAAACTCCTTAAAATGTTTAATTCTGGATGGGATTCTTGTTGCATCATTTTCTCTGGCATTTTTATTGCTGCTTCAGGTATGTCAAACTGAACACTTTCTTTTTAAACAGGAAAAGGAGTCTGTTTTGAACAATCTTGCCAAAAAAGCCAAATTGACAGAAGACATGTTTAACAAGGTTCCAGGAATTCACTGCAATCCACTTCAAGGTGCTATGTATGCTTTCCCACGGATCTTTATCCCTTCCAAAGCCATTGAGGAAGCAAAGGTCAGTCATCATTTTTCCCCAGTCCATTTTAACCTTCACACATTTATGCCTGCCACTTAGAATGGATCATCAAATCACAGAATGGTTTGGGTTGGAAGGGACCTTTATCATTATCTAGTTCCAACTGCCCTGCTACAGGCAGGGACACCTCCCTCCAGACCAGGCTGCTCAAAGCCCCATCCATCCTGGCCTTGAATGCTTTCCATCTGGGCAACCTAATCAAGTATCTCAGCACCCTCACAGTAAAGAATTTCTTCCTAACATCTAGTTTAAATCTACCCATGAAGATGTACTCATATTTGGGTCAGAAAGCTAAATGACAAGCCTTTTTGTTCCTAGCTGGAGCTCTGTCATCCAATATGTTATACTCATTTTTTTTAAAGGGAATTATAACTACATAGCTGAGGACAAAAACAGGGCTCTTTTTCAGCTCATTCTGTGACAAGATATATAATTGTATGCATTTAAGAACTTTCATAGTATTAATCAGGGGACTTTCTAAGTCAGCAGATAACGGAAGGGAAAAAATAGAAACTGCTAATGAAACTGGAACACACAGCTCAAATTCATTTAATCTTGTCTGATGTCAGTGGCTTATATTTTTCTAAGTACAATTTTGAGACTTCTGACCCAAAGTTACAAACCAGTGAAGGAGTAAAATAAAAATATATTAAAACTTTCTTTTGAAGCAAATATTTTCTGTAGGTTCTTCATCCTTTCCCCTCCATGAACTACTGTTACTTAATTCCTAGCATGAATTGTACTAATAGGAATTGTCATTCATCTATTTAGTAAAGAGAATAAGAAACTATTACTGAAAGAAAAGGTTTCAGAAAAAAAAAAGCACTTGTGAAATCATATGTATTTGGGATATTTTGACTTTGATAATTAATTTATAAGCATCTAATTCCCTTAGGCTCATAAAATGGCACCTGACATGTTCTATTGCATGAAACTTCTGGAAGAGACTGGAATCTGTGTTGTACCTGGAAGTGGATTTGGCCAAAGAGAAGGAACCTACCATTTCAGGTGCAGTTTCTGATTAAAATGAAATGAACCGTAATAAGCTGAGTATCACCTCAGTACTTTCTTTTCTGATTAGATATAAGGACTTTTATTCAAACATATATTGTCTCACTCTCTGTTGGACATTTTCTATGGCTGAGCAGCTGGGGCAACGTCCTGATCTTCTATTTTCTCCTTCTGATTCAGGTGTTCTTCCCTGCTTGCTGACATAGTTTTATTCTATTTTTATACACTGACATTTGAAATTCTTCTCTGCAAATACAAACAGTAATTATAGCTTATGCTGTAAAGTTGGCTAGGGTGTTTATAGCACTGCCCTGCTTTCTTCTGGGCACAGCAGAATTAAATAGTGTTTCCTTAAAGAGAAGTCAAGTGAAAGATGCAGTATCTTCCCCTACCAATCTGCTCCTTATACATGCGTAATTACTTTTAGTTTACTGAAACATGAAGTTAGACTACATCTTTTAATACCAAAACTGTGAACATAAGCTCCATTGCTTGCTTTTGCTTCCAACAAACAGCATTTTATTACAGCCAAGCCACTAACAGCTTTAGTTTAGTTTAATCTTGTTTGGTCTGAAGTAATGAAGGCACCTTTAGCTATAGTAGTTCTGCTAGCTGTGGCCCAGGGGAAAGTTAACATCTGTAGAGTGATCACATTGGTTTGTTTTGAAGATAACGTCCTTTTCTTTTTATTATTTTTCTAAATATTATTTTTCAGAATTACCATCCTTCCTCAAATAGACAAGCTGAAGATCCTGCTGGAGAAAGTGAAAGACTTCCACATACAGTTTCTTGAAAAATATGCATGAAACTGCTGTGGCTTTTTCCTCCATCTCCTCCCCTTCAAGGTGAATGCTGGGAGTGAACAAAGATGTGCTGAGAATGTGCTGTTCATCTAATTAAACTAAACTCATAATAGATAGAATCTATCTCAGATACAGCTACGACTTGGTTGAATTTAATGTCTGGTAATATGCGACATTGTAGCACCAACTTCTGTTTTTTTTCAGAGAAGGGGAAAATGTGAAGAAAGCTGTGGAAGAAAGAGGTAGTAAATGATTTTGTGCCTTGGTTGGAAGGTATTTTCTTGAGCTTTTTACTCACTAGGTTGGGGAAGGGAGTTGGTCATGAAACTTACTACTGTTATTTGTTCTTTGTTTCAAGACAGAAATACTCAGAACTATTGTTTAGATTGGAACTAGGAACATGATTTCCATTTAAAACTCTCAGCAAAAGCCTTCTACAAGGGACTAGTGTGTTTGTTTGTTTTTTAAGAACAAAGTGTCCTCTGAATCTGACTAAACACCTAAGTACAACAATGTGCTCGCTGGAAGAAAATCACTGGCAGATATGTGTAGATACCTTTGAACTTTTGTTAAAAAGAAATTCTGCCATCACAACATAATCTGAGCAGAATATACAGTTTTGATCAAAGGGGTGAACAAGGTGTCTGTTCTAACCCTGTTTTTGTGAAACTGAAACATGATGAGGAACATTAGCTTCTTGCTCATATGCTGCTGGGCACATTAACCCAGCATAAGATGAGAGCATTGAATACGTATTCTCATAATTCCATGAGTCTCTTTGACTCACTTCTTTTATATACATGGAACATAAGTTACTGTCTCAAAGCATATATGAGTACTGTGAATGCTTTCAAAGAGGGCAAAATAAAACACTATTTCAGAATCACTTTATCTGTAGAGAACATTTGTTTGAAACCACATCATTGCAAGACCCATTAGCTGGCTAAAATACAGCTTGAATTGTCAAGGACTAACAAATGTTGTTCTCAGAAGAAATGCTTGGGGGCGGCTTCTAATGAAAGAGAAGGTATTCACAGGGACATGTCTTGCACCTAGCAAAAAGCTAACTATAGTACAACTCATCTTAAATCCTCCACAGTCATACTGCTGGCTGAATGAGCCTGGGTTCTTATTAAAACCCAGCTAAAGCGGGTCACTATCTAGGAGAAAAGTGGTATTAATTACTGCACTAATCTATGCTAGTTCCAGATGGCTTCAGTTTGTCTAGAGCTGGAGCAGGGACACCTTTGGCCAGTGCTGATGCTGTACTGAAGAAATGTAGCTTCCAGTATTCAGCCATGAAAGCATTACAGTTTGTCAGGCTTAGGCTCAGCATTCTACCAAGTTAATTCATCAGTTTCTCATTTCATCCAGTCATTATCTTATTACTATTTAGACTAAATTCATTTTAATGTCTAATAGCACTTTGTTAGGCTGCCTTTAGAGCTGCTTCAGCATCCTGTGCTGATCCAGGATATAAAGCCAAGGGCTAAAATGTCACCGCATGGATAAAGGATGTGCCAGTCTTTTACATGTGGAAGATGTTGCCAATACCTGTCCTTCCAACAGCAGCTACCAGGCTGTGATGTGTGTGGGCAGCTGCTGTCCTTCTCACTGTTTCTCACAAAAGCCTGCAAGGAAGAACTTGTCACTTCTCAATCATTTGCCAGTGAATAGCGATTCATAAAGGAAATGCTGCTACACAAAGGTACTATGGAGGCTGGAGAAAAAAAAAAACACTTTATGAAAGGAATTTTTATGGAGAAATAGATTTCTGTAAGGAAAGCAGACTGGGAAGAGATATGTTGCTACTATCCATTGATAAATGCAACCTTTTACCCATTAGCACTCTCCATTTGGCATCCTCAATATGCACTAATAAAACAAATATAGAAGCCTAAACTGCAGGAAGTGGACACAATGTTGATTTAAAAATAAGACAAGCAGCGCTTTCCTTCTCTATACATGTGTCTAAAGCAGATCTGGCTTTGAACTTGCAGTGTGATGTAGATTGAAGCTAAGATCTAACAATGGGAGTTGGAAGATTTTTTATATTTTTGTAACTCTAGATTTTTCATAGGATAGCATTTGTAATCTAAGAGGTCGACAGATTTTATATTTGCCTTTGCACCTGATGCTTCTGGAAAAAGGTAAAGGTTTACAAGTTTCTAATGATACTTTCCAGGTGTCAAAGGCTTTCTGTTTTATGCCAGGGCAGCAATTCTTACACTTTTAAATCAAAGCAGAACGGCATAAACAGACTTTTCTAAACATTCTATGACGGTGCCTTTTACATTTCCGAGGTGAGGAGGGATAACACTTTGTTGGCGACGCATCAGCCGGAAAGGCGGTGATGTCCGCTGCCCACCCGCAGCGTCTGTACCGTGATGGGGGAATGTGCGTTTTTGCGGACTAATCCCGTAAAGCTGAAAAAGGAGGTTTCTTTTCAATGTCTTTTAAACCTTTGATTAATAACAGACAATCCTTACTCCGGAATGCATGCTTCTAGGTTGGATTTTCTTACAGGTGCTCCTTGTAACGGCACTTAAATGTATGAGACTTCCAAATAATAAAGCACATATCAAACTAAAGAGCGGTACTTCTCCATGTCCCGCGTCACTGACACAACGCCGCAGGGGCTGTGACGCGGCGCTCAACTTCACGACGAACACTAGTCCTCCACTCACTCAGCGCTGCACTCGCGGTGCTCCGACCCACGAGGGAGTGCTCCGACCCACGGGGCTGTGCTCGCCCCCCCAGCACCCAGCTGACCCCCCCCGCCGCCCGGCCGCAACTCACCCGTCGGACGGAGCGCGGTCGGCAGCGCCGCCTTCAGACGATTCTCGCAGCCCGGGGGTGTGTCCGCCCGGGGCCGGGATGGAGGCGGAGGGAGGGGAAGGGAAGGTCGGGGAGGGGGGGGGGGGGGGTGGAAAGCCCCCGCCCGTACAAAAGCCTCCGGGCGGAAGCGGCGCTCCCGTCGCGCGGGGTGGCAGCCATGCCCTCGAGGAAGGCCCCGGCCAAGCGGCGCAGCACCGACTCGGGCGTGGAGCGCGACCGCGGGGCCCTCACTCAGGAAAAGAAGGATCAGCGCATCGCGCTCTTCCTCAGCGACTTCGACCAGCAGGGTAGGGCCGGCCGTCCCGCGCCGGGCTCCGTGAGGCGGCAGTGCCGGCCCAGCGCGCCCGGCAAGGAGGGGCCCGGGGCTGCGGCGGGTCAGGGGCTGCGCGGCGCCACCGCTCCGCTAGGGGGCGCTGTGGCGGGCGGCGGAGCGGCCGTGGATTTCCTTGGAGGCGCGGAACGCGTGTGCCGATAAACGCCCGTTGTGTTTACAGCCAAGGAAAGTATCCGGGAAATGAAGAAAGAGCTCGATTTGCTCTTGCAAATCGCTGAGAAAGCGTTCATGGTGGAGCTGCTGAAGATGCCGACTGCCATCAGGAAGATGAAACGAAAGGATTTGCTTAGTAAGTGCGGGTGGACGCGGTGTTTAGTACCGCTGAGCAGAGGAGAACCAGGCAAAATCAAACCGAAGATGCTGAGATCTTGAGTTTACTGTAAGCCTTTGCAGAGGGTGTGTTTAGGGCCTTCCTTGAAAACCGCTACCTAAAAGCACTTTGCTTCCAGCATTGCAGAGCACTGCTTTTAACCCAGGCCGAGTGCCACGCCTGAACTTGGTATTCTTTTACAGATGAAACATACTGAAATGGCCCAAGATGTTTCTTTATCGTTGTTTTGCAACCTGGCCGTCCTAAGAGATTTGCTAGCTAAGGTTAACTATTTAGGCAACTGCAATTCTGAATTACATGCTCATTTTCATAGTCTGTAAGAACCTGCGGGTAACAATTATGCAAGCAACAGTATGTAAACAAGCTGTGCTTTCTTATGTCACAGATTTGCAAGAAGGGGAGGAGGTGGCCCTTGCTGCTGCAGCGGTGTGTATTTTTAACTTTATCACAGCTTACAGACCAGAAACTTTTCTCTCTGCTGTAAAGACTTCAGAAAAATGACTTATTTACTTGTCTGTTTAAAAAGAAGATGATATAAAAAGGCTGTCTGGACAGCCAGCCATGGTGCACTCATGAACAGTACCTAAAGGTTTATGGCCATCTGCAGGGACAAGTACAGATGTGTCTGAAGAATAAACTGCTGTTCAGCCGTTTCTGTCACCTTCTTCCACACCTTATTGATTTATTGCTTTCTGTAAGATAAATTTTATCTGTTGAGCAAAAAATAGTGACTTAACCTTTTTGGATAAATACTTTTCAGACCGACTGTACTCTAGAAGATGTACCAAATCCAAAGCTGACAAGGACCAACAGCAAAAAAGGCAAGCAGCTCTGTTATGTAGCTTTGCTCTTAAATTTTCTCTTTGTTGTGGTTTAAGCAGAATGTTTGCAAATTGAATGTTATCTGGGAGAACTTCAGAGGGAATTGTGTAACTAAAAGTATAAGGATCATGCGCTGTGCTACTGCTCAAGTGCTCCAAAACATGAGATAAGAGTTCCTGCCCTTTAGATTTACCACTGCAAATGGTGAGAGGAGACAGATTTAAGTGACTTAATACAGCAGAGCACTGGTAACAGAAGAGCTCAGAATGTTACAGACTATGCTTTGACTTCCTGTCCTCTAAGGTTTGTGAAGAAAATACCACTCATCTTAATAGTCCCAACTATGCCATAAGAGTGACATTATTACTTCGTTGTAGTTCTATCTGGGAATTACAGGGTTATCTAGTGCCTTTTAACAATTCACTGTGTCACCTTGTCTGTAACAAAGTTTGCTTTGAACTCTGTCCCAGGCGAGTGATCATCACATAGCAGAACTGATAGGTAACTATGGGTGGGGAAACAGCTATCAGACAAAAGTTTGAAGTGGTTTATGCTCTCTGTGAGATATTTTTTCTTTTCTTTCTCATGTACTTATAGTTAAGGTAACTACGATTGTTGAATATGAAGATGCCAAGTATACATCTGCAAAGAAAATACCTAAAAAAGTAAGTTTATTCTAAACAGTGAATGAGTTTAACCAGTTCTTACCTGCTGTGAATGAAACCTGCTACATCCTTTTCCAGGCAGGCCAATAGCCTGTTGTTTGTTTGAACAATAAACTATTTTAAATTCAACTTATTTTCCATTAAGCAAGGCTAATCTGCATGGTAAATGAACTTAAAATGTTATCCACTCTCCATGTAACACATTCACACAGGATTGCAAGTACTCAAGTAGTCATTCTTTCCTGATTTGCCACTGAGTCTTAATGTTTTGAGGAACCATTTGAAACATTTTTTAGTACTCAATTTTGTGTTAAAAATCGATATTTTTTTCTATGTTTGGGTGACTTATGCATCTTATCCACATTAACCTGTAAAGCAGAGCACAGGTATATTAATTCTACCACCTCAGTCCATTGCAATACAGCGCCTCAGCCAAACTGGGGTATGTGCCAGGATGACTCAGCAAAGACAAAATCTGTATGTGGAGTCACAGGTCTTAATTACAAGGCTTTGTACTGGATAGGTGTATGTTAGAATAGCTGTTGTTTGTGTTTGTTCATACTGAAGTTCACTACAGATTGACATCAAAAAGCTTGAAGTGTGTATTTGCAGTTTCTAAAATACATAGAACAGTTAAGCCCCATAGCACTGATTTTAACTGTTCTGTTTGAATAGGGAATTCTTACAGAGTTTTTTTTTCCTGAAAGTATCTATCATGTATCTGTTACGTTGCCTTAAAATGCCACTTTTGTAAACTACAGCCTATGCATGTTCCCAGGTGTCCAAATCAAAATCACTGGTTTCGTTGAGCTCCGGTTTAAATAGCAAACTGAACAGCCTTTCTAGGTAAGTCTGACCTTTAGTATATAACTTAAAGTGGTAAATAATGCATAGAATTATTTTCAAATAAAGCAGCTGAAATTTGAGCCTGATTAAAGCTCTGATCAAGATACCCTCCATCACCTGCATCAGGCGTACTGTGGTGATGTGAACCGTTAACAAAAAAGCACTTGTGGCTGACAGAAAGATGAAGTTCTCTCACCAAATGCTGCACAGTTCTCAGTCTGTTACCTGTACATACGACCAGACAGTACTTCATGGCAGAGGGAACATAAAGGAAACATCTTTGTTGCTTATTATGAGTAATGAACTGTTGTGTAATTTTGCCCTTAGACGTAGCAGAAAGGAAGTTATCATTAGCAGGGAAATAGATGCTTGCAAAAACACCTTCATGCTACTTACCAATGCACCATAGTTAAGTCTCACCATAAAATCTAATGAATTAAAATAAATGAATAAAAATCAGCTGCATGAAAAAGCTTTTTGAGAAGTTCCAGTGTACCTACCTGAACCCAGGAGCACTTATTTGGGTGCATTCAAATTCGGTTCAGAGAGGAACAACTGAAATAATACCAGTGTTTAGCATGCCTAAAAGAAATCAAAGCCTTAGCCACATACAATGATTTTCTTGAATTGGCATTTTAGAGTTTCTGTCCTGATGAAATCAAACTACAGGAGGTTGCTTTGCCTGAGAAGTCCAGCTTTTCAGGTTTTGAAGGCTGCATTTATTCGAGTACAGTAACGGTGGGCATTCTGTCATCAAAATTTCTGTGAACCAAGTTAAAGCCCAACTTCCCAAGATAATCTCTGTACATTGAAACAAAGTCGTAGGTGATCCCATAATTATCCCCACGTCAGATACTGCAGCTGTCCCTTACCTACTAATATGACTAAACCTTTCATTTCCGTTAGCTTCCAGCATATCTCAGAATCTATTTAAGGAGGGCTTTCTCACTGTATATAAACTAGATATGTTATGGAATGCTTTTAACATTCTCTAATTCACCATTCATTTTCTTCTAGGCTAAAACTCATACAATAGAAGTAGATGAAGAGGCAATTAAAACAAATCACTACTTTCATTTTTAGGTCTGTTTACTCTTCAAGTGTGAATGAAGCTGTTAAGACTCTTGCCTCTGACTGCAGTGCCATAAATTTCAAAGCCACGCCAAAAACATCTAAAAGGTAAGGAGCACCAAGACACTGTGTATCAATCTGGATTTAATAGGTCTTCATGCTCTGCCATTAAACTTGGTAGTGGGGGTGCAAAGCAGTCACACCTCCTGCTTTGAGTGTGGGTGTTAGCGTGTTTTCATGGAGGTACAGGATGCAGTGCCATAACTAAGCCATTACTTTCTTTAAAAAATATATATATATATCTCAACAAACACTAATAGAGTCTAAGTTCCACTCCTTTCCTCTGTTGTTTAAAGGTATAGTTTACAATTTAAACTACCTCCTCAGAGCCTATGCTTGATTAAAATGTGACCAGTATGCCTATGTTTAAAAAAAATAAAATCGGTTATTTCCTTTCGCAGCAGTTCAGGTTTTCAGTTATCATTTTCCATAAGCAACAGTTTAGTTTTGGCAGAAGTCAGCAGCTGAAATAGTAAGAGTAGGGGGAAGAGAGGAGGGAAGGGTATAAGATCTTGATATAACTATCTGGGTCATGAGTCCAGTGTGTTTCCTAGTTTCACCTTGCTTTACTACAAATGTCAGAGGCTTATTGCCACACAGAAAACATCTAAATCCTGCCTTACAAAAAAAAGTGAAGGAATGTTGTATGTATGGCATTCTCTGTATCTTTGAGAGGTAGCAGCTTCAGAATGTCTTGCTATCTCCCTCTGAAGTGGGCAGATACAGTGCAAGTCTTATCTTAAGCCCCGAGGCACACAGTTTCCTCTTTCCAAAACTGTTCTGTCTCTGTTCGCATAAGAGAGTGGACGTTCTTGTTACTGAGAGGCCCAAATGTCAGCTTGCTCACTGGCCTGTAACACAGGCATTAGAAGTTGCTGCAGTTTCATGGTCAAGAAATATTACTTAGTGCTAGTAAATGCTGCTGGAGGATTAGATTTCCTGCAGTCCTCTGGCAGCATTGAAAGAGGTAAACAAGATGGCTTTTTCCTTAGGAATGTTTGCTACAAAAATCTGCAGAATATAGGAAGCTAATCTTTATAGTAACATTTTACTTGTGTTCTAGTGCTGGACTACAACAAGCTGCCTCAAGAACCATACCTACCACTGAAAGAGTTCAAGGCATGATACTAAGAAGTAAATCAGTACCCCAGCATAAAACTGTTCCATTTGTAAACATACCCTTGGCTGATGGACAGGTATCAAACTCTCCCTTTAAAAAAAAAACAGTAGTTCAACTGTTAACAGTCTAATACAAATAGCTCTCGCTGTCCCTATGTGAGCTGCTAAACAAAAGGAAGAACGGTTAGTAATGTTTTGCAGTGTAGCAGGGCAGTATATGTCTTTCAGAGAAGCTGTGCAAATATAAATGTTCCGAGTAGTTTATAAAACTATTTCTCTTCATGTTTTTAGACACTCTGTATGGCTGGTGGAGACCTCCGTAACATTGATGTTCAACTACTAAATCAAGATACAGTACAGCATATTCATAACCTAGTGGTAAGCCCAGACCAGTAGATTGCATGTAAACATTCCAACCCATAGTCCTACATTTTCATGTGAGATAAATGTTATGGATGCTAATTCTAATGGTGTATTTCTCCTGAGGTTAAGCCTAAGTTGGCTGTCAGAAGTTGGGAGGAGAAAGAGGGTGAGGGTGGAACAGGGAGGGGACAACTGCCATGTACAGATAAAGGTGTTGAAGAGTATTTAGAGAAACACTTACAGTTCAGTAATTGCCTGAAGAAGAGAAACACAAGCTTTTCCTCCTAGTTGCTCTGGTGTGCAAATTGCTGTACTTATCCCAGTCACAAAAGCCTACAAAGTTACAGCTAAGTTTCAGTTCCTGTTAAAATCTGTTCATTGTTGAATGAAATCTGTGTCCATTGTTGAATAAGAACTAATGTTAATTCTCTCCTGTATTTGAATACTTACTAATTCTGGCTCAAGGAAGTAAATTGTTTTGAAGGAGAATAAAGTTGAACAAAACTTTGTAGCACATACTGCCTGACATTCCTACAGTCCAAGCATACCTTGAGCTTCTGGATGAATTAATCTGTAGCAGTAGATATCTAGACGATGAGTGATGTTAATCAGATGGAAGTATTTGAATGTAGCTGTAATAAGTTACACGTAAGGTGTGGAAGTCCAATTTTTAAGTGTCTGTAAGCAGAGAGCAGGGGTGTACTTCCTGTATGTTCAGCAACTAATTTTTCTATTATAAGCCGTGCTTTGTAGCTTGAACTAAAATGAGTTTTCTTCATCCTTAGAGTGAGCTGACTGTATTATGTGGAAAGGCTACTGCTAAGTGAAGTTAATGGAAGTGTCTGGTGACAACAGAATATTCATGACTGCTCCTACTTTCCTCCTCTCAAGTGTCCAGAGAATATCTACAATGACTTAATAAAGCTGTATGCTACTGAATAAAATTTTTTTTTACATAAAAGCTTACAATTTGATCCATGCATTAATTTCTCCTTATTTCTGTAAAGCACGCAAACAAAACAGTATCACTTTTCCAGCCTTGTACAAGCCTTTGAGCTGGCATCTTAGCTCAGTTCACAGTAAAATGAAAAGTAATACCTTGATGTAGCAAACAAGATTTAAGGTCTACCTGATATTTCTACACAAGTAGGAAGCTACTTAATATTACAGTTTACATTGTTTCTGGTATGCATGGGAGAACTGCTATTTTACTTTTGGTTTGCTGTTACTATTCATGTTTGGTAGTCCCTGCAGCTGTCTCAGAGACCTTAGTTAAGCCTTAAAGCTGAAGTGCAAGCTTTTCATTTCAGTAGAAATTTAAGATCAGCAAATTAGTTTTCTGGTAACAGATATAAATCTCACACAGACATAAACTAAATTATTTCCAATCTTGTGATATAACTTACAAGATGGCAGGTACTAACACAGATTTCCTCTGGAACTTCTTTTTGAGTAACTGGTAGCAAAGGCTTTTGACACTTATTTGAGTAAAAGATGACTATCATTGCTTTTTAACTTGAGGATACTCCTGGGTTTTAGTCTGCTAGGAATGATTTCAGTGTTTTCACTGTGATAAGACAGTGGGAACAACTTACACTTTAAAAACTTTAAGCATAGATTCTCTTTTAACAGTTTTTCTTCTGTCTCTGCAAACTTCTAAACCTTAATTCACTTGTTTAAGTTGCAAGTTTCAACTAAGGAAAAGGAGCACTTTCTAGGACATGGAAGACAAAACTGGTCAAAAACATGTAAGTTAAGGCCAACTTATTTAAGAATAATCTTATTCTCACATGATAAAAAATAGATAAGCTTCTCTTTCAAATAATACATTAAGAATTTACAAAACATTCTACATTTAGAAGCCAGTCATTATACTACCCAATTACAACTACGTTTATCTGAATTAACCTCAATTGATGAGAGCATCACAGCAACTTGGTAACAGCTTTGAATATTGAAGACAAACTGGTATTTCAACATGATTAACTTTTCCCTCCTGTACTACACTCATGCATATACCATTGCAAGGCAGTACTAAAACCTGAATGCGTGATGGCAGAATTCTGCAATTTCTGGAAAAAGTAAAATGTTGAATGTAACTTTGAAAAACAATACAGTACACAGCTGTGGATCTTGGAGAAGTTTAGGTAGGAAGGTAGTGGTATCTATTACAAAACTAGCTCTTGTTTTATCAGGCCTGCTTCAGTTGAAGTATCTAATGAATTTTAACTTAGCCTTTCCTTCACACACACGAAGTCCGTTAATAAGAGCTAGGAAAGTGTTTCTGGGCCCTGTCACTGGCCAAATTCACAGCAGGACTTAATTAATACTTTTATCACCAACATGGGAGCTACACCAAAGACTCAATTACTCTGTAATACTACCTCTGACTTACATGTCACACTGAACCATTTATTACGAAGAACACACAAGCCATGTTTCTTTCATTTTTCATAGGACAATCACATTGGCCTCTTTAAAGTATCTAGCTACAGTGAAGCAATAAAGTTTAGTAATAAACTGAACAATGTGACTGAGGTATTATATTACTTCCAAGTTTAGTACTGAAGCTAAATCCATATAGCTTTAAAATTTATGTATGGCTTTTATTACACTAAAACTCTGCAGAACTGAAAAGGAGATGTGTAGAATAAAGGTGATTCTGGAAATATGGTCAGA
Source organism: Cyrtonyx montezumae (assembly GCF_038088225.1). Taxonomy (NCBI): domain Eukaryota; kingdom Metazoa; phylum Chordata; class Aves; order Galliformes; family Odontophoridae; genus Cyrtonyx; species Cyrtonyx montezumae. The sequence continues at coordinate 9,413,773 of NW_027071903.1, forward strand.
CTGTACTGTCAGGAGCCTAACTTAAATAAATGGATCTTGACTAATCCATACTGCATATCATGTTCAAATCTACATCCTCCCCCCCCCTCAATATGCTATCTAAAAAGTACAGTGAATCCCTCCTTCTCCTCTCTCCTTCCCTACTCCAGCCCTCTCCAATAATTAAAAAAAAGTAATGTAAACCCATACTTCTTGGTGAAACACATCAGAAGGATCACTATGTAACTATGACTTCATGCAAAGCCAAGCTGAAGTTTTCTAAGTGAAAACAAAGCTTCACTAGATGATCTGCAATAGTATAAATCAATACATAAGTACCAGCCAAACAGTGTTTATTCTTGCTTCAGTTTAAAACCCACATTTAGCAACGATCCTATGCCATCACCTACCCAAGTACATGGAAAGCTTTGGAGCATCTCTCTCCCACCTTACTCATGGTGAAGTTAACAATCATCTGACAATCATCATTTAGTCAATAACAATCATCTATTAAGTCACACTTGGGATTTGTAAAGAAAAGTAGGAGTATCATTCAATTCCTAGTCAATGGGGGAGAGAAACTACACTGTAAAAACTGGTGAAGAGCAACCCACAGTTTCCTAACACTGTAACAAAATAAGATAGCCCTACCTGATAATAGGACTGAAACAGGGAAAATTAAAGGTGTCAATAGTTAGAAAAGAATTCAAACTACTAAAAACTAAAAAAATTGACAACATTTAGTATGCTTTGAGGTCAAAAATATTTGTCAAGTACAACACTAACCTCCATCTCTTTACAAACTATGTTAATGCAGTCACAAGTTGCACGTTTATTTTTTAAAGACACTTAGCATGGGATTTAATCATTTCAGATGTTTGTAACTTTTTGATGTCAGTCTGAAATCTCTGTACTTTATATAAAGGGGACATGGCTGTGGCCTTCCCCTACCCAAACAGTTGCATCACTGCTCAAGAAAAGATTTATACACAGCACACAGTTCTTAAACTGCAAGCTGGTCTTAAAGGAGCTTCAGCCTCCCTGTTTTTATGTGTACACCTCTCTAAGTCAGTTGGTCAGAACCACTGCAAAAGTAAAAGTTACAAGGCAAAAAGAAATATATTATACACCAACTGCTTTTATTTATTTCAGAAACCGTTCACAAGATGGTAGAAAAAACTTACAACCACTTCTAATTTAGTCTTCCATTGTTCCCAGTCAGCTCTAAACCCATTATGTGCAAAGCCCATTTACCATGCATCTAGATGACAGATACAGGCTATGAAATTCTTTATTCTACTTGTAGCAGCTTATGCAGGTGCAGCCAAATACCAAGCCTCAGGACAAATTGTACACAAACTTTACAATGTAGAATTTGAATTTAAAATATGGAACTTAAAATCTACACAAAACTGGTAAAAATCAAGCACAGATACGAGGACAAACTTAAAACCCATGTGAAAAGGAGTCTCGTCTTCCTTTCAAGTGCTTTATTCTGCTACACAGTCAAAATGAAGATGTAAGCTTTGTGGTTAGTTTAAATTACACTCTGTAGATACTATAGACCAATTTAAAAGTTACACATACAGCAATAGATGTCCATTGGTTCATCTGGATTACTTATACAATCCAGTCGGATTGTTGAAAACAAGTCAGGCAAAATTTGAAAGAAAATCCTTGTGCAACTTTTTAGACAAATGTTTACTGATGGGCACACTGTACCCCAGGTCCATGATGGCTGCTTTCTTCATCAGAACTATCATTATAGGCTTCACGTCTCTGGCCACCACCTGAACCACGAGTGGTATCAAATTCCTGAAGATCTACCTCTTCTGCATCACCAATTACATTAGGAAATTCTGGTCTAGCAGGCAGAAGATCTTCAAGTTCCTGCCCCAAAAAAAAGAAATGCATTCAGTGCTGCATCTCCAACTCCTAAATACAGTGATGACTTCCCTACACCTTCAGGACTCCTCTTTGGAGCAAGTTTGGCAAGGAAACCTAAACTGGTGTAAGCCCTCAAGTGCACAACTTACTACATGGTCACAGTTAAGATTCTTCCTTCCATTCTTCTCTATCAAAATCCACAGTTCTTAAAAAAACAGGTTCCAGAAACCTGTATTTCAGTAAGTATTTTCAAGTTACAAGTTACCTATGGACAGTGTTAATGGAACAATTTAATTGTACTTCAAATTTAAGCATTACAGAGCAAGCACAGGGGGGCTAATATACAAGCACCTTGCATACACTATCCAGTAAGACTGCCAAAGTTGTGTGTGAAAGACTACTTACTGAAAGCTTCTCTGGGCTAATCCAGTTATTCTCAGGAAACTGAACATCAAATTTAATGTAAAGATCCCCCTTCTCAAAAGGATTGCGATACTGTGGCATTCCTTCACCTCTGACTACACGGACACAACCTGTAAGGATAAGAAATAATCTGTAGAATGCTACTTTAGAAGAGCCTTCCCCTATCCAATTCTCTAGCCTGGGTTCAGGTAAAAGCACAGCAAGAATGGAATTATATGTTCAAGAACAACAAAAGCACAGTCAAAGGAGTCCTTATCTCTTCAAGCTTACCTGGTTCAATTACTTTTCCAGGAGGATATTTAACCACAATTTGACGCCCATCCAGGTGCTTAAATGTGAACTGGAATCCACACAGTGCTTCAACAAGTCCTATCTTGTGCGTCATATGCAAATCATTTCCATCCCTTTGGAACACCTGAAAAACAGAAACAGGAGGTATCCTTTCCAGTACTACAATCCTATCCTCACAACACTAATTATTTAGTTTATTATTGTATCTAAAACTTCATGTAAGAGCTAGCTTAACACACTTTGGAAGTTTGTGCCTTACAAACGTCATACAAGGTAACACAAACCACACTACAACCCAAGATAAAAGGTAGCCTGTAAAAATTAGGCTATAAACAAAAACCTCAGGATTGTTTGACACTACTTCCCCCATATCATGGTAAATAAATAAATAAATCACATTTACTGTAGTTGCACATATTTCCTTCAGCTAGCCACCTCCAGAGCAGGGGTTTGATCAATAAGTCCATGGCTATCTTCAGAGATCTTTAAGCCATACCACTTTGGATTTTTAATCAGAATACACAAGTTTGTCCACTGGTAGGCTGCCAAAAGCATTACTTCTTATACTTTCTTTTCCACTTCAAGGAAGATTTTAAGAACACACAAAAGCTTCACTGAATACCAGTCTAGTTGTACTCACTAGGACACAAGGTTTCGGTATTTTTCAGAATAGTTAATGCTGTAAAACCAAATACAGTTCATTAAAATACTAAGATAGAAATGATATCTACCATACGGATTTCTGTGCAGCTATGCACATTTTGTATGTGTACAGTGATGTTCCTTAACAACAAGAAATAAATAAATAACTATGATGCTGTGTTTCACCCTGTATGACCGTAGGAGAATACATGTCCCTATACATCAGTCTTGACAAAACAGCTGTCCTCAGCACAGCACTGAAAAGCTTACAAATTTTCAGATTCTTAATAGCTGATAAGAACTTAGAAATTTGTACCTAACACAATTCTTTGAGCCAACAGAACGCTTTTTTTTATACCATCATTCCACTCAACAGTTTTTAAAGCACAAAGTTTTTCTTATTCCTTCATAGTAATAACTGGGCTTTTTCAGATAAAACATTAAAAAAAAAGTCACCCCAACTTTCCCTCAACAGAGGTTTAGGGGAGAAAAAGGTCATTTGCAATGTTTAACTCAGAAATGCAATGTGTATACACTAGAAAATAAGCACGAATCTTTAAAAATAGTATCAAATCTTGTTTCTTAGTGTTTGTTATATGAACTAGTTATAATATCAGTATTCTGTGTGTTAGATCTCCAGATCCCAACAGAAGCAGACGCAGAAAGCACCATCTCTGCAGTCTAGTAAGAGTTCCCTGCCATGTCACAGGGCATTAATAAAATCAACACTTTGCATTGTTAGTGCCACAAGCAAAGTAGATTGAAGTTAATACCTTGAACAGCTCTTCAGAGTGACTCAATCTAGCAAAGTCATCGTGAGCTTACTTGAGAAAATGTATGCTCATCAGCATGAAGTAGCACCAAAATCTGCATGTCCTATGGCTACAGGCTTGCAACTAAAGGCTCACAAATAAAGCTGTATTACTTGCTACTTGATCTACTAAAAGCTATTTACCATCTCCCCCCAAAGGTGCAACTATATGAATTATTTCAAAGTAAGCAGCCATTTACATCACTTAAATATTAAAAGATTGTATCAAATTGCATTTAAAATATAAACTCAAAAGTATTACCTCATTCTCCTTTTCTTGGAGTAAGAGGACAATATCACCTGGTTCCACACCTGGAGCCTGATCTGCTTCTCCACTGAATGTAATTCTCTGCCCATGTTTCATGCCTTTGTCTACATGGACTTCAAGTATTTTTACCTCTTTGATCACCTTTTTCCCTTCACATTTTTTACAGCGGTCTTTTTCATTAATTACTTCACCTAAAGACACAAGTTTTCAGTTCAGAGATTTACACAATTCTATACAATTCTGAAGGGCAAAAAAGCTATTTTGAAGTAAGTTGAATAACATATGCAACAGAGACAGTTATTTGGATGTTGCTTTATGCATTTATCACAAGAAGAAAGCCATGTTCAACTTACACTACTTGAGAGAAGGGGAAGAAAAACACAAAGACATGTAAGCTTCTAAGCTGTCTTATCAAGAATCTTCAAAAGAAGACTTTTGAGAAGAAAAACAGAACAAAAAATGAGGTTTGCAGCTTGCATTGTTCCTTAGGTCCAAATTCAACTCCAGTATCTTTTATCACTCAACTTCTCATTAAAAAAAAAAGCACCTACTTTTAAATTCTTTGTTATACTGCGGGATAATTGCTATAAAAGAAGTGGTAAACCTAAAGCCAAACTGAAGTACCTGCTCTCCCTTAGAAGTTAAATACAAATTTCAGACTACTTCACCGAACTTTGGAAGCTTAGTGCCATTCTGCTAACAGTGAAAGAGGGATTACCAAAACAGCCCCCATTTTGCAGTACTTTCACCACAACCCTGAACTATTTCAGAAATGCAGCCACTAGAACTAGAGTTTTACATACAGCAGGGAGAAGACAGCTGGTCAAATCAATTTCATGCAAGAGCAATATATATAGTGTCCAACAGAAATTATCTAAAATGGCCTGGCATATAAGAGATTCCATTTCCATACTACTCTGACAGTGAATAGTTTTTCACATTGTTTGTTACCTCTAGCAACACAAGTACTTTTTCCAGCAAACTGAAGGATAACTATACAGAAAAGCTTAAATCCCCTGTTCTAAGGTGAAACTATGCATCTGAATTGCAAAACATGGTGTTCAGAAACACTGTTTGTAAAATATTTCAGAGATGCATCTCTTTGTAATTTCAGGTATTCTCAAAAGCAAAGCTATCTACAAGGCACCATTACCACTCTGCAAATCACTGAAGAATCAGAAAGGATTTGCACAAAGTATGGATCACGTGATGATCTTACTGCCCCAAACACAACAAATTCTGCAAAGGGTAAATTTAGAAATTCTAGAAATTTTCATAGAAATTTATTTTTTTTTAAGTTGAAGTCCAACTTTGGGTTTTTAGTTTTAACCTAAACCTGTCCTTAGAGAATACAGCAAAAAAAAAAAAAAAAAGCTTCTAAAAACCCCCAAATCATGGTCCTTTTTTAATGGAAGAGTGATAGTAACATGCAAAATTAATGCCTAAGTCTCTAAAAAACAAAACAAACAAACAACTACTAACAAGTAACACAGAAACAAAAGAAACCTTACCACAATTAATCCTCACTGTTCAAGTTTCTAGAATGTCTCGAACACTGAGAGACAACAAGTCTTGCTGCTGCTCTAAGTAAAATGAGTTATCCACACTGGGACCAGACTGACACCTAACTGACAAGGTAGGGGAAAAGCTCACCTAGATGAGAGGCAATATGATAGAAGCTAAGCAGCATTTTTTCCAAACACAGAAGATAAATATTTACATATTGGTATTTATTATTACATAATTTTAAGAGCATTTAGGAGTACACAAGAGCTGGCATACCTTCTCCATTGCAGTCAGAGCACACAGACTGCATCTGCTGAACCATCCCAGGAGCCAGCTGTCTGATCATGATACGTACACCTCTTCCCCGACAAGCATTACATTTCTGAACAGCTCCAGCCTTCCCTCCTTGACTAGAATAGAAAGCACCAGTAGCATTAAAGCCAAGCCTTTCAGAAACACACGACAAAGAATATTTGCAGCAGTCAGTTAACATGCCTGATCGCACTGCCAGGGAATCAGGCGTCCCTCCCAGCAAACACACATACAAACAATCACTTGAATAGTTTAAATCCCATGAAATTACAATTAAACTACTTTCCAGTCTGAGAGAAGACTCCAGTAAGTTAAATAATGATGAAGATCTGACAGAGAAGATGCTTTATTACATCATATATCAACAAAGCAACCAAAGAAACCAGAAACAGAACCGAACTTACCCATTACATGCGCTACAAAGGACATTCTTGCTAAGCTGTAGTTTAGTTGTCTTTCCATTATATAAATCTTCTAAAGAGACTCTGCAAAATAAAGCATTTTCTCCTCTGTTATCATTTAACAATATCCTCTATCCACGTAATTAAAATACTTGCCTAGGACAAGTTATAGAAAAGCAGTTCTTCATAATGACCAAATCCACTGTTAAAATAATATTTTTTAAAAGCACCACTGTGGCTTCTACAAGGAATCATTAAAAACTGTTCAATACATATGAATGCACAGATACAGCCCTGAACTTAACTTAAAAGCTACGATGTAACTGGCAGAAACAAAAACAGTTTAGTTGTATTTCTCCATAGGAGACAAGCTAACACAGCACGTTATGTTTCATTACATAGTCACATTCATCTTTTAGTTTTCTTTTTCAAACAAGTTCCACCAGGAGAGAACTCCTCCTCACTCTAGATCAGCCCAGAGGTATTTATAGTATACATACACAAGAATATATACTTCCTGCTGTACTGTACTTTCTACTGGAAAACACAAAATGTTGGGGGAAAGGAGGACACTGGTATAAGTTCATAAGTTCATAAGGTTGGAAAGGACCTATAAGATCATCTAGTCCAACCATCCTCCTATCACTATCTCTACCCAACTACTAAATTAAGTCCTTTAGCACCTCATCTAAACGCTTCTTGAACAGCGCTAGGGATGGTGCCTCAACCACCTCCCTAGGCAGGCCATTCCAGTGCCTGACCACTCTTTCAGAAAAGAAATGCTTCCTGAGGTCTAATCTAAATCTTCCCTGGCGCAACTTGTGGCCATTCCCTCTCGTCCTGTCATTACTTATCAGGGAGAAGAGGCCTACCCCCTCCTCACCACAACCCCCCTTCAGGAAGTGGTAGAGTGCAATAAGGTCTCCTCTGAGCCTCCTCTTCTCCAGACTGAACAATCCCAGCTCCCTCAGCCGCTCCTCATAAGACTTGTGCTCCAGGCCCCTCACCAGTTTTGTTGCCCTTCTCTGAACACGTATGTCCCCAGAGGGATATAATTATTTACATTTGTTCATTTCTAGATGCCCTTGAACATATGAGCAAATTCTAATAACCTTTGTATATCTGACACAAGTTTATGAACACAGTGTTTTCTCCAGGTTCACATTAGTGGACAGAAGCTTCAACCTGACGTATATTAAACCAGAAAAGGTTGCCTAGCATTGGCATTTACAAAACAAAACTACAGCAAATTAGTAACATAGTATACAGTACTAGCTGCTAAACTAAGCAAGCAAATAGAAGTAACCAAACTATACAGTTTGCCAACCATAGAAAAGATGCAGCCTTAAGGAAGCTTGAACAGAGCTGCCTAGCAGGCAAAAAGCCAGTCCTAACTGCAAGTGAAGAACAGTCAGATGTGCTAGTCAAGCACATTACTGAGTTTTGTTTGTTTTTTTAAGGACTTTTCCATTAATTCCATACTTTATACTTCCAGATGGTATGCTATGAATGCAAGTTAGCTAAAATCTTTCAGGAGCATTAGTACCTCTGCTTTCCTGAGTCCAGATATTATGCAATACTTGTTTATCTATCAATTTCAGATTAGAACTTCCAAACATAACTGAGAAGCAAAACCAAGGAAATAACACTAAGTATTTACGAGCTAGTAATCAGATAGCCTACATGATAACCATTTATCAAAAATAAGATGGCTGCCTTCTGGACTACACATGACACAGGTCTGAAAAGGAGGTGCAAACTGTATAATCTCACCTGGGGAGCACACCAAGAATACAAACTAGCAAAGAAGAATACTGATAAGGAAAACTTGAAAATTAAAATCAATTTCAGCATTAAGATACTTACTTGAGAGGATGCATCATATCTTCTCCTCTTCTTCTACCATTACGACTTCTACTCTGACCACCCATGAAATTGAACAATCCACCACCAAAGATGTGGGAGAAAATATCGTCCATTCCACTGCTTCCACCACTACCTTCTCGAAGGCCCTGTTCTCCATATCTATCATACAGCTCACGTTTCTCTGGATTCGACAATACTTCATAGGCAAAGCTTATTTCTTTGAACTAGAAGAAGGACAGAATCACATCAGTGCACGATAATTTGCAACTAAGGGATAATTTTGCCTTGCCCATCCCTGCCCAGCATGAACACCTGATGAGGACGGTACACAACATAACCTTTTCCACCCTCATTCTACTGAAAGAGAGGAAAGCAGATCTAGGCATAGCTGAGTTACATTTCACTTTACCATAAAACATGACATTTTATTGCAGATATCCACTGACTTGCTTTTTGGGCCTTGTACAAGACGGTCTTACTAACAGGAAAAAAATACACAATATTGCAGTAGCCAACAGGCAAAAAAAAGCTGCCTACCTGACGAAGACTGTCAGACACGCTAGGCACTTAAAAAATTGCTCAATTGTCTGCCTATTTTAAAATGCATATTAACATATTTGTTCACAAAACAAAGTTTATCTTTTCATAGTCATCCCTGTTCATTTCTAAGCAATCATGAGAGCTTCTGGTAGGAATAATTAACTGAGTCAACTTAATTAGCATTTTTTAAATTGCTATTAGTACAATATATCTGATCAAAACTTCTCATATACATGATGTGTTTTGTATACTGCAGTTTCAAGACCCTTTACAAATTCTTTTTTCCACACATTAGCATACTTATCTTTCCAAAAAGTATGGGTCTGGAAAACAGACCATCCATCTTTTTCAAATGTCTATGTAGCTAAATGTCAATGTCAGCTGACATCATCTTGGCAGAAGAGAAGCAATTCTTCTTTTAGCATGACCTTCTCAACCAATTTGACTTAACTGCTGAATTCTGTCAAGAAGTATGCTCTGAGATTGGGAAGAAGAAGAGAAGGAACTGTTTCCTCTCATAGTTCTTACTGCTTCTAAACCACCTGCAACACCAAGCCATCACTTCTATTCAGACCCTTAGATGCTATTGAAATAGCATATTCAGGAGTTCAACCAAACAAAACAGAAAACCAACCAAACAAAACAGAACAAGTCTTACTTTGTCACCTGCATTCGGATTTTTATCAGGATGGTATTCCTTGGCCAGCTTTCTATAAGCCTAGTTGAAAGAGATACAAAATTAGTTTTGACTTTGAGTCATCTCTACTTTCCTGAGAAACTCAAGCAGTCTTCAAGGAAAAAAGAAAATCCCAATAAAATGAGAAAACAAGTGTTCTGTAATCAGTCATGCATCAGTGGGGTATATAACTCCAATTTTACGACATCATCTCAATCACAGCAAGACATTAACAACAAAATGGCTACCTCAAATTCTCACCCAACCTTATCTATCACTAATCCAAAAAAATCATTTTAAACTTTGTCCTTACCTACAAATAATGAAACATTTAATCTCACATTGAACTAAGCAGAAATTACACATGCAGAACTTTTATTTCACTGTTCCAAAACAGTAGACAGAATGGCCACATCCCCTGAAAAGACTTTTCACTATCTTTTTTTTTGACCAGTGCTTCAGTTCTCAGAACCATGACCTTTCCCATAGCAGCACTCCGTCACTTTTGTTTCTATCTTAGAGGATAAAAGCAAGAACCAAGACTTTTTCTACAATTTGAGTATCTGCCCACAACTTCTTCCTCACCCCACTTCAACATTTCCCAATATCTGTCCCACGACCGTTAACAGAAATGACTCAAATGACATTATTTTTAATCATTAAACATATAAAAAAATGCTAGAGCGATGAAACTTTAATCAACTGAAATAATCCAACTCTTCGATTGGGTTTGAAAAGAGCTCTGTTTCTGTAGAGCTGAGCATCTAAATTCTCTCTTTGGAAATACAGCTCTAAGACAGCTTTCTGTTTAGTAAAATTCCTTTTCTGCATCTGCAGTTACCAGTCTTTACTGATCATCTTTAAGTATTCTGAACTTAAAAATTAAGTTAATAAAACAAAGCAGAACATTGATATCAAAAGCAAAATGTTCTACAGCACACTAAGAGTAAAAGAGCAGAAGTCATCAGTGTCACAGTACAAATTACCCATCAGTAACAAAGTTTAATCTTTCACAAACCTGAATATTGTGTAATAAAAACATTTTCCTTATATTTTAGGCCTTAAAAACAAGGAAAATATAAACAAACTGAAAACCTACATACCTTACCAGCTCAGAAGGATTTTGTGTAGTGATTGATAAAGAGCTCACATCTTTGCTTATAGCAGCACAGCAGTTTAGAACAATCCTTATAATCACCCATGGCCTCAAAGCAAGTTACCTCCTTTTAATTAACGAGAAATAGATCCAGAATCATGGCTACATGGACACCTACCATAGCTCTGATATGTTAGTTTAACTGATCATGTTAAAGGCTGTTTTCTTCCCGCTTCTTGGTGAAGCTGTTATCCATTTATTTTTACTCTGCTTTCGTATAGGTTAAACTATCAGATTAATGAAGCATCCATGTGACCTCTCAGTCAGGATGGACAAACTCAGTATTGCAGGCAGGTGGAACCTTTACATTCTATGACAAGTGTAACATACAGCAACAAATAAAAGAGCAGGAGAGGTCATACAGTAAAGGACTACTGGAAATTCTTCATTCGTATGGGAGAGAAGTCACACTTAAGAGACTTCAGAAAGGAAAAAAACAGCGCCTGCCGGTGTTCACCAGCCTCCTTCTACTAACACTATTTCAACACTGCCACTACCTACCTCTCGACAAATTAAGCTACCGTGTGCATGCTGGGTAACGCGGTTGTTCATGGCAGCACCACCCATCAGCGGAAGCAGGTCACTGCTAGTAAACTTGCTTGTTAATTTTCCCCCCTCCCATATAAACGCTGTTTTATTTCTTTTGGGAAAAAAAAAAAAAGCGCTCCATACCCTAGCTACCGAAACACCTACGGAACGTTTTTATACCGACAACCCGGCTCCAGGTTTTCTCCTCGCCTCTTTATTACCTCACTTTGGTGCCCCCCGCCTGGCAGGGACCGAACTCGAGCAAACCGAAACCCCGCAGGGCCCACACGTGGGGCAGACAATGGGGCGGCCGCAGCCCCGCGCTGCTTCACGCTGATCCCCGCCCGCCGCGAGCCGCACAAGGCGGCGGCCGCCAAGGCCATCGCGGGGATCTCAGAGCGCCGGACCGCGGGGTGCACGGCGGGGCCCGGCTGCTCCCTGCTCCCGCTCTCACCAGGCCTGCCCACCCAAGGCCTACCCGGCTCCTCTGCCAGCCGCAGGCGAGGCGCGCACTACCCCTCGGCGCGGCCTGCGCACTCCCGCCGGGTTGAGGCGGCACCGGGCGCCTCTCCCTCCCCACACGCAGGCTCAGGCCTCGCGGCGAGACCCGGCCCGGCCCCCTCCCCTCACCTCCCACCCCATCCCGGGGCCTGCACTCGGCCCGGCTCCCTCGCCTCCCGCCGCCCCGCGAGGCCCTACCGGCTCCCGGCCCGCCCCCGCCCCGCAGCGTCGCCGCCCGCCGTCCCCGGGCGCCGGCTGCCGCTCCTCCGCCGCACCTTCTTGAGCTCGTTGTCGGAGGCCCCGGGCGGCACGCCCAGGATGTCGTACAGCTTCGTGTCGGCCACGTTCGCCATGGCGGCAGCGGGCAGCAAGCGCGGGCCGGAGAGGGCCGAGGGGCGGCGAGGGCGAGACCGGGAGCAGGACGAACGCGGCCGGGACGTTACACGCAGACGCCCCTACGTCACCGCGCCGCGCCGCGAGCCCCGCCCCTCTTCGCCCTTCGGCGTCGCGGCCCCGCCCCCTCGGCCCACTTCGGGCGCGTGACCCAGTTCCCGCGCGGGGCTGTGGGGATGAGGCTGTGGGGGTCGAGCGGAGCTCCGCTTTCCTCGTGCCGCTCCGAAACGCGGTGTTGTAGTGTCTCGAAGTGCGTCTCTGAGGGCACCTCGTGCTGTCTGAACGCAAACACGAACCGATTTTTCTTCAGGGGTGTATTACTGAGGCTTCGGTGGCTATAAATAACACGGGTACCCATCTGCTCTGTGTTTTTCGTGTTATACCGTGCTTCTGGGATCTTAAAAAAGCACTAGTTGCTATGCCAGGCCTGGAGTGGTGCTGAGGCCGCGGCAAGGCACTGCTTTCAGATGACAAATAAAAATCCTGAGTGTCTAATTAGGGCCTCAGCCCTCAAGCCTGGCCACGAGAGAAAGTCCTCCAGGCTTTCCTCATACTGCGCTCTGGTCAGGGGCCCATCATCATGCAGTGACTGCTGGAAGGCTCTGGAACCTGGGGCAGGTGCTTGGCAGAGGGAAGTGGAGCAGGATGAGTCCCGAGCACTGACAGTGCCCCCTGCAGCCAAGCAGCCACGCCTGGAGCGTGTCTGGGATGAGGTGAGCAGTGCTGGGCCCTGAGGAAAGTCTGCCAGAAGCAGATCAGAGACTTGGCCTGTGGGAGAGGTACTTTGAACTGATGCATGTATTCAAGGTGCAGAAATTTGAATAGGCCTTTAGAGGGGAGCAGGTCTAAGCACTTGAACGCTTCTTTCCTCATCATTTGGAGAGCAGCTTCGTGTCTCTGCCTCAGCTTGTGATTGTAATGGCTTTGTTGGGAAGAGCCATCTGCTGGTGGTTTCTCTACTCCACATTAGGCTGCTGTATACAAAGCCCTGAAGTCGATCACTGGTTACAAAGTCTGGCATAATCTGTTTTAGTACAGCATGGTAATGCCTGTTCCAGTATTTTAGGTGTGGCAGTCAAGGACTTCAAAGGGAAATGAAGATCAGTATTGGAGGGAAAAGCAGTGGTTAGGGCAGAAAGCAGCTACTGGGACAACCACCACATGGACTGTCTGGCTTAGAGACATGCAGAAAGAAAGAAAAAAACCTCACACGGATTTATATATTTCTTCATTATTTTTAGAGGCTGTCTTTACAGCCTTCAGTAATTCTATGGTTTAACACATGCATCTGACTCTTCTAAGGCTGTTTGGCTTACCTGTGTCTTGTGCTACTTGAATTCATCTTTGGTTTTGGCAAGGCCATATTTAGACTTGTCAGCTGTTTACAAACTGTCTGGCATGCATACCTGTCCTGGTGATTTTGCATTGCACTAAGTAATTCATATACTTCTAGAAATTATTTTTGTTTGTCATATGGCTTTTTTTTATTAGCAGGCATTAGCATTTTTGCTGGCTTTGCACCTCTGTTTCTTCATTCCCAACTCCTCCAAAATAAACAATCCACCCCTAATTAATTCTTCCGATTGGTCCAATTTTGCTACATCCACACCCAGATTTGGGTTACTTAGATAAGCTGAGCCTTACCTGGTGTTACTGATGTGGTTGCTAGGTGTCATTTGCCTTATATAGTCTAATCCCTAAAAGGTACAAGTACCTTTATAAAAATAAATAATAAAAATATTTGCTCAAATACTTTTGGAGGAAAATTCTTAGTAAGCTCTGATGAAAAAACCTACCAACCTTTTTACAGTCTCATTATTATTGTTTAAATTCCCAAAACAAGTCCCATCTTTCTTCTTTTTCTAGTAGAAGATCTCAGTGATTTTCAGTGATTTAAAACAAAGATGTTTTTAATAAGATTTGCCTTTGGAAAAAGTACTTCTGTTTATTAGGATGTATATTGTACGCAACAGCTGAGATGTGGGTAATGCCCTCGACATAATGAGAACTGGCCTTGACAACTATTGTTAGTTTTAATTAGGTTTTCTGATACATGAGTTACACTTGCACTCACTGTTTTGATATAATATTGTTTTTTTTTTTTTACCAGTATGCAAACCCTCTGATATTCAGTACACAATGAACATCTGAGCTGTAAGTATATAATCTTTCAGTTTTACTAACCATTACTTCTCTGTGGTGTGAGAATTAAAGATAGTCCTAAGATAAAAGCTGCATTTCCTAATATATATATATATATATATATATATATATATATAAAACCAATGGTAATTATATACATATATATTATTGTATATATAATGTAATGTATATATATGTATATTATTATATACTTATATACCAATGGTGGAGTAAAGTGGTAAGCTATGAACAGAGCATACAAAGACTGAAGCAAGAACAAGAGAGGAGCATTAGAGTAGATAACCAGAGACAAATGTTTAATGTTTATTCAGAAAAGATAACACATCTGAGAATCATCCTTTTATAAACCCTTAGAAGTTAAATAGGGTTTAATTCCTCCTACATGCAGTTAAAATATAGGCAAATATTGCCTGGCTTCTAAGCAAAAGCAGTTGAAGAGTGTCCTTAGGAGTTCTTATTACCAGGTCAGAGTTGTGCTATTATAGGGTTTTTGAAGAAAAGAGTAGGTGGGCAGGTAGATATATGAAAAAAGGAAGTACTTGCATGGGTAGGGGAAGCAAGGGGGAATGTAAACTGAGGGATGAATAAATTACATAGACTTAAGGCTTTAGCAAAAAAACTGTTATAAATGGCTTCTTGAGGTAATAAACTGCCTCTGAACATGCACAGCTACAAGAGTGTATATTCTCTTTAAAATAAACGAGGCAGCAAAGATTCAGATAGCAAGCTCAATATTTTGAGGCTAGGACATTCATAGAAAACAATGAAAACATTCTATAGAATACAGCTATTTATAGCTTTTTTTTTATTCTACAGGGAAAAACAAACAAACAAACTCACAAGACCTACTAATTTGTCTACCCATAATGTATCAGTTTCTGTCTTAAAAAGAAGCCAGTCCAGCTTTTCCCAGAATCTTGTCCTTGGACAAGATAAACACATTCCTAAAAGCTGTTACTGAGTTCCAACATGATGGCTTGTGACTACTTCCTCTGTGCTTATACCTTAACTTATGCTTTAATTAACCTTATTGCTGCCAAGAATCAAAGTATTGCTAAATACGTTATGTTACAATCAGTATTTAGGAAATGCATAAGGAACCTATTAGAAGATATTGGATATCAGCTTTTTCTAAATGTTTTCCATTGCACATGCTCCCATTCTATCACAGATAAAACAGTTTACATGAAATATTTCACTTCAGTTATTTTGGAGTGCAAAAAACTGCAAAACAAATAGAGTAATGCCTCGCCTCTTCTTATTAAAATATCTTTATTTCCTTTTTATTTTACATGGAAAAATGTTAATGTCTTGAGTTGTGTTAGTTTGGAGTAATTTTTGTACAAGATAGTTTTTTTGCATTTAGATAAAGTCAGAGAATCATCACGTCAGAAGTTTACTGGAATGAAACAACATTACAAATCATTACAAATCAGATTTTTTTTCCCCATTTAAGTGTGTTACTTTGAAATTGTGCACTAAAGGGCAACCCTATTTACATACACAGGTTTTTTGACAATCCACAAATTTCTGTGACATTGTTTATATTCTAACAATTACTTCATAAAGCTTTAGTCTTGCTCCAATTGAAGTTAATCTGTTTTACTATTTGTTTCAACTGAAGCAAAAGTCTGGAACTTCACCAAATGCCTGTCTAAGCTTTGCCATTTTGAAACGTATTTGAATAACAAACAAAAATCTGAATAGCTTTATCTGTCACAAAGTTAATGACATGGACAATATGTGAAACTATGAGGTATCTGCCTTTCTCTCAACTACCACCAAAAATACTTATCCTTTGGGAACAATATGTGACTTAGCAGAGGGAAATAGTAAAATTGCCTGATGGGTCTTCTCTAGCATTAAAAATCCAAGTAGTTACTTATATATCTGTTATCTTTGTACTCTGAGAAAAATGTGGGAAAAATAACTGTGAATTGGTCTGTATCCCCTTTCACATGAATAATTACTAATTTATGACTTCATATTAAAGATTTGTTGAAGGAGGAAGGTAAGACAATAGAAATTCTTCCTGTATTACTTAATTACTTTGTTGTATTTTTCTAAAGGAGAAAGAATTGCATACAAAATTAAGTTGGTTTTGGGAAAGAATGACAATCTTTCAGTTTTTCAGATTTACAAGTCTTCGTTTCTGTTGATTATCAGAGAAGCAATCATCTTAGCATAACAATAATTACTGTTGTTTATCTTGTCTAACTCCAGACAAACTTCTGAACTTCAAAACTGATTATTTCTATCAACCCCCCCTAAAACAAGACAGAGTGGAAAACATTAGTTCTTTTAAATTGGGCATTGGTTATTTCTGAAGAAGCTGAAGTGTGTAGCTCAAGTCACTTCCCCATTGCTATATCACTTTCATCGGCAAGTCTTAAATAAAAGGAGAAAGGCCTGATATCAAATTATGGCACTTTTCCAATCTGTTTTTTAACTAATGTGTGTGTTGTGACAGTTTGGGATGTTGCTGCTCTTTCCAGAACCGAGTTCAGTTATATTAAGGTTGTGAAGTTCCTTACTGTTTTGTTCCTCATAATTCTTGTCTCCTTCTATGACAGGAATTAATTTTCTTGTGTCTGTATTGTTGTGATTCTCTGGAGAGGGAATAGCAATAGGCTGATGATGAAGAATCAGACCACGTGTGCTGTGAGATCTGGGTTTTCCTTCCAGCAGCTGTTACAGGGCCTCCTGCCACGAGAGGGAGCTTTTGCTTGTTAAATAATTTTGCTCTCTCCTCAATGTTCCTTTAGTTAACCAGTTCTTCTACAAACCAAAATAAGAACAGAATACTTCTACAAAGCAAAATAAGAAGAACAAAATACATTATTTGCTCATCTGAAATGTCTTTCAGTTATTAAAGAAATATCAGGATGTTGAATTATTTCCACAGTAACTTGAAAATGGCTTCTTAGGAACATAAAATACTAGGTTGACAACCAATTAAATTGGGAATCATTTTAGTAGTTGTAGTAACTGCTGTAGGTGAGAGGTTTGAGCATATTCCGCTCCATTCAGTCTGGTCAGACAGTGCAGTGTTTCCAATCTGGAGCTGTTAAAAAAGAAAAAAGAAAGAAAGAAACAAGAAGAAGAAACGTCATGCTCACCAAGAAATGAAAATAACACAATTTGAAACCTACAGATAACAGCTGAAAGGAAGGAGAGAGAAAAAAAGAGTTTCACAAATGGCAGACAAGTTGACATCAAAGGCTGAGTGATTTGTTATGCATCTTGCAATAAAGTTTAGATAAGTGCTGTGTCATAGAGATCCCTTGCCAAAGCTATTTTCCTGTACCATTTAATGCCAACCACCTCTAAAGAGTAATTCATAAAAACAGCTGGAACTGGTCACACCCCTCATTGTCATTTACAAGAGACCACAGCACTATGCATGAAAGGATTTATTCACTTCCTGATCCATCACCAAGGAAACAGGAAGAAAAGCTCGTTCCTTTGAGAGGTGGAGAGTATATCCTAGGGCACAAGAAATAACTTGACAAAGTGGCCTGTATTACATAATCCTCCTTTAAGTCATTTTCTTAATGTGGAATAGTTGATCAGGAAACATTCTGAAACTCAACAGCTGTTTTCTGACTGATAGTATTAGTTAGAGTTAAAGAAGACAGACATTCTTGTTTACAGCTCTGTAAATTCTGAAAAAATATGTTGGAGCCTTCAGTATAGTTCAGAAAATAAGTGGGATTGAGGAACTAAATGGAAGATGACAGAAGGTTTGCGTAAAGATTATCAAGCATGATATCTAAGAAACCAGATTTGGGAATAACCCTATTTCTGTTTACAAGATGAGGGGGAAAACTCCATTATTTAAAATACAGAATAGACTGAGAAGAGCTCTTTCCATAGCATTCTCTATTGAAGGAATGTAGACTGTCATTCAGTGACAACAAAGAACTCTGCTGTCAAACCACTGGATTGTGGCAGGGGGGTGGAAATAGAAACAAAAGAGGATGCTATTTAAAATCTGTATTATTGTGTGCATGTAAAAAACAAAACAAGAATGTTAACAGTTCAGTAATATTTTGAATACTCTGTGGAAACTGTATTTCTTGTTTCTGGTCACTAAGATTGGTCACTTCTTTATGGTGAGGGTGACGGAGCACTGGCACAGGCTGCCCAGGGGAGTTGTGGAATC
This sequence comes from Cyrtonyx montezumae, assembly GCF_038088225.1. NCBI lineage: Eukaryota > Metazoa > Chordata > Aves > Galliformes > Odontophoridae > Cyrtonyx > Cyrtonyx montezumae. The sequence goes on from NW_027071903.1 coordinate 9,432,281, forward strand.
TTCTTCTCTGGAGATATTCAAGACCCACCTGGATGCCTACCTGTGCGACCTGGTGTAGGGAACTGCTTTGGCAGGGAGGTTGGACTTGATATCTCTTGAGGTCCTTTCCAACCCCTATGATTGGTAAGATCTTACAGCGATATTCTGAGTGAGTTATGCTCTCTTCACTGAACAAGGTGACGTTTTGATCTGAGTATTAGGATAAGTGTTTTGTTATGAAAATTCTTACTTGCAAGTTAGCTGGTTAACACCACCTCAGTAGCTACGATTCCAAACAAGTTTAGTACTGTTGACAGACCTTTTAAAACACATCCTTTCAAGAGAGGTGACTTTACTTTAATCTTTAATAACCTGTTTGAAAATGTAGCTAAGACTTATGGGCAGATCTGCTTTTCACTTTGAAATTCTAGATGACATGTTTTTGTCAGGTGTTAGATTCCACACAGGAAAAGCATAGAATGAGTGTAGTAGAAGTTTGCAGACTGCCTCCTTAACTGTATTCAGAGAAAAGTGAGGAAGATCATATTTAGCCTGCCTGTGGGAACACAGGATATGTGTGCATTGCTAAGCATTTGTCATGTTATTAAGCTTTATAAGTTTGTTCTATTATTCAGAGAAAAATAGCTGAAAGCTCAAGGCTTTTAATTCATTCAGTTCCACTAGTTAGAACCAGAAACAATCACAATTAATCAAACAAGCTGATTCTGCTCAGTCAATAGAATTACAGTGCATGGATTTGGCACACTGACAATTAACTGAGCAGCTGGCCTACATTGAGTATATTGATAATCTCAGAAATAAGGTGCCCTGGTGGAGGTAAGGTCTCATAACAATAAATATGCTGCTTCCAGATGGTGGTGAGTAATGAGCCCAAATGCCCTCCAGCATTGCTCCAGCTCACAACCATTCTATCCTCAGCACTGCCTTTTCCTGTCAAGTGTAGAAACCTCTGGACAATAACAGCTGAGTGCTCCCGACAGGAAGCATCTCAGTTAATGATGTATGACAAAGGGGTATAGACTAGCACTACCATACCACGCAGGAGAAGGATAGTTCATAGCCAGTTCTGAGCTGATAGAGAGGGCAAAGAGCCTTACTACAGCACAGCATCAGAATGAGCTAAATCAAGTAATAGTTTCCTCTTCCTACTGGCAAAAGCAGCGATAGAAGAAGGGTGATATGACAAGAAGAGATCAACAGAGGAAGGAATCATCCATTAGAAAATGATTTTATAATCCCTTGGCAAGGAGATGTGCTATGCTAGTCCTAAGAGACAAGGTATAAAATAGAAGTGATTACATAAATGTGAAAAAGTGTATTTGTAAATATCTGCATTAAGTCTTGCTAAGTTACAGGGCACATCATACCTTTTTTTTTTAACCTTTATTCCCCCTCCTCTGCTAGCTGACCAGCAACGTCTTACGTTTTTTAGCTAGTCCTTTACAAAATACTCAGCTGAACTGAGTGCTGAGTAACTAGGCTGGCTTTTGCTTATAAATTAGATTGATGAGAACCTCTCTCTGCCCAACTGTTCCAAGCAGAGGATGATAATGAAGATTCTAGATGATTTTGCAACTAAGAAATCTTAGAGATTTCTGGTGGTTGTCAATCTTGCCTATGACAGGGGACTGGAATTAGATGATTTGAAGTCCTTTCTACCCTAAACCATTCTATGATCTTTGATTTCTAAATTTGGAGTAAACTATCCCATTAGGCTGTGTTGTCCTAAAGAGATAAAATTACAGCAAGTTGATTTTTATTCTCTAAAATAGAATTGTAAACCTAGTATCTGCTGCTTTCCTGAAAAGTAAACTGACCTGTCCCATGAGGTTCCCACCAATTCTACCCCCCCATATGAAACTTCTTGGAGCAGTAGTGAAGTGATCTTAAAATAGTTATTGAAGTAGTTTAAGATATCTTATACAGTCAGCTTCACATCATTCTCCCCTCCAGCCCAATATCACCATGCATAGTAATAGCAAGATCTATTGTGTATATGTACCTATATAGTGTTTTTGCAGTGTCTCAGGCACAGACTCAGATGTGAACGATCCAAGTCATTTATTGCAGGTTTTAACATCCCTTATATACTTTCACAAGTTCTCTCTTGTAACTTCCCACTCACCTTTACACATCAACAATATAACTTCCCAAAACAGTCCTTAACCGTGCATACAGGTGATTATCCAATCAGGGCTGTGAGTCTTCACAAACCATGCACTCTTCCTCCAATTAGGGTCTCCCATCGTGCAGCTTACTTGAGCTTGTTTTCCTCTTCTTCTGGAAGTGTCCTTGGTTCTCAGCCTTCCTTTCTCATGCTGTTTATCCTGTTCTACAGCTGCAGCTATAAATATACTTTTTGTATTCCCACACGTTACTATATTCCAATTTTCAGTAAAAATAAATGTAATAATTTGGGTGCTATGACCTCTGCACTGCTGACAAACGTACTGACACTGCTCAGATTAAAATTGCACTAGTGGTAATAATAGAGAAGACAGCTTTTGTACATTACTTCAGTAAGTGCGAGAAAGCTTCAGCTAAATGATAGTTCCACTCTTGATTTCAAAGACTGACAGCCTTATTTTTCTATGTGATAATGAAGCAAAACTCTAATTCAGGATTACACACCTATACTGTATGTATATATTTGAAAGTAAAAATTGGCAGATCTTACTGATACCTGTTGGTAAAATCTTAGAATATTGTAAAGGATTAGGAGGTTATTTTTCCTGTTTTGTGGATGACAGGGATGAAACAAAGAAGCCATCTTCATGTTCTTGGTGAAGATCATACAGAAAGTCTTTGTAGGGAAGAGGAACTTGGTGAATATTTTCTATTTCTGGTACTACTACCTATGCTTGCTCTTTTTCCTAGCTAGCAAGAATACACATGTATCAAAGTCTGCCCTCTCAGCTATTTCAAGGAAAATGATTCAATTTCAGATATGTATTCTTAGAACACACACAACTCAGGATTGACCTGTTGTTTCCCAAAACAAAAAAGTAAGTGGAGGAAGGTTCTGCATCACCAGAAGTAGTGCTGAGCAGCAGGACCAGGTGTATGGCTATGCAAGGGGCAGCCCTGGCCACTAAGTCATCCTTCTGCTTGCTCTTTGTCCTTCGTTGCTGTGCTTCTAGTACTGAACTTTTGCCTGCACTGGTGAAAAAAATCCTGAATTGGGTTGCTGTATATCTACTTTGATAGTCAAAAGTCAATGCGTGAATCTGATAGTATGTGTAAACTATCAGTCATTCAATATCTACTGCAATAAAAAACAATTGAAGAACCCTAAATATGCTTAATATTTTTAGTGTATAATTTTACTTTAAACAAATGTATACATTTTTGCCCTTTGAATTAAGCTGATATGCATTAATGTGTTTTTAAAAACAAACAAAAAGACCCTTTGAAATAAGGGGAAATAACATGAATATCACATACAAATCCACACATGCTGAAAATCTTAAGTAAATATCAAAGCTGTAGAGGTACTGGTGTTGCAAGTCTAGATCAGTAAACAAACCACTTATGTTGTGCATATGTCCCAGAAATCAGCAACAGATATCTTAAACTTCTCTATAGATGTTAGTTGAGATTAAAAAAAAAGATACTTGAAGTAGTGCTGGGCTTTCTGTTACATCATCTCTACTTCTCTTGAAAGTACTTTTGAACGTATTGTTTATCTAGCTTATCAATACAATCTCTAAATCCCATGCAGAGCCAATTGAACTTCTATTTCAATGTAAAAAAGTATAAACCAATTCTGGCAGTCTTTTAAGTACAAAATTCTTAAAATCTTAAAATATACTCCATGGGAGAGTGGTATCATACAAACAAGAATGCATGAAGAGTGGTGCAGAGAATTGTCTTGGTAAATAGCAGCAGCATTGCAAAAATGCACAAATACAAATGAATCTAGATATTTTCTTCTTTTCACATGAACCCAAACCATAATTTTCTATAAACTTATATAAGAAATACAGAAAGTTAGTGTTAGCCCAATATGTATTAAGAAATTAGGTGAGTCTTTGTGTAACTGAAAGTGCTCATTAGTTAGCTGACTCCTCAGCTAAATGTCTTGTTAATCTGAGCAGTGAAAAGATGTCAGGAACCTTATGCATGCAGGTACCCAAGAGGTTTGGGGTCTTTGTTGGGTGGGGATAGTAAGATTGTTCAAGAATATTTTTCATTTTTCTTCCCCCTCCCTTAGAATAAATACAAGCATATGACCTAGGAGGCATTTTGAGTCCCATATTTATGGGGGAAAAAAAAATCTTCAACTTCATATAACAATACATATATTTGTGTATTTGCTTTGTATGTAGTATGCAGTCTCCTGGATTGAACTAATAGCCATCCTATTCATTTTTAGTTTACATTACCTGAGATAGTAAAGACTATAGAGACTATAATGGTATTTACTTTCTCCTCAAGTGTCATATTTTCTCTTAGATACTATGCAATAACCTTTCTTCCAGTGTTTGCTTTATATGTTAAGGCAAAATTGATCCCTGAGCAAAAAGTTGACACAAGACTTGCATACCTCTTAAATTCTATGTAAACTCCACCTGGTGCATGGGATTTATACCAGTATTTTGCAAAGAGTTGAACTTCGCCCTTAAGACCTCACTGAGGTGTTTTTAGCTTGAAATCAGTAGGTCACTTTTCAGGAGAGATATTTCTGAATTAGAGATGAATCAAGCTGGACGTTTTTGACATTATGACTAGTTGTTGTAAACAGTAGTATTTTTCCGACTGTTACAGTAATTTGCTCTTGTAAGGTAAATAATCCCCAAGGATGGTACACAAGTAGTAATGCAAAAGAAGATAGCTCACCTTTGGGATGATAAAGACTTGCTGTGGACTCCACGTGGGAGGGATCTCCAAGAAGACATCCTTTCCTGGTGGTGGTCAGCCCTTAAACAGGGTTTGGGAGAGGTGGAGCCAGGCCCCACCCCTTCCAATCACACAGGTATATCACCTTCACCTGTGGCCCCATGGCTGACTCGGTGCTCACCTCAGGTGACCAGTCAGTGGTTCAGGCCGTGATTCAGCAGTTCCCATACAGTTCTCCACAATCTGTTGTTTCCCATTTTCTTCCCTTCTGTGTCCCAGTGTCCCATTTGGTGCGATGCCTATAAAAGGACTATAATGAAATTTCTGAAGAACACTTGTCCTTAAAAGCTGAGTTCAAATTCATAAAAAGTAGACAATTAAAACTTGAAATGGAAAGTTTTATAATACTTTGCAAAGCACTTAAGTCAATGAATTTTTAACTTGCACTCTTATCTGTGTTGTCAGTCAAATGTGCCTGATGTACTCAGCTGTTAGTACTAATAAATTCCATAGCTGAACTGTCCTGTGTTCTTGTGAAAGTAGGTGAATTCTCAACTGCATAAGGAACTTCTTAGTTCTCATTTGTGCTGCCACAGCAGGGAAACAGGAGAAAATTTACCTCTGCTGCCCTTGCTTTTCTTTAATGGAGTAAGTGTTTCTGGCTTGTGGATTAAAATAATTCTCATGAACAAGAAAAACACACAACTGTAGTAATATTCATTCCAGGTAAACTACCTACAATAAAATAGTGGTTTAATTCACTTAACATCTAAGATGCACAATAATATCAATCTCATGTTGTTTTCATTTGATACTGAAAATTTGTCTTATTCTTTAAAGAGCTAATATAATGGTTCACATTATAGAGGAGAAATAGCTGGCATGCTTCATCTTGGATCCTCAAGAAACAGGCAAAAATAGCAATTTTTTTTTTGCTGCATTCAGGAGTGAGTGTAAACACTGGGGGGGTTGAGGGAAGTAGTAATTTTTTTTCCCCTGTAAACCTCAGGAAAAAGTGAGGAGACAGAAGTGAACTGAAGTGGAATGCAGAGCACCAAAAACTGGTGAAGAGTACAGAGTGCATATAGCAGTTCTGCAGACCAGAAATTCAGTGAGGACTGCTCTTTCACAAGAGTAGACATGCACCTGTGTGCATTGGTTCTTTTAGAAGCCTTGTGAATCATTATAAACAAATTCCGTTAATTTCATAGAAGTTAAAACACCAGTGATGATTACTACTTTGAAGAATTTGGACAAATGATATGTATTTGTATTTGCAAAAAGTTATTTGATAAAGTACCCAAATTCATGGTTCTGGTGATGCTGTCACAGCAGTGTTTGTTCAAGGCTGTACTATCTGATCTGATGTTGTATAAAATACAGTCTTGCAGTCATTTCTTCCTCAACACCATTTCAGAGTAACCTTGTTACTTCCTTCCTGACCTTTGTCTATTGCTTGCTTCCACAATAATGTCCTGGAAAGCAAGGCAGCTGATATTTCTCTACTCCTGACTTAAACGTATCTCTTTGATGTTGGAGGACTTGTTATTTCTGTGAGCTCACAGAGTGGCACGTGGACACCAACACAGCACTTGCAGTTGTATACCCTGAACATCCTTCTCTCTTCTGCCTGTTGGCCTGGCTTGCATTGCTTAGTCACTAGTCTCAGTTTGTTAAATTGCCCTCTTAGAGTTCCAGGTCAGGACTAAAATAGGTAACTCAGATGAGAGCTGAATGTATGAGTGGAATTATAAGAGAAATTTGTATAGCACCCATCAGCAATCTGCCTGCAACAACAACGTTACTGCATTCATTATATTGCTAAATGCATCTTGCTGATCTGATGGCTGAATCAGCAAAGTGAAAAATGATAAAGAAAAAATCATCCTCTCCCTAATTTTCAATGACAATAAAACAACAAGCTGCATTTTTAAGTCTGTATGACAGCACAGGACAAGAGTTAGTTTTCTAAGAAAAAGAAGAGAAGTGAATATATTTTATTTATAGCAGGAAAATATTCCTATATTCAGAAATATATTCATGATTTATAAACCTCTGCTGTCCTGACTGGTTTCTCTATATACTAGAGGTAATCCTTACCTGTATAAATATTAGATTTATTTTGAGTTCAACCTTGAAGTAATAGCTCCATGGGAATAGGAAAAATTGATTGTGTTTTGTCCTTTAATTTTAGTAGAGATTAAACCACAATAAGTGGCCTATTCTGAAATCTGCTTGGAGGGTTAGATCATCCAGGTCTGAGATACATGGAGATAAACATTAAATATGCCTTCTAATGTCTTTATTTTCTGTCTATTTCAAATCTGAATATGCATCCTAGAGAAGGAGAGCAGCTTGACCCAAAAATCTGTGAACCATTATTTGCTTCAGTTTCCTCACAGTCACTGTACTGGTCTGTTGGGTCAGCTAGGAAGGATGAGCCAGGCCATCCTGTAAGCTCACTGTCTGTTGCAAACCAGCCTTGTATTTTCAGGGCATACTTTTGAGTAGGTTTTTCCAGCCTTGCTACAGATAAGGACTGTCCTAACTTTCTGCCCCTACCTGACCCTTAATAGCTGCCACATTCTCCTCAAGTCTGGCCGCTTTAGATCTTTAAAGCATGTTTGTCTATCTTCCTGTAAATCCTAGAACCTCTCTAGCTTGAATTGAGGCAGTGAAGGAGGGGGCATTAGTATTTCTGATAAACTACTTACTGTCATATGCTTTGTCAGTTCAGTTTCCTTTTTCACATCTCAGCATTGTTCATAGCTTATCTGTAAATAATGCCAGAACAAGAAAAAAGAAAACAGACAAATAGGAATAGGGCTTGTTTTCTTCACTTTTTCTTTAAGACATCATATATAAGTAGGAGGCATTACTTTCAAAGCAGCCTATTTATTTACGTGGAAACTACAACAGACACAAAGAGACCAGTAACACTATTTGACAGAGCAAATTCTCAGCTACAAGGCATAGCTTTTCAACATAGTTACCACCATTAGTATGCATCTTTGCCAGTGATGAGGGAGAGTGTGCATGTCATGCTCTTAACAATCCACACCAGAGGTGACACTTGCCACTGCTGAAACACACTGGCCACCACCTCACCGTGACCACATCCAGTTTTTGGTCTCCATAAATGACCTACAACCGTCAGTGAGTGCAATTTTTTCTGCATGGAGAAATTCAGTCATATCCTTCTGTCTCATATGCACTCCCATGTCAGACACCATTTCATCAGAGTGTCCCTCTGCTGCCATCTGTCACACAGCAACAACATGTAAAGGAATGTTGGTGGAAGGTTCAGTCTCTACCACCACAACACCACCATCCACCTCCAATGTTGTGGGGAAGGATAATAAAATAAGAGGCAGTACTTTGAGTAGCCTTGGTACTTCAGTGTTGCTAAGAGTTTGATACGTTTGTCTTCCCACAGTGAATAGCCTGGATTGATACATTATACGTTGCCAAAACAGAAGGCAACACTCTTACCTCTACAGCCTATGTAGGAAGGTAGAATAAAGGAACGTGACATTGCTTTGTTAGACCTAACATTCATTTGTTCAGACCTACTTTCATGTTAATAGGATTGGGAAATTTTATGATATATAATATTGGTAAAAGTCACTTAGAATATCTCAGGGGTCCATTGTTTGTTTCTTTAATCCAGTATTCTTAGAAGACTGTTTCGTTTCAGTTATCTACAGAAAATGCTAAATATTTCTAAAATGCAGTTCTTTTGGAGGAAAAAAAGTGCAGGGGAGGCAGATGACGTTCAACTTCCATTTCACTGAGCTATTTATGTAATTTCTCTAATCTAAAGAATTTAGACTTTCTGCTGTAGTCCTCTTCCCCCATGAGAGGAAAACATGTGCACAGGCTTTCAAGCTTTCTCTCCTGTCATGGTTGTGGATAACCAAGAACAGAACTTGGAGTCTTTCATCTTCTATTAAATCTGCTTCCATGGCCACAGGTATAAATGAAATCTTTGTTTCCATTTCCTCTAATTTTCTGCTTAGTTTCCATCAAAGCATTCTTGGCAGCTTTAAATAATCCATTACTGCGATGCTTTTTTCTTGAAAAGTTGTGGGCTTTGTTTCATCAGAAAGTGGATGTATGTTTTGTTCACTACTGTAACCTATAAATCACTACCTTGCTAGAACTATTACCTTCTACCTAAAAAAATGACTGCTCACTCTGTATGCTGTCTGTCCTTTCCTGCCTCACCACGGAACAGCTCCCAGCCAGTGGTGTACTCAAACAGCCTTGTTCTCTGGGTTCATTCTAGTCAGCCTGCCCTGCATCCAAGCACATGCTGGGATCAGCATGAGCAGTCCTGTACTGAGTGCTGCTGTAAAGGGGCTCCTATGGGGAAGCAATGACACCTGGCTGTCCATTGAAAGCTTTTAAGATGTTGTTTCATAGCAAAACATTTCACTCCAAAGTTAACATTAGTGTAGATAGCTTACACACCTAAAGTCAATAGGAGATATGGAGGGGACATAAGGGAGGAAGAAAGCTAGAATGGCAAGGGTACCGCTTAAAGTTCCATGATTAGTTTCACATGCAGTAATTGTCAGGTACATTTACTGACATCTAGATTTCCCCAGTGCTCTCACATGCTTCTTACTCTCTCTTGACAAAAAAGCCCAACCTAATCTGGAAAAAAAAATAGAATACTTTAGCCAGCTAAGTAAGTTACTTCCATTTAATACCAATGTAGTAATTAACCCTTGCTGTCATTCTGTAAAACAAAATTAGTTCATTGTTCTTCCTACCTGTCTCTCCACATTCCCCCCCCCCCCCATTTTCTGCTTCTTCCAAAGGAGAGAGAAAAGAAAATCCACCTAGTTTTATTAGCATTCTCTATTTCAGAAGAAGTTCCATTAAATACCATCCTCCCTTGAGTCAAAAGTTCCATTTATCTTGTGACTATTTTTTCTCTGTTTTCACTTTATTGTCAGAAGCAGGAGGAACTGTACCCCAAACCAGACTACACGAGTGTACTCTCAAACAGGAAGTGAGAGTACCAGGAGTACATTGTTTATAAGTATTTACTTTAGAAGAACATAACCTGAATAATAAACAGCACCTATTGTAATGCTGTAATACAATGGAAAGCACAACAATGATAAAAGGATAGCAAAGTCCTAGGCTACAGTGAGTGACATTACACACAAAAAATACAGCAGCTCTATAAATAGAAACAGACAAGTGGGAGAAAAATTGACTTACCTTCAGGAAAACCTCAAATACACAGGGATCTCAAGTAAGAGATGCTTGCTTCTACTACCAACCTTTAAATGAGGTCTGGAAGGGGTGGACCCTGGCTCCAGCCCTTCTGGTCACTCAGGTACATTGCACACACCTGAGCTCCCCTGTGTTGGCCCTGCCTTCCCACCAGGTGCTCCATCACTGCTTCAAGCTGTGTCTTAGCAGTTCCACTACACCTGTTAATCTGCTGCTAACAAGCTGTCAACATTATAGCTTCAATAATACTAATAATTCCAGTGATAATAGTAATAGGCAAGTTGAAAATAACTTTTTCTAATGTACTATTTGTGTTTTCAATTGTGGGTAGGTTGTTTTTTTTTTTCTTTGTCTCACTCTTCATGCATTTATGACACGCGTTCTAATTTCTTGCATTTCAGCAACGGGTAAGAGAGAGTAGAGAGAAAGCATAAAAATGTAATAGCTACGTAGTCAGCGCCCTGCTAAAGATCTGTCTTAGCACTGTTGTGAAATAAATAAATATATCAATAAAAATTTATCTCCTTTCTATGCCATTTCAGTTGTTGACTATGTGCGGTTCTAAATTTTATTTTAAAGAGATTGTGGTTGTTCTTTGTGTATTTTACTTTTGTTGGAGACTTGCTATGAACATCATGCCTTGTATCACTAGAGAGAAGTTGTGGACAGATTTTTCTTTTTTCTTGTGCCGTAAAACAGTTTTTCACACAATTACAACATGGTAGAGTAGTGGTTATGGTTTTCCAAAAGACCGCAGTAAATAGTCATATACATAAACTGGAAACTATATTGTTTAGACAGTTTTCATGTTGGCAAATTGTTTTTGTGTTTCCTTCCCTGTAGCCCATATAAAACAGTAATTTCTGCTTTTTTTCTGGTTTGTTTTTCTGGTTTTTTTTGTTTTTTTTTTACTATTCTTTTGTAGTTTCATTTTTCTGTGCTGAAAAAGAAGTTTTGGCAAATCACCACAATCCTGTTTTAGAGGAAAATATAATGAAGTAAAATGCAGTTTTCTTTTCAACTCTATCCATGCTGTCTTATTTCTGGATTGTAAAAAAAAGCACAGCTGAGCAAACTAAGAAGGACCAGTTTCCAATTTGTAGTAACACTCTGAAGTAGCACTGAATTTTACAGGAAACAAGGATTGCCCACTCCATTGATAAAATTCAGGGCAGATTGTCAACATTTTAATACTGTGTACTTAAAAAGATTTTTTTTTCTCCTTGTGGAACAAATCCTTTAACACCTGGCAAATCTAGCACTTGATCTTTGGTTTAAGTAAAATAGTTGTCTAAAACTTAAGTTGGGATCAGCAAAAGTTTTTTTCTACATTTTAGTAATTGAGTGTATAGTAGTATATTTCTCATAGATGAAGACTTACAATTAAAAAACAAATTTGATAGTTTGATCTCTTATGTCTAAGCCAAGAAGATATAGTGAAGAGCTGCAGGTTTGGAAAGTCCATGAATCCTAAGATAAAAACTGATAGTCTATTTTTTGCACCTTGACTGTATTAGTGTTCCTTTCTAATCAGTATTATTTTGTGGAGTACCGTTTGTGTCCTTAAAACTACACTCCAAAATTGCAGACAAGTCATTTTCAAATTACTGAAATAGTTAAATTTGAAAAGCTTGTACATAAATGCACCCATATTTATGACTTTTACTGATTAATTTGAATCTATTGATGCAATGAGTGCTGGAATTAAATACTAGGCTAGTGAGACACTTCAGTGTTAATGCTACAGTACTAGTAATTACTGGAACATCACATCTCTGCAAATATTTTTTTCAAGTCTGTTCTTTACATATTTACTTGGACCTCCATGTGCTTTAGCTGTCATTAATGGAGAAACATAAGCCTTTCATTTGTGTGCTTATCAGGATATTAAATAGAAGGTTCAGGTCTCTTTCTCATAACTGAAGGCTGTAGCCAGTCTAATGAAATAAGTGAGCTATGAGACTTCTACAGATGTGAAGTAAGCAGTTTTTTCCTTGTCCCACTTCCTGCTCAGTCTTTCTAGTGGAATGAGAAGTTCAGGTACAATAAATAATTCTTCCATGATCAGAGATAGAAAAAATTATTAATGTAATTGTAAAGTGGGCATTGCATGCCCTCTTTCTTGAATCTGCTTTGGCCCCTGAATTAAAACTTGACATTTACGTTGATGTAGAAAATTCATGAGCTACTGTCTTGCGAATGACTTTTAGGAAAGCCTCTGTTCTGGGAAGGGTGTGACTGAGATATCAGTCTTTCTTCTTGAGTAAGTCAGACCTTAAAACAATATCTTTATGTTCTTGTCCCTCTGAGCTGTGTAGGCAGTTTAAAAGTAGTAAAAACAAACCACAACAAAACAACAACAACAAAAAACAACAAAAACAAACAAATGAAATGGCTTGTCAATGAATTTTTGGATATGGTAATTTCTGTAGTATTTCCACGTCTTTCACATCTCTAGTTCAATCACTGAAACCACGTTAAAGTGAAAGCAGTGATGTACCTTGATTTACTTGTTTGAAGATCAGTGTGATGGATCATTCAAGCTAACATCTCTATTCAGTTGTTTGAACATCTTTAATTCAATCCATACATTAACAGCAGTAAATGCTGATAGTAAGCTGCTAGTAAAATGGGAAATATTTATTTCCTGTTAGCTCCTGTTAGATTGTTCAGGTTATTTGACATATAAATTCTGTATCTTACTGTGTGTGTAGATTCTTAAAGGGCTGCTTGATAACTGTTAAGCAGATTGACTGTTTGTTAGAGACAATTGTAGCTTATTCATGGGATTTAAATAATTGGTACAGGAAATTACCATACTTTCTGATGTTTATTTGAGGATGAACGTGTTTGTTTTTTTTCTATATGAAGATACAAAAGAGAAGTAGTACCTGAGATTTCATGAGCAGGAGTAAAGGACAAGGATAGAGAGTGGTTTCATGGTCAGCAATTCGAATGACTTTCAGTACTGGAGGGGAAGAGCAGAGCTGCCAGGCATTGGCAGCATGTTCAGTCTGAAGTTTGTTTTCTTGGGTGAGTTAGCACTGACACAAAGCCCTAATGAATATGTAATAATTACATGCTGCATATAGATGTCACTGGACGCAGGACCCGATTTGTCGAGGAAATACTCCTAGCTATTTTTTAAACGTTTTCTGTTACAAGCAGGCTAAAGAGTGCAGTATTCATGGAAGAATCACATTTGTCAATGTTTGTGTGGGTTTATAGCACTTACAACAAAGAACTTGGAGTTTCATGTGTTTTACACACCATCAGAATCATGAGTGATGTGAACATCTCTGCAGTCTACTGTTACAGACAAAAACATTCAGTGGTGCCAGTACAGGAAAATTAGATCCTTAGATGGGAGATAACATTTGCCAGTAATAAGCGAAACAAATGTTGCTGTGGAGTACTTCAGCGTTTCAATAATGCCGTAATTTTTTGTACTCTAGAAAACGACTCTTGCTCCCATTCCTCAGCCTTCTAATGATGTTAGATGTGAGAGTGTAATGTTTTGGGAAATACATTGGAATACTTTATATATTTTATATACTTTAATGGAATTTGTGATTGGTGTTGCATAGTATCTGTTCAGATCCTTCTGCAGTCTAACCTTTGTTATTTGTACTTTCCTACTTCGATTTTTTTCCTTTCTGAAAGGGTTAATTACAGAGATTTTCTTTCAAAATCCTTTAGAAGACAGTAAAAATTAGACTAGATCAGATGTGGCATTATGCTTATTTAGCTTAGCTGCTGGGGACAGAGAGCTTGGTTTAATTTAATTTGTGAAATGGACTTTCAAATCTACAATTCAAGTCATTATCCATTAACATTCATACCAAGTCTTCCTTTACAAAAAAAAATAAAAAATCAATAAGCACATCTGACCTTAATGTCAGGGCTTTGCTGTTAATCAATAGAATCACGAACATAATGTATTTGTCTTCAAAATAGCATTCTAGATGTTTGGAGATCTCTGGAAATCTTTGAATTTCAGTGCAAATTAGTGTTGAAAATTATTTTAGTATGTTCAATAAAGCAACTGTCTATTGTTTGTATCCAAATCTAGTTCCTTGGGTGACTGTGAGTATGCTTTTTGATTGCCCCAATTGTTATGTAGTACCTAAATGTTACTGCATTATACATCAACTCCAGTAATTAATTTTCAGATACAATTGAGAGTCAAAACTAGCATCGAATATGGATTGATTCATCCTAAACATTAAGAAATGAATAATTAAGAAAATGTCCAACGTTTCTTATGTGTACTTTCTGTTGTATGTTCCTACTTAGCTAGGATAGTGATATACCTGTGCATTACAGTGAAAGGGTTTTGTGGAGTAAATGGCATTTCTTAAATCCTTAGTGGCTGTTGGCTTTGCTTTCTGTTAGGAGATTCAACTGTTTGTCATAATCGTCTCAATGTATGGGTCAATCCACAGTGTCCCTTGACTTTAAGAACAGTGTTTTTGATGTTACAGGATCAGTCTTTGATAATCTATTTTTGTAGCCTTCTGGTTAGCACATTCTTAAGGAATTACAAAGAAGAGTGAATACAATTTGTCATAGATTTATTGTGTGCGAAAGGTTGTTAGGTGGCTTTATTCCAGTAGCCTTCAGACAGAAACCAAAGATCCATTTTAATCAGTTTCTTTTCCACAGAAGCTTGTCTCAAATGGAGAAATCATGAAGGATATTCCTATCTATAACATATCTGTTTCTGCCTTTACAGTGCCTATATCTTGTGCCACACTGCAGAATACTGTAGCTTGTGTGGCTGGCCTAGTTTACTTGTACAAAGGGTAAAAGAAGGAAAATGAAATCCTGCCTTCACACACTCCTTGCACTCTACTTGGGAAGCTGTTGATTTGAAGAAGCCTCTCAGAAACAATCTTTAAACTACTTGGAGCTGAATTATTTTAGGAATCTCTTGTGTTTGCTGCACAAAAGAAGAATAGCTTCTTTACTCTTACCTCTGGCAGCATTTGTGTCTCTATTCTAGTTAGCTTTTGACCTGAGACATTCTGAACGTAAAGTTCACAGATGAAAAAAAAAAAAGGGATTTGTTTCTGGTTTCAGCTGTGCTAATATGGATTCTAAGGAGTTCCATTTATGCCAGCGTATCTGAAAAAAGAAGTTAAAGATTTTTTAGAAATTCTTTTATAATAAAGTAATTTTATTAAGACTAAAGGTGCTTTTTGTCACAAAGATGCTCCTGCAGGCTTACCCACTGCTTTTTGCATCCCTTGAGCATATCTTGTGTAAAGTATGGTAATATTTTCTAAAGAACTCTCATACTTCCAAAAAGCTCTTAATGCTTTAGCGACTGCAGTCAGTTATCAGCAGTTTCTCAGCCTTGAAGTCACAAGGGAATGAACAAGGGAATATTTTACTTTGTCTGTAATGATAATTGATTAGAAATTAGAAATTTATCTGAAAAAAAAAATCCACAAAATCCTCCATGCTGTTCCTACACTCCAACTTTGTGGGTGCTTTTCACTTTGCCTACCTTGGCTAAGTGTTTGTAGTGAGCTCCCCCAATGAAACAGTTGCAAAAAAATCTGGTTTAATATCAGACATCAGAAGGGTGAGGGGAGAGTGGAAGAGCAAATGGAGAAAAATAGCTGTAAAAATAGCTACTTTACCAGTTTGTTTGGTTTTTTTTCTTGAAAACTTTGGATGACCAGCAATACAGAGGATTGACTTCTGTCTGTGGGAACCATGAAAGGCTTACATAAAATCCTGCTTCCAAAGCCTTGGATCTTGAAGTAGCTTTTGGCAAGGCCTTTGGTGCCTTAACTGATACTGTAGGTGTTAGGGTAGGCTCTTGATTTCTGTTTCCTTATCCACTAAATCTTATGGGTGTTACATCAGACCCAAAAACTTCAGCTCTGGTCAGAGGGAATCAAAGCCATGTATTTTCATTTTCCCTTGCAGGTATGATGCTAGGTATTTCTTTAAGGCTGGCCCAGGGTCCACAGGGAATATTGCCATTCATTTAAGACATTCTCCTGTTGTTACCTGGAGTGCTTCTTTGATTAAAGAAAAGAAGGTGGCCTCACAGGAAAGCAGCCAGAAGACTAGTTTTTACGTTTCAGATATAAGGCAGATTGTTTCTCCTGCATTAGATTTTCTCCCAGTTCCTTCAAACATTCTAAACTCAGATTTGTAACTCAAATTGGCAGCCACCCAATCTGCATTTTCTTTCAGATTTGTACATATATGTTTTCTTTGACTGTAGATATAAAGTGACTTTTTCTGTATTTTCCTTTTTTGGCAACATTAGTTTTTTTCTAGATCTACAGTGAAGATAAGCCATCGTACCTGTTTTGGTTTGAATTCAGTTATTTATTTTTTTCCCTGAGTTTTTCATTTGTTATTAAATGATGCAAAAACTTTTTAGGAATATCTTCTATCCTTTCTACTTCTGAATAATTTTACCCTAAACCTTGAGAGCTTCTTGTTAATGTTAGTTCCCTGTTTGATACTGTTGCTACAGAACAGTTTGTAGCAGTTATTTGTGCTCCTGGGTGGGAGGAGGAAGTACTGAAAAAGAAGTGGATTTGTGCTTTTTCTTTCTCTTGTTGAGTGTTAGTGGTTGCCAACTGCAGTAAAGGAATGTTATAGGTCCCAATATGTTTTCATTAAATCCTGATGTTACACTTCTGACAACTTGGAGCAATATAAATTCTCCCATGAATATACTGAAAGTGGCTATTGTTACCTTTATAAATTGACATTAAAACAGGTATTTCATAAATCTAAATGCACTTTTATGATATTTAAATCTATCTGCTTGTTATAGCTTTGTGGACAAAAGATGCACATGCTTGCTTTAGAAACCATTTTATTTTCTGATGCCAACTGAAGTTGAAATTACAATGTGTATAATAAAATAATAAGAATACTTTCATTATGATAATGAGTAAGAAATATCTCATGCTTGGATTCTGCTAGTTTGGGTAAAGATGTGTTTACCACATGGTAATGTCTGTCCTTATTCTGATGTGGGAACTGCAGAGCAGAAAGGCTTTCCAAGTTTGCAGCTTTAATTATTCGTTCCGGTCTTAAAGGCCAATAACTTAGTTTTGTACTTTTCTTGCAAGGATTTAATGCTTGAGTGTATGTATTTAAATTTGTCAAAACAGATGTAAATGCAGAAATGCCTGTGAGAAAATGATAACCTTAGGAGTCACAGAGCTCTAAAAACTACTCAATATGTGAGATTATTTTACTTATATATTACTTTTTTATTAGTTTGCTTTACACTTGAATTTCATAGATATATCTTTTGCTTATTTTATATATTCCAGAATAAAGATGAAACTTAACAAGGACAGAAGATAAAATGGCTCGTTCAGATTGTTATGCTCCTGGTAAGTGCAAAGCAAATATCTTCATTCTGCTACTTTGTTTTTCTTTATTACAGAAAAATTAAAATGATTTGGTTTCACCTCAGGCTTTCAATTGCTCTGCTGGGTTATTAAACATACAGTGGAAGAGCCAGTAATGAGTAGTATTGCTTATGTACCTTGTCTGTTTGTTCTTTACAAATAGAAGATTAATTACAACATTTAAGAGACTCAGGATTTATTGACTTGTCTTTCTAAGAATCTCTTATTCTCATAATTGCTTGAAAGAGTGTTTACTTACTTTTTTCATCCCCATTATTTATGGAGTAGTCCTTTTATATAGTATTCGGCTGTAATTGAGAATGCTATGCAGTAAATTCTCAGTATTAACATCTGGTATCTTCCAAATTATTAGGAGTATTGAGGGTGTTCATTGAAGTGAGGGCAGGTAACATACTGCTTAAGTAGGACTTTATGCTTTATTACCTGGAGAGTAATCTGAGTGCATTGGAAGGTGAGTTAAACATTCCTCAGAAATTTTCAGTGGTCAGTATTCTGTCTCTCATTTTGGATTTAAAACAAATAATTCAGGTGAATGTAATAGCTATTAAAGTGTTATGAGCAAACTAAGTGTGATAACCAGGGGTAAACAAAAATAGATTTTCCTATTAAAAAAAAATCCAAACATATGCCATTTTAATTCTGATATTTTCTCTTAAAATTCCAGACTGTGTGTACTAGAAACTTTCTTTACTTTCTTCCAGTTCAGCTACGTTCATCTGAGATTACAGAGTTAATCAGGTGAACTTTGATTTTTCCTTATAGTCTCTGGTGAACAGTAAGCTCTGCTTTAAAACCAGAAATTAGCATAATGCTTAAAATTTGTAATACTGTGGTTTAATGATAAATCCACAATCAAGTTCTCACTTCCTAAATATATCTGGAAGGGAGAAACAACTTTGACGTAGGTGATAATGCAATTGTGAGAGGTAAGTAATAATATATATCTATGCATAGTAATGAATTAAGATTTAAAACTTCAATGATCTCTTAAAAACCTGTTTGAGGGGTGAGGATATAGCTGCTCAGAGAAAACAGCGGTGTGTTTATCCTTTAAATACATTTGTAGCATTGAGAGATCATACCTTGAGAAGATATGATTAGGATTACAAAATACCAAACAGTTTTTAATTTTGAGGTGTATAGGTGTTAAGTACTATTTGGTTGATTTTAACATTGCATTTTTTTCTTGAGTGCAATTTGATATATATTTTACGATGTTCTCTTGTATAAAAGCTGTTACCATGAATTACATGATGGTAATGGAAAGACATGCCAAGACATGAAGTTTTTGCTTTGTTCCTCCCTGGGCCTATAAGGAGTTAAAACTAAGCTGTTCTATCTGATAGATGGTGGATTATCTTTGGTAGCTAGATAAAAGGGAATAAGTTGACAAGTAATAAATGACTGTTGCTGTTGAAGTATGAAACAGATGGAAAACAGATTTTTGTTAAGCTGATTCTGTAAAGTGAAATATGGCAAAGGAATTTGAATGTGAAAGTATGCTTGCTGTTCCACAATGACACAGAAGCACATACTAGAGCACACTGACATGTGATTCATTTGAGTATTCCTAGGAGAGATTTATCAGAGATGGCTATTGGATACCCCGGAACAGAGATCTTAAACGTACTACTTTCTGTATTGCTGCATTGAGATATAAATCACTGATTTCAAAACACAAATCTACTCAAAGATTTTCAATTAGGATCAGGGAAAGGACTTTAAAATTAATGTTCAGCTGCAACCGAGTGATGTCAAATAATGCATTTTTTGTCCAACGTAGGTTAGGGATCGTGTTTTGACAAACATTCTATAGAGATGAGCAGTATTAGGGCTCATACATAAACTTTGAAATAAGAACATGTAGGAGTATATTGATTTGATTTAATCTTACTGGGAATAGGTATGTAGAGACCTGATCATACAGGAAGATTAATCAGTAGACAAGTTTCAGTGTAGCAATATGAATTAAATAATTTCATTTCAAGTTCTAATTTTCCCTTTGTCAACTAAAGGTGCTGAAGACATTATTTCATTTTTTATTTTTTTTTAAACTTGTGCTTTTAGTAGCACTTTAACTGAAAGATTGTAATTAAATAGTGTGGAAATTTAAATTTTATTATTATTATTATTGATATTAAATAAGTCTATTCAAGTACAAAATTGTTTTGAAAATAAGGAAATCCTTTTTTCCTCAAGTCACAGGAGATTTGCTGCTAATACACAGAATTCTTTGTGCCACATAAAAAACAAAACAAAGTATATCTTAATGTCTTAAATTCTGTTAAGTGTTCATGTGACAAGGACTTTTTCTTGTAAGACAGTCAGTGACAGCTCTTTTCATAACTTCTTTATACTAGTTCAGTAAGAATAGACAGTAATCCTCATCATATACCATCATAATTTGTATGTGCTGTGTCACCATACCTATACAAGATGATTTCATGCATTTTAAGTACAAGTCAGTACTTCTGTGAATGGTGAGCATTTCAGTCATTAACAGTGTTAAATCTGTGTTTCCTGTTACCACTGCTGTCGTATCTGAAACATCTGTATCTGTCATCTCCACAAATAACTCCCGAGAAACATGATTCTCCATCGCTTATTTTCAGGTCACCTGCAGATTTACTTTTACACTATTTATCAAAATAAATGCTTTACATTGGATAGTTTGATGTCTACATTATTACAATAAAAAGTACAAATGAATTATAAATAGCAAAACAAAACTACTGCTGTTGACTGTTTCTTGGTCAGTTCCTATAAGTATGGCATGCATCTTTATGTGCATTCAGTGCAATTTGCTGAAGGTAGCAGCTTTCTGTATTGAGTAATACCAAGCAGTTTCACCCACTTGTTTATTTCCTCTGTAGTGAAAGGAGTTTGATTCTACTGGAAATGAAATTTCAATTCTAATAGTTACCACTAATTCCTTAAAGCAGAGCGAAGTATCTGAACCTAACATTAGATGAAAAGTATAGGTATATTATTGTTTAGATGTACTAACCACACAGAGTATTCCTTTCAGATTTTTAGGTTCAGTGTTTAATTTCCCATTATCTGAAATAAAACAAGCAGCAATAGGTATTTCTTTTTCCTGTCCTTTTTATTCGTAATAGCCTATAGAAGCCATCACTCCTTTTGGTTTCCCTCTCAGTTCTATTCAAGTCTACACCTATTGTCACAGTATGGGCTGGGTCTGTTATTACTGAAATACTGGAAACCCCCCTCCAGGAGAGTTCTCACTCTCTACTGGGAATCTGAAGCAGATGTTAACTAGACAGCAGGACCTCAGCTTTATGCTATAGGCTACATACACACACACACACACAAAAATGAATTAGAAAGTGAGGAAGAGGAAAGCAGAGAGAGCTGAGCCTAAGGTTTCTGGAAAACCTTACTCATAAGATGTAGCTGGTTTTGGGAGTTTGTCTAGCTGTTCTGGGGTAGAAAAAAGCAGCTGTGTTCTGACCATGCCACCAAAAAGTTGCTATGGAGACTGAAATATTATTCAGGCCAATTGAAAATTCTTCAGCAGTGCTTTTGCTATTTTTCCAGATTTGCACTTTGCAGAGTTGCTGGATTTTTAGAATTATTTATTTAAAATTTTTTTATTGCAAGTTAACTATTAAAAGATAATGTAACGTAGGAAAGTATAGGGACCATAATTTATCACAAAGCTGGCACTACTAGAATAACATGAACATAAATACTACTTTTACATGGGCCATTTCTTGTTTTAAGAATGCAGAATGAAGTCTGTTGCAAATCACATTCTGTACCATGTAGGTAATAACAAGACATTTGTTGCTGAAATCAATAAGAAGTAAATTAAACCTGTCAATAAATGTTTTAATTAAATATTAAAAAAATGTTGAGTCAAAATTAATTGTTTTTTTATTATTATTATTCTTTTTTAAACATTTATCTTCTGGCATGAAATACATCTAAAAATAATGCCTTCTTTAGTTGTTTTAAATTGAAACATATTGTGGGATATATATTCTAGATGTATGCCAGGCTGAACTTTGAAGTTGGGAAGTGCTGAGGATAATCAGCTCACCCACCTCCAATCAATTTCTCACTTTTTACAAGATTTAGCGTTTCTTTTTAAGCATTTGTAAGATTTCTTTTTGTCACCCAATGAAAATTGGCTGTTATACCTGTTTCATCTCTTAAAGAGAAGAGGTTTCAGTTGCTGGAGTCATGTATTATTTTTTTGGTCTATAGTCAGCACAGCAAACATTTCACTGTAAATACGGTTTTACGTACATCGATAAAGGACGTACCTAGTGCAAGCTGCTAGCACACATTTAGTAAAAGGTTTATTGTGAATAAAATAGTAGAATAAACCCAAACCAGGGAATAAAATAAAAGCTAATGCAGAAGTCCTGTTATATATGCTTGGCAAACTGCAAGGTTCACAGCAGCCACTGCATGTCATTCAGAGCTGCTAAAATGGACAGTGAAACAAATCTGTTGTACAGGTGCTAGATTTTGATTTAACAAATAGTCTGTACAGTATCAAACTATATAAAAGTCTAAAAAACACAATGAGAACTACAATATTTGCAAATCTGTTCTATATTGTAAAAATGTTAAAATTAGGTCCAAACCACCATTAAAAAACATGAAATATGCAAATTTTCAAGTGGCAACAAGGGGCAGAGGAAGGGATCCATAAAGGTTAATAAGAGTTGCTTTGATTTCTCCTGGTTTCTTTGTATACCTTTGTGATCACATGGATCTCATCAATTCTTTTCAGACAGGCAGGACATAAGCTAAAGTATCATCAGTGATTTCAGCAGGGGAGATTGGCTGCATAAGAACTGAAAAGCTATTTTAAAAGACAAATGTACAGTAAGTTCTGTTCATGTAAACACTTGGAAAACACAGGAACAAAATTGTTTTCTAACCACAGAGCTGTGAAATCAGTGGAGTCACATGGATCTGTAATAAATGGCAGAATCTTTTAAAATGCTAAGCCTTCTTGAAAGACTGCACTTAGAATAACATGAGTACTTATTTGTGTCTAATGGCAAGCTGCAAAGATCATATTCCCAAATTAATATACCTCAATATCTTTTAAAAAGGCAGTAATCCTTTACGCCTATTTCTCACAAATCATAGAGTGAGGAACTGATAATTAAAGGCAGTAGAAATAGCAGGCAAGATGAAACAGATGGCTGTAATGTAATTCTTGAGTCTTAACTGGCACTTAACTCTAACTCTTTCAGTTTGACAAATACAGTAAGACACCTATGTTGACATACATATGGTACACTTAACTACTTTTATTAATGTAACTGAGGTATTAAAATTGTCTTGAAAAGCAGACATCTAAAGAAGAGAAAATGATATGGAGAGTAGTAGTCACTGTTTTTGCTGATCTATGTGATAGCAGTGGTTGTTTGTCCTCCAATATTCTTAACTTCAAATTTCCATGCAAAATCTGTCTTTTGCTTTGCTGAATAGGTAGCTTGGAAAAACGAGAGGAAGTCCACTTTTTTCAGCTAGAATTAGTTATGAAGACTTTTTTTTTTAATGAAGTGTAACAAGCTAAAAGTGTGCGCATCTCACACGCTGCATATAATACACTTCTAATATATACACTGTTCTTATACACAAGCATCTTTTATATACACCAATATCGCCTTCAGCAGGAAATTAAAAGTCAATAGATAATGAACCTTGTGCTGTATCTTCTCTTCCTCTAACATAGATTTCACATGGAATCTCCTCCATCACTCTGTCTTCTATGACCTGCTCAGGGCAGTCATGCCCTTGTTTGAAAGTGTAACTACTTTTCTTGAATGTGCTATTAAATGTTTTCATCGGCTGAGGTTGTGCAAAATCATTGCGGAAGGGAAGTTCCATGGAGCTGAGGTTTGTCCTGCTTTGTTTTATATTGGAGGCTTGAGAGCCACAGTGGTGGTCATGAATGCATCTGGAAGCTGTTGAAGAGCGTCTCATTTTCTGATAGTTTTCAAGTTCTTCTGATAAATCTGCCAAATCTGCAGAAATTTCTTTGTCCCTCAGTGAGAAGAGTTCATAATGTGGAGGATCAAATACTTCCTGGAAGCCGGTTTTATTGAAAGCAGTCTTGCAAGCCATGACCTTTTTGCGAGGTTGCTTTACTTGTACTAGAATTGAAATGATGAGAAGAACTAAAACTATCCCTGATGTTATGCCAATGATGGTTCCGTGTGTTCTGGTGATTTGTTCAAACAATCCAGATTTTTTCTTTTCTGCAAAGAAGAAGTAGGGATTATGAGAAGGCTTTCATTATTTTTTCCATTGTGGATTGTACGTTAGAAATTGGCAACTGTGATCTCTAGGTGAGTGCTGTACTAATAATGAAATGACTCCATGGTACCAGTGACTAGACCTGTATATCAATAGGCTTTGTCCTGCTGACAAGTCTATTTGTCCATCTAAATTACTGAGTGCCATATGACAATTTAGTGGCAGGTGTAACTCTATGGCCAGTGCATGCTTACTTATCTGGGACGTGGCTTCAATCCTAAACCTATACTGATCAACTGATAGTCCGAAATCTACAATTTGAACAGCTACAGATGGTTTTGCTATCAAAGTTTGCTTGTGCTGGTAACATTTCCACTGATGCCAGTGGAAGAATACTTGAATTTAAATGCATCTGTTTCTTCATTAAAATTGAAATATTGCTACAGTGATGATGTAAGACTGGTTTTAGTATTTGTTTTCACATCTTTTGGAAGTTTCATGTCTGTCTGTTCCTCAAAGTCTGATATAAAGATTACAACACATGGAACTTTAGCATAGATATATTCCAGTTGTAACTGTTCACTAATAGTCTGTTGGGATAAAAGTGGAGGAAGGGGGCAAAAAACTCAACCACATGATGTGTTTTTTTGGGTAGTACTTCATATGAAAACGCACAAGATGGCAGCATCAGAACAAAATGGTTTTCTGTATATAAAATCCTTATTTTAAGATTAAAAATTTCCAGATAGATATCTATTCTGTAAAGTACTACCTTCAGAGGACCAAAAGAATTCTACACCAATAGAATCTGCTATATTCAGTGGCAGAGCAAAAAAAAAAACCAAAAACCAAACCAAACAAATAAACAAAACAAACAAACAAAAAAACCCAAGTATTTAAGACTACGTAGAAGAAAACACTGCCTAAATATTATGTATTTTCAAGTACTGGGCTTCTGGCATCTAGATATTTTTGTTAGGCACCTAAGGACTGCACACACTGCACAAGAAGAGTTACATACCATCAGTGTAATCTAAAACCACCCATATACTACACAGGTCCTGAGGAATTGGCTAGCAATACTTGAAATATTGTTACACTTCACAGCTTAGGCCATTTTCTCTTAGTTACATTTATGCCTTTCATGGAAAGGAGATCTCCCTGTGTTCTGCTGAATTTCAATCTTGTCAGCATGCTTTTGTGGGAGACAGGATTTTCAGTGCTATGATAATTCTCTCATATCCATCTAAGTTTCTTAATTATTGGATTTAATTTTTTATTTTATTTTACTTTTAATTCATAAAGGTCTTAATCAGTAGTGATGTCTTCCCCAGCCACTTCAAAGAAATTGTCCATGACTGATGCTTTTATTTCTTTTAATCTTTATGCCCCACTGGGCTGTAGGCATAAGGTAGGTTGCAACATGCTCAGATTTAGGTAGTCATTGATGTGGACTAAATGAGAACTCTGGGTGCCCAAGGGAACTGGGAACAATTGAGAAGCTTTCTTTTTAAAGACAGAAATTGTTCATTTGGTTGCATCAATCTCTTTAATTCTACCTTAGTTGGCAAGATGGTTCCAGCCATCAGCTGTCGTGTGATTACGTGCTCTGCAACTTTTAAAGCAGAATTTAAATTGTATCTGACATAAAACGTGGTAAGTTATTCTGCACCAGTAGCGGCATGTAGAAATATTGGAAAAGACACTTCCTTCACTGGTGATACAGTTCTTAAAGATTTTTTTTTTAATACTATAGAATAATAATGAAATGTGGATTCTAGGTGAAGTTCTAGAAGAGTATTTGCAGAGATGGGAAACATCTACAAGTTGCACATGATAGTGAATGCAGAATATCATCAAAGCTAAGGATTGTTTAGAAGAAGTTTACTTTCCAATTGAAAATTTAAGAGTAATGGATCAGGTTTTTAGCTGGATCCTTACATTATATGTAATACTTCTATTATGTAACACACGTTACATTAGCATGTATTAGAGCAGTGTATATTTTTTTATACCATTTGCTTGAAACTATTTCAAGATTTTCCTTACAAAAAGCTTTGACAGTTCATAGAATTGAGAAGAAACTTCCTCTGAAATTGAGTACACATTTTAATATCTCAGGATTTTTTTTTCCAGACCTTTTAAGTTGTCAGGAAACACACTTGTTTGTTTTGCTTTTTAGGATATATATATTTTTATTTTAAATTGCTTTTGTTCCAACTCTGAAAAATTAACTTAGTGTTGAGACATGTGAAACATATGTATATATAATTTAATCTTTGAAGACTGCTGCATCTACTTCAGCCTTGGAAAAGACTTTGTGCTTGAAGGATTGTCTTTTTCCAGTTGTATCTTGTTATCGTTTTTTTCTCTCTTGGTGATAAATGGTATGACCTGTCTCTTCAGTCCTTCCTTCATTTAAGTTTTTAGGAATGGATGGGATGCTACCTTGTAAATGCTAAATTCTACTGCCTTTTAAGCTAACATCCTTTTAAAATGAAGAGTATATGCTGAAGAAGAGATTTGATTATAAAGTCATTAGATCAATCTTCAGTATGCTTACATGCTGCCTGAGTTTAAATAAAAATTTGGTACACCTTCCTGAGATTAGGAGAATTGCTGTCTTCAGCATATTTCCAGGAAAATAATTTCATGGCTTTCCTGAAAGGCAAACTGACCAGCATGGATCATTAAGGCTATACTTCACACTCAATTCACCTCTGCAGTGATTTTCATCCCAGGGGTACGCACAGTTTTGAATGCCATTGCAGACTAAAGAATTATTGATGCACATGTTGCTATGGCAGAAGTAAGTGTTGCCTGAGCAGGGAGCTGCAGAAGAAAAGAGGAAGAAAATGTTAGGAATTTTCAGTAACTCATAAAATGCAAGAAAGAAGAATAATGATAATGATAATAATAAAAAAGCTAGTAAACTGTTATTTTTAACATGTGTATCTTTCTCTTTAAAATTTCAAACAAAATCACTTCTTATGCACTTCTAATTAATAATTATCAGAGGATTTACTCTTTCGTTCATTTAGTTGCCTTCTGGTGCATTACTGATGTTACAAACAAAATGCTCTTGCTCGAAATGCAAGGCAGAAAGAAAAGTCACCCAACACAGATAATGGTAGAAGGATTTAATACTTGTCTTTAAAGGCTTAATGCTTAAATCACATGCCCATCGTCAATTATAAATTTATTCAGTCTGCTGTGCATCTGCTACGTAGATGGATGGCTGTGAAGCAGTTCCTGAACATCTGCATTTTAGAGCCTGTTACTATCTTAAGACAAATCAGATTTCAGCTTATGGTGGCCTGTTTCAGAAACTGCAAGAGATTTCAGAAGCTAGGGGCATCTAAGTAATTCCTGCTTGTGAATCAAAGCTTTTAGGTCCTCCTATTAGAGCTAGTGCAGAGATTAAGTGAGCAAAGTTTATCTTTTTATCTATCTGTTTATATTTAGTTAGAAATTTGAAGAAATATTTTTTACTAAAAAGATACTTTAAAGATTCTGTATATTCAGGTGTGCTATACACAATTCCGTGACATTAGAAAGCTATTTAAAAAAAAAAGGCTGCCTTCAGGATGCTGTATAATATAACTGAGGAAGTCTCTATGACTTCAGGACACTAGACAATAAATTATTTTTTCCTTTTTCTGTCTCAGTAATGAGATATATTTATTATAGAAGTGCTTCTTTTTAGGGTAATCAATACATAGCACCACAGATGTTGTGAGAGACATTTATACTACGACTTGGTTTAATAGAAAGAATTTATTTTTGAGCAGTCTTTATTTTCTGAAACTTAAAAGCAAAACCCAAAGGGTACAGTAGGGCAGTGTGACAAGTCCCATGTACAGCATGTTTCTCACTTCTGTCTGTTAGACTTCGGATTCTCCTTGGCAAAAATAGGAGTTATGCATAAAGAAGTAAAGGAAATTCAAATTGGCATTCCCTAACCCTATTAGTCATGTCTTCCCATTCTGCTGCTGCTTCTCTACTCACCAGCACATTCTCTATTTTACATTCCTGTGTAGTTTCCTTAACAGTTTTTGGGTCATGGCTTTTATTCACGGGTCCATAAAAATAGGACAAATGAACATCATTTTCCATCGTTTGTTATTTGGGGAGTACAAAGTCTGGCTACCAGTCACAGTGATTGATTGGTTCCAGACCAGGACTTCAAGGACATAGCTGGACTCTTAACAGCTGCCTAAGACTTGTGCAGTGTTCAGTGTTCTTTATATGCAGCATTGTTCACATACTGAATCAAGCCAGAAATGAGATATGTTAAAAATCAATGGTTTTGGTAGCTGAACTGCTTAGTCAAATCTGCAAGGAGCACAAGATATTTGTTAGGTGACTGCCATGCATTATTAGTTCATTTATGCAAATCTTTTCAGAAATATTGATTGTTTTCATGGTTGGCTTCTTATAATTACAAATCATTAGTAAGATAAAAGAGAAAAATAGCTTAGAGATCTGAAAAGAAGATAAGCTGAAACTCGCTGTTTTCAGTTAGAACACTTACTTATCAATATGCTATTTAAGAATGCAGGAAACGCTTAGTTTTTGGACTCACACTTTTGAATTACTCTATCCAGGAAAGACAGTATCCGCAGTTAGAAGACAAATAAAATAACAGTGTAGCATTGCAGACCCTGCTCTGGCAATGACTCCTGAGTTGCTTTAAAATTATAAGTTAGGAATGATCTCCAGCTTTAGAAGTAGGCAGTGTTTCAACCTCTTGCACTTGACCTCGCTCCAGCCCCCAGTATCTATAATACAAATAGATAATTTCCTCATCAAAGTTCATAGTGCTTTTGAGATTGAAAGCTGGAATAACCTGCACGATCAGTAATATTATATTACTAACCGTATTGAAATAAAAGCTACTGGAAAAGCTGTTATAAATTTGATAAGCTGTGCTTAAAACTTATTGAAATTCACCGTAACTAAATTTGATTACATTCCCACTGCAGGTTAAGCAGTACACTAGTTTCTGAAACATGCAATTGCTTCTTACTGTCACATGCACAGCATTAAGCAATAAGGCATTTTTCTTAAATTGCTCTTACTTTAGAAAGACTGTTGTACAGGAAAGTAACTTCCATCCTGTGTTAAGGTATCCTGTGTGATGGAGCTGAACGTGAAATCTACCTGTTATGTGTAACTAATTAATTTTCCAAGATGGTGATCAGTATCCCTTTCAGGACTGCTACTTTTGTCAAAAGAAGTTACTCCTTTGACAGCAAACCTGTACTACTTATTCTTCAAGCAGAAGTTGAAAACTTCCATCAGAGCACAGCTCTATCTCCAGAAGTGGCAGATACGTTTTATTCAGTTCTCCCCATAGATGTCAGATCCAGTCCAAACTTTGTTACTTCTCTGCTGAATATGCCACTTCAGTTTTCAGGTTCTGCAGTGTGGACCATGTAGTCCCTTGTAAATATGTGAGGCAGCAAAATTCAGTTAAGTCCAGAGAGAAAGCACTTAGATGATCTCACAAATAGCATGCTTTTAAGAAGCATCTTAGGTATTGTCTCTTATTATTATCTCTGATGCAGGCTATGGAATCCAAACAGAAACTGAGAATAGCATTCGCAGCTCTGCTTTTAATACTGGCTTCTTAATAAATCAGAATTTAACTGCTTTATCTGTGGTTGTGCAACGTAACTGGGCTTTGTATAGGAAGCACACATGGGACTGTTTTAGAGTTATGTACAGCGAAGTGAGGCAACAACTCAGCTGAGTGGATCTGTGGTCGAAGCTGTGGGTAGCAAAAAGATCCAGGCTCTGGATGGACTCTGCATGGTTCTCTTGTCCTTCAAACATCCCGTGTGGATGTCCTTGAGAATATCCTGTCATGGTGTCTGGTAGGAAAGCAGAAGCTGGGTGCTTCAATCCCGTTATTGTCAGAGCATGGCTGTAGAACTCAGTAAGAATGACCTACACTAAGGATGCACTGGTACTGAATTCCAATGAAACAATAAAACTTCTATGAAAGGAGGTAAGCTATTTTTCAGGAACTACGGTGTAACTGTAACAAAGCAAGTATTTAACTACCTCCTCGTACCCAAAAGAAACACTGTTTTTGAGCGTGTGCTCTTATTGCACAAGATGCAGCTGTAGCTTTTCCCAAAATTCCTGAGGCAACCTGTTTCCAGGAGAATGAGCACTTGGAAATCTACTTACGATCTACAAATGAAGTGAACAGCATTCTGAATCTGCTTAGTCTGCTGCCTTCGTCCGCCCACATTCGCACCACACCTGTTCCAGTCTGCAGCGTGACATCATTTGCTACAGTGCTGCAGAACTTTGCCTTCAGGTTTTCAATAGAGCTACTTCCATCATATACAGCAACAAAGTTTCTTTTGCATTCATTGGAGTGCTCCATTTGATAGTCCAGAAATCGTAAGTAGATCTGTTAGAAAAGAGAAATAAATATCTCCAGGAAAAGTAATACAGAGATTTTCTTTTTAGCACATCTTGAATAAGATGTTTTATCCCCTGATACATTTGTGTAACTCCGAATTCATAATGCTGTGAAACCTGCATTTCCTCTCATTAAAAGTCAGTGGTGGGATATTACTCGGAGTGCCTTTCATTTCCCCTTCTTCCCCTCAAAGCCATCTTAATAATTTACCACAATGTATTTCTGGTGCCCTTGAGAGAAAAAATTAAAAATCAACACATTTGCTCAATAAAGGTCTAAGCAGCTTTATTAGGCCTACAGTTAGTTACTCTGAAACAGATGCAAGAAACACAAATGACCTGAAAAATGCTACTGGTATTTTGACCTCCCTCTTGCCTTTTTAATTCATAAATATAACATTAAAATATAAGGGAAGGAATCTAGTCAGAAAAGCTCTAAAGCAAAATAAATAAATTAAAGTTTGTTGCTTTAAAATGATGAAAGCTAATTACTTATCCATAGTAGTGTTATGGAAGACATAAGCCATGAAGATACGAGTAATCTGAATAAAAATGAAAGTGGGAGAAAAGTAAACTGGCTGCCTAGGACAGATTTATAAAATTAAGCCAAAGCTAACTCCTTCAGAAATAGAAATTTAACACAAGTAAAGGCAACATATGTGGTAGATCATATAGAGCAGGGAAATTAGAAGACCAAGTGAGTACTTGGAGAGTAAACAAATAATTTATCTCGCTGGGACAGGAAACTTGGGAAAGATTATAATTTGGTTACAGTTGCATATAAAGATCATCGGGGTTTTTAATCCCTTGTTATGCTAGTCTTGGGATTTTCAAAATTCTAGTAAAAGTTGAGGAGATATATAATTAATTCCCCTTTAAATTAAGTCTTTATTTAAACTTTAGAATTCCCAAGCTATCCATTATTTTGCCAGAGAAGAAATCTACCCATGTGGGGGCTCAGGTCTCCTGCACTGTGGGAGAGGAGGTCATAATCCATCAGGTGCTCACGGTACTCTTCAGGTAAGCTTGCGTCTTGACTGCCTGCATGTACAGTTGCCTCTCTGGCTGATGCTGTGACTGTTAAAGGCATTTTTCATAGCACAGTTTTTCATGCATCTGCCTAGTGCCAAGAATCTCAACTCCTGTTTAATTTTTGAAGAATGTTGATGAATACTGTGCACAACTGCTGTACTACCAGTTGTTCTGCCTTTTTCCATGTCTTGCTCTTAACTACTGTGAAAGCCTTTTAAAACTGAATTTTAAAGAATTCAATGAAACAAAAGCACCAGTTTTGTGTGGGGAAAAAACATACCCTTCCAACACTTAACAGGATTTATTCAAAACCCAGTAAAAGAGCACATAAGAGATTGGTTACACTTGTACACCCTGGCTCTTCCTTTCTTTCTGGTGTCTGCCAGAGGCAGGTTGCCAACACTTTCATTCTGTGAAAAGGTACAGCCTGTGTCCTAGTATCTCACAAACATGGGGGTGAGCTGCAGGTGCTCATAATTTCATTTAATGATTGGCTTTATCTATGTACTGTGAAACTACAATGGAAACTAAAAATAAATTAGAACGTTTGTTGTAGACATATTCTGCATTTGAAAACAAAAGAGTAATTCCACTGAAAAGGCTCAGCTCTGCAAAAGATCCTTCTGGTTAGTGTGCCAGGCAAGCAAATATAAAACACTTTTGCTCATAGATTATTTTGATTATTCTAGTAATTTTCTGAAATATGGAGTGATCTAGTCAATTTACATTATGCAGATTTTGAAAGTCCTTTCATTGCTTCAGTTGTCAGTTTAAAAAATTTCTTTTTTATTACAAAATCAAATTGAGGAAATTAAAAATGTCTGTGCTTAGTTTCCTCAAGAGACAGCATCATATCAGATCTAATGGGTTTTATCATCACAACTAGAAGCTTGAGAAACCACTTCTAAAATATGAAGAGTTATTTTTCTGTAAAGTTTTAACTCAATAATTTAGGATGATGATCTAATCTCAGGACTGACCCAACTACAACTGTGCCTTCTGGCAACATTCAATAATTTATTAAAATACTTAAGCATAAGACCTGGTGCACTCAACTGGAAATGTAGAGAGAAAATAGTTTTATTATTGTTTCTGGAAGAACCTCTGCTATTACTTAGATGAGTACAGGGCTCTTGGGAGTTGAGTCACCTCCTCAAAGGCTCAAATATATTAATGGAGTTTCAATTTCTTGTCTTGTCCCCTTATTACTACCTTTTAGGCTGTTGTTTTATCGATTTGGAAGTTTCTGAATACTAACTCCTAGAAGTGGGTACGAAGGCAAACAGTAGCTTTGTCATCTTGTCAGATCCTGCTATTAAAAATATTATTTCTATCCTTTATGTATATGGTAAAGGCAAACAGTAATGTGCTTTAATACACACACAAAAACAAAATTACAGATATCTATGCTATACTGAGAAAAAATTATGCATTCTAAAGTGCAGTGCTTAAGTACTTCCCAGGAAATGATTCTGAAATGTTGTGTAGCTTTTTTGTGAAAACAGGCTAAAACAATTCTATTTTGCTCTTACAAATAGGTCTTTTTCTTTCTGTCCAGCACTAAGCTCAAGTTGTTCATGATGGTTACAATATAGTGGGTTTTTTCACTAGTGCTGCAGGCAGAACTATAAATATCAAATACATGCACATCTAATAGTGATTTTTGTCTCTTGCATCTAACATGTCCTTTTAGGTCTTGGACAAGACAACTGAACCAAATTTAACCACGGCAATATCAGAGGCTCTGATACTATAGCAGAGTTCTGCTGGCCTCAAATAGAACCAAGTCCCCCAATAGAACTACTGGCAGTGAAATTTTAAATCAAGGCAGAAAAATTTACTCAAGCCTGTCAAAGTTGCTAGCCAGCATTTTTACCTGCAGTTTTCCAATAAGACTACAGGACAAATCAGATGCCCTTGGAAAATGTTTCTTTAATATTTTCCTAGACTATTCTGTATTTAAAGTTTCACACAGTAGGAAGACACCACCACGGACTTGCTGCATATGTGGATTTTCAGAATAATCTATCTGAATTTCCTAAGCCACTGAAACATAATTCATTTCAGTGAAAGAGAGACATTACGCAAATTGCTATTACCTGTTAGTAATGACTTGGAAACCCATTAGGTGCTGAATGATATGAATGAAACCCACCTTAGCGTTTGGAGTAGCTTTAATTGTCCATATGCAGTCAACTGCTTGTCCTGGTTTTGTTTTTTCTTCTTGTTCTACTTGACTGGAACGTACTATTCCATCAGCTCCCGAGAGCTCAAATTGGCAGTCTAGGAAGAACATATACCTTGCTGTCAAATTCAATATGATATTAATTCAAAATTTCTTATATAAAGAAATTGGTATTGTAATACTAGACCTGGAATGGGATTTAAAATACCTCCCAGGTAAGTGAAGTCAGGATCTGCAATAGAAAAAAGTCATGAATCACAGGGGGTATCAATGCTTGAGAATCACTTCAAGGATTATTACAATCTGAAGATGATGTCCATTTTTATTATGTCACAATAAAAATTGCTATAAGTTTGTTCAGTCAACTGGAGGATACAAAGACAAACTTTTTTTAGATAACAATACATGATTCCACAAAGACTGAGCTTAGCTGAATAAGGTAATTGTATACTTGCAGCTCAGATTTCCAGCATAACACCAAAAATTATTTTTAGGCATTTTTTTCTACATTATATTCTGAAATTTAACCACACTAGTTTTCTCTGAAATCCATGGAGCTCCATAAGAGTACAGGGGACATTTCTGCATGCATCATTCTGACCAGATTGTTGTCTGTGTAGTTTGGAACAGCATGAACTGAAGTGCTTTAGTAGAAGATATCAACACTTTGAAATTGCCAATTTCTATTAATAATGAATATAAAGAAGACAGCTTAGTACTAAAGTTACTTTTTCTTTGGATACTCGTGCTACCTATATTAGGCCAAGTAGCACAGTTCCAAACTTCATTAATTAGGGCAGAATTCAGCCTTGATTGCTTTTCCAATGTACTTTCTTCTAAATGCAAAGTATATATACTGTACATATCTATGTAGTAAACTGTATTAATATACTGTATGTATTCCAGTAGTGAGTTAAGAATAAACTGTTTTTTAATGGTTAGAAGATGGTACTTAACTTTACTGGGACTAGGGCTTGGCTAAAATTGGGTCTGGAGTGGCCTGGGATATCCAGGGTTTACATTTCAGCGATCAGGTTTGTGCACCTGATGTCCACAGATGGCATGCTTTCCCATGTGTGGTTTTGAAAATCACCAAGAAAATCACATACATCCTAGTGTGTGTATGTGAGCATGAGATGTTAGCCTGTCCAAGCAGAGAAAGCACTCCATCCTGGAACTAGGTTAAATTAGTGTTGGAATTGATGTTAATGAAATGGCTGTGGAAACAGACTTAGCAAAATGTGGAAGTACTGTCCCTTTGGAAATATTTTAGTGCATCACTCTCGGTGGGCTGGTTACCACATTAATGTGAAGAGTTTCCAAGCCTAAATCCCTAGCAAGGTATAGATTTTATAGAAAGTAATACATAATTGTATATAGTATATTCACATGCTGTAGGGGTAAAGACCAGTTGGGTACATAAGAGCATAAAATAGTTATGCCTGTGTATCCATTTATAGCAGTAGTAGACTTGACATTTGTATATTGTGTTTTGTCCCAAAGGGCAATAAAATGCTGATACTACACATGTACTGTATCTATGAAATACAGCAGTCAAGCATTGCACAAGGATATCAGGTCAAATTCTCTTGTAAAAAGAATGCCCTGACAGTTTAAAGCAGCCCCATAGAGCAGATTAGTTTTTGTCTGTCTAAAGGCACAGTCAGCATATGATCTGCTCCTTCATACCCTGAAAACAACTCAGTTCTTTGAGCAAAGAACAGTTCTGTTTCCTGAGTTAGTGGTTTGTGGGAATCTAGTTAAGTTGATAGCTGATATTTAGATCATATAGGTGTTTCCTCAGGCTTTTCAGAAATGGAAAATCAAATAGTTTGCACCCAGCTGGGAGTCCTCAGGCGTTTTTGTCAGCAAGTCTTATATTCCTAGAAGATAGGCTGCTGAAAATGCCAGCTGCTAGCCATCACTGGTGGACCTGGTACGAGTTGCCAAAGAGGGAAGCTGCTGAAGCCATCAGCACAAACAAGATCAACTGACCTCCTTATTAAGAAAGTACAAATCTGTAATTCTCTTCAGTCAATTTTCCAAAGTGTTTTTATTCAAGTATACTACAGGACTAGCAGGACTAAGACATCTCTAACTGTTGCATTGCTACTTTTGCCTTCATAAGTATTTACAATTAAATACAGCTCTGACTGCCAGCACAGACTCATCCACACAGTTCAGTAGGAGCAAATGGTCTTTAGTTTGGTTGTTAATTTTAAGTATCTTTACCTGGTATAAATGAGTACTTTGCCTGAAATCCCTTTCCTTCCAGCTCCTCATCAGAAGTAAACTTGATCCACATAAATCTCCCCGTTGATCTAATTAGTGCAGGGCTTTTCAGACCACAGTAACGATCGATAAGAGGGGAGAAGCCGAAAGGTCCATCTCGAACCTCCAGATGATCAAACCGACATTCAAATGAGGGTTCAATGTAATAAGGCTCATCAAAGGTCAACTCAATTCTTTGCCGTGGAGCAGCTAGACATAAAAAAATAAACAAAAGATTAAATGCAGATCTATATTAAAAAAAACATGAAGACATGAAATAGTGGAGAGGCCTCCAAAATATCAAGGTAACAAAAGAGACTGGATGCTTCTCACATGACATCTTGTAGTCTACAAAACCTGAGGTATACTGTACCAAAAATTCAACAACAGATAAATTCATACTTTTTAATGGAATTATAAGGAATTTTTTCTCTCTTATTTTTAAATAACTGAATATTAAGCAAGGACATAATTTTAAAATATCACATGTAACAGATATAGAAATTTATGCAAAGGTATTAAAGCAAAGTTAAATGTGACTGTGAGGACAGAGGCATGGAAGCCAATTCTATGCCCTGTGGTAACTGCCCTGCAGAAGGAAGATCCAGCAGGTCTTGTTTGTCCAAACTCTGAAGCTGGACAGGATATCTGCTCCCCAGTATACTCAGTGGTAGGAAAGATGTAAAACTTTGCTGCATAAATACAGAAGCAAAATTGAGGGACTCTATTAACCAGTACAAATAAAAATTCGCTGAAACCTGTTACTTGACATACATTAATTAATTGATAGGAATCTGATGATGAAGCTTACTAGCTGACTTCAGCGGGTTTTGGATGCATTCAAGTAAGAGGAAAAATAATTAGTGTGTCCCAAGTCCTACAGCCTTTATTCAAGATATTCCCATCAGATTGTGTTTTATCTAGTTAATGAAATTTTTGTCCTCATTGCATGACTTCAGTAGTGACCTCAGCAATGCAAATAAACCTCCATTTTTAGTACAGTGCTGTCGTGACAGACAGGTGTGGGTATTTTTATTAATAAAGGGCAGCATAAAGATCCTCTGCCTCTGAGATACACGTAGCCTAGGACAGTGTGGTCTGGGAAATGCTAAAATGGTATTTTAGTCATTTTTTGCAATCCATTATCAGCAATATTGTAAGTGATATTAAGATAAGCTGCAATTTTTATCTTAATAGTTCTTTGCCTTCACAGATTACAGCAGATCTGATGCTGCTTTTTCTGGCTGTGAGGGTATGTCTTATTTCATATTGATAATTCGTGCATGATTGCCTTTTATATTAACTTGCTCTTATTACTAGAGAGAGCACATTTAGCTTCTTGCTAAACCAAACGACGGCAGAATTGATTATGTTACAAATACAGTTATACAATACTTGATGGTATAGTAAAATGTCACAGTTTTAACAGCTCAACATAATCCATTTGACAGTAAGATTACAATACAGCAAAACACAAAGACAGATGGTACCTTCCAAGATGTAGAT
Organism: Cyrtonyx montezumae; assembly: GCF_038088225.1. Classification (NCBI taxonomy): domain Eukaryota; kingdom Metazoa; phylum Chordata; class Aves; order Galliformes; family Odontophoridae; genus Cyrtonyx; species Cyrtonyx montezumae. Next base: position 9,469,466 of record NW_027071903.1, read on the forward strand.
ACACTCTTGATTTGGTGGGTACATGTTAGGGTAGTTTGGTGAAGCAAAGTGTCCTCCATTACTTGTCCGTACCCAGTTATCACACTGGGTAGGAGGAATGCGATTCAATCCAATATTTTGCCCACCTTAAAAGAAAGTGATGAAATAAATTTCTCCTCCAAATATGCAAATTTCATTTTTCACAAGTCAAACACTGACATAATGCATAGCCTATACTAAAAAAATGTTTTGGTTGAGAACCCTCTTATCACATATGCTGCTTGTTAGTACATAGCTAGGGAAATCTTTTGTTTAATTTAGAGATGTGTATCCTGATGAGATCACAGTTTCTGAGTATCAGATCTGTACAGTAATCCCTGGGAAGAAAAGAGAGGGTGTAATTTTTTTTTTTTTACTCAAGCAAGTTTAGATTCCTTGATGCTTTTTACTAAGTGGAATAGTCACAATGGTTGCCAGTAGAACAGCTTTATTTTATGGTCACTATCTTTTCCATCCCTATGCAAACATAATCCAAAATAGTTGTTAGCATGTACTGTTTTTGACCCCGATTCCAGAGTAAACTGAAGAACATGTCCCTTAGGCTATTTACAATAATATGCTGGGGTACAAAATGCTTCTGATATGTAAATAAGCTAAATACAGCAATGGTAGTTAAAATCACTAGCAGTAATTAGACTGCACTGGTAGCTAAGGGGCTCACTTAAGATCAAAGATCTCTTCTTCTAGATGCACAGGGAAATATGCTCTGTAGCTGAGGTGATGCAGACTAAAGCGATGCACCACGCTGGACCATTCACTGAAGCTTTGTTAGTTTAGATTTCCTTATCCTTGGACCCTGGGCTTGGAATATTATGATCCTTCTGACACTGTTGTTAAGTAACTTTGACCCTCCTCTTTGATACCAATAGAAGTGGAGAGAAAACAGGATATGTGGTTTCTGGTGGATTTTCCCAAACCTCAGAGGGATGCTTTCATAATGTTATTTCTGTTTACAGTTTTTCCTTGCAGACCTTTCAGTCCACACTGATATGGGTCATGGCTGCCTATAGTCACTTACATCACCTTCCTCTGATAACTTGGCAGCCTGTATTTATGGGAGGTGAAAACTTAAGTCTCTCCTGCAGAAACTGTTCTAGGAAATTATTTAGGTGTCATTTCAAGGAATTCTTCTCTCCTGTGTGTGGATTAATCAGACATATGACAAAATAAGTCATATGAAACTAATGCCTTCCCCGCTTAGGAGGTGTTGGCTTTAAAAACATTTGTGGGTGGACTACTTGAAAAGCTTGTTGTCAGATAGAGAAAACTTGCATTTCCATGGTGGTTTTTTTTTCCAACCTCTAATGTCTGAAACCACAGAATTTTACTTGTAAGTGAACCTTCATGTTAACTGGGGGGAAAAAAAGCAGCAGAATGGTTGGGGGAGGGGGGAATGGAAAATATTGGAATTCAAATTGTTAATTAAAGACCTACTACTATCTGAACACAAATGCTTTCTTTGACTTACACTGCTTAATTCAGAACTGTAACACTCATTTTTTTTTTTTAAGAAAACCATCTAAACAAAATTGTACCTTGTGTCTTCTGTGCAACAGCAATCCCTTCCACAACAAGGATTGTTACTAGCAACACTGATAAGAGAAATTGAACAGGAAAAGCGTCAGTAATTGAACAAAATCATATACCATTTTCTGCAGTCCCTATTCACACAAATCCTAGAATCACTAGCCAAAACAACTCAGAACACACAAAAGTACACAATTTATGTGCTTTTTAACATTTCAGCTTTAGGAAACCAGTGCAGTTTAAGTGCACTGCAGGTTCTTCTTCCAGGTTCTGTTAAGAATCCCTATATGAGAGCAGCAATTTATTGCTTGAGGGGACTTCAAGAATCTTCTGTAGAGTATCTACTAATTTGAAAGCATTTTATAAAATTAAACGATATCTATCGTGTACATAATTTCATATCCTGAAATCAGATGTTTGGCAGATATATTGAACCATATTTATCTTAAAATTTCATATGCATAACACGTGTACAACAGATTTGTCAAGCAAATTAATTAAACAAAGTTAATTGAGACCAGGAAGGGAAACAAGAATGAAGTTAGAGTATATTATTATGCCTCTCTTCAAATCTTCGGTTTGCCTCCATCTTGAGTACCTCTATTATTTCCGGAGCCATATGTTAGAGAACTGGCTAAGCAGGCTGGGGTCTGGACAGAACAGAATCCAATTTACAATATTGTGTGTGTTGCTGAGACAGTGAATGGAAAGCAACGTCTCAGTTTCCTTCCCCATACAAGAGCCAGCGGGTAGCACATGCAGGTGGCATTTTCAAAGCAAACTAAGAAGTATTTTTTTTATGCACATATTTCATAATGCATCATTAAAATAGAAATTTCAGTTTCAGGAAGTTCTTGAGTCATAAGCTACTGGATGTCTGGGATAGTATTTGGGCAAACATCATTTGCTCTGTGTTTATACTCTTTCTGAGGACTTTGCTGTAACATCTCCATGAAAGACAAGATAGCAAGCTAGATGGACCTTTGATTTGACCTTGTATGGCTTTTCCAGCGTTCTTAATCTATTTGCTAATATTAAGTCAGATAAACACGGCCTCATTTCTGGAGAGAAAAAGATTTCAGCAGGAATTCTACTGTTACATTCAAAAGTTCATTCTTTTTTCCCAATTTTTCCCTCCCATTGCACAGGCATTTTAGTATCTCATGCTGAAATGGCATTTTCTCTATCTGTGATTCCTCTGTGTTGCTTATTAGACTTTCAGCCCTTTAGAGAGTTCCGGAGGGAGCATGCACTGACTGTGAACTACCGCGATCCTGACTAAATTCATATAGATGCTACTGTAGTGTTGGCACAGATATATTATCTTGGGGAAAGATGGAAGGAATCAAAGCCTGCCTCTGAAAGTGTCAGTCTTACATTACTGTTTTATTATGTATGTTTCTGCTGCCCTTTCTTCTCTCTACCTATATTAAAAAAGATTGTACATGGTTATGAGACTTACCTCAGCAGCAACTATTTCTTCTCCTAAAGATGCCCACCCTCTATTTTGCAAGGACACTGCAATCTCAAATCAATTTAGACCACTTTTAGAAGTCTGCGCTGCTTCTTAAAATGCAAAGTAGGCTTTGACTTTTTTTCTTAAAGCAAGAAAACGCAAAACTCACAGCAATCCTGTATAAGAAGAACAAATACTTTCACGTCTAACAAAATCAATGCAGACATTATTCACTTTCAAGTATCAGTGAAAAATCTGTTTTGTCTTTTTTTTTTGTACAGCTATCTGCAATCACTAATGCTATTATGATATACCTTTTTGCTTTATTTTTCACCTTAAGAACATCAGTAAGCACCTATCATTATTTCAGTGATTGTGGTGTCTTCTACAGAACATAAAAATAGACACTCAGTTACATGATCCAGTGATTTGCCTTCTTGAAATGATGCGAAGACGGAAACAAGGACTTCAGACAATCTGATTGGTTTTCACTACAGCCTGTGCTCTTCTATAAATAGCTGAGGGCTGTGTGTGTGTAAGTGCAAAAGAACAGTGCATGTTTCCTGCAGAACAGCATGGGCACGCAGGCACCCACAGAAGATAAAAGGCCTGAGTATTTGTCTTACTGTCTTCATTCTGTCATGTTATATGGATGAATGGATACAGCCAGTATGGTCTACCTTCTCAATGTCCCCTGCCCTTCTTGTCCTTTTATTTTTTAATCTCTTCCATCTCTTGCCTTGCCCTACCAGTGCCTGTTCTCATGCCCTCAACAACCCTTAAGGGGTATTCAAAGCAGCCTAGGTAGCAAATGTTTAAGGGCCTGTCTTTGCCACTTCTTTTATCCCAGGTGATAAAGAAACCTCTTTTTTAAACACATTGATGAATATTCTCTGTGCGGGCTGTCCTTGTCTCCCTGACATTGTGACTGAAGAGGTGGAGAGAGGACTTATTTCTGTTCTTTCAGAGAGTAGAGGGCAGGGACCCCTAAAGCAATATCACTTTAAACTGGGTGCATTTACATGACACGGTACAATGCATGATAGCACATAGGAGTTTTTTAGCTGGAAACAAGGCCTATCAATGTTCAGGATAAAAGGAAAAGAAAGAAGAAAAAAAAATGAGCCAGGATATTTTTAAACCTTTTAGACTGCTTCCATTAACCCATTTTTGTCTATTTCTTAAAAACAACAAAGCAGTCACTTGGTGTCCTAAATCCATATCACTTCCTGGAAAATTATTTACAAATCTCAAAGATGAATTTGGACCATACAAATCAGTAATAAGGAAAGCAGATGTCAAAAGAAGAGACAGCTCCTTTAGGACAGCTCAGTGGGGAGCTCGTGCCAGTGTGCTGGCAGTGTGTGCAGGGGGACATGGGCCCAGCAGGCAGAACAGGCAGAGACGCTGAGCTACTTCCACAGAAAGTCTTGTAGCACTTTCAGTAGGATCAGAAACAATCCTGTTGTTTTTGATAAACTGAAATTCAAAAAGAATGTACCTGGACTCGCGATAGGACACAGTATTCCTCTATTTTCTTTTTCTGTCTTTTAAAGTCTGTCACCTATCAGTGTGACATGACTGTTCTTCTGTGAGGATGAAAGGGAACTCTAGACCATTCTGCTATGGTAATGGAAATAGAAGCAGCAAGTGCCTAAAAATGACACTTAAAGATGGCTTGCTAATGTAAGCAAGAGCGTAAACAGTCCAGGACTGCATCACTGCATTGAATATCTAAGGGACAGGAGGATGTTTTGGATTATTTTTAATGAAAGGACTAAGGTGAGAATTCTCCTAGAGATCTGGGAGACTGACCTTACTGTCTTGCAGCAATTTAGCTGGTAAAGATAATAGAGGCTAGAGCTTCTGCAACTTATATTAAGCTTCTGCTTTATGGTATCTAAACTGTAGAAGAGGCTATCGTGAAACCAACAGCAGCAAAGCCATTGAAGCAGTCAGATTAAGTGGAGCTTCTTTGCTTCTTTAATTCATGAATCTGGTACTTGCTACAAACTTCTATTCCATAAATTATGGTGCACAGTTTTGTACCATTTCAAGCTCTGATAGTTTCCACCTGTGTGAACACTAACTGGAAATGAAGCAAAAGCAGCAAGCTTCTGTCTTTTTTAAAAAATAATCTATTTTTCATATTATTCTTATCTTTTCATGAAAGATTTTAGATCACGTAACTTGCAGACAGCTATATAAATTTTTAAGAGTGAATACACTAACCATACGTCGCAAGTTATTATTACTACTCAGTTGTTGAAATGGGCTTATGGAATAACTTGAAAGAATCCTATAAACTGGTGTGATAAATTACATATTTTTGTGGGAGACAAGATTCTCTTTGCTGGCATTTCTTAAAGTTCTCTGAAATCACTATAAGATGCAAAATTTGCTAGTTTCTTTTTGAAGTATATATAGAGAGGTTAAAAAATCAATGGCTCCTATTTCTCCTTAAAAATTAGAATAATACAGTTTTTGGTAACCACCATTGAGAAATCAGTGTTTTGCTTAAAGAAACTAGTGCTGTAGGCTGCAGATCTGACATATGCATGTACTTTCTTGCAAGATGCATTCTTCAGAATTCATGAAATACACTGCTTCTCTGAACTCTCTACAGTATGTCTTTGCTTTTTCTGCATGCTCTAGGGATCTTCACGTATAGAGAAAACACACAAGATTTGCTGTGTAGCTGTGAGAGCAGTGTCTGTCTTCAGTGATAACAATGGGGGATCTATGCATGCAGAGCAAGCTGAATATCAAAGTCAGGAGCAATCACGCAGAACTCAGAAACAGTGAAAATTTCCACCAGTTCTTAAAATAAAGACATGCTCATTTAGAGTATTACATTCTTAGTAATAGTGGTAGTCAGAATCCTAGGGATAAAGTTGACAGACATTGCTTAGAGCAGGATTCCCTGTTTTATCTCTGTGCTGTACTCCCTGGATTAGGCAGCACCTTATGTACAATCAGTCCAAATAGACAGTAATTGGCAACACACAGGTCATGCATGTTAGAACAACTTGCCAGGATGCCTGCTTCTTTCTGGCAGATACAGCCTTGAGTAACAAATGCTTATCTTAATTATATACTGTGTTTTGCCTAATGGGAATGAATCTTTTTCTATGCACTATTCTTAAACCCAGCTCTTAATTTTCCCCCTGTGTGCTATAATTAATACTACTTCCAGGAACTGCTAATTGCACTATCCCAGTGCTTACGTCCAATGATTTTCCACCTGTTTTGACTAAACATTAATGCAGTGGAGACGTTAATGTGGTGGAGACATTTGTGATGTTACACCCTTTCTTATTCTCTGGCCAGGGGCATACATACAATAGATATTGCTCACATTAATTTTAGTTGCCTTTAAGCACTCTATCAAGTGTAGGAACCCACAGCTCTGCACATATTCAAACTATTTGACAGATCTTTGAAGGAACTTCTTCCATTTAGACCAACAAGGTAAAGGATGGATTTTGTATAATTACACGTGGATGCTCACCACCTTTTCTTTCAGAAAGGTAATTAAGTCAGCTTCTGATTCAAACTGTTTTTAACAGACAAACTGTAAATTCCAGAGGAATTAGATTTTTTTCTCTCTTCCTAGCATTTGGTCACATTTACTAGTTGATAAAAGAAATACTGGATTGTACCTCTTGCTGCTTTTTTAAACAAACAATTCTATTGCTGAGGATGAAAACAGAGCAGTTTTTTAATCCCTCCTGGTCTTATAGTTCAGTCTGTATACATTCCCTGATTTCCTATAGTCTCAACAGGACATTAGCAGATTGTTAAAATGAGTATCAGAAAGTAGTGAAGTTGGCTGCCTAGAACTTAGCTTATTAAGGGCTTCAGTGATTTCCCTATTTTCATATTTATCTATTTATTTATTTAGATACTGGAATATAGTGCAGGATTGCAGCAGAATAAAGTTAACAGAGAAGAAGGTGTGCATGAGGCAAGATGTATTTCAGCTGTAGCGGAGCGGCCATCCCATTTTTAATCCTCCTTACAAATGCTACATAGCAGAAATGGGCTTCATCAGCTATTTACACTGACTATAGCACCTTTCCAAGATCCAAATCTTGTTAGCCATTAGCGTGCTAGTAGGGTGTCTGAATGCACCCAGATCTATGCTCAGATGAAACAGTTTCATCTCTCTCTGGCTGTTTCCAGTAGGGATTCCTCTCTTTAGGACTGCCAAAAAAACCCCAACAAATTTAGAATCAGTATCTCTGCAGAGAAATGAGGTTAACTGGTTCAGGAAGTACATGCAGTTTTCCCACTTCCCTTTGATCAAAATCATCTGCAGAGCAATTCATGCTTGGATGGATCTGTGACAGAGTCCCCTCCAGGTTTGCTCAAAACATTTAACATTTCTGATCCTGCCTCTCCATTAGGAATATCTGAGCAGCTGTGGGTTGCTTCATTCTACCAGTTTGCTCTACATCTTTTTACTTATAATCCATTTCTGGGTGTCTCTGCGAGCAAAACTTCAGCCAGACGAAGAATATCTTTTATTTTGAAGATAGAAGCTTCCTTTATTATTTTGAATATCCTTTTTCATCTCCAAGCTGGGTGCAGTAATAGACTGCTGAGAAGGCTGCATTTGTAAACCATGCTGATGAGGGATTCCAAAAATCTTCAATTATATACACTGACTTAAAGCATAGAGGTTTCCCTGTAGCTGACAATGGATCCTGCTCTGCATGACTATTCTGAATACATCTTTCCCAGAGGTTACTTACTCCTAGAGCACAGGGATATTGATACTTCTGACTTGGATCAGATTGTACCAAACTTCTTCATCTCTTTCCTTTATCATCGGTATAGTGTAGTCTTTTTTTTCCAGTGGAAATTTTTTTCAGGACTATCTCTCATGGAATTAGTACTAAAAGTTCTGCTGTCTTCTGTCATGTCTGAGAGCAGCTAATGTAAAGTATCTTTTTTTTTTTTCCTGGCTCCCTACTTTCAGTCCTTTGAAAAGAGACTGCTCTGTGTTCATGGATTTTAATGTCTGCTAGAAGAGGAGGTTTTGTGATAGGTATTGTTAACATCTTGGCAGTCCCTTCCTGACACATCGTGGGTCAGCTTCGTAATAACAGAACATGGAGTGAAGCACAAAGATAAGCTAAAATAAAAGGAATATGGATTTTTTCATGAAAAGCTACCTGCTGGTTTTTTTTTGGTTGAAAATTTTACACTCCTCCACCCCATTCACTTGCTATATTTGAGACAGCAGTTGTCAATCATATGTCAAGAAAAGGGAGCAAGCAAGTTATCCAAGACTGACAAATGTTTCATTAATTAAAAAACAAATTGGAGTATACAGGGCAGAAAAGCAGCAAGACTGTTTGCAGCACTACAGCCACAACTGTAGCCAAGACACTGTAATTAAGATTTTGCTTTGGTCCAGATAAGCATGTCCATCACTGCACGTGTAACCTGTTTAGTGTGCAAATAATGTGGACAAGAGTATATACAATTTCTGGTACAATTGCAGATGTTTAGCAGCTCTCTTCACCATCCCTGCAATGAATTACACTGTGAATTTCTGACAGGTTCATAAATGATTAATAGCTTATAAAGTTTCACTCGGGGAGTAATCTTTCCGTCTAATCTCTCTCCATGAATTAAACCTTAGGGAAGGTGCAGAACATCTTGGCTTTTTGGAAGACAGGGATACATAATTCAGTAGCTCCTTTAGCTTCAGTCCACCGTTATTCAGCACTCCAACTACATCTATATACCTGATTATGAAACTGAACTTTTCTATTAATATCAATATATTTATAACCAGCTTGTTCTGTAAAAAAACTTGCAGCAGTATTGTCAAATATGCCTTGGGAGAACTAGAGAGCTAATGCTTTTGAAGTTATCCTACTACGAAAGCAGTATGTTTTGGGTACTAGTTTGTGTATGTACTAAAAATAACACACAGCAAATGTCACCAGATAACTGTTTAGAACAGAAGAGCTTTTTCAAACCTATTCTGTGGTTACCTGAGTCAGTTCTGCTTAATTACTTGACAGTGAAAGCTGTCTGGTACTTAGCTTTCTTTTACTGCAGCAGAAGAAATTGCAGGTAGCTGCTGGTTATAGGCAAAAAAATAAAATACTGCCTTCGCTAGGGCCGCTTGCAGCCTCTACAGACAATACTTGCCTCTTGATTTCAGCAGACAGATCATGAACATATTTTTGACATTTAATTATTCTCTGCTTATATTCAGCTTCTTGGGTCATTGTTACACCTATTGATTTTGGGAGCAGGAGACCTTAATTCCTAGCTTTCGTGTGGAAGGAAGCACTACTTCCAAACACTACTTGTTTGTGAAGAAATTAGCTATTAAAATCATGCCAAAATGCAAATGAGAGGGCTGAGCAGAATGGCAGCAAGTTAATCTTAGCAGCCCACGTTCTCGCAACCTGCCTGAGTTGGAAATAACTCTGTACCTCACTGGAAGGTTGGCAGTGTCACACTCCCAGGAGCAGTGGACATTTATACTAACCCTGGCTGGTTGTTGAATTATCAGGTCAAATCACCAAATTCTCTAACTGGCTTCCAGTGGTGCCCAAAACATTGAGAGCTGGAGATGGAAGGAAAAGGACTTTTGTCCTTAAATGTCCAACTCACAGTGAGCACCGTGGCCTCCAATCCTTGTGCTGCTGAGGAAGCAGGTGGGCAAAGGCCACCAAACCTGCAGTGCTGCTGCAGCCATAGTGCCCAGCACCACTTCCACATAGCACTACAGCTTGGCACACTCAGGTGAGAGGAAACAACCAGGGTAAGAGGAGCTTCACTACATCCTGTGAAGCATTGAGAAGTTTTCCTAAACACTATGGACAGAGGCACTAAGAATTATAATGGTTATGTGCTTCATAGTCGATTCAGTAAAACTCAGTAAGTAAAACACAAAGCTGTACGGAGAAAAAAAATTACTGCCATTGTAATTAGCTCCCATTCAGGATTTAAGATGCATCTTGTAAAACACGGCACTTGATTTGAACGTTGCTCCCAATAGTTTTCTTTTAGGATTATATCTATTTATAGCAATCTTTCTTCCCTCTTTGTGAAGAGACTGACAGACAATATGAAGACTCCTAGTGCAGAGATAAAAGGGCGTGTACGGTGCTAAGTAACAATACCTTATTTCTGAAGTCATGGCAAGTGATGCATTTGGAATAGTAACAACTTAGTGACTAATGGCTGAGTGTTATTCATAGTTTTTAATGCTATTTAAATATTACCTTTTGAAGAACAACACTTTGGAACCAGAATCTAATGCAATTATAAAAGATCAGAGTGAGCTCTGTTCTGGAGAACTCCTGGATAGGTAAATCTGCAAAAAGTGCATATTTTTGAAATGTGATTATATCCACATATGTAGAAAGTAATTGAGAAGCTGAAGCATCAGTTGTATCTGTTGTCGGTTTTATCGTGGTTTAGCTATGCATTTAACTATGTTATTTAAAGAGGAAGTGAAAAACCTAAACACATTTCCTTGCCCAGGGAGCCTTTTGTTCCCACGTTTGTGAAAACAGTGGCACAGTGGCTGGTTAACACCTACGTACAGTGGGCTTTTACTGACAGCCAGAAGATGCTTACTTTCAATTACGATGCTAATAGATGAAAAATATTTATTTAAAGCCTCAAGGCACCTAATCCTTCAGGTCAGGAACGTGGAGTTTTATGGGCTACGGAAACATTCTGGATTTAAAACACTTTTTTTACAACTCTCATACCGTGGGAGGACATCAGTGCACAGCAGAATCAGTTCTCCACGCTGCAGTGATGCCTTCATGGCTTCAATAATGCAAGCAGATGTCCCAAAATTTCCTAATGGATAATTTAATAAAAGAAGCCCTGATCGTTCAAGTCTGCTACTGCTAAAGATACAGAGTGCGAGAAATCCTCTCCCGAGGCACAAGGTTAACGATCACATTTAGCTTTTATTTCCGAACAGAAATACCACGCCGAGTCGTATAAATAATAGCACAAATAAAGGCAGGCTAGGAGGAAGGCCGGTTGCCCTCCGCTGTTTACCCCTGCGTCTAATTAAGTTAGTAACGGGATTTACGAGCTTCAGGAGAAAGAGAAGCAGAGGTGAATACCGGTCAAGCACCGGCTTGTGACACAGGCGGCCGGTTTTGTGAAAACCTTGCTGAAAGCAGATCCTGCTCCTGATAACAAGCAAAAGCACCTGCCCACAGTTACATAGCTCGTTAGGACAGTGAAGAGAGCAGAAAGTGTATTGTTACAGTGAAAAGATGGAGCAGCGGAAGCTCTCGGCGTGCCCAGAGTACGCGCGGGGAGCACCGGGGCAAGCCCTCCGCCACCGGCCGCGTTCAGTCCAGCAGCCCCCAGCTCAGCTCAGCTCAGCCCCCAGCCCAGGCGCAACGGGAGAGCCGGGCAAAGAGCCGGGCAGCGGCCACCCCGCAATCTCCGCGGCGAGCAACGCATCCCAGCGGGGCGGGAGCGGCTCCGGGAGCAGCGGGCGGCCTCGCTGCCCCGTGCTCCGCGGCCAAAAGTTTCCGCCGCCGACGGGAGGCGAGGCGACCCCCGGAGCCCCGCGAGCATCTACCGCCGTCCCGCGGCACCTACCTTCCAGCACCGAGCACACTTTGCACAGGGCCATTGTCTCTCGGCGGGCCGCGGCGGAGACTCCGCGGAGGCGGCGATCAGCGGCGCTCCATGGCCGTGGCAGCCCCCTCCCCGCCCCCCACCACGAGGGCGCTGTAGCCCGCGGCTACGGCTCGGCCGGCCCCCGCCCGCCCGCGGCCATGCCCGGCGCCCCCGCGCGGGGCGCGCTCAGCCTCCGCCGCCCGAGCCCGGAGCCGCCGCGCTCAGTCCCATCTAGAGCGGGACGCGGCGGGAGCCGTCGGGGCTGGGCTTGCCGCGGGGAGCGGTGGGGTACTCCCCGCGGAGCGGGCCGAGCGCAGCCCGGCGGCTCGCAGCCCGACTGAAGCGGCTGCCGGTGGATGAAGCTCGTTTAAGATGTGAGGGGTGTTTGCTTGGCTGAGCCGCTTGTACGCATGTGCCCGCCCCCCGCGGAGCCCCGCGAGCAGCCGCAGCCGGCGGGGCCGCCGCGCTCCTCCCGCCCGGCAGGTACTGAGCGGGGGCGGCCGCCGCTCTCTCCCCATCCGGAGGGAGGGAGGCTCCGCCGTGCGCGAGGCTCCGGGGCCGTCCTCCCGCTCGGTTGCCGGGGTTTTCCCGTCTGCGAGAGGCGCCCGGGTCCCCGCTCCGGTACGCCCGGCGCCGGCTACCGTGGCTCGGGCGAATCCGGGTGCAGTCTGCCGCCTTTGTCAGGCATCGCAGCGGCTGCGATCGGCGTGGAAGGCAGCCGGTGCCCTCCTCCTCTTCCTCGTGGCAGGGCCCGCGCGGTAGCCGCCCGTATGGCTGCGTTGTGCCGCCTGGAGCCCGAGCGACAAGAGGAGCCCATCACACTCTATTGTGCGGTTCTTGTCTGACGAGCGACGGCTCAAACGGAGCTAATACTTTCGAGAAGTTAATAATCAGGCGCACCCAGCCCGCCGCCCGCCATCCCCGCGGCGATCCATCACGGCGGGTTAGCTCGCTAGGGGAGCTGGCGCTCGGGGGAGAGCCCGAGGTGGGGCGGGTGCACGGCGGGGGCTGGCTGCCGCTGCCGAGGGAGAGAATTTTTCAACTTTCCCGTAGGCAGCACCGTGCGAAGAATATCGGCGTGGGACGGCTTTTCCCCGCACCGCCGAATGGCGTGGCTGCGGTGTTTTCGGGGTCCCGAGGCGCCAAGCAGGGCTAACCGGGGCCGGGCACGGAGCGCTGCGGCAGCCCCGGGGCTGCGGGCCCGCGGCTTTCCCGCAGGCTGCGCCGGAGCCGCTCCGCGCGGCGCCTCCGTGGATCTCCCGGCAGCGGGCGGGGGCGGCCGGGGCTCGGGCGCCTCGCAGGGAGATGTGGGACCCACGCGACAGACAACAATAGACGCAGGACTGCAACTTGCAGCTCCAGCTATGTGAGCGAGAGGGCCGCTCTCGAACGAGGTTGAGAGATGTGAAGCTCTGATTCCCTCGTGGATTGGCGCTTTGTGTTTGAATGAGTTCTTCCTACGACGCTCAAAGGTCAGCGTATCCTGTTAGAAAAGGTCGCTCTGCTTCAGCTTAGCACTTAAACGGTTCGGGCTCTCGTGATTGCCAGCTCCGGTGGGCGCGGCGGGAGGCACCGGGGGCGGGGGAGCGGGGGGGGCACTCACTCCTCCCAGCGCCGGCCCGAAAGGGACAGCTGAGACCTGTAAGCTAAGGGCCGGAGCTCTGTGGGCATTAGAGATCCATTTCAGCGTTCTAAGAAGCTTGGTGAAGTATTAAGCTCGATGCTGTGGCAAAATCCCAAGTTACATAATTATATTATTCCGCTTACTCGAATTGTCCTTTCAATTTCAAGCAGAGATGATCCAGTTGCTCCTTAAAGAGTCGTTTTCCCATGAATTGTTAAATAGCTGCAGCATTTCAGCAATGGATAAAGCAATTTCTTTGTACTCACTTCATAACCGTGTGTTTTTATAGTGGTATGATGAAATGGCAAACTCCACAGTGAAAACTCCTGTATGAAGATATATCCTTATTAGGTGGATCTGCTTAGTAGTTTTCTTCTCTGGTAACAAAATGTTTTTGTAGTAATCCTAGAAAATACTTTACAGTGCAATAATTTCTACCATTCCTGTGCAGTATGCACAATTCTTTATCCTCTCTGCAGTGCATGAGCACAAAATGAAAACGGACGGTGCTGCTGTGCAGACTGCTGGGAGCTGGGCTTGTTTTTGTTTGGAATGCACAGTGGAGCTGAGGGCAAAATCTGGCTCAGGTATTTTTATTACTCATCATACAAGAAACAAGAGAAGTAGTGTGAGTCTCAGGCCGCAAGCTGAATGTGCATTCAAGGAATGATTTGTAGTCAATTATTTCACAAAACAGAAACAGGATTGAAAATAGAAATATCCTGTGCTCAGTACAAGTTGGCAGTTAATTGCAAAGAACCTCTGCTACAGTGTATTTAACTGAAAGTTCCACTTGTAGTTTGTCCATTCCCAGGATGCACGGAGCTGTTACACCCTTGTGAAGAGCAGCGTTGCCTCCTCTTTTCCCTGGGCTGCATCAAGCTGTCAGTGTGGGAGACGTGGCTATGAGCATCAGCTCCAAAGTTTGGGCACATTCTGCCATCACTTACTGCTGTTTTCAGAAAAATTCCTCATCTGGACACCCCGGTTGCTTTGTCTTGTTACAGTTCTCATTATAGGTGGTGCTTTAAAATCTTACATAGTAAACTAGAGACAAGTTAGAAAAACTTGCACTTCCCATTTTCGAAGCCTGCAGAATGCTGGTTTCCAGGGAGGAAAATGCTGTGCCATCAGGTCAGGCTGGCACTAAGCTTCAGTTAATTAGATTTGAGTTTTGGAGTTAACAAAGATTGAAAACTGCTTTGGGATGACCAGGTGTGTGTTCTGCTGCTCTGCTGAGCTGTCATTATTTCTGAGTAGTAGTTCATGGAAGGCAATGAGGCTGCCCATTCTGGTATAGTTAATGGCTGTCTGAACAAGGCTTACGTTTCCATTATTAGAACTCATTCTGATTCAAGCTCTTCCTTCCTCAAAACTTTTTTTTTTTTTTAATTTGGTATTACTGTTCCCCTAGAAGCTTAAATTTTAATATCACCTAACATATTTGCTACTGTCTGGTATCAGACTGTACATCACAAGCAGCCTTACCCCAGCTGCCAGGTTTTGGCTTTGTTTGGGGATACCTGCGTATCCTTCTTAAAACTGAGTTTGCAAAAATACAGTTGGTAACAGTGAATTATTACAAAAAGGATTTTGGATTAAGGCGTATCTTTTAAATCTTCTATGTTGAAAACCTGGCACCCACTGACATTCATTGACACTTGCTGAACCAAACAGTGGGTGTGAGCACAGGGAGGCAGTGGGTGGTACGTTTCATCAGTGACTTTAGGAACAACCTGTGTATAATTTCTTGTTAGGAAATGATGGAAAATGAAGGACCTCTAATTGTGGTGATATCATATGAAATCATACACAAACAAATAACTAACTTTGTTATTTACTGCTAAGGTAAGAAGATTATTGCAAACTTGCTAGTAATCTGTTAAGAATACTGATAGTCTTCCAAAAGTTTCCTGCACATTTTTGTATTTGCTAGGCAGTTTTATTAGATCAGAGTATTAGAATATATCTACAGACCTCTATATCTTAAGTCATGGAAAAAGGTTAGCATATCTATTTTTTAAGAGTTCATACAAGGGGTTCCATTATTCACTGAAGACAGGAGTTAATTAAAACTGTACTGCATGATCAATATTTTCCAAGTGACAGCTGCGGCTAGTATCACTTCAGCCTCAACACAGAAGTCCAGTAGCCAAAATCAGGGGAAATAAATACAACGGCTACTGAAGCAGCAAAACAGTCTTTAAGAGCTAAAGAAAAATTACTTGATATTGTTCTTTGATCAAAACATTTATCATAGAATTATCATAGAAACATTGGAGTTGGAACAGACCTTTAAAGGCCATCTAGATCAACTTCCCTGAAAAGAACAGGGACACCTACAGATAGATAGGCTGTTCAGAGCCTGGTCCAGCCTGACCTTGAATGTCTCCAGGGATAGGGCATCTACCAGCTCTCTTGGCAACGTTTGAGTGCTTTACCACCCTTACTGAAAAAACCTTTTCCTTACATCCAATCTAAATCTCCCCTCTTTCAGTTTGAAACCATTTCCCCTTCTTCTATCACAACAGACCCTGCTGAAGAGTTCATCCCCGCCTTTCTTATAACCCCCTCTTAAATACTGAAAGGTTTTGATTAGAATTTGCCTATTTCTTTAGACTGTGTTCAAGTTAGAGAAATTTTTGTGAACTCACTGGTCTTTGTACTATTTACTTGTAATTATTCTAAGCATAATTTTACTTTCAGGATTTTAAAGAATATTTCTTATGGATATGAGTACTTTTAAAGCTGGGACAGTTTAGGACTTTTACAATGTTTCAACAAAGCTAAGCTCTGATGATTATACGCTAACACAGCAGAAACTTACAGGGTTGAGTTCTCCTGGCTACATAAATGGCATTTGTCTGAAAGGAGTTCTAGGAGTCCTGAATTGACTCAGTGCATTTATAATGATTACTTTTCAATTAGTTGTAGCAAATCTTTTTAGAGCAGCTGTCTGTTATTAAAGACGGCCTCATCGTCAGTGGAGAGATAACACACTGTATAGAATATGCCTGTTAATCTGCAGCAGAAGAGTTGGTTCTTTTGTTGTGGATTATACTGCATTAATGATAAATTTAGTAGGAAGATTCAGTCTTAAAGCTTCTCATGGAAAATGAGAACAAAGCAAGCTGGTATTTCAACAGCCATCTGTCAGTTGGCATGTCAACAGTATTTTTATATAGGTGAGAATTCACACTGAAGAAGCTTTCCAATAGCATTTCTTACCAGGGCTGTATTATCTATTTTGAAAATTCATGCAGTTAAAACTGTTCCTTAGTTCTCAGCTAAACTGAACATTACCTAGAAACACATGTTCTAATGAACACCGCTTTTTAAAACTTAGGGGTAGAACGGTAACAACCTCACCAATACAAATTTTTGATGCCTATGAAAGCCAAATATGATGTAAAGCCTTTGACAAGAGGTGAATTAATGCCTTAGTTCAGAATAGTGTGTATAGACTGTTGTAAGCCAAGCTATGAATAGTTAGAACCTGTCAAAGTTTATTATAAGAAAGCTATTAAAGCTCCAAGAAAGTATTATACATGAAGTAATGTAACAACACACTACTGAGCATGCAAACCACCTTAAAGCGTGACATACCGAGTTCATTGCTTCGTTAACTCAGTAACAGCTTAAATGTCAGCATGAGGTTATTTCATTCCTAACTATTTTCCCAAAAAACATAAGGAGGCTAATCTATGCTTATTAGATTGTGATAGAAGGCTACGGATGACTTTGCTGCCATAGTGGCATTGTGCATTTAGCTGTATTCTCCAACCATCTGAAAAAGAGAATGCATTAGATTGTGCTTCCTCTTAATTATGAAACCTGTTATTACTTTTACTGATGGGAGAGAATTCTAGCAGTGGGGTTTAAGAAGTACAATAGCCTTAAGGATTTAGCTAAATAGTATACCCTTTCACATTACTCTAAGAGAAATATTACAGGTGTGTATTAAGGGGATATGCTATCCTAAAAACTAATGGAAATGTAATTTGAAAGTCTGCTTTGTTGGAATCTAATCAGTTCAAATAACAAGTATTTTGTAAAAACTACAGAATTTAGACTTTCAGTACCTTTCTGATTTTTGACTTGGAGCTGCTGTTCTAATGGGTCATTTCAGCACTGATGCGGTAGCAAATCGTTTACCTGCGATTCACAGAGGACAATGAGCTCAAGCTTTGTATCTGCTCTCCCTTTACTCTTCCTGTATTGACAAATGTATGTAAGGTTATAGGATAGGTGCTGGGGTGGAGGAGATAAGGAGTTCTCACTAACCACTATCTCTTCTGAGGTGACTCCCTGTAAGAACAACACATTTTAGTTTGATGAGAAGGTGTGTTCTAATTTCTCAAATGGTATTTATTAGGAATGCAAGCTGACAGCTTTAAAAGCACAATAAATAATGTAAACTTGTATCACTAAGAATATAGGAACATAGGAACAACTATTAAATACAAGCATCATTATTTTTAGAAACTATTTCAGGATTCCAATTATACTGAGCAACTATAACATTATCACTATTTTAAATACACAGTTAAGCCACTCTGCTTCTGTAGTTATTACAGCCTTGTGGTGTTTGGGCATATCAGGTATTGCTTATTCTGAGTGTCTTATTATGCTATTCATCTAATCTTTGTACATTTCACCTGTTAATCACAGAACTGTTGGGGCTGGAAGGGACCTCTACGGGTCATCTGGTATCAATAACCATCTAATAATGAATTTTAGGGAGTCAATCCTCATTTTGCTTCTGCTCCAAAATTCTTATTTTCATTTCTTTAAAAAAGCCCAAGCACCTGCCAAAGTCCAAAGTCCCCCACTTTTCTTACAAGAGCAAAACCCACAAAAGTGACTTTCACGACTTTAAGCCTTTCTAAAATAAACACGGTTATGGTTTAATTACAAAAGCAGTTTGTGTCACGCTGATACATTTTATGACTTCAATTCTTTTTAATGTGTCATGGTCTTCTTAGAACTAACATATAAATACTGCATCTATCCCACAAGCTAGTGAACTAGCATCAATGTTGAAGGTTTCTTTTAGTTCTCCAAGTCCAAAGTGCCTTAGCAATAGCACATATGAATTTAAGCAATGAGAAATACAGAATACTTTAGGTTAAGCAATCAATTAATGATTATATCATCTCAAAAATTGCTCAAGATTAATTTTCTGAAAGGCAGTTTACTTTGCTGGAATGTATAAAGGACAATACCAGTGTCAGTGGTACAAAGTATTCTGCTCACTAGACTGCTAAACTTTATTTACACAGCTTCCTATCAAATATATTACTAAAGAACTGGTGGTATGTAAACAATGGTATACATGCAAAATGATCCCTTTTACTATGAAAAATAAATGTACACTTTTGTTAAATAAAGACCAAATGCTGTTATATACAGATTTTTTTGTTTCTGTTTTTTACTGGAAGGCCTTAAGAGACATTCGGGTCTAATTTTAATATGCTCCAAATAAATACCAAATAATGCAACATTTACAAATAGCACACCAGCAATATTTTCCATGGCAATCATTTTACAAATCAAAATTTAGTATTTCAATTAAGCAAAGGAATAGCAGGTCCTCCATAAATGTTAAGGCATGTCACATGGCATCAAAATGGAACCGATGAGCCTCCTGCCGCTTCTCTCTGTCATCTGCTTTCTGAAAAATAAAACAAAAAAGCAAAGCAGTTCACGGGATATAGTTACAGAAATGAGTTGTCAAATGTCAGAGAATGGTTCGTTTTTTCCAAGTCACTCATTTGACAAAAGGCAAAAAGCTTAGTAAAAGCCTCAATAATTAGCTTTTAAATGATGTCAGTTTGTAATAGCAATAATCTACTCAAAATGGGCTTCTGCTGTTAACGCTCAGCTGTTTTTCTATTTATGACCTATAATTTTCTGTTGTTTTAATAACGCTTTTATAAAAGGAATATTTCAAAACCAAAGGATGGTTCCCAGTGCGTATGTATTTAGCCTAATATGAGATAAAATTACTTTGGATTAACTCTAAATGTTGTCATCTATGTTACACTTAAAATGAGATTTTTTTTATTTAAATGTTAAATACAAATTCAGACAAAGCTAGTGGTCCAACCAACAATTAACAGCACCAAGTAGGCAAAAAAAAAAAAAAGACCGTTTCGTGTTTTTCTGTTCAGAAAATGAAACGTAGGATGTACTGCCCCACTTATTCATGCAGAACACACATTGGTCTGCTGAAAGAGTAGCTTGGATTGTGCCTGGAAAAGAGAGCATACTTAAACCACACCTAGAACCAACGGAAGGTGCTATAACGTGTTCTCTGCCCCCTGCCTCCCTTGTGTTTGAAAGCAGTGACAGAATAGGAAAGCTCCTGTTTCAGGAGTTTTGAACACACAGTGAACCTTCTGAGCAACCAGTATTTTTCTCACATCAGACAGTCCCTACAAATCCTAGTAAAAGAAAATTCAGCAAAACAAATTTAAATGCTTTTTCAGCTTGCTTATATTTTTTCATTTCTTTCTTTTCTTTCTGATGAATGAGTAAAATGAAGAAAAGCCTTTACAGCATGCTGTTGTGTAGGCATTCCGATTTGTACCCGAGTTGATAAATATACATGACAATTTTGGTAGAAATCAGTGCATGTGTTCTGCCATTAAAGTTTGTCATCTGCTCTGGCTCAAGGCCAGAGTTTTCCTCATCACACAATGTTTATGTATGACAGAGATTCCAGTGGGCTCACTATGGATTTTACTGCATTTTGTAGCAGCAGCCGAGCTGTCATTTAACTATTGGATTTTATGGCATTTTGTGGCAGCAGCAGGGCTGTCAGTGAAGTTTAAGATACATCTGTGTGGCTTTTTGGCAGGGTCTTTATCAATGCCAGTAGTATTCTGAATGTCAAAAACAGGGTGGGAAAAGGGGAGTGCCATACTTTGCTAAATTAAAACACTTGTCACATTCTACAATGTTATGTAGGCTCACTTAGAAAGCAATTTTCACTCCATTTCTTGCATGCTTCGTGAAAAAATTACATCTTCAAAATTTGTCAGTAACTGATATTCTGATGAGTACATCAAAACTTCCTTGGCAAGGATTATCATCATTGTGTAGCGCTCACATGACTAGTCCCAAGATCACAAAGCAAATTAAAGAGAATCAAAATACAGGAAAGCAGCAGACTGTATTGTTGTAGGAGAAAATAATGGCTTCAATTCTTCCTCAGCTTCTCTTTCATTTGATGTATCAAAAGTAAAAACTAATAACTCAAAGCCACTCATTTTTTTTTAATGGATTGAAAATTTCTAAGGACTGTCAGAGCGACGTAGTATCCCTAAATACTACAGTTATTTAAACAATACTATAATGGCTGGCAGCTCAGTGCTTAAGAAATACTGAACACAAAGGACTTCCCCTATTTATCTGTGGAGGTCAAAGTACATGCTTTCTTTTAACTGCTGAGTAAAGCAAGGCAGCTTACATACAGATACATCCTCTGGGGGAAAAGAAGAGATTGCAGCTGCCAGTGTATTTCCCCTTTATTTCTTTGTGATAAGTACTCTAGAAGTCTGCAGGGAAAACAGCATTAAGGCAGAACAGTATTCTTATGAAAGGATTACTGAAGAGGCAGAAAACCAAGCATAAACTTAGACAGAAAACTTTTGAGTTTAACCCCTAGTCATGCCACTGGCTCACAATACTGCCTAGGTCAGGATTTTTACTTGTTCTGTAGCACAACCATTTCTTCTAAAACTGGGAAGGTAAAAATCAATGGGAAGGGCATTTGAAAATTATAGCAATTAACTATTGTTTTATACAGTAATCTAAAAATACACAATTTATCTAAATATTTGTGCTTTTGAGCAAGATGCAGCTGCTGGAAAGGAGCTCAACGCATAGCCAACACCACTTCATTCACTTATACTTAATGAATGGGACTTAAAATGGCTCAGAAAGCACCCCCTCTGGGTTGAGTGCAGAGCATCAACATACAAGAATTCTTATTATCAGCAAAGGAAGTTTTAAACATTGTCATTAAATCTCAGTTCCACCAGATGGAATTATACGTAGTCCTTCACAACTGAGAGATCAAACATTTTTTTTTTTTGCTACTCCTGTTGCTTTAGATGTCTTAGAGACAGAGTTAAACCCAGGCAGCACACAGACCAAGCTACTATTAGCAATGCTTTCTTGGTACGTCAGGACACATTAAGGACAGACACCACAAAATTCGTATTTCCTTGCTGTGTGTGTTACATTCCCAGCACCACTATGATTTGGAGACCACACTGAGCATTCTGAAGAGTGGAGAATGACAGACAAGTAACATTTCAATATGAAGCATGCGCAAAGCCTATCTGAATGTTTAACAAGGTCATTTTATTTCCACAAGCACAAAATAACAAACAGTTCTACCATGTCAAAACGCGCAGTAATTTTATTTGACAGCTAAGATTATGGTTGGGGTATGCAGTAGCATTTATTGGCAATCCTGCCAGTTGGATATGATTGCGAACTGCACGTAGTTAAGAAAAATGGGAACGCGTTTCTTTTGTGACATGAAAGGCCCCTTTCAAAATGCTTCTTCAAATCAATAGATTTCTATACACTGCATGTATAATTCAGACACACAGAGCAAAGCAGCCAATATGCACACAATTGTCTCCCTATACACTCTTGAATGCTAATGTGAGTGCAATCAGCAAAGACAGTTACAGAAAAAATGTTTTTCCTCTTTTTTAGATTACCAGCAACTCAAGCTAAGTAAACTGAATTTATATTCCCTTTCTTGAATATTATACTTCCTAAAACTCTACCAAATAAAAAGCTTGGATATAAACTAAAAACTTCTTATTTAGTTGGGAAAAACAGCTTAATGGCAAAAGCTTATCAATGCTTTTCTTCATTTCCCTTTTTAAGTGCCTTTGAGCTTAAGTAGAAACAATGCCAACTTTTAAGCTTTCAATAAATACCGAGTTAATAACAAACCCACACCTTTTGGGGATTAATACAGTCTGTGTCAAAAATAATATCAAGCTAATCAAAAATGTACAAGTCTACAAGAATAGAAAATACAGAAAAATACTAGCTAATTAAACTTACCTTTTCTTGCCAGTGTAATATGCCAATTATTGCCAGGATGAAAACACAGACACCAATTAAGGCTATAGCTGTTAGCAGGACTATGTTACTTGGGGTCAGATACAGCTTGGCACTCCAGCTATAAAAGAGAAAAATCCAAGGAAATGTTAATACCCTTAATTAGGAAGTAAAAAATAGACTTCGCTTATAAAGATCAAAATAACTTGCTGGTGTTGAGATTAGTAGCAGCCCAGTCCACAAAAACCTAGTGGCTGCACTTGGAGACTGGAGCTTAATGGTGTTGATTGGGAAATACAAAGCTTAATATAATTATTTTCAAGTAATGCTACTGAAATTGAGTTTATTTATCCAGGGATGTTGTGAGTATCCTCAGAGACTGGCATTTTTTTGGTCCTAGTTGTAGGCAACAGAACCAGTTAGCTATGGCAGAAGAATACAGGAGAGCAACAAAATGAGGCACTTGAGGGACTTCTGGAAGGCATCCCTAGAACATTGTGGGGTCCCAAGGCTCAGTAACACGCCAACTTCAGACTTCCTATCATGGGAAAGCTATCAGCAAGATCCTAAATGCTGAGGCAGCACCCAGTCCTCCCAGGAAATGGCATATTTACGTTAAAAAGGAATCATAAATTAATAGGGCTTTTTAAAATGAAATCTTAATTCTTCTGGAATTCCAATCTCCACAGTTTAGTGTCCAAAAACTTGCTCTCTAAAGAAGCAGAAATAGCTTATGGACAAGATGACTAAAAAGATATTCTTCATAATGCATACCTTTAAATACCTTAACACTGAAACTAAATTTCCTCCATCTGGCAGATGTTATTCCCCTGGTTGTTAATTAGTAACTCAAGTGGCACGTCACTTCTCAACTGTTATTTGTTCTGTAGTAAAATTAGCTGCTGAAACTGATGTCAGAATCATTTCTGCATGATAAACACAACTGACCTCACTAGTAGATCAAGCGGCAAAAAGCAGCTGCAATACGTGACTAATGTTTTCTCTAATAGCAACGACAGAAACATGTTTGATTTCTGAGATAAACATGTTAATTTCAAAATGAATTCAACGTTGAAGAGCTTATGTAAGTAACCCCTTCACCTTTTCTTAAAGAAAAACACTGATACCTGTGGCAACGGACTCTGTTCAGAAGGGCTGAATCAAAGCTTTTATATACAACTGGGCAGAAATTGCATGTTTGAAGAAACCAAAATGCTTGCTTCAACCATTACCATGCTTACAGTTTGTCAAAAATAATGCTGGTATATCCAACAAATATGTTATTATATACAGGAGTTCATGACTTTGATTGCTAATGGTTACTACATAAAATTACATGTAAATACTAAAAAACATTCTGTCCAGTCAGAGTGGCAACAACAGTAACAGAACTGAGTCTTACTCCTTCACTGCTTTTAGAGTCACTTAAAAGAAAAAAAAAAAAGAAAAAAGAATGCCTACTTTAATATCTGCGTTAATAGTGTAACTTTGTGAAGTGCAATTCAAAATAATGAAATTACCTTCGAGGAACATTATGAGGATATGGGATGACTATAAGCTGGGAGTTTGGTATGATAGCTGTCCATTCTTGTTTTCTAACAGACTGGAAGTAAAACAAAGGCTATGTCAATTCCTAATAAGTCAACAAACTTAAAAGCAAAGTATTTTCTCTTCTGAAATGTAAAAAAGGGAAAAACACTCAGAAGTCTCTGAGTTTTTTTTAGTGATGTTTTCCCCTTCCATTTATGTTTGTCTGTTATTCTGAGAGTTCCAAAGCACTTTAAACAACTACAAAGTCTAAAACAAGAGAAATGCTGTTGATATGAAACATAATATCTGCTCAAAACACAGATACAAAGCAACAACATAACAGGGAGAGAAAAAAGGAACCGATTTTACAAAGGAATTTTACTGATTATCCAAACCATAATTTCAGTGGTACACTGATACAAGTACCTTACTCTTTAAAGTAATACAATCAGATTTTTAAGGACTGTGAACAGTCAGGACCCTTTTATGTTTCAACTCAAGATTAGCTGATAACAGTAACCTCCACCTCCTATCATATGGTGCTGTCATCTGAAGCAGAAAGGACTGTGCGAGTTTACAGGCTAGCCAGATCAGCCCCAGGGAAATCTCACAGCTGAGACCATAACAATTGGACCATCAGGTCTAATACACACTTATGATTTAAACAAGCACCACATGACTAACATTTATACACAACTTCAGTTATCTTTTAGTTTTACTGTTGGCACTGGAGCTTGTACCCACCTTAAATACCAGATGTGCAAGGTGGTTTTTTTTAGCAAACTTTTCTGTATTCAAACTTACTTTGATATTCATACTTATAAAATGTGTCATTAGCAATTTTTCTATCCAAACTCTATTATGAAAGGTTATACCAGAAATCTTAGCTTGAGAATCATAAATTTCAACTAACCTTTTCTCCTAAAGGACGAGGAATGCCAACATACAAATGATCAAGGAAATTAGCACTACGTCCCAAGCCCAGCACATTGTATGGCAACTGGAGAGCAAAATGTGCTGACTGGCTGAGCTGTCCAGCTGAAATGAAATTAGAAAGTAAGAAAATAAACTTTCTGAAACAACCCTACCTATACAGACTTGTTTTAGGGGCTATTATAAACATGTTTAAATAACAGTAACTGCATTAGTGATTTTATTTTTAATTTTCACAGGCTCAGTCCCACATTTCCAAACTATTAGTGGACAATTAATTGGAGAGTTGCTTAAATGCTTCAGATTTCTAGGTTAAGATGCTTCTTTCAAGTGCCTTTTCTATGTTAAACCGCTATTTGTTAGAATTAGAGGAGAAATGAGCTATTCATGTTTATTTAGACATAGCCAGTACCAAATCTCTTGCCCCACTGATTCACATGCTCAGATTCAACATGACAAGGTTCACTTTAACTCCTGCTAATAGTAATTAGTAATTACTGTTTTTTCTTGTGTCACAAAATTAGCTGAGAAAATGCTCATAAACAAATTCTCACATAATAATTTAATGACAACAGGATTACAGTCGTTGGAAGTTGCATCTTACCAAGAGCACGTAATTATAAAGAACTAAATGAGAACTATATGATAAAAATGAAAGTATTTCTCTCTGAGAAGGCAGTAGGAAAACA
This sequence comes from Cyrtonyx montezumae, assembly GCF_038088225.1. NCBI lineage: Eukaryota > Metazoa > Chordata > Aves > Galliformes > Odontophoridae > Cyrtonyx > Cyrtonyx montezumae. Next base: position 9,494,988 of record NW_027071903.1, read on the forward strand.
GAAGCATGCAGTTATCTACAGGTCCACTAACAAGCCATTTCCAAGGTAGCCAGCTTTTCCATTTAAATAAAAACCCTGTAATCTTAATGTCTGGCAAACTGATTCACATCCTACGTGGATTCTTTGTTCATTCTCTAGAAGAGTTCTGTGCAAGTGATCTGATTCCACAGCATGGATATCAGCATCTCAAAAACCACAGTGAACTCAGCCCTTCCCTGACTAGTAAGTTTAACAATACTTCACCACCACAATTAGAATTACGTGATCAACAGATAGAGCTTTTGTTGCTGCTGTTTTTAAATACAACAGCAGTCTCAGGATTTTTGAGTGTCAAATTTTTCTCTATTAATTTTGACTTTGTTTTAAAAACAAATGCAATATCTAATACTTGTTTGTGCTCTAACACAATGAAGAATTTTCTTTAAAAAAGTGCTTCAGTAATGCTGATTTCCAAAGGACTTCTCCCAGAACAAGCTGCTGCTGTAATATTTAACACTGAAAGGTTTTTAGAATGACTTTTGAGTGAAATACTTAGGATTATGAGGAGACTGTAACAGAGGTCTTCCTTTTTTCTTTCATTATACAAATGAAATGAATGTCAACTAAATTAAAGGAAATAAAAGAAAATGTCATACAGCGTGTGCAGTCAGCCTTTCAAAAGTTTACTGCACTAGAATTCTTAAAAGCACTGAATAATTTCATGGCTACTAATACTGGTTCTTATGCCTACTTGGATAAGGATGATGAAATCTTATGGTTCAAGATGTAAGTAAATCTTTTGCAAAGGTCAGAAAGGAACACCTCCTTCTACAGAGTACAAATACACCTTTTTTTTTTGCCTTCAAATTGGGAGAAATTAGCTAAGCAGGACTTGGGTGGATACCACAGAGAAGGTTCTAGTTTGTTTTAAAGCCAGCTGACACCAAATATGAGGGATCTTTGAAACCACTTCTTGTTTTATTCCACTTGCATCTATCAACTTCCGTAAAAGTCTTTTAATTACTCCAATGCTCCATTTAAAATTGCAAAAAAGCAATAACAATGAGAAGTGTACCGAACTTTTATGAAAAAGCTCTTGATGTTAGGTAGCCAAACCTCACAAAATTTTGCAGAGTTTAATATTCAAAAATTGTTCTGATCATCTCTGTATCTATCTCCTTATTTTTGAAGTCTGGCATATCAAATCTGAAACAATCCATACCATTAACCTTTAGAAAGTCTTGTCTGAATACTAAATTATGTGTTTTCTGTAACACATACAGTACTCATTCTTTTATATCTGAATGAAGACATATTCCTTTTATTTCCATTACTCTGACATTAACTTGCTGAATGTCCTCAACAGCTTACTTCAGGGTGACTGCATCTAAGCAGTATAAGTGCTCAAATGAAACCAATTGAACTTTATTAATGGAAGGTGATTGCATTTACGTGTGGATGCAATGCATTCCATTATTTTTTAAAACAACTGATTATGTGTGATACGGGATACCTACATAACTAGATTCACAATACTGATATTTTTCAATCAGTTTAAACAAATTTTGAAGAAACAGAACAGAATGCATGAGACCACTACATAAACTTCCAGACTAATGGAAACTTCAATTTCAGACCTGTAGTGTCTCTTTCTTTGTTTAAAAACTAGTAAACTTTAATTAAAAAACCTCATTTGCAAATGCAAATCATTAAAGTCACTAAGATTAATTTAAAATATAGTAAAAATATTTTCACTTTCAGAAGTCTCCCAGATTTGATATATTAGAGGACAGAATAGACAAATATATTTTCCATACAAGAAAATACTACATTGTTTCTTCCTATTGCTATGTTTTCCTATAATTGGAAAAATGATGTATTTGTCAAAAGCTGTTACAAATATATATGTATATAAATAGTAACTGTGAATTCTATACATGGTATTTGTGATGTATTAACCCGTCATTAAAAGTCCCAACCCCCCCAGTCTTACAAAAATGTAACAAGTAGTTGCTGAGTTTCAGACTTACATTCTTTTTATGTGTTGACAATTTAGGTGGCTTTTCTGGTAAAAACACAATTTATTGTAGAAAACAACTTATCTGACAGCCACCAAAAACTAAACAAGCTGGAAAGCTTTCAAAGGGTTGGAAAATTGAATTTCCTCAGCTCTCATTGAAAGCTTTACTTTAGTTCCCTTATTACTGCCTTTGAAGTTGTAGCCTACTGATGAGAGAACAAAGGAAAATAAAGTGGAGGAAGAGCTCCTTTTTTGGTTAGAAGTTTGCAGAATGGCAACCTGAGCTTCTGAAGGACTGAGGATATTTCCCTCTTGTGACCTGCATGTTTGCTAAGGAAATTCTAATGCATGCAGCACAACTTCACCTCTCGCCTTACCCTACAATATTGTTTTTCCTCTGAAGTTCCAGAAACTTAGATGCCTTAGGTGCTGCTAACATCTGTGGTACTTCTGACAGCCCAAGCACCGAAGCTGATGCAATTATATTGGAACATGTTTTCATTAATAACAACTTCACGCCACAAAATTGCAGAGTAAAACTAGAATAACCAACCCTTTCAGAAAAGCACAAATTGTATGACCACATTATGGATATTCAAACCCTTTACTGAATGAAGTTGTCTTATTTATAAAGCCTGAATATTTAAATTTGGTAATACTGCATGCAATATTAAGAGTTCAAGAAAGGCTTCTATACAAAAAAGTTATACAGAAAAACATACTACAGTCATCTCTTCCTGCAGCAACCAGAAAAACTCTTAACTGAATTTAGATACTCAATTATTAAGTGATTTAAGTTCTTCCATCTATACAATCTTCTTACTATATAGTAGAAATCTACATAAATTCTGCAGTGTCAAGTGTCTAACGAAATTAAGCTACGTTTGCTTTTATCTGGGATACTCCTCAATGTTTACATTGTGATTCATTACTAAGAAAACTGCTAGATGTGCTGTTTAACTAAATTGAGTGAGGTGAACACACACAAGAACACAATGCAACAAGAAAGAGTGAGCAGATTTCCAAAAGCCAGAAGGGCAGGACTTAGCACGTGAAAGACCCTTCTGTCATGGAAAGTGTAAAACAAAACCAAAGCTCTAATATAACATGCACTTTTTATCAGTCCACAGAACTTTACAGCTGCTCAAGCAAATCATGGCTTGATCCACATAACCAACCCAATGAAGGTGTTCATTCAATAATATTACGGATATTTATCTTTGAGTAAACAATGGATTTACTGTTCTGTGGTTCCTGGCTCACAGTTATAAAATTTTTGGTAGACACAAGCTGCAACGATGACCCTAACTCACTATAAAATCAAATATAGATCTATTTTAACTTTAAGAGAGAAAATTAAGAAGTCCACAGCAGAAGCTGCAGACAAAACACATAAATACATATCGACTTGATGCTCCAGCCCTGTTTGATATGTAATTGGTAAATACACAAAAAAAAATCTCCAAAAGCTTTTTATAACAGGTCCTCACTGCTAGAGGTGCCCTTATCACAAAAATATCTAGAAAGAACTGTATTCTCTCTCATCTGTCTGCCTAGTCAGCATGCCAAGGAGTCTGCCAGTCCTGCTCAGGTTATGGAAGTGCAGAGCTGCCAGTCCTATCTGTCAGTGCAAAGCAGCAGACAGACAGGCTTCAAGGCTTCTCATCTACAAAGGAGAGAAAATGAAGTCATCTGAGGACTCAGATGTTGCATGGAAGAGGGAGAAAAAAAGCAGGAAGACAAAAATTGGACTGTAATAAAAAGGGGCAAGGTAGCTGAGAGAAAGCTGAATAAAAAGACAGTGATAGCTAAAGGAAGCTTGGTGTTCATGGTACAAAGTTTCTACAGGGGTATTCAGACATTTAACTTCTTCAGCCTTTGCAGCTGATCTAATAACAGATTTAAAATACTTCTCGTGCCAGTACTACAACATGAAATTGTCCTTATGTAGTTTCTGAAAATAGTTCAGTAAATTAACCAGCTGCTCTATATTAAACTATGTGCTCCTATTTCTGTTATTCTGAGTCCAGAAGGATATTAATTCTAAGAAAATCAGTGGATGTTACTGATAATAAAAAAAATGGAATCAAACTTATCAAGTACGTAGTCTTTTCAAGAAAACACAAAGAATCATTATTTAAGAAGTACTACAGTTTGCAAAAATGTCACATCTGCAATTTTGCTGTGGTCAGAACTCTTAATATGGCAGTATAGACAACCTGCAGTGATACTGGCCTTATCTAACTGCTATCAGCCTTTAAAAAAACATTCAAAACCAAAGAGTAAGACTGCTAATTCATTATTACAAGTGACTTTTTTTTGAATGCTGAAGTCTAAAAGAAATGAGAAGTACACTACAAAAGAACCCCCAGGCTTGCATTTGCTGTATTTATTATATCTGACTCATGTATCTTCACCGTGTCACAAGAACAACTTTAATTTACTCTATGCTCAAAGTTCAGCCATTGTACTCTTGTTTATGCCAGGTATTATTGATTGAAGGATTCAGATTGAAAGATTCAGCTGAAAAACTATCTCAGAAAAATATTAAAAAATCCTTAGAAGCCAATAAAAACCTGGAAATGCAGATGTGGAGCCAAAACTCCTGAAAAATAAAAACTCCAAAAGAAAAAAAAATAGGACGAAGGTAGGAAGCAGGATCAGAATGCATGGCTAAAATTAGCTTACTTCTCCCAGATTTACACCACAGAATCTGATTTGATCATAAAATGCATTCAATATAAAAAGCTGTTGCACCTGAATTCCTTCTCAGAGAGGAAAGGTCTATGGAGATGTTGACGGATGATGTAAGACCCAATACTTACGCTCATTTTGGCAATTGCTATTCCTTTTAGTTAATTTAACAATATTTCTTGTAGTAAGATTACAGGCAAATTGAGGAGTGTAGAAGTAAAAGACACTGAATGCATGCTAATTATTATTCTGCTATCTTTTAACAACATACTGGAATGTTAACAGTAGAGAGAATAATTCTAACAACGTTTTAAAAAACCCTCTCAATTATGCAAATTTGCTGTAGTTAAGACTTGGCAGATCAAAGAACTTTTAAAATGAATTTGATAAGGACAGCCGTATGTGCCTTGTTATTCTACTGTTTGCATGAATATTGCATACATGAAAGATACTGTATTTCACAACTAAAGACCTGCAGGATTAGGAACATCAGAAATAAAATGGTGAACATTTCTTCAAGTATTCTGTGGTTTACTTTAGCTCAGCAATGCCAGCACAACTTAAGGAGAATGGATTAGTTTGGTTTCAAATGATTCAACCAATAACTGTTCCTCCTGTAAGACCTCTGGTAAAGACAATTAGCATCAGCTGACAGGAAAACGTAAACCAAATGTGGAGTGTTCTTTTCATTAGAAAAAGAACAACACTGTCATGCACGTTACTTTTTAGGAAAGAGATTTTATAGAAAGTGTAATTATGACTTACAAGATTCTGTCATTATTGCTTTCATAACATTAAAAGCTTTGAATATGGGTTGTTCCAAGATATTATATAAAAAATGGAAATAAATTGACAAAAATTAGTTTTAAAATGGTATATAGATTATATACTCTAAAAGCTTAATTTGAAAAAAATGTTTTGTAGGTTTACACATGGCCCAGAAATGCCATCTGGGTTTGGTACTGTCAGCCAATACACATTTATGAAAGCATTGCTTGAGGTTTTTCTTGGCAGTCAAACAGAATACGATTTGGCTGTAACAGACATTTCAAGATAATAAGCTGTAGGCCAATAATTCCAGTTAGGAAGATGTTAACTGAATTTTACAAGTAGGACTTGAGAAAGAAGAAAGTTTACCTACAAACTTAATATAATACATCCAGAAAATGTGACTTTGAGAAGTACTTGCAGGAATTATACAGACTCAAAAAATCTATTAACATATTACAGCTGAGAAACCAATCAAAGAGTATTACAAAATTCTCTGTAGCCATACTGTGAGGGTTATAAATGCACCCGAAATTCATTACTGTTATTTTGTAATGTCAAAACAGAAGAGGAAATTCATCATGATTGGGCTCTGTTAGGTTCTTATTATTGCAACTATTGTAGTAGTGAAGATTAATGGTGCCATAGCAGTATGAAATCGTATTTGATAGATATTTCCCATAGTAAATTGTAAACAAGTTGAACTTGACATTCCTGAAAGCAGCCTTCCTGAAAAAGAACTACCAAACCCTAAGACAATGTTTTTACAAAAAGTTACTTATTTTCCTTTCAAGAGATCCAGAAAACAAACGAAAACAAACAACATCCCCAATTCCCACAGATTAAGAAAATGATACATAGAATATGTCCACATTTTAAGTCAGCTTTATTCCCCCACAAATATAGGAAATTTGTAAGTTATGGGCATTCTTCCATGATACAGAGGTCAGTTATTGGAGCATCTTTATTTTGCCACTGGGTTATAATATATGTATTGCTTACATAATGAGTGCACACAAACCAATCCCATCTAAACTTCTAATTCTCTAGTTCCTCAAGGAAAGTTTCAAATCAGATTTTGCTGTGAATTAAGCTTTTAATAGATATTTGGAACTTCACACACCACAGATGCATTACTTTTCATCTTCTGATTAATTATGTCAATTTATTTCAAAAAGTAGCATATCATAAACTATCCAGGTCTGCTAACCTCCAATCCCCTACACAGTTAGAATTTATGGTACCCCAAATATAGCGGTGCCTTACAGAATTGGGTAATACAGATTCTACTAGCTGTCAGAAGTGGTCTTATAAATGTATTGTATGACTTCACTTAAATTATCAGACTTCTGAGATAGTGTTAAGCACAGATAAATAGAGTGAAAAACTGCTCTGACTACATGAACATTGCATCTAGATGAGAATTAGATTTCAGCAGAGGTTGTGTTGTAGTTTATTTGATTTATAGTCATTTTATAGCACTTCACTAATGAAAAAAAGATCAGTTTGATGGAGTCACTAATGCATTTCTTCATTTATGCAAAGCAGTCATTTTTTTTGTTACTTAATCAGTACTTCTGATACTACAATTGTGCATAGGTATCAAATTGTGCATGGCCAAAGGGATTATGAAGCTGCTTTTTCCTTAAACAGGTGTACCGAATTTAGGCAGGCCCACATTAAGTACCAGTGAACCTGAAGTTATGTAAACACATTACACTTCCTTAAACTCACTGACCTCTTCATTTAGATGCACATTCATTCAAAGAATGCACTGAACTAACTTCTGGTGCCAGGCTGGAAAGAAATTTTGTAATCCAGAAATTACAGTAATTTCCAGCAACTCTAACAACAGCTGTCACAAAGCAGCTTATCTGATAACTGATATCCATATTCTAAGGAGACAGCCCTGAAGAGTAGAGGTGCAGCAATCAACTGCAAGTAGTTTAGATAACAGTAGAAAGAAGAGATAAGTGAATTCAAAATTTTATTACACAAACTTGTGGAAGAAGAGTTTTTATTAAGAAATGAAGGCAATTCTAAGCTGTTTATGCTTCTACTCTTTTAAAAAAAGAGCACTCAGCTCTTTTGAAAAAGGGATGGGTATAATAATATTGCTCATCTTCAACAGCATTCTTAGTAGCGTTCTGAACGTTCTTAGTACTCTTGCCAGTGTTCATGCACAAACTCAAGTCTACAGCCAACATGCAACACGGAAACAAAATAGCTTAATGCCTGGGTATTGAGTTTTGAGAAGTGAACAGAAAAGGCACACCAGTGTGCATTAAATATGGACAACACAGAAGCAATCTCTAAAAATCTGTCCTGAATTAAATTGCCTTGAAAATCAGGACAAAGCATGAAGCAAAACATATCTAGATTTGGATGGTGATGAATCCTGCACCCTCTACGAGCTAGCCTACTTCCTGTCTGCAACATGCATGAGAATTATCTTCTGTTCTTCTATTTCCTCAGAACTTCTCCACAGTACACTAAGTTGTTGTTTTGTTTTTTTTTCCCCTCCTGCTGTGCTCCTTTGTTACTGCTTGGGCAAGAACATTTCAGGCTTTGGCTGATTCCAACTGTATGCTGACCACGTGGCCAGCCTGAGGACAAAACAGACTGAATAACTGTTCATCTCTACATAAAGTTTTTTCTCATGTGGAATTTTGTTTTCTACCTAACTGCTGAATTTTACAGAACTGGTTGTTTTATTTTAGCATGTATTCTTCAGTAACCATTAGCTTCAGCAGACTAGTGTATTCAAGTTATCTGGGACCACAAATAACCAGAAAGACACTATACTGAAATGAGTTTCATATCCACAGAAGTCCAAGCTTCGAAGGGATAAGGAGAGAGATCTTGTACAGACCTCTGCCAATATCTTTTTGGTATGGTTAATGAGACAGGCTGTTCAGAGACTTGGCTCTCACAAAGTTTGCCAGCCATCATATTGGCAACTGCCAATACTGAGATATGCCAGTTGCTACCCACCAGAACTGGCTGCCTTAGGGCATGGGCCTGATACACTGTGCTCTCTTAGATTAACTACAAATGTCTAGATTTACTGCGGGATTCTAAGTGTTTCCGACTAAACAAGTAAGCTCTTACATTTAGCTTATGAAGAAACCTTTCAGAGCAATGAAGCCAAGAGCAAAACTGGCAGAATAATTAGTTTGATAAAGTGAATTTGTACAATTAGAAAAAAAATACACAGCATTTTCATATTGGCAGTAATTACTAGTTTGAACAAAAGTGCAGGCTTATGATTTCAAGCCCAACATTAAGCGTGTATGAATACAGAAGTACTACAGAGTATCAGAATATGTTTTTCCAGCTGATACACATTTCAGGTTGTTGTTTGTCTATATTTCCTGGGGTAAAATAAACAGTTCTGTGCACAGTATTCAGTGTGAAAGGATTATCGCTAGTTTAGGATCCAAAACATCCACATCTCTTTCCATAGGTTGTTGCTATTAATTAGCAATGTCTATTCTTACAAGATTATCTTACCTGACCCATTTTTCAGGTATCCATTTGCATCAACAGTTGTGTACATAATGTAAGGTCCAGGCTGATTAACACCAAAAGGCTGACAGTGAGAAGGGAGGGAAAAGAAGCAGGCAAAATTTTAGCAACAGACAAAGCTCTACTGATACAAATACTACAACAAAGACAAACTTTTACAGATTAATGATTTCTTTAGGGTATGGATAATTTTGAAGTCTTGCTATTCTTCTGCCCATAGCAATATGTGAAAACTCATTTTCAAAATAAGGCTAACCAGTTGTCTAAGTACCACTCAGTTTCTCATGAAGAAAGCAATGCTATTCAGTCCTATGGCAAAAGGTTTGATGTTTCCTACGCAGCTCTAAGTATATTAAAAATCTAAAACCTCAGATTATAATTGCATGTTCTGAGAAAAACAGAACTCATTCAATATTTCCGGACAATGCTCCATCATAATGACTTTCTTAATCTAAAAATACTATATAAATTCAAAATTATTATCATTGTTCAGCAATGTTTTATTTGATTAAATAGTTGAACAGTAATTTTCAAGTACTGATACCTATTTTAAATAAATTATTTGGAGAGAAAAGATGTGCTTAAACATCAAAGAGCACTTATTGGGCTAAAAAAGGAAGGAAAATCAAAGGGAGTTGTGGATTATTGAGTGATGAACCGTGTCATGTACCTGTGTGAGAAAAGTATGAGCATACGTGGGGGGAAAATTAGCTGTTAAGGTAGGAGGGACAGGGAACAGCTGCAAGAGAAGATTTTAAATAAAGTTTTTTCTTTTTTTTTCCTTTTTCTTCCCCTCTTCAAGCAGTGAACTGAAGCTGATATGATGACGTCCAGTTCAGTAAAAAGACCTTTCAGAGGAGTTGCAAAAGGAACACTGAAGAGATGGTGAATGTTTCGCATCGTGACGCAAAAAATAGTAAGTTGTAAACCATTTAGAATAAATAATGATGATGAAAGCCAGTGTCAGATCTTGGAAAACAATAATTGGCCTGAGTAAGGTGTAAGGAGACAAAATATGATGTTAATGCAGAACTATGAAAGATGAACATTACTTGATGTTATTATTTTGGCCAAGTAATTGTATTCTGGCGTAGCATACCTCATGATACTAGGTTGTTTTGTTTACAGTGAAGGCAGTAGTATTTCAATGACCTTGACAATCAAGCGTTCATCAAAATCTGTTGAACATCCGTTTTCTAAACTTCTTCTTCATTTTGGTAATTAAGCTAACAATACCACCAAAAACCTCTTAGCACTTTTTTTTTAATCATAAATTAACCTGATGACTTAAAAGAGGTGTGAAGAAAAAAATTGGTTGCCTTTTAAGGAGTTTTTATTTTAAATTTTCAAGCTACATTTAAAGTTCACATTTTTGTAGAGCTGAATTGCAAAAGCTAACTTTGATTCCTGAGTTCCCCTTCTAGGGCTTTCACTGTGAATACTGTAATTTGCTAACTGAAAGTTCCACAGGTGGTTTGCAGGGTCACTGAAGATGATTAAAAGATCTGAAATAGAATTAACACATCTACATGTAGCTAACCTGCAGAACCATCGAAACATTTCTTTCCCTTTCCTCCTTTCCTTCCTTGTACCCAAGTACCTGATTTTAGCTCAGAAGTTGCTACCTGGCAGCCCATGGCTGAATTTGTCCCACAGTGTTTTGCCTGGCCTTTATACCTGCCCTAAACAAGACCTGGCACACTTCATAGATTGGGCATCCAGCTGCATTACACAAGTTTTCCTAGGACCTGACATAACCCAGCTCCTGTGATGCTGCATAACAAAGATGACTGCAGAATCAGTCCATGGATTTAATCTCTTGGACAACTGGAGAAAGAGTCTCAAAACATGCACAACTTGGCCAGTCAGCATTTGAATCACAGATTCTTCAGGACAATGTCTTAGTTATGTATGTGAACTGCTGTAGCATAATTAGGCTCCAGATTATTTAAACTTAAATAGTAATGCAAAGGCACAGCTGCACTTACTGTTATTTTCCGAGGACAGTCATTAGAACAGAGGCCACTGAGAACTGCAAGAACAAAAAGTAAGCTTACAGTATTCATATTAACAAGCCATCTTACAAGCAAAACCTCAAAAATCTATTACAATATACTCATAGATGTCATGTATCCATTAAGATACATAAATAGACCTTATCCATTATGACTTTGGCACAAAAAGAATTCCAATTTGCTTGAAGTATATTACTTTGCAGAAATTAATCAGCTAATCACTGTTTTCTCATACCTCACTGGTTAGCCTGCTTCCAAAAGAAACATTGGTCAGTTGAGAAAAATCCAAATTAAAACGTGTTAAAATGTACAAGAGTGTACATTTTATTTATTACCCTTTATTTCTAAACATTTAAAAATACTCATCAGAAATTCAGCTTCACTGTTTAAACTGGTGAAGAGGAAAATAAAAGGCTTTTCCCTATATACAAGTGATAGCTTTAAAACTTGATTCAAAGCAACTCGTGCAAGTTCTAATAAACAAAAATCCCATTACCTGTTTATTCTATGTTATTCAAAAGTATTATAAGCAGATGTGCACAATGCTTCTCAATATCTAAAGCATATGACAGTTGTTGAATTACTTGTGAGCTTGAAAAATCAGTTGATTATAGAAATGTTAAACATTTATAAGGGACAAGGAAGGCCATCTGTTCTGTAACCTAGAAATCCTATTACATTAAATATTAGATGCACAAAAGCTCAGATACAAATTGTGTGGTGACAGTGTAGCACTAAGTGGTGTATGTAACACAGTGTAATAGTCTGATCAAAGATCGTCCCAGAGACACAAAGGAGTATTTGTATTTTCTGTGTAAATCTTAACAACTGTAATGATTCCAAAGTTAAAGTTGTGTTTGTGACTTAACATTTTTAAACATCCAAATACAGAAAAATCTGTTATCTATCCATACAGTCAAAAAAGTCTAGACAATTAAGGTGAAGGTATGGCAAAGTACAATTTGAAGACTGTGTCTGTACCTAATGGTAGACGACAATCTACAAATTTATTTTGTATGTTAGATGAAGATACATGTTCAAGTGGAACCATCTCTTTCTATTTTGATGCAAAACAGCACGCTACAATTTGCTGTTCAATTTCACTGTGGGAACGAATAATATGACCAAGTTCATTTGACATCAAAACTACTTTCATTGTCCATATACCAAATAAGCCAACAGTGCATTTAGTGATACACCAATGAGTATAAAACCTGTTTTATTATGAACACTCTCCTGTATCACAGCAGAAATGTTTTTAGGCTACTCTAATTTCCATTTTCTGAGGCATCTACGAAAAAAAATGAGCAAACTTGAGTACAGTGCTAAAAATCAAAGCAAACCTTTTTTAAGATGTATGTAACACCAATGCTGAAAATTATTCCATTACCCATTCAAAATACCACACAATTGTCTTTCTAATATAGCTCTGTGAAGTGAAAGATTTTTTGAGGTTTTCTGCATGCTTGTGTTTATTACACTACCCATACTCAGTATTATTTAAAGACAGTATGGTTTCCATCAGCGAGACAGATTACTGGACTCTAATATGATGAAAATAAAGCCCAAACTATGGAGTGAGTAACACTTTATTCAGCCCCTGGTAGTGGATGCAGTTCTGGTTATCTTACAGCAAGCAGAATGTATGCTTCAGAATAATTACATATATTAAAATAACACAAAGGCAAATGCAATCTCTCTACAGTGAACCTCCTGCTTTTTTTGTTCAGTTTTCTCCTTATGAGCTCACTTGCAGCCTCACCTTTTATCCTCAAAAATCAAGGAAGACAGCCAAGCAACGAGCTCAAAGCTCAACACCTTTGCAGTCTGGGAGAACATGGTAGGGCATGCAATTTGAAAACCTAATTACTCTCAATTACAGATATCATAGTCTAACATTAGCCTTTTAAACCAAGGCTTTAATTCACCTGCCATCTATCATCCTAAATCGTTATAAGATTTTATGCCATGTAATACTTTTAGGCTGAAAACAACAAACTGATTCAGACATGGAAACATACTCTCAGAATAGGTCAGAATACACCAAATATACTCCGTGTAGAAGGTCAGTGAAATGAAACCAGTTCATTTTGCCCTAGATTCCTTGTTTTATCCAAAGGATGGGGGAAGAGAAGCACCAGTAAATTAGGCTTGATATGACAGTGATATGGGCAAGAGACAGAAGTCCTTGCTGGAAAGGAAATACTGCAACCACTCAAAGCACAAATGAAAATATGTACATTTGGTTATTCTTTCTTGCCTGAAGTTTGAAAATAGGCAAGATGAAAAGATAGTCATTGTGGGCAAATAAAGCACATTCCTTCAAGTCAATACTACTGAAATGTCTTACAGTTCTCTTCCGTATTATTATGGCATACATATGTATAAGCATAATTACTTTTTTTCCACATTAGTGACTAATTAGCTGATTCTCCTCTGAATTTTAAATATAATGAGACATTAAAGTCTAAGTTGAAGAATAGATACATGTAGATTAATCTCACTTTTACAATTTTACATTTCAACATTTGAAAGCAAACAAAAATGAGTTATCCACATACAGATTCTGCAATCTGTTTCTGGAGACCCTAATATCTTCCATGCTCCATTTTTTCTTTTCTAGTACTGCCATGCATACTGCATTACCATAACATTATCATATACAGAGGATCAAATACTCGCATTCCCCTCAAGATCTGATTTTGACCTGATTATATGGTAATAACTTACCAATAACTTTAACAAAATAGGCATCTGCTTCAAAGTTGTTTTTTAATGTATGGATAGAAAAATCTTCACTGGAGTGGCCCTTGCTTACTACAATGATATCCAAGATTCCCTAGAGGGAAAAAAAAGTTTGAATTAGAAATGAGAACGCTGATTTACTCTAGACAGCATCTAAATTCAGAAAATAAACTCCCTTAGAAACACAAAGGAAAAAGAAAGAAAGCATGCAGCGAGGGTTACATTTCCACTACCAATTTTAATATACTTGGTGTAATACTATTCCACGGCAATATCAGACAGAGTGCTCCATCCACAGATAACAAGGATAATACACGTGGTTTGTGTCTTCCATGGCACTGAAGAGGGCTGCTCAAATAGAGCACATGGAGGGCCAGCAAACTTTTGGTGGATGTATGGATTTCTGCTACCTGCCCACTTTCCAGGAAGTATTTCAAGAGCATGCAGAAATATCCCAGACTGAAAGCACTGCCTGCCATGTACTCTAAAACCAAAGTTTACAAAAAGCAGTCTAACAACGGCATAAAGACACACACAGCAACACAAAAGGAGTGACACTCTTTGCCATAGTAAGGAGTTGAACTTACATCTTCGTAGATATCAAAGAAGGTTGCTACCACTGCATCTTTGATTTGATTTAGATCAGAGAGCTCCCAAAAAACTTTAAACATACGACGTGCGCTCTTGCAGCTTGCATTATTGCATGGGACATTTTCTAGTAAAAATGCTTGCTGATTGCTGTAAGACATCATGTATATAAAACAATTTACTTACTATAAAATGATAAATTAATTACAATATCTTTGTAATTTTGAGGCCAATTGAAATATACATTAAAAAAATAAAAATCCCTCAAAAAGCTAGCAGACATTTAAAAATCCATAATCCATAAGGGAGACACAAACTCCATAAGGGAGAGACTTCACTCGTACTCTGAAGGCTAACAGTGTGTACCCAGTCTCTGATACCGTAAGGTCATCACTCTCACTGGAATAGTAAAAACCTTCAGGACTTGGCCAGCTGTGGAACTGATTGCTTGGCAAGTCTCAGTTACCACCCTGAAAGCCCACAGGGATGCATCACTGGGAACAGATGAAGTTTCCCCCTCTCTCTCTGAAGGGAGAGCCAGGAGATGAAGCAGCCAGCATTCTGCAAGACTAGCTATGCATGTTAGAGCCAAGGGCAATAATCAAAATCACTTCTTCATTATGACCTTGAACATAACGGCATTGTAGACGGTGACAAGAAGGTGTTTTTCCATATCTGAACAGCATCTAAGGCCACCAGGATGCAGTCACAAACAGAAGCAACTTCAGCAGTTCTCCCTACAAAAGTTTTTGGTTTTATTTCTGTTCCTTCAACTTCAGAGTTAGAGGAGGGCAAAGCATTTACCTTGTGAAAAAATACTTCTGACATGGAAGTAACTAACAGTTCCTTTGCACAGTATCAAGTTAGTATTTCAAAACCTGCACTGGCAGAAAAGTAGGATTTTGTTCACTGTAAGATGCATCAAAAAATAGAATGGGATATTAAAATACTTTCCTCAAAACATAATCACGTTTATTGAACTTATGTGAAAAAGAAAATATAGGTCTCTATTTTTCTCCCTTGTGCCTGAATTTGTCTGAGCCTTAATATGAACAACCTTTTTGTAATTTCCCTGTTAAAAGTACAAGCACATAGAATTAATGTTCAGCCAAAAATCAAATTAGGCAATCTACAATCTTGAAGACATCGTATTATCTGAATCTTGAGAACTCATAACCTCAACCTGAAATTAAATGCTCACATTCATTTTATGTATTATATTGGTAGCATGTCAAATTAACTAACTATAAAAGTAAGGTGACAACTCGAGCTAAGCAAATTGTTTCAATTTTCTTTATTCATCATCTTGACATATTCTTAAAAAAAATTTAGAAGAAACTTTTAAAAAGATGCTCTTTCAATTCTCATTTTTCAAACAGCTAGAAATTATTACACAGTAATTAAAAGACAAAGATGAAAAGTTGGCATTACACTCTAAATACCAAATATCGTTCAAGTCTAGATGATAAGCCTTTTGAATGGATAGATACATGTTTATTCACTGTAGGAACCTTTTATATTTCTCCTTCCTTGGTAATGTGCATTTAATGACTTTGAAAACTTCACAAACTGGACAAACAATAATGTAAAACCAAACGCATTGGGACAAGAAGGGAAAAAATAAATCAAAGTGTCATTTAGAAGGGAAATTCCAATTTCCTTCACCCTTCTACATCAAAAAGAAACACAAAGATAAGCAACAAGGAAAAATATATTTCTTTTTCTTACAAAATTGCTTAACTATAGTCTGGCTCATAAATACTGTGGCAATAAATCTAACAATAATTTAGAAAAATATGATCTAGTTTAATTAGAGTCCTTACAAGTAGATCCATGCAAAACACTAATATATATACACATTGATTTTAAACTGTGCATGAGTGCCTGGAAAATTTTATACGAGTGTGTTATACTCAAAGCTTTTCATTCAACCATCTGTATTCAGGTTTTAACTAGCTCCATATCTCTGTCTTTACTACTATTTATCACCAAAGTCTGTGATAAAGTAATGGCACACTTGGAAATGCAGTATCTATTTTACCAGTGAAAACATTCCCTTTGAATGAAAGCCTCACTAAAAAAGTGAGGATTATGCTTGCAATTCAAGATGCCAATTATTAGTATCTAATACTGGAAAACAACTTGCAAACAAATGATTAAGAAAAAAATAGTTTCATTTAATTAGGTGGCAGAATTAAACATAGGCATTTGTAGGTTTATATGCAGTACTTACAGTTTCAACATTACAAATTTAAAAACAAGTGAAAAATTAATACATTTAGATAAGATAGCAAATAGAGATGAACCAATGAGTAATGAACCAATGAGTAACTACTGATGAAACACCTATTGTTATTCTACACACACACACAAATTCCAATATAGTCCTAACTAAAAGGAAGAAAAATTCACGTATGTAGCCTAAAGAGAAATCTGTGGAATGAAATTATAATAGGGAAGTTTTCACTCAAGTCAAAAGAACATTACATGCCTTTACTGAAAATACAGGATATGGCAGGAGATGAAACACTGTGGTCTTATGGCAGCTCTATGAATATTTGAAGCTATTAATCACTTCTTAACTTACTCACCAGGATGATCAACAAGCTGAAGTTATTCCTAACTACAATAGATGTATTTATTTCAGGGTTTTGTAGGGCCTTACAAGAATTGATCTGAAATTACTTTCCAGAATCGTAAGAAAAATAATTCATTTTAATGGTATTCTTCCATCATGATGTATCAGTATATTTTCAGATTAATACAATGTTTTTTGCCTCTTTTAATTTCCTTCAGAAAGATGGCAAATAGAAGCTAGGCTTCCTAAACTATGGCACAGATTGAGGTCAAGAGTTTACAAAAATGCCTTATCATTTAATCACAGTAATCAATCACAAAAATTAGATCTGTAGATGTAGCATGAAAGGCTTCAGAGAAAGAAATAAACAGCTTGATTCAGAAGTGTTTAAAATCAATTAAATAAGGTTTCCATTTTAACTTGCTCTACGAGGAGCTTTTAATTTAATTCCCACACATTTAACTCTCTCTATTCTATGATCCAGTTAGACATTTGAAAAGGAAGCATTTGCTTGTGTCCCTCAGAAACAATGACTGTATATACAGTGAAAGTGACATTTGATAACTGGCATAGAATTTTTTTCATTACTTTTCAATAAATATTAGGAATGTACAGTATTAATGTGCAGTTTATTCCTTTATTTTTTTCCCAAACTTCCTCAGCTCTCTGAACCTTACTTTGTGCAGCCTGTCAAATCACCTGCCAGTACTCTCAGTCCTTATGCATAATGTGTCATTCAACTCTGAAGTCAAGTTTCATAACAACTATTAAGACACACCCAACTGAATAAGTAATTTCAGAAGCAAGGAAAATAAAGACGAGTATAGCACAGTAATTCACTGCAGCAAGACAGGCAACATCCTGAGCTTTTATAAGAAAAATTGCTTATGAACAATGAAAACATTTAATGTACGACACTGTCCTAAGTAGAAGCCTGGCAGAGAGGAGAGGCTCCCAATACTATTCAAAGACAAAATAACTTAACCCTCCCTCCATGTCTGAAGTCCCCTTGAAATATCCTATCACGATGCACACTTTGTACAGCTGAAAACACAAGATTTATGGGCCTTAAGTAAAACAAAACACTTTCTGCAGTTTAAATGCTCCAGTATTTCAGTGGAAAAGAAAAAAATCTTAGTTCTAGCTTGCTGTCTAGACTTTTTACAGTCATTATTCAGTGATGCTGAAAAGAAGATGCAAAATCCCGACTAAGCAAGGCTATGGAAAACAAACCTGACATTCATGGCCTGAGTGGTTTAACTCTGTGCAGGTTCTGGGCAGTAACAGTCACCAGCTTCTCTGATACATTTGAAAACCAACAACAAAAACAAAATAAAACAAACCAGAACAGCTGCTGTACTAGTTATCTTGAAGCTCAGTAGTGGCAGAGCTCTGCTGCTCACTGCTTTGTGTCTGAATCACAACATTGAGTAGGCAGAATACAAGCACACAGCTCTTCAGTTTTAGGCATGTGTCAGTATGCAGAGAACTCAAACACAGAAATGTCAGTGAGTCACTCCTGCTTAGGCAACCACCAGAGGATCTGGGTTAATTTTGACTTAATCTAAATTCTGTCTATATACTCTTCTGAGCACTGAAGTGAGCTTCTCAGTTATTTTCATTTCTGAGTATTAATTCAAACTATGAACCTGCACCTAACTCTCATAAAGCACACACAGCTAGATAATAAATACACCCAGACTTGATTTTTCCCTGTAATGCACGTATTCATCATAGATCCCAATGAGAAAGATATTAATTCTTCATACTGTATTGATTAAAATACCTTTTCCAGGACATGACAGGAGAGAGAAAAAGTGAATAGCACTGATAATCTCAGAGCTCTTTGGGTGCTGGAAAACACAGTTTGCGCAGTACCAGAGAGAGAAAAGGACAGGGCACAGCACACTGTGCATGTCCTATCAGCAGTGAGGTCCACTAGCATTGTGGTCTCTAGAGCTCTTTTAGATTTTTCTGAAAAGTAAACAATTCTATTCATCATTTCTACTGTCAAGCAAAATGACGTTCACATAAAAAACACTTCAAGGTAAAGACAAGGACATGCCAGTGGCATCATCACCAGGTGCCAAGTGGGAGCTGCCTACAGGCTTCTCTGTTAGCTGCTAAGTTTGTCATGCAGCCAAGAGGTATGTGTAGAACAGCACAGGCATGCCTGTAACTCAGGTCAACTGTTACGTGGATCACTAACTCCTCGATGTACAACAGTCTCCCAGCTTGGATCACTACACCTGCCGTAACCGCAGAGCGTAGCGAGATAAAGGGCTGGAAGGCAAACAGTGAAGAAAAAAGGAGAACAGTTACACTGACGAATTTAATAGGGAATGTTAGAAGCTTTTCTTTTCCTTCCCTCTAAGATTTACAACACTGTGGTATATATTCCACTGACAGCACACATTTTCTGTCTGTGACCTGCCTAATAGGTTTTGATTAATTTCAGCGATTGCAGAGACGTAGTGAGATTTTGATAGCATACATTAATAAACTGAAGTTTGATAAACTGAATCAGAAAAGGTCTTCATCCTCATATACTTCACCATGGCTGCTCTCTCTCTTTCCTCCCCAAAAAATAATAAAATTTCTTTACTGTGCCTTTAAACATAGACTCCTTGCTGCTAATACAAATATCCCCTTCTAATATATAAATCAAGAATCTCAAAGTCAAAAGAAGCCCAACTGATTTCTAGAAACATCTTACATGAGCACAATGTAATTTTATTGCATTTCATCTCAGAATGACTGGTCGCTTGGCCTTCCATTAAATGAACCAATTGGCAAAATAACTAAAAAAAATTTAAGAGATTTCAGCTGATCAAATTGAAACAGCAGCAGCACTGAAAGGTACTGCCATTTCCTTCTGATGATAACAAGTATATGAAACATCGAAACAAATAAGGAGCAAAGAAAACTATCAAAACAAGGAAAGGTAATGAAAAATCCACAAAGTAGCCTCACTAAACATCCTGAAAGCAAGATGAAATCAGGAAAAGAAAATGTACGTGACATTCACATAGCACAGAAACCAATGAGCATGTATTCATCAGGGAAAAAGCGACTGCATCGTGGCACATTTCAGAAGTAAAGTTTAAATGAAAGAACTGTTTTGGAGGGACCCAGAAGGGGGGAAAAAAGCTTGTTTCATAGAAGATTTGGATAAAGACTGATACAGAAAATAGAAAAAAAAATAAGGGCAAGAAGTGAAGAACTCAGAACAAAGGAAGAATTAAGCTGAAATTGTAAGAAACTAGTAATTGTAGCCTGTCCTTAATATACAAGCTAAAACACCGTGAACATCTATACCTGAAGTAATGGCAAGGAGTCTTTGCACACAAGCATCTTTATTAAATATTACATATATCACCAAACCCAATTCATTATTTAGCACTAAGAAAACCTTGCCAATTGTGCATAACAGCATACCATGAGAAACAAGAAAATGCTGCTATACAGATGACTAACAATTTTTCTTGGGGAAAAAAAAAAGATTCTACTTCAATTGAATTTGGATGATATAAGATGACCAGTAACTGCCTAGATGCATCTAAAATACGAGGACCACAGAAGGGGCAAAGCACACTGTCACATATTTCAGCAGTCTCCAGTTGGTGGACGTAAAATGAGATATGACATGGCATGGGTTTCCCTGATCTCCCTGCAGGTTGGTGTTACTAGCTAATGCTACAAGTGTTCTTTTACAAAAGAGGAATTGGGAAAGGATGAGAGAGCTCCAGTGATCAGGGAGGAAAGCCCAAAATGGGACTTCCTACCACCCTGGGCAGAGATCAGAAATGCTGTTCACCTGATAAAAAGAACGAGATACACTAAAATTAATAATCTGTATCACTAATGACTGAACATCCATATAGTGGTCTTTACCTTCCAGATGCATTCTTCAGTATAGCAAGGGCATCAGGGTAGCCATCCATGTTGTAATCTCCAATATGAAGGGTCATTGGAAATGAAACTTCTGATGTAGTTTTGCCAGTTTGATTTTTTACAAATCCCCAAAGTGTATCTTTATTTCTGAAGTCTTGCAAGACTGGAATCCACTGTAAAAGAAATTAAAAATGAGCAGATAGGTAAGAAAATCCACTTCATTTATGAAAAATACCTGATTCTATTTAAAACAATGGACAACTATGTGCTGAGTCACGACTGTGAAGCGGTTTACAAATTTTCAAGAGAAAATAATCCTTATTTCCTGACTCTGACACCAAATGAACAACCTAATATGAAGTCTTTTCCATGTACTTGGTTATTCCAGAACACATACACACAAAAAAAGCCCTGCAGAACTGGAGGACTGTACCCTCATTAAATTTGTGAACGGACAAAGCAAATGCAAAGTATAATTTCTCCATGACAAGAAACAGAATATATCTGCTCATACATACACCATAAAGGGCTACACAGATGCTAAATAGAAATTTATCTTAATTAAAATCAAAATAATTTCACAAATTGGTAAGAAACTGAAGTACAAGAGTTAACATTTCAATTCTGCAGAAAAAAACAGTGCAATTTTTAAAGCCAGAAGTAATTTTAACTAACTGATAGTGTCTTCAAAAGAACAGAAGTGTGCCATTCTAAAGGATCACTATCAGCAATGTCAACAGCACTTAAGAGCACCTTAAGAGCACCCAAGTCCTGATTCAGCTATTTCAAGAACCAGAATGAGATCCCAGACAGTACTGTTTCCTGCTGTGGAGAAGCTCCCTTACTACATAACCTGGCAAACAGCAACGTTCCAGCCACGTGACAATCACGTGCATCACTTGGATGGTCTCCTGAGGTTCCATGCAACCACATACACTTTAGAGAAGCCCCAGAATTATTTAAAATGTCCAGTAAGTTGAACACTTTCTGGTTATCACAGACAGCATAGAGGCCTGGAACAGATCTACTAGACATGCATAACATGCATTTCTGCCTGCACCAGTTACAGAATTTTGACTGTTAAGATCTGTAACACCACTGCAGAAAAAGTCAAAATTATACATACATTGACATATTCCACCCCTGCTTTACACCACGTGTGGCTATTTATTAACTGTTAGCTGCTGGAGGTTTGAAAAATCAAAGAAAAATGAATACATTTACAAAAAGACTGAGGGAAAATTTTCAAGGACTGACTTCTTATCATTTACCTCTCATGAAAAAATTGGTGATATTGTTGCAAAAGTACTGTAATTTTAAAAAAGTGGTTGGAATCAGAACCATTACAAAAAATATAGTTTTTATTTTGCATGGAACCACTAAGAAAGCAATTGCAAGAAAATGCAATTGAATGTACTGTACACTTTCTAAATATTCCCATTTATGGTAACACTATTTTAAAGAAACAAAATTCAAAATGAAATTTTTAAGATTAAATATAAATTTGTATAATGTTTTTATTAAATATGATACAAAAAAAAAGATATTTCACAACTCCAAGTTCTTCAATGAAATGCAAAGATACAAAGCAACAGGTGAGAAAACAAAAACAGTGATTGTGTTACTCTGTAGCTATTGCAGATGAAGTGGCCAAACACCAACCAGGATATGATATGGGATTGCAAATCAGTCTGGTAGCAATTCTTCTGATGCTTCTTTCTAACTGGTAGTACATCTCAATCTCAGTCACTCAAATACAGCTCTTTGGCCTGTCTTTTGGCCCTATCATCTAAAAAAGAAAATTTATTTAAGCTTACAAAAATTCAATCATTAAATAAAACCTATGGTGGCATAAGTTCATCCCTGAAATCATTCTCTTAGAAGAGAGAATGAGTTTGGCTTTCTAGTAACCATCCAGCTGTGCCAAAAACAGCATGAGAAGGAAATACACTACAGACTGACAGACATCTGTCAAAACAAGATCTCAGCAGAGCAACAACTCCAAAGCCTGACATGCCACTGCATGCTTCACCTCAGCATAACTGTTTAGAGCCACAAATTCTACTCTTTTCTGTTTGCTATGCGTTTCATCTTGATGCATCATATGCTATCATGGAACTGTCTTTACTGTTTTTATTTCATTAAATGTCATAATAAACATGCAGTGCTAAGAAAGGACAGAACTAGGTCTAGTTACCATAGTAAAAATTTTTTGTATATTGCAATCACAGACAACCAATTCAAAATAAAATAAAAAACAGATCAGTGTTTGCATAGGAAAACGTTCTACAGTAAGAACAGAGATGCCAAGACTAGAAGGCTGAAAGAGATACATTACCAAATTTAGAGTCACTTATAGCATCATTTCACCAGTGTATTTCACCCTAGTTATCCTTCCTTAACTAGTTAGCAACTGTGTGCTTTCCTTTCCCATACAGGATGATTTTCTTATGGGTAGGAAAGTCTGTTATAGATCGTGTTCTAGAAATTCTGACTCTAAGCCAGAAAATCTTCCCCAAAAGCTTGGGCTGTAGAATATAACAAGAGGCACCTTACTGTTTCTTGAATGAACAGTATGTTCACCTCTAAGTTCTGAGACATACACCAGAGAGGGTTCAACTTACGCAAAAAAAAAATCTACTTATAATTTGTCAGCAAAGGAATGATCAGTAATTCATAATGTGGTTGGAAAAAGGTATGAAATACATTACAGATTGCTGTAAGTACACTACAGTGGGTAGTGCTCTCAGCTATAAGCAAGGCCTTTACAGGACACCTTGTGCTGTAGGTTCAAATTGTCAAATTTAAATATAGTAAAAACATTAAGGCATCAAACAAACAGGCTAAGATGTGAATTGTGACTGTATTATAAAGCAAAGTGCTGTAAATACTTAAGTAGATCAGCACACACTTCAAAATAAATTAATTCATGACAATAAATTATGCTGAATTAGTTTTATGACTATGTCACTCAACACAAGAAATATTTTGCCCAAACAAAGCTGAAATAGTTTAATGGAAATCCAATCTTGGGGATAAACAAACGTGTAAGCCATCCTTAGATATCATTTGGAAATGTACTTCACTACTAACTATGAAAGATACAGTGTAACTGTGGGTTAAGAGGTGTGGGCTGGTTCAATTTGATGATCTATTTTTTTTTTTTAATTACAAAAATAACTCCCTAACTTACACTGAATTAAAGATGCTCATTTGAATTAATTTGCTCCATTTCCAAATCTGAATGCAAGACTTTAATCTACTTTTTACCTATGGCTAGAAGAGTTTTGGTGCTTAAGTTGCGGTGTCTCGTACTCAAGAAAGACTCACAAGGACTCTTCATAATTTTCTTGTGTATTTTCCATTGTCACTTATCCATTATATCGTTTTCTAGGTATGCAACTTTTTCTGTCAAAATCATAATTTCTTAGATAATAAGAAATAAATACATAAAAATCTTTTACAAGGAATCTTCACAGGTGCAGAAGTTTGATTTCTCAGGAGAAGTTTTTTCTTCTCTTATTTCATATTAACTCATAAAACACAGCATTTTCACCTTGACAATTCTAAAGTCACAATACCTGATCCATTCCTAGTTTAGTTAAGTAGATGGCACTTTTTTGACAGTTTTCATCTTCACATACTGGTAACAAATGTTCACTTTGTCCATCACCATCTGCCAAAGAGAATAGAAGAAGTCCACTTTTATTTGCAAAATCAGAAACTCTGCTTGCAAGAGATGATCAGCTGTGAATTATTTACTCTTTGCAAACTTAAAAAATTAGATCAAGATAAACTGGATATTTTTAAAAAATCCTTATCCATTGTAATTTCTCATTTAATCTGGGTCTTTTGTTTGAAGGTAACCTTTGCTGAAGTGTTTTCACATCAATTCATATCTTCGAGGAAGTTTTAGACTTTGTTTCTCATGTTAAAGCCTCATGAGTTCACACAACAAATTATATTAACAGGTAAAAAAAACAACATGGGAAAGTTGTCTATCAGAATGACTAGGAAGTTCCAGGCCTACAGAAAATCTGTAAGTTACAGATTATTATGTCCTTCTGGCTCATTCATTTCCAATACCTTTAGTAGAATAATGACCTTTTACATGTTTAAACAAGCAATACATATTTTATTCCAGAATTCTGATACACAGTGTATAAGGACAAGCAGATTGATTTTCCATTCTCTGCTCCAGAAGAAATTCCCATGTTCACATTATATGATTTTGAACTTGCAGACTTCTCCAGCAAATTCCTCATATGGACCGAGTAGGAAGAACAGTGAAACAGCTGAATGTAAGCAGCCAAAGAGAAATTAGAATGGTTGCATTAACCATTAGCACTGCAAGTCCCAACTGTAAACAAATATGTCATATGTGACTTGTTAAAGAGATCTGATACTCCAGTCCAGAAAAAAATACGGAGAATCTGCTCTTCCAGGCTATAAAATATAATACAAAAAACCCTAATAAACTGTAATACCAAAAAACCCACAAAACTATAATACAAAAAGCAACTCCAATATAAAAGTCAGCTTTTCAAATTGCCCCATATCCATAACACAGTTTTGAGCATCTTGGCATTAATATTTTAATTGGATTTTGTATAGTTGCTTTACAGAGTCTCCTTAGTTAATTATATAAAAACTAGATCACCCTCAAAAGTTGATGTATCCTTAATTATTTCCTAATATACTACTGACCACAACCTAAATATGTTGTCGTACTTTACCTCTGCCATCATGAATGCCTTCTCAGCCTGCCAGATTATATTTCTATGAAGCAGAACCATTTTTTAGTACATACACCTAAGTACAGTTAAGCTTTGTAGGTTCCTCCCTAATTACATAAGGAAGCTGAGAGACAGAAAATAGGGTTATAAGGGGGAGGAGGAGTGAAGAAAATATCATACTTCCCCAAATACCTCCAAGTGATAAAGCCAAACTGCCACCTTCTGTAGTTTGCTGCTTACCATCTGCCTCTCAAATTATTCTACCTCACAGAAAAACCCCTCCCAAATTGTAATGGCAGCTCAGTTATCAAGTACAAACAATTCAGAATAAAAGATGGTACAAATCCAGTATGTCATCATCCAAAGAGAACAGAAAGTAAGCTACCTCTGCCTAGAGAAATTAACGTAACGAGTAGTGAATTTGACAGGTATTAAATCAGCACCGACTTAGAAAGCTGGTTTCTTTTCTTTCTGCATCATTCAAGTAGAATAATTAAAGCAAGTTACTTGCATTAATTTTTGCTTACATGAACTAGGAAAAAATAGGACATAAACAGCAAGCTTTTTCAGAACTTAAAATGGGAGAAACTCTAATCTGCAAGTTATTAACTACAGAAAAACTAAAACCTTTACTAGAACAGATTTAAGTTGCAGAGATGCAGGTGCTTGGTGAAATATAACTTTAAATTAAGCACACTTCTACAGAGGTTTAAGCCTGAAGTAATGTTAGGTTATTTTCATTAACTAATGTGGACAAAGAATCTTCAAATACCAGCTCCTCCCTTGCTATTGGTTAGTTAGAAAGGAACAAGATCAGTCTCGTTTTAAGTTATGCAGTGAAGCAGAGGAGAATATAAAATATTTTATTCTACTTAAATCACAACATTTATCTTGTGCTGGTAAATCTGACAGTCTTGGTTATTCAGAGTTCTGTAATGCCGCAGTGTACTTGAAAGAAGAACTTATGTACCTATCAAGAATAACCTTAAACCAAGCTTTATGTTACTGCAATCTTTTAATTCCTTAAAACAGTTAACAGTTTTCAATGAATATTTTTCTAGAGCTGTTTTACATGGCTCTACGCAACTAGTAAAGCATTTTTATTTTCAAGTGATAAAGGCTGTAGGGCTCAATTAAAGGAAGCTGAACTGTTTAAAACCACTTCCATTTCTTTCTTTCCTCCTCAGAAATGCAAATTCCCATCAGCTGAATTAGCTCTAGAACTGCTTACTGTGTAATCAGGTAAAAACCATTACCAGCAAATGGGAGAAACGAGAAAAACAGCAGCAGGAAAAGAAATTGTAAGCTTGGACCACATACATTTTTACTTGGAAGTGCTTAGTATGTTGAAGATTACAGTTAAGAGACAGAAAGATTACCAGCTTCGAAGGCAGATACCAGAAAGGAGAACCTAAATAAAAGCACCTCAACTGAAAGTTCTCCAAGTGGCTCCTAACTATATAATCTTTAAAATATTGGTGAATACTACATTTTTTTTAAATGCAATTTTTGTCTCAGTCCTTGTTAAATAAACCCAACAAACATCTCCCTAAAAATCAGCCCTAAGCACAAGACTAGAGCAGAATATTTCACTATCCAGTTTTATATTGCCATCTTAAATTGTCCTGATCTGTAATAACTAGAAATACCCAGCTCCACTGAGTTTACAAATGAGTGTGCCATTGGTGACAACAGCTGAATGAGCTGATTAGATAAAATTAAATAAACAAGTTTCAGATTTAAAAGAAAAAACCCACACCACCAACAACAAAACATCTTACATAACATTACTTAATAATGTACGGTAATCCACAGCTAGCTAAACCTGATATCCACACAGCATATCCCATTGTTTCTAAATAATTGTGACTATTTTCAAAATTCTTGCGAGTCTGCAAGTAAACACTATTTTAGGCACCTCCAGAGCAACGTTCACTTCTGTATCTTTTAGAAGATCTTGACTGCTTATTCTCACATTTTATGAATACTGTCCATTTCCAAACTAGCTCAGATACAAGTGTAAATAAAATGGAACACAGCTTTAGTTCACACTTGCACATGGAATTTCCCTACTTACACCAGAGATTTACTTAAACACAAGAGCATATTTTCTTGATAACGGTGCAAACAGTACTACTCTTGCAAAGCTGCATGCAGTTTGCATGCATTTCCATATGGCCTAGTGGCTTGTACGATCTGCTCTCCTTCTTAAGAGTGAAATCCCTTCATCTGGTCAAATAGACCATATGTACACAGTTTACAAAATGTATAGAACATAGTACAGAAATATGAGCACAATGTAAATCTATGTTTCATTCTACTACAAGTAATAACCAAGAGAACAAGACATTAGAATCAATCATAACATCTATTTAAGAGACAGAATTTTTACTCTCTTAGTCCAAAGGTCTTCTAGTCTATCTTTTGGCAATTGTATGGATTTTAAACCATTTCAGTTCAATTTGCTGGAAATCTCAAAGTTACCCTTACTTATACTTTTGATGCATTTCATAGCACTAGATGTAGTTAAATATACCCTAGTCTTCTAAAGCCCAGTGGTACTATAAAAGGACATAAAATAAAGCAAGTTTTGATTTGTATGTCAAACACAACTGCTAACCATCACATTCTCAACACAATTCTGGTTTCATTGTGATACTAGGGAACTATGTGGTTAACAAAGATCAAGCATCACAGGCAGTCAAAAGGGAAGGAAAAAATAAGTCCATACACTCTTCAGATACACAACTGTATTTATGCCAAAATATGTGAAGCTTATTAAAATTAGCAGCTTTATGCAATCCAGGAATCTTATAAGAATCACTATTTACAATTATCTATTGACTTTATTTCAAAGCAAGGTGATAGACACAAAGCCTTCTTTCCATATCTGCGAACCGCTACCAACCCAATCCACAAAAAGAACAGCCCACAAGTGTCCAACCTTTTGCCTTCCCTGGGCTGCATTGAGTGAACATCAATTGTCTTGGGCCAGAAACACAACAGTCACTATGAAAGTAATGCCTCCTACTTATTTCCATGGAAACGACCACAGATACAAAGAGCACAATAACACTATTTGATAGAGCGAATTATCATCTACAAAACAC
The DNA here is from genome assembly GCF_038088225.1 of Cyrtonyx montezumae. Taxonomy (NCBI): domain Eukaryota; kingdom Metazoa; phylum Chordata; class Aves; order Galliformes; family Odontophoridae; genus Cyrtonyx; species Cyrtonyx montezumae. The sequence goes on from NW_027071903.1 coordinate 9,523,643, forward strand.
TATTATTCAGCACAGTCACCACTACAGGCTAATGATGTTCACCAGCATTGAACAAGAGCCTGCATGCCACACTCCTAATAACTGCGATCCACCACTGCAGTCACCACTGCTGAAATACACCACTCACCGTCTCACTGTGCTCCCATTCACTCTTTGGTCTCCATAAATGTTCAGAAAGGATCAACGAAGGCCAGTGGGTGCACTGTTAGTGCAGGCTTTCCAGTTCTTTTCAAAAAGGTGAAAGAAAATGTCCTCAACACAGAACAATATAAGCCAAGAAGCTTTTCTCTGCTGTTGATTGAAATTCCAAATGAAAATAAAGCATCTCTGCATAATACATTCCAACACCACTCTGTATGCTTTTTATTTCACCATCCATACAGCTTGCTCATGTCTCTCCCACACTGCTCTCTACAGTTCTTGTTCTTCTTCCTCATGAGCCTTACATTTGAAGTTCTAAAGAACAGTAAGAAAATAAGGAGGAAAAAGCTCTTTACAGTGGCACTCAAAATGCTTCTCTTCTGGGGCAGACAAAAAGAAGACAACCAATACAATTGAGTTTGATATTCAAAAGAACTTTATTTTGTTTGAAAGCTGATTATCTTAAGTTTATCTTCTGAAGTAATAAAATGATTAGAATTCTTTTGTCACTATATGCCTTTAGGCATTCAAATAGATGGTCATGACAGAGATAATTATCATAAATTACTAAGATAATTACACATTTTTAATATGTTCAATGTCAGATGCTTTTAGAAAATATGAATCACAAGTTCTGTGAACATTTAAAAATATCTTAACACTATTCTTCACATTAAAATTCTGATTTTAGGTTTGCCATATTAACATCTCCACAGAAAGAAAAATGCTTAAACAGAGTGTGTAAGTAAATTGCACAAAAAGATTTCCAGACTTTCAAACATACCACTTGCTAAAAAATGGTGGTGGGGGGGGAAGAAGATTGCAGTTTATGGTTTGAAAGTTGACAATGCATAAGCAACAACAGCAATTAATTTGAAATCTGTGTACCGCTGTTTCAGACAAAGTAAAGCATGTCTACAACAAAACCAACTTTGTCCTTATCTAAAGTGCCTCAGAATTCTTTAATACTATCGGCTTTTACATCTTTTTCACCTACACTCATCACAGTAGTAACAGTTTTCCTCATCTGCAGAGCATTTCAATACATATAAGTATTGTCTACCTGCATTAGAGAGTCCTTTTATTGACTAAAGGAACACAGTGCTCAAAGGACAAGTACTTTGTAAAGATGTTATTTAGCAAAATGCATCATTTTGTTTGATACATAACTACTGGATCTGACATTCTGAAGAGGAGGAAAAATATAAGGACATTTATATTCTAAGAGAAACTTGAGATACAAAACTAAAAGCTACAAAACTGTAATGCAACTCCACAGAAAATCAGCACATTTAAGGTAACATGAGCAGCAGGACAATCAAAGTCTGCTACAGACTAAAGGTCTCTCAACAAGATGCATTTGTATAGTACAACCAATGGATTTAAGGAAAAACAAACTAAGGTTAGGCACTGTTATACTGCTTAAACATAATGAGCAGGCAGTAACAAGCTATCGCTACCTGAGAAAAATGATAATTTCTACAATCTAACATTCAAGTAAGATACATAAAACACTGCAGGTACTTGGTAAGGACAAAAACAGACAAGACTGTTTTAGAATTACAGTGGTATGACTAGAGTCTAAACTTGAGAAAAAAATTGAGTTTAGGTCTCTGAAAGACTTCAGTAGAACTTTAATAATCCCAATTCATGCAGTGTGAAAAAGTAAGTAAGTCTGTGTAATATAACTTCAGAAGTTAGAGAAGACTACAAAGACCACTGAGCAGCAGCTAAAAAAAAAAAAAAAGACACGTAAAAAGCTGGCTAAAGGTAACCTGGAGAAAGTATGAGATGTTGTATTTCTTAAGGTATTTTATTCATGAGGATACTGTCAAGAATACCAGAAAGTTAATTTCTGGAAACATCTTCACAATTAATCACCAACTTTTCCCCCATTTCCCCTCCAAACCAAACAGAATCCATGACCGAGGAATAAAACCTTCCAATTCCTCTGTCAGATATCACAGAGAATGATTTATCAATCTCCACTGAACCAATCATAGGTCAATAGCAGTTATAACATTAGTTTGCAATAAAAAAATGAATGATTAGACTATCAACAGCATAAAATTATATGCTAATTGCTTTTGGGTCATTCTCTTAAAGACATATTTTCTTCCTTCATTGAAGATTAATGAAATAACAGGTATGTGTATCCAGGCATGGTTCACATTCATTTCATTGTTAAAAAAAATTGGTCTATTTTTCAGAATGCTTCACAGAACTGCTTACATTTCTTTAACAAATACATTTTTTTCCAAAATTTCAAATACAATTATTAAAAGGATTTTTAATCATAATTATTTATCAGAATTCCTTCCAACATTTTTATTTCCTTTAAAATCAGTACAAGCAGATTGTATAAGGAACCTCTGCTAGCACACAGACAACAGCAACGGAGGATTAATCATTTTTGCTATAGCAACCACCGCACTGCAATTACCATAGTGACATGAGAAGAATAGGGAAAGTAATAATGAATGAAGAGCACTTACTTGTTGGAGTTATGTGTCCGACAAATAAGTGCAGAATTCTCTAGTGCCCAGCTCTACTCACCTTCATCAATTGCAATGCCATTTGTAATAGATATGTCACAAAGCATTTGTGATTTATTTTAAAAAGGACAATACAACTTTGTCAACCGTTCACTGTTCTTTTATCAGGTTAATATACAAACCACTGCCATGATGTAACCGAGGGGGCACTACTTATTTGACAGGCTGATTCAGACAAGTCTGAGGTCTACTACATTAAAACATATTCATGCACCTACATTTGTCAATTGTTTAAAAATTTACGCATATATATTACATATATATTCATAAATGTGTAAATGAAAATGTAGTAGACCTCTGATACATGCAAACATACATTTTTTTCATGGCAAATCCAAAATTCATTATCTGAGTGCTTTAGAAATACTTTGTGCTAAGATTACACTCACATCTAATTTTTTTCAGCTCCACTTATCTAAATAATTTCTATTTAATAGCTACTGCTCAACTTGCTTGTTTAAATTAAAGAGAAGTTTGCCTCAAATCAGCCACTAGTCAACACCTTACTCAAATACTTTTTTTTTTTTTAATTTCCCCATGTTTCTTCAAATGACGGATGAAAACTTATGGCTGCAAAGGGTAGTTCAAATAAAAATTCTGGAAGCAGACAATGCCAGACAAGCTCATCTTTTTAACCAAACACATTTTGTTGAGATGTACATGTGATCAGTAAATCAGAATCTTGGGATTGCAGAAGTACAACAGTGCACAAGCAAGAAAGGCAGAAGTAAAACCAAAAAAGGCAGCTCAAATGATACAGTATTCCCAAGCTCATGGCTGGTCTGGATATGGAGCTGTACACTTTGATGAGCACAAGGTTAAGTGAGAAGTGGACAAAAAACTGAAAGCACAGAGAAGTACATAATTGTTTGAGACCTCGGTGGAACAGTGAGCTCTGTACATAAGCAATGAGATACAGAAAACATGGAGAAAAGGGAGAAAAGAGGCAGGCAATGCAGAAAGTAATAGTGGATGAGACATAAAAAGCTTAATACTGAACACATTCCTGATCACAGCAGCTATATGCCAATGTCAGACAGAAGACGGATGTAGTGTGCATAGAGCAGGGTGCAAGAGTTACAGCACGTTCTGCTTAGCCCATCATACACTGTTTGACAAAAGCTACTTAGGTAAAGGGTAGCACAGCCTTTTAATTTAACATTTTCTCGTTGTGCTATTCTGATTTGTTATCCAGTGAAACTTTTATAGTAAGGCATTTCCTTTAACCTCAGCTCACTACAAAAAGACCTTGTGCAATAAATGCCTAGCTTTTGAAGCACCTAGGTATGCACAGACATGTGAAGTGGGAACAGTTAGGTACAGGCATTTAGGTTTAGGTAGAATTTTTTGGGGGAGGTGATAGGGATATTAGTCAAATTCTATCAGATTGCATTTCATAAAAAGACATGGAGTTTAACTTATATCTCCTCATTACTTACACGCTATTTTAGTACTTCAGAATTCTCTAAAAATTTCTTCAATAAGCAAATTATTTGTTGTTTTAGAGAAATTTTGGGAAGATGTATTAAAATAATCTGATGCATTATTCAATTTCCTACCAACTGTTACAACAGAAGAAAGGTGGATTAAATACTGAAGTCACAATAGTTCTCAAGTAGTAATTTCTAAATCATAGTTGCATATATTTTTAACTGTCAGAGTAATCTTCGTTCCTTTATTAAAACACAAATGCACACACAGTGCTCCTTTTCCTCAGGAAAGTTAAAAAAATGCATCAGCAGCATCTTGACGTGAGAAGATTCATGCAACTTTAATGCCTGATTCAAAATACAATCCCCAGGAAGTGCACACACCATATTTCCTTTACTGATACCACAGATCTCTTTGTACTTATTTTCATTCATCAAAATGTTTCTGGCTTGGATACAGCCATTCACAATCCATATTAAGCTTTTGTCAAGTTTGTTCCTTTAGACATAATTACAGGTGATAATTTTTCCTTATCTTCTACATACAGAGATTCAAACCTCTTTAATGAATTATTCTCTGCAGCCAAGGGGGGCAGTCTAAAACCTATTACACCCAACCCCTGCTTGAAAGTCCACAAAGCATTTAACAAAAGAAATTTCCCAAATCCCTCAAAAACCCTACTAACTCCCCAAAACTTTCTTCCATCCTTTTCTCTCAGACTACATAAAGCTGACCTAGAAACCACATTATTCCTATGCAAATTTGATTAAAAAGACCTCTATACCTCACAACAAAGAAGGAAGACATCTGCTTCACTTTTCCCATAAAAAACTCAGTTTCTGCTGCTGAACAGATGACATAACATGACAGAGTCATTTTTCAACAGAGGACAAAGAACATTCATTCTTCAGTATCTGTGTATATACTGCCAGTTCAGAACACCTTCTGTATTTCAGTTATCCTTTAAGCACTCCATAAACATAGGAGTCCTTGCATCAAATTTCTCTACACTTTGTTTTTGCACACTAATTTTAAGTGACTGAAAGGCATATCTATGCTCAGCCATAAAATGTCTAGAAAAGAAAAATGAAGTGTAGAAATGACATACAAATGTCCCAAGCCTAATATTTTGCCACAAAAAGGCATGTCTCCTCTAATGATTTTGAGAACATCAGTTCATATAAGCTAAGAAACACACTGATGTCTTACGAACAGCAAGAGATGTACCTAAATATGTTCCACCTTTGATATGGTTTTATATGGTTTTATTGTATCACCTATGATACCATCACCTGCCTCTCTATTCCCTTTGCCAGATTCACTGTCCATCTGCATTTATTTCTGTGCGTTTCTCAAGTCCCTGCAAGATTAATATATTCTACATAAAGGCTGCTTTACACGATGCCATCAGAAAGATACACTAATCAGAACACAAGCTTGAAAAACGGTTACAAATATCCAACATATTTAAAATATTTTGAATTGCAAAAGATGCAGTATTTATACATAAGTGTTTATATTTGTAACAGTAAAGCAGTAAAAGATTGCACAAAATATGGTAAGAATTTTGAAGAACTTAAAGCATTGTTAAAGTTCTACCTCTGTTTATTAGTGATATGTAAACTCATTCATAGTTGCTGTAGAAAGGACTAAGCAAAGTTAACCAGCAGAGATGTTTTCCAGGTGAATATCAGGAAATAGCTTTTTTAGAAACCTTAGTAACACTTGGAAGTAGCAGCAGACAGAAACAGAACTGGAAACTTGGGCTAAGACAGAGTTGGACTCTTAAATGTTAAAAACTGTCATGTTCTTTATTCACAATATTTATTCAAAATGGTGCAAAGTTACCATTGGATTACATTGAAAGACAGGCTCAGTCTCAAAATTAAGAAGTGGGATACAGAAGTATAATAAATTAATTCTTTAAAAATTACTGATACTTGGCAGCGTCAGCAGAATTAAGCCTGTACTATTTTCTCTTGGGTCACTAATCTTTCTACTTTAGAGCATATACAACAGAAGTTTTTGTCAGTAACACAAGACACACATTAATTGACTGAAGGCAGTTTTGCTTGGTTCAGGTAAAAAAAACAAACCACAAAATCGCAAAAAATAGAACATATCTGATAAGAACTGATTTGTTACTTGTACCATTCCTGAAACAGTACGCATTCACAAGTGTGGCCCTCTCGTGAAAGCAAGTATGCACAATACAGAATGCATTGGAATAGCTGAAGTGAAATTTAGTTGAGTTTATTAGTAAGTTATTACAGAATTTCCAAAACCTACAGTCACAGATTTAAAATTAAAAAGAAACAAAACCCAAACTAACAAACAAAAAAAAACCCCAACCAAATAAATCAGAAAATAACTTTAGAATTAAACATATTTTAAACACCTTTAATCACTCTTTGATGTATAATAGCAAAGTAAATCATGAAAAATAAACACTTGGCATATGAGTAATTTTAAAAAAATAACACTTACCAAAATCTGCAAATACAGACTGTCCAACAACCACTGCACCACTAGGCTTTGCTTTACTTTTGTCAGGTTTAGAGAAGTTCCCATCCTACCAAACAAAGATGATGGGGGAACTGAATTTCAGATCAAGTGATAAAGCTTGACTTTTGAATAACAACAAGAAAACATGGATAAGAAACATCTTAGTTACAGAAAAAAAATCACTGTTTAGAAATGGAAAAAAAAATCCATTTCTAACCTGTAGAAATCCAATAATAACATTACTTTGGTTATTTATGTAATGTCATGTGATTATATAGATAAACAATATTTAAAAGCACACACGAAACTATTAGAACTACTGATTTTCCTTCTAATTAGGAAATAACTTGATTTCACATCAGCTGTTTTGGGTCTTATTTCGAGTCTTCATGAAAACCTCAGCCTGCAAAAATGTTATTCCATATTTCATCAGAAGAACAAAAGAGGAATGCTCAAGCTTTGTTTATTACAAAATTAGATCACAACCCATTTAAAATGTGAATTTTATTTTTTTAAATGAAGACAGACAACTCAAGGCTTGCTTTTCTGGTGACTGCAGTCAGCTCATAAATTGAAATGGGCACACCCACATACACAGCAATTACGTATGCTGCAAAAGCAACTTTAGACAGTTGGATGTTTAACTATGCATCTTTTCTCCTTGACATGTAATGTATAAAAGCTCAGATAAAAGAAAAAAAAATGGAGAGAATTCTCTTGAGCAGTATTTACTGTCAAGGCTCCAAGTGGCATGTAAACAAAAAGAAAGCTTCAACAGCAAGTACCTTGATACAACACCTCTAACTATGTTCAATGTGTCTATTTTGAAGTAGCAAATAGTTTTATAAATAAGTCCTACAAATAAGGAGAAAAATTTATTCTAAAATGGTAAATGCCTATCTATAAGGTCTCAAAAATTATCTAACTGCAGGTGTCAGTTTGTAGCCTTTGCTGATACAAATTATATGATGTAGGAAAATAGCTCAGAACATAAGTTTACAAAAGCAAAAAAAAAAAACCCAGCATGGGTAACCTTGGACCACAGGGATCAATACCCGATGTAGTCACTAACATTCAATCCCTCAAGGCTTTAATACTTCAAAGCCAAAGCATAAGGGATGCATTCAGTTTTGAATCAATTAACATTTTTAGATGTCATTATAAATAAATAATTAGTTGTCATTTTTCTGCCCATTTCTGTGCTATCTGGTTAATGTAGGACTTGCATTTTTTTCAGCTGTAACCTGTGCACATATTCTAATGGTTACAAGTGAGATTTCTGAACTTCTATCCCACAAAATCTTATTCAAATCTTACTCAAGTTCTTAAGTCTTAGCACTAAGAAAGCTAACTTAAAGAAATTAAATCTTTGAGACAACAAGAAGAAAAAAATCTGATCAGCCATTTCTTTGTAAACCACTGTGCTAAATATCAGTAACTTCCTACAACAGCTGATGAAACAGCAGGGGTCCTACTGAGTGGCTGAAGGCAGTCTGACTGCTTTCCTTTGTAATCCAGCTGAAAAAGCTGTAGAGAAACTTGTGCTGAGTAAAAGATCTTGAGCGATCTGTTCCTCAAACCAGGAATGTCAGACAGCCTTTTATGGTTTTCCATGTCATGTTTCTGTATTTGAGTATCACAGTTACTACAGTGTTCTCTCTTACCTTATTTATCCATATCTCAAACTGAATGTCAGGATTTGATGTAGTAAGGAACAAATCTGGGAATAAAAACAAGAGAAATAAAAAATTTCACATTAACTGAATAACATTTCTTAAGAGTAAAGATAAACAGGCATAAAACAAAGTAGTATACATCATTAAATATTTAGTAAGTCAAAATTAAAACCTATTATCTTTTTATTTTATATCCACAAAGTTAAGCCATATATACACAGTAGACAGGAGAAGTAAAATTATATATATATTTAAGCTCACTTTACACTTAATTCTCTTAAATATCAGAACAGTGTGAAAGAGCACTTCCAAGGATTTATCTGATCATGACTACTTAAAGCAGAACTCATCCAAGTAAAGGGAAACAAAGAGGTGCATTAAAGACATCAAAAGAAGCAAAAAGGATGAAGTGTAGCATACTAAAGATGTTAAGAAAACCATCCTTTCAGATTTAAGCACTTGTTTCGTGATCTACTGTCCTTCTTTTCCCTCCACTTTAAAATATCATTGAGATGGGAGACAATAGTTACTCTTGAGTAGAAAAAAAATGAGTTAAAAAAATACAGAAGATAATACCATACCCTAAGGTATTTACTGAATAAGCAGGTGGACAGCTATACAAGGAATTTCAAATGGCACAATATGAGGTACTGCCTTCCAGGGAAAACAAAAACACCAACACCACATGCACACACACACAAAAAAAAAACCCAAAAAACCCAACCCAACACACCAAGACCTCCCTTGAAGTAAAATAACAAAAGATTTTGTTTACAGATTCCTTCTTCCCTAACATGTACTGTGAAAGCCGTACTGTTTAATTTTATTCTCCTGCATTCTTGAAATGGCAATTTCCTTTAAAGCACTCACATGAAAAGACTCATCATGATAATGTGCTTCATTGGAATGAATTTTATTGCTGCTTAAGCATTCTTCAAGAGTTAGAAGTCATGGAAACAGTCTGAAGATAGAAAGCATTTATAAGCTCAGAATGTTTAACTGTGCATGTAGAAAGAAGTTTGTGCTACACCGTTCATTAACATGGATATAAACCATAAAAATACTCAAACAGTACATTTGGGGGGCTTCAGATAGATGGGGGACTAGGAGAGAGGAGAAGATTTCCAGATGGAAAACTCCAGTTTTTCCATCCTTTTACAGAGTTTTTTAGTTTCAAATAAATATTCCACGTAGCAGTAGTATGCCCATCCTGTAACCTGTACTGCAATTTGTAATCGATTATGAACTGACTGACTAACCTTCAGCAGAAGTTTTGGTTGGCACTATACCTGTTTTCCCAAAACATCTCTGACTCAGTTTCACACCCCACAGATCTGACCTCTCACATTTAGCTGCCAGGCCAGTCCTCTCCCTGCCCAGTCCTCTGTGCAAGGAGAGATCCTGGGGACCATTGGGAATGCTGTGCTTACATGCTTTGTGACTGTACCCCAGGATTAGACAAAATGACACAACTGCTACCACAAGCCACTCTTCACCTAGTGCTATTTTCTGGAAGTCCAGCTCTGAACAATTGCTTGGTTACTTAAACACAACACGTTTTCACACAACACAGATATGCTTCTAGGGAAGGAATAAGTACAAATATAAAAGGCAGAGGTGAGTTACACTACAAGTACTATGAAACCCTCAGCTCCTTAAATTACCTAAGGTTAAAACAAAGTTTGTTCGAAATAAGAATAGCAAAAACAAAGTTATCTCTTGACTGACTTAACACGTGATGGGGTTTCATTTAAATTTTATGGAGTTTCATTCTTAATGTAAAAGCCTATGCTAGTGCAGCATGATATGTCAACTTCCAGTAAACAAAATAATTTTTCCTTCAATGGACAAATACAGTAGCACCTGCAGTATCCTTAAAATAAGAGAAATAGATAAAGAGAAATCAACATTCTTAGCACATTAATGGGAAGTTACATAAACAACACTATGAATTAAAGTATTCTTAAGTAGAAACATATCTCATTTTCACTTGAGCTTCACAGAATACATGCATCAGTTACCTCAGAAAGCACAACAACCACATTTGACAAAAATATTCCATATTGTTTAGCCCAGACAGATCTAAAACAGGTGACAGAAACTTAGGCATTCAACCACAACCGGACAAAAAGGACAGCCAAGTAAACTGCAAAGCATACTCATCCTGATCTGCAGCAACAGCCACTACCTGCTCACTCAAGTACTACTTGTACCAGAGCATGCACAGGTACTCTGTATCACACATACGCAACTTCTTTGAAAAAAATATGCAACAAAAAAGTAGTTTGTGATAGATTTTCCTTATGCATTAAAATAATCATTTTTTCCTCTCAGTTCTCAGTCAGGAGCAGATTATGTTCTCCCTGCTGCCCATCCCCCTCCTTAATCTAATTTCATAATAATTATATAGAAATATTCAGAAATGTGACTGCACAGGGAACAGAAACAATACAGAAAGACAAGGAAGAACAGGCATATAAAATCTTAGATGTGAGGATCAGAATCAAAAGTAGCTTTCAGATAAACAACAAATAACGGGGGGGGGAACTGGGAGAACAGCACAGTGGCTGGTATGTCACACAGTAATAAATATGAGGAGTGCATTTAGCTATCTGCAGCGTAGGAGGAATAAATCACGGCACTAAATCTAAGCCAAACTACAAAGAGCTAATACAAAGACAGTAATTCAAGATGTCTAAAATGTTTACTAGACTAAGAAAGTGGAGGTGTTCACTGATTTAAAGTCTTCAGCCACCATACAAACCATGTGCTGAATATCACCTGCTACAGTAGCATTCAGATTATTAGATTCAGCAACACCTCCACTTCACCTGAACTTTCCTCCCACTTCTGAAGAGAAGCCCAAGAACATCTCCTCTTGAAAACAACTAGATTAATTTGGCTCTTTTTTCCTCTTTGATATATTCCTTTGTAGCTCCTTTCCACTAACTTGAGGCTTATAATGCTACAGACAGCCAATGGAATCAAGGCACCAAAGCAGCTCCAAGCCTACTGCCATATTACACTGTGCTGGTAACACGCGAAGGCAGATAAGGATCACAGATCATCTTCCATAAATAGCAGATGAGCTACTGCCACACTGCTCCGAGGTTAAAGCAACAAGCTGAGATTTCCCATAGGGCAAATCAACATCACTACAGCAAATCACCTGTAGTTCTAGAACCAGCTGAAACAACTCACTTGGTTAATGCCAATTATCCCTTTTGTCTTCAAGCCTGCTTAGAAACTATGTGTCTCAAATTCTTATGCCTACTTTTGGGAATAAATCTTCGGGGACCAAAGGAAAATTGGGCTTAAATATTTGAACGAAGTTTTCCATTTAGAACAAGAATATCAGATTTCAAAGCAAGCATAAAGGCATTTGCTGTAAAAGCAGCGTAAAAATACTTCAAACAATGCAACTGAGATACCCCAAATAACCATTTACAAGCTTGAATAGTTTAGAATTGCAAATGTCTGTAAGAAACAAAGCCTTAGAAAAAGAAACCTGCCTGGTGCAGTTTTTTAGACTCGATTTCCAAAGGTTTCTTCAGACCTAATATCCTAAGATTCTGACTTTATCATGCATACTTCCAGTTCTTAGGAACAAGAACTAATTAAAGATTTAACCATTAAGAATAAGTATTTATAAATACCTTTCCCCATACAACCATAGCAAGCGATCTGCAAGCACCTCTTTCACAAAGGAGGAGTGTCAATAGCAGGTGTATTTTACAACTGTTGCTATTTGCTTTCCTTGGTCTATCATTATTACAATCTTTAATATATGAGGGCTGCAGGAGAAAATATGCAACAAACAAACATGTTAGGATATGTGTGTTCAGTTCTTGGATGGCATGAAGGCATACACAGTTCATTTCTATGCTTTTCATATTTTAATACACTAATCATTTTGAAAACCGCAACGATTTTGTTTTGCTTCCAGCAAGATCAAGAAAATTGAACACCTCCTTCCTACAAGGAATGTATATCATATTACAAATGCTAGGGAAATGTCAGGTGTTTAAAGACATGCTGCCACATTGCCTTTGGGAGGCAGCTGTGGTTGCTATTTCAGCTTTAGAAAACAAAACTATTTGCACACAGATCTGTAAGTTTAAAAAACACAGATGGTGTGCTGGACCACTCCATTCAACTGCTAACAAAACTAATGGCAGCACAACATGAGATATTTACAACCCAAGGTTATAAAATGAAATAAACTTGAGCTCAAGAATCTTTATTGTTTACAGAATACAAAAGTGTTACTGCAGATACCTTCACTAGATCATAGGTACAGAAATGGATACTAAACACAGTGGGCATGGATTTATCTTTGACAACACTATGACAATTGTAGCTGAAGACATACAATGAAAATAGACTACAGAATAAATTAAAAAAAAATAATTCAGTCTGGCCACTCTCCTACTGCCAGAGGAAGAACACAGAGGTCATTCGATGGACCAGTAGACTAGGTCTGCAGGAGGAGTTGTACAGTTCTTATTTCATGACATGAGAAAGATAAGTCAAGTCCTTGGTAGCTGGGAGGATGGGAGACCCTCATGTTAGATTCAGGGAGGTTTCCCAAAATTTACTGCCTACAGTGTAACCAAGTGGCTAGAAGTAAGAAAAGCATCATCATCAGAGTGGAGGAAGTGTTTCTCTTAAAGCAAAGAAAGGCGTGTTCACATTAAGTATGTTTTGTTACTTTTGATTTAGCAGGGAGTTGTTAACAAAAACAACAGAAGTGATAGGGAAATTCATAAACAGAGGTCAACAATCTACCAATAATTTAAAGAATCGAGGAGGGTCATTTTAGGTCCATGAGACTGATCACCAACCTAAGCAATGTAGTACATCTAATAGGACATCATGTAATTACTAATGTTTTTCATTGCCCATCTGAGGGCACCAGAAGCACAGCATGCTTGTTATGGGGTCCCAGATAACTTAAGGGTGCCCAGTAGAAATTACATACTGAGCATCCAACATCCAAGTATAGCATGTTATATCATGTCATAACATGGGATTCCACACAAAAGATGCATTAATAATGCTGGACAGGATTAAAACTCCTTAACATGAAAGCAATTCTACTCTTTCTACAATGTTTACTTTTTTTTTTTAATATGCCATATTACTTTGAATTTTAGCTGCAAAATACATGGAAGGAAAAGCTTCATTAATCCCTGACCATTTTCACTACACATGGATGCTTTAGAACACAATGAAAGCAAGTTAGGAAGGCAAAGACAAAACAAAACAAAAGGTTAACATTTCCAAAACATGTTCTAAGCTGGTCAAATTTTATGTTTTTTATTTTTTATTTGTTTGTTTTTGTTTTTTAATTACAACAGTGAAAGCAAGAAGACCACAGTATCTCTCAGGGAGGATATTTCAAGACCAAGAACTAGGTCATTCTGGGCAAATACTAAACCAAATACTAAACCAGCTTCAGTGGTGAAAGAGGCTAAGCTAGCATAACTGAAGGTTAGAATAAGCTCAGCACAGACAGCTTAGAAGACTTCAGCCCAACTGGAATAGTTCAGATAACCTAGCTGAAGCAGATAGTATTACAAAACCTACTGCCAAATATTGCTTTTACTTATTAGCACTTCTAGGAAATAACAACAAAGGCAACCTATACAGAACCTGCTTTAAGTTCACTTTAATTAACCTTGTTATTTTCATTCACTTTTAAGAGTTATAAAAAACACTACTATTTATAGATAGAGTGTTCATTTCACTAATAACTGATTTGACCTTTCTGTTTAATGTCAGAGGGCTTTATTTCAAAATTTAAACCTTCACTAACTACAGTTATCTTCAGAAACTGCCAGGGCATAAGCAATATTCTTAAGTTACAGTTTCATTTCACATTTGCTTCAGAACTCTAGGTTACTAAAGAGGAAAAGCTCATATTTTTAAACACTATCAAAATAAAGGCACAAAGTCTGAGCCTTCCCCCTAGAAAAGAAGGTATTAACCAGTTAGAAATGTATGTGTACATACTAAACATGCCTACAAGATTTTTTCATTTACGTTGAAGAATATGCGTGTCTGCACATACTTCTAGCATCCACAACATTAAAGTGGAAGCTATTTGTGGATACATCTGATTGGACATATTGGTGAATATAAACAATGTGCTGAACTAAAATTCTTTGCTTCAAATTCAGGCACTGACAGGATGGTTGAAGTGACAACTGAATTAAAATCATTAAATGCCCCAAGGTCTAAAAACTAAATAAGATACAGCTTTCCCCTGTCTTCACCAAACATCAACCCATCTATATGGGGAAAAAAATGAAAAGTATATTTATTTAAACATAGAAAGTACATTTCCAACTTCTTTTTGTCCCTATGTACACTTTTTATATGCACAAACCTAACTTTATACAAAAACATTATACTTAGTCTTACTTCTTTACTACAAGGAAATGGCAAACCAAACCAGAGTACCTGATCAGTTTTGTGCCTCAATTCATAAGTTTTTCACAGAAGCAGAGCAACCCTCTAGTTTGTTTCTCAGATTTGTTTGGTCATATTGGCATTAGTATCGCACACTGACTACATCTACTTCCTAGCTGTACTAATTTAGCTTTTACAGTATGGATACCAATACAAGTACCAGTGCTAATCAATTTCCAATGTATTTGTCATTGATTTTTGGTGTTAATTGCATAAAATACTAATTACAGGAATTCTTCCCTACATCCTCTCTAAAGCAAAAGCACTTTCTATGTTCCATACAAGCTAATTTTTGTTTGCACATCCTTAAGAAATGTAGATGTAATAAGGAGATTCTAGATTGGTTCTGCTCTTCAATATTTTGTTTTAAATTTAAGTGTTTCCCAGAAGTCCTTAAGATTAAAAAAAAAGCATTTAAATCCCTTTTCATTATTAAGGACGACTACAGAAAAAACAACAACTCTATGCATCAATTCAAAAGTATAATTTAAATGGAAAAGTACTAAAGCAACTGTATGCTGAAAAGATACACATCTGAATATGCAGACATGTGGGACTGTTCTAGGTTTTTGTATTTCAAATGCAAGTTCTCAGACAGAAAACTGTGTTTATTTTCATTATGAGGCCAACAATATTATTTCAAGAAATAGAAAATAACCACTTCCAGTGCTAAGAGTATTTTCAGAATCTATTTTTGTGTTCAATGCTTCATCAACCAAATGCTGATTGGGCAGAACCAGCTTACTTCCCACCTACATGAAGTTATTGATTCCCATTAAAAATATATTAATGCATCAATACATTGGTATGTAATAAAAAATTTCAAAAAGAACAGCTTTTGAGACACTTCATGATGGTGTTTTTAGTATTCTAACTACTAAGCAGATAGCAGAGGTGATGGGAATCTTTGAGAAACATCGGGCAAAAAAAGATAAAATAGCTGTTTCTTTTCTATAGAAATCCTTACTCTTTTATTATTTACAGCTTACTTCATCAATTTAATTAAAGTAGTAATGGAAAAGAGACCAATCCCAGCAGCATAAAAAGAATACGTAGCTAGTAGTTTAATCAACTCTGGTTTTATCTTAAAAAAGGTAGCAGGCACTGCCCAGCATTCAATACCAAGAGAAATAATAGAGGTAACAGAAAGTGACTTCACATAGGAAATTCTAAAAGAAATTTTTAAATAGTAAAAATATTTTTAAAAATAAATGTAAAACCCTTAAACCTTTCACACACACGTTGTGGTTCTCCAAAGCATATCCCATCTATTTTACGTAATGCATTTTTGTGTCTATTACTCGTAAGCTGTTATCAGAACTTTCAGCAGGTGAGAAACAAAAACCAGTCCCCATTCCAGGCATGAAAGAATGACAGAGCACTACTGAATGCTTGTGTGGGGAAAAAGCAAAAGAAAAAAAGACTTCAAACGAAGACAGTGTGCACAAATGTGTGTATGCACAAATATACACACTGCACATTTTTAAAATGCCACTTGAGCTAACTTCTAAAAGGCTAGATAATTTGTTTACAAACATAAAGAGCCTGGTTGTTTTGATAGAGAATAAACAGAGATCTACTGCATAAAATAAGCTTTCATGATAAACTGCATACAGAGGGGTTACTACCTTCTATTAAAACACAAAAAAGAAAATCTAACTAAATAAGAATCTGACATCAAGGATTACAGTGTCTTCACAATCAAGGCTTAACTGATTACAACATGAAAAAGACTTGGGAACTGAATGAATGGCTTTCAAGAAAAAGCTGTCTACATATATGTGTTTAAACTAAACAGGAATCAAAGAGAAAACACACGGTAAATGTTCTGGGACATTAGGTTTCTTGATTCCTAAAGCAAAACAACATAAGAAAATTAACCATCAGAAACCAGAGAAGAGACTGGCAATTATCTCGCACCAAGCTGTTCCTGACTAATGACTGTTCCCACTTTTAGTCTTCCCAAAATCAAATTTATGATTTTTCCTTTGCTGTCTGTAAACAGTTCCAGAAATATCTGCAATTATGCACACCATGTGCTGGTGTTCAACACAAGACAGGCTGTAAAAGCAGTATTTCCAAACTTTTGAATCACAGAACCAAATAAGGCACAAAATATTGAGTACGTTAGCTACCTTTCATAGCACTCAATGATACATCCATCACTATGATAAATGCTGCAGCACAATTGGGAGTCCAGTGTAGACTGTCTCACAGATTTGAACTTCTTTACTTTAAGAATTTGCAGATACATGACCTTATTTCTCCATAGAAGATCTGTAAACTTAACCATTACTGTAAATACAGGCTCATCAGGAATACTTTTGCTACAGTAGTTAAATACTTTGGCTCAGAAATAAACCAACAGTCCTAACCGAATTTCTAATGTTTTGCTAAGTTTTAATTAGCAACAATAAAGTTTAAAAAAGAAAAAAAGACACAAAGCTAAGTAATTGCTGTCCTAAAAAATTCATCTTCAGAGTCAATACACCTGTGAGCTTACATTAAGACAGTTTAATCAGTGTTTATCTAGTACCTATGCTAAATTTTTAAGCCTTTGCTTGGTTCAAGGTATTTATCTGAAATTACTGACTGATACAAAACAACAGTGGCTAAACCAAAAATTCTTTATCTGTTATCTAGCTTGAAATAGGATTTGTATCAGTACCTAAGTTATACAGCAGTTTTGTGTGATAACCATGCTGGGAACACTGTTTACTCAATAAAACAGCACTATCTTCATCTCTTGACTAACACATCTGATACACATTTCTGAGAACTACTGAGTTCCTGCTGACTTGAACTGAGAGGATTAATAGAAAAGGATGTTACTTTTTATCTTGCTGGAAGCTGTAAGAGTTAAATCCTGTTCAAGTACTTACAAGACAGACTGAAAGATACACATCACATGTATGATGATATGACATTTTTAAGAGATCTTACTCAAGGAGCATCTTTGGAAATGTTCATTTAGTTCATTTAGACAGTCTTGCTCTATAAAAACACACCTTAATCTGTACAGACAGGTATATTGTTATTAAGATTATGTTCTTAAACTAGCTAATAACTGATCGTGTGTTACAATACACACAGTAACCCCATTCTAACAAGGGTCACCAAATTTTTCTCATCTTCCAGTCTATCTCAGAGCACGTGTAAAATAGGACACTGATGCGAGATGCAATTCTGACCTCTAATGCCTATGCTGAAAGTTCAGATCCTCTGCAAACAGAAAAATGGGTTCTGGAATAAAGCTGTACAATTCAGGTGTCAAGGGAAAAAAAAGTGAGTGAATACACTTTAAAATACAGTCAGTATATCGCATATGCCTAGACCTATAAAACACTGCAATTACATATGCATACCATTTCCCCCACACTGAAGACCTGGAATTTCTAATTCCAAGAAGAAAAACACCACCATCTCATTTTAAAATACACTTTTATTGTTGAGAAACGATCAAACTTTAGATGTAGATTCA
This sequence comes from Cyrtonyx montezumae, assembly GCF_038088225.1. NCBI lineage: Eukaryota > Metazoa > Chordata > Aves > Galliformes > Odontophoridae > Cyrtonyx > Cyrtonyx montezumae. The sequence continues at coordinate 9,541,906 of NW_027071903.1, forward strand.
CAGTTAAATTTGTGGGTTTTACCCACAAATCTTACTTTTCACTATACTATAAGAAACTCTTTAATGAATTGCTGAATAAAAATTCAGCTATAAAACTGAAATGCATATACTGATAAACCTAGCAAATAATAGAAATTTTCACTACTTTTATCTCAAGCTCACTGTTAATTTCACTGTTCTTCATTTCTAAGAGGCAGAACATTTCCCAATGGCCATACAATTTTTTGTATCACTTCAGTAGAGCACATCACACTAGTGAAGTGTGTGACTTACTAAAGTTGAAGTGCTATGTGTATGCTAAGTGTAACTATGAGGTAAAAAAAATCAGTACTATACTAACTTCTACTGTTTTGAAAACATTAAGATATAATATTTAAATAATATTTAAAATTAAATTGCAACATATGTGCATTAGTACTGAGCAGCAGAATGAGAGACAATAGGCATAAATTGAAATACAAGAAATTCCACTTAAATATAACTTTTCCTGCTTTCAGAGCTGTTAAATGCTGGAAAACATTGCCCAAGGAGGTTGCAGAGCTTCTGTCCTCAAGAGACATTCAAAACCCAAATGGACATAACCCAAGACAACCTGCTCTAATCCTGCTTTGGGCAGGTTGAACTAGACAGTCTGCAGACACCCTGCCCAAACAGCCATTCTGTGAACTGGATGCCATTCCCTGGAGAAGCACACAACACACATAAAGAGGATGCTTCAAAATTTTGTAGTTTTTGTTTTATCCTTAACCACGAAGCACAAACAGATCCTTTGTTAAAAATTTTACACTGCAGATTTTTGCATGGATTATTTAATATGACTAACCTAATTTTAATTCACATACCTAATTAAAAATCATAAAAATAAGCATGATAGTGGTTCAATTGAAAAACAGCAGCAGCATTACTATCTGAAACAACATAGTTTAAATCTCACCGAGAAAGATTAGTATTATCTTTGTTCTGGTTAGTGGATTTTTGGATTTATGAAATCCTTACACAGTTAGCCTTTCATGAAGCATTGTTGGGGATTAAAAACATCTTTATGAACATGTTCTCATATAATGAAATCACAACAATTTGACTTCATTTCACCCAGAGCAGGAGAAACATGCCAATTAAAATCTCTCTTTTGAGTGTTTGTATCTTGGCAGGTTGAAAATGGATTAGACAATAAACAAGCAGAAAAGATTCTCAGCACAGAGAGGATTTTTGATTTTATTATTACTTTTTTTGGAATGTCAAGCACACACTTTAAATCTCCTAAGCTGTTTATAATAATGGAGTTACCAAAAATAGCCTAGCATAAAAAACACTGAATTGGCTGCATCTGTTGCACAATACAAAGAGCCCCAAAACATTTCAGAACATTAGAAAAATCTTAATAAGAAAAGTGAACATAGGGCATTCTGAAAGGTTTTCTTTATTTTCACAATCATAAATAGTGGCACTGTTGCAAGACTGTCTTTTTCGGTTAAAAAGCACCAAAGTAGGACTGAATGCTGTAACAGTATTAAGCCTTTCAGACAGCAGGATTTCAACATGCAGACTACATTTCTGCATCCTTGTCAATTCCTCCATGTAACCAGTAAGATTTTAATATGGACCAAAACCTATCCGAAACAAATTTTGTTCTACATTAAAATTACAAAAGCTGTCATTTCCATTAGCTTTACCTCGACCAACCAATAAATAACACATTACACTGAGAAACAACACAGAATGAATGGCACCCTCCCCATTCCTAGTGTTGTAAGGCTGTGCTGCCCCAGCTACACCAACAAGGAACAGAGCTAAACAAGTAGGAGAAACACTGAGCTGTCCTGTGAAGCCTACCCAGACTGTGCAGGGACACAGGAGAGCTCTGTGTATACTTCATCAGTACCAGCATGTTTTGGCAGAGAGCATCTGAAATCCCAGTATTACAGATACCAGGTACACAGTTACATATGGGTTATTTTTTATTTTGCTTTTACTTAAAAACAAGTAAACCACAGCACAGCTGACTGCTTTCATCATCACCTCCATGAGTCACTTGCCAAACTCTGTACAGCCTGGCACAAATTAAAGATGACACTGTGAGAACACTAAACAGGTAGGTATATATATTTTTTTAAAGAGGCACAATGAATCTCAAGGTGCAATTTCATGCTTGACTACAGGCAAACTACAGACTCCTTTTTAGTAGCAGCAGATGTATATCTTATCTCTGTGCTTACACTAGCTCTGGCAACCCTGAAGCTCCATGATAACTTGGATCAGCTTAATAACTCAACTGAAAATGAATCATGTTCCACACCCTCACCCTCATACAGTTACTAGACCAGATGAGAGCAAACTGCCATAAATGTACAGTCAGGACCAGGTGGCTCTTCATTTTGGCAGCAGGCAGTCCTGGAATAACATGCCAGCCATGAAATATCAAATATCACTGATAAAGTATTATTTTTCTGCAACATATGCCTTGCTGACTGTTGATCCAGTTTTCATAGAGTAATATGTTAAAACTGCTTTTGCTAACTAACAAAAAAGTTATTGTAAAGAAAACAATTCAACTGCAATATTTTTTCCCTTTTCTCAGATTGAATTATTTTTCTTCAAGCTTTTCTTAGATTGCTCTAACATAACATATATTCCAGCATGAGGACTTGGATCTGTGCTGTTAGAAGGAAATAAAATCCTGTGTCTTTGCATGGGGAGGTTTCCCAGAAGCTTTTATATTTGTATCTGGAGATGTGAATAAAAGTTTCTAGCACTCCCTACACAGATTCTGCCATCTATGTGTGTTGAACAGAAATTTTCATGTATCACCAGCATTAACTGGAACATTCTGGACATGCTGTAGGCTAACTTGGCTGTCATAGGTAGCTTTGAGTACTCTTGCAAAAACTGTTCTGTGACTGATCCACAGGAAAAACTTATGAGTTCCTACCTAAACCTGCCTGTCCGTATATTCATCTTAAGAAAATTACCTGGAATGGAGCTCTTTTCTGAACAAACAAAATTCCAAAGAGTGTCCAGAGCTAAGTGCCTTAGCACTGGTTATTGACATGACACTGATTATAATAAGCAACCATATACTTAATTTTCCAGTTGGAATTTCCACTTGACAGCTTCATGCAGCAGTGTGCCAGAAATGAGTATTAGTTTGACTACGCTCTGAACTAATTAACTTAATCCCTGAAAATGAAGAGTATATTAATTAAGCTTATGGACTCTTTCATCTCTCATTCCCAAACTACTAAAAAGGGGAAAAAATTAATCTCTCCTTCCCAAACTATCATACATGAATTGATGTATATAGCACATCTAGCAGAAGAGATAGCATTTCAAAATCAATTTAGTATTTTAAGAAAGTAAATGAAGTTTAGCAAGATGTTTAAATACACTTGGAGATATGAACCACATAAGTGATAAACAGACCTCTGGTAATAGAAGGCAAAGATGCATTACATATTCAACCTAAACAAATATTAAACAAGACGAAATCACCAACAAAACAAGAATATAGCCCATCTACCCCTAGAAAATTGTCTCCAGAATTTTTTGTGAATACTGAATTATAAACAACTTATAGGATTGCTCATGTTGTAATAGAAATCTCACATGCAATTTCCTCAGTGCTAGAGTAACAAAATTGGATGAAATCACATTGACATCTTTAAGAAACCAATTATGAGTTAAGCCCAGTGTTGAAAACACTGCTCTCAATGAACTATTTTCAGAATTAAAACGAAGGAAATGCAGCAAAGCACCTGACATAGTTGCAAACTCTGAATAATAGAGAACAACCATCGCTAAGAAGATGCTTTGATGGGAAGCAATTATTCAGAACAAACATTAATTTTCATTAAATCATGAACCAGAAAATTATTCGTTCTGGCATGTTTTTGTAAAAAAAACAACATTATCTAAAGTGTAGATATTGATGAAAAATTAAAAGTAGCAAGGTCATAGTTACTGAACAGTGCATTCTAGAACCAGCTCGTAACAATTGTCAATGAAAACGCCCAAAGTGTTAGATATATATAATATCAAATACTGTGAAAAATAACTGTTTATAATTTAATATTTTTATGTATATTTATACTTAACCCTAATTATGACTTTAATTTATTAAGAAAGTATTTAACACTTCTATGACTTACCAGCTGTGAAGTCATTATTTAAGTCTATAAATGCATGAGAGTGTGGTACATACATTCTACTTTGGGTATCTAATGTAGCATGCCTTGACAAGTTCCTATAAGGCAAGAAGAAAAAGCAGTACATTTCATCAGTGCTAACAGACTTAACCATAATAATACACATTTATAAAAAACAACAGTACTGAATGTAAGTTGTGTTCTTCAACCATTAAGTGAACATTACCACTTTGCTTACTTATACTAAATAAGGAGAGTAGTAAGTAACTGCTTGAATGGTTTTATAAAAGTTGATTCACAGTGGAGGGGCTTCAGTTAGATTATATTAATGTTCTAAAATAAGTTTATTTGTAGAGAAAATCATCTTTAAACACAAAGTAAAATGCAGAGCCTAGACTTCCAACACTATAAATCCTGAGAAGTATTCCTGCCCTCCCCTTTTCCTCAAGCAGTTTTACTATCATTACTTCTGAAATCTCCTCTGGATCAACAAATGAATAAATTGGACATAATCACATGCTGTTGAAACAGCTCATGCCTGCTATGTAGGACAGACCATATGCTAATGATGCTGGTGGTAAAATTTCTTGTCTTTTTCTGAAAGTTTAGAATAAAAAAAACCAAAAACAATAATAAAGAAAACCACAATAAAACAAAAAACATCTCCTGCCCCCTTACAGAAATATTTTCTTGTTTATGATGTACTCATTTTTGAAGTTAAGCCAAGAAAATCAGTTTTGCAGCTCTAGTATAATTTAAAATGTTTTTAAACTTAAAAGTTGAAAAATGTTTTTCTGAGCAGATGCAATAGAGCTTTTTTCCACATAAGATAGTGGATGTTGTTACCAATAGCACAGTTTTATTTTGACCTATGAGTCAGTTTATTTGTATCAACATACTACTAAGAAGATTTCATGAAGAAAAATGAAACATCTGACCCCTGTTTTCCTTTTTTCCCCAAAAGCTCCAATTTTTCAGATTCTACTGTTGTTTTCAGAAAGTGTTGCAGAAGTGAAAGCTGTGCTCTACAGGGTATCAATTTAGAAAAAAATGAAATGAAATTCAAGTTACAGTTAATGAACAAAAACATACTGCCAAGAAAGGTATACAGTTTTCAACTATACATTTAAATGTTATTTGCCCTATGTTACTTCCAAATCATCTCTGAGGAAACGAGAATTACCAGTAATCAGCAACAGGTACAGTCTTGTTAAATACATTTATCAAACTAACACTGAATGGAAAATAAAAAAACAAACATTTCTTAGAGGCCATTGAGATGCACAATAGAAAGCTGTTATAATATAGTTGCCATAGAGACAGAGCAATCATCTGATTGATTTCTCCTGTGATAACAGACCTCTTAAAACAATAGCTCAAGAAAACCACATGGGAATGCAAAGAGTTCCTACCATACACTTTCTTCTAGAACAAAGAAGTATCGATTGTACAGGAACCTAAAACAGTGGCTACATCAACACCTGCCTTTCTTAAGAAACACAGGGAGCTGCAAGTTTCTATGTTAGCCTTACTAAACAGAATTCGAGACAGTGTTACCCAGTTCCACTTAAAAGCTGCAAAATACCAAGCTAGAATTAAATATTTAAAGGCCCAACCCTGTAAGAATAAACAAGGCTTGTTCTAGATTTTCTTTCCCTCAAGAATTCATTGTTAAATGTTGTTTGATTTTACAGATTAACAGTAAAGTTATTAAATTTTAGAGGACTCATAACAGTTAAAAATAATCTTTTTCATATTCCTTACTGGTCGTAGAGATTTCCCATTAAACCTGTTTATTCCAGCATCTGCTAGATAGTCCCACGCTAGAAATCCCAGGGCTAGCAGAAATTTGAATCAAACTTAGTCCCTTCTACTGCAACACCATCACACAGAACTCCTGACAACTCGTAAGTGCTGCACGGTGGCATTAACTACTCCTAATGCAGAAAATGCAGTACAGAGAACCTCACTGGCACACAGTCTTACACTGTTACTCAGTGGTCTATCTTCTGCAGATATCTGTTTAAGAAATCCATGAAGCATACCAAATATTTTTAATATATAACTTAACACATTTAGCTGCTCTAATAGAATATTCACATACAGAAAGAAGACTTGAGTTTGCACACCTCCAGTCTTATGTCTCTAGATAGAAGAAGATAAACAAGTTACTGAAATTCATGCTAGTAAACACTTAGCTTACCCGCCTATCAGTATCTGTGGCTTATCTGAATCACTTGTGACACCAAAGACATCAGGAATCAAGTCACCATTAAAGCTGAAAGTGAAAAACAGTTTCAGTATTACCTTACTCATTACAGGAGTCAAAACTGACCTTTACCTCCTGTATTTAGCATTTTCCAGTTAAGAATGTTCACCTGTGTAGGCTCTTCTCTGAGCTGCTAGCAAAGGCCACTAAGTATTTTAAACTATGCCATGAATTTGATTTCCCAGTCATACAGGTCACTTTGTTACTTAAGAAAAAATATGTCTAGTTTTCCTTAAAGACTTCTTTAAATTTAAGAATGCAGAACTGATAAAAAGCTTCTCACTCAAGTCCCTTACCCATTCTACTCTTCCCAAAACAAGGTTTCTCCAATTCTCATATAACTATACACTTACATGAACAGGAGTTTAGTGAACAAGGTTTGAATTTCATTACCATTGGAACATGATGAGGTCTCAGCAGCCTAAACAACTAAATGCATTTTATGTGACATTGCAAATAAGGCATAAATATAAACTGAAAATACAATATACATTGCTTACAGGAAGCACCAGCTTTATGCAAAAAGAGCAGAAACTTGCTCCTCCTCCCCAGGTACCAGCTGCCTGCCTGCCCACACACTCCGCTATATTTTCCAGTCAAGCTAAGGAACAAATATTTTCACAGGGATAAGACAGGTGTTTTTTTCCTTTGAAATTCACAACAAACTTTTTTTTTGTTTCTGCATAAAATGCTGAGTTCTGAAATTAAAAAAATTTCAAAGCTTCTTTAATTGCTGTGGCCAGGCTGACATAATATACATCAGTCATCTTCTACTAGGTCACCTGATAAACCACAAACCATCCTCACCTTGAAAGGAGCATGCTTTAAATTTTAGTGTCAAAACATACTTATCCAGTTGCTACTAGTCACTATTACAAAACACTTTAACTAAAAAGGTAGGCTATACTTACTCCATTACCAGAGGTTCATCATGAAAAGTCTTATTTATCATAGTTTTATGGTTAAGATCTGAAAAGAAAAAAATATTCATTCTATTAAATTACCAATGTTATGACCATAACGCTTTGCAAATACAATTCTTCTATTAATTTAAAACTACTATTTTTATGATAAGAAAAAAACATAAGCACAAAAAAATGGATCCTGAATATTAAAGATTAAATTTAACCTTTTAATTATGGACAGGAAAGGTAAGTACTAACTCAAATGCTGAAGCTTCTCTCTCCACTGGAACTTCCAACAGATTAACAGATCTTAGTGCAATCTATTTTATGCAAACCCATAGTTATATGGGATGTGAACTAGCCAAGATGAAGACACTACAAATTTATCAGTGTACAGGGATTCTGTTTAATATTTTGTCACTATAAAATTGCAAAAAAGATCCACTGGACATTTGAAATTAAGATCAGAGGTAGACTGCTTTAATGGGAAATCAAGATTTTAAGTCTCAATCAGGTTCTCACCTCTCAGACTTCACTTTCACTTGAAATCACAAATCTTTGCCACATCATTCCAGTTCCCCTATTTCCCTGAACTTTGTCTTAATTGTAGTCTCCAAATTGCCCTGCTCTTGATTTGTCATTCTTCCATTACCCAATTAAGCACAACATACCTTTCCAGTAGCCTCACTGCATACCAACCTCTCACTCCTTTATAAGCTCTACTTGGGCCGCTCCCAAACTTTTTATTCACAAGTAAGACAGCATAAGTTCATCTAGCTCCTTCATATTCTTCCTAATTCTACAGCTACATTCTTTTCTCAACACTCAATCCAATGCACTTTTCTGGGCTGCTCATTTTGTCTCTGAACAAAGCCAGAACCAACAGCCACTAAGACCACCCACCATTTGCCTCATCTATTAATATTTTATAATATATTTGTTCATTAATATTATTTTTCAATAGATTTTGCACACTTAAGATGATCTTCTGTGGCTTTTCAGTCCTTCTTCAAAGTGTAAACTCTTCCCAAAATGCTTTTCTAGCAAATTCAACAGAAAATAAAGAGACTTGAAGTGATTACCTAGCACATGACTCTAAGATACAATGAGAACACTGCTGGATACCTCGAACAACTGAAAGATGATTGTCTAAGGTTCTTGAAACCTTCTAGTGGCAAAGATTTTATAACTTCTTCCCCAAAACCTATGTCAGAGAGAGCTTGTCCTTGAAGAATTTGGTTTTAACAGTAACATGAATTTTATGTTAATGTGAGCCCGTTGAGGTGTGATATCTTAAAAATTTAAGCTCTAAACTGTACATTAAATTCTTAACATGTTCTATAATCAAATATGTATGGTAGTCTTTTGGGATAAGCCCTGTGAAGTTTACATGTGTAATGGGGAAGTCATAAGAAGCTGCTCTTTAGAAAGTCAGTTACTATCTACCTGTAATACTGTTCAGTGATGCCTGTTGCATGATACAAAAGCAAGAATTTTAGTTTTGTGTTCTTTCATTCATTAAGAAATAACATTTAATAGCAAAATACTACATTGGCAGCCGCTAATAGTTACTTTTTAATGTAAATGTAACATGGCACAACTTTCTGAAAAATACTTGGAATTATTAACAAGTCCAAAAACCTTGTCAAGCAGTCTCAGCAGCTCACCTAATGTTTGGTTGTGTCCCCAGAAAATGAATGCTGAAAGTTCATCTTTGCCATGATTTTGTGTTCTGGTAGTCAGGAGGACATCCATTTGTGAGTCACCATCATAATCTCCCGGAACTACACTGGTTATAACAACACCTAGAGATCTAGAATTAAAAACAAATAAAAAGAAGCCTCAAATGCAAATAATGGGACTAATATGTACATAAAAAAAATGAATGTGAGTACAAAATTAAAAACAAAGCACGCAGATTGTCTAAGGAAGTGGGAAGTCACACCTAGTACTAAACTGCATGCTTGACAAAACTCATCTCCAGATATTATGCCACGTGAACCACAAAGTTAAAAAAGCAAAACAAAAGAGTATCAGAAGTTGCTAAAAAAACTCCTTGCTCAAAGAACCCACCTAAACACAAGCCAAACCACAGAGGTAAACAGATGTCAGCAGACTGTTCTAGTCCTGACTGTAAAAACACACTTCCAAAAAAAAACCCAAACACTTAGATTGCTTCACCATTCAATACCAATACTTACTTCATTGGTAACTTAACACGGGGCTTAAAGTAAGGTTCCTTCTGGTCTGCCAGAAAGATAATCAGTTCATTTCCTGCAAAACAAATAAGATAATGAATAAACCTCACAGATAAGAATCATAAATAGCTTATACATAACACAACACTTGAGGAGTTACTCTAAAATTGGTCACTCCTCACAGTATCAAAAGTGCCACCACTTCCTCCATATTAGAAAAAAATCAAAAGAAATACTTCTTCAGTATAATACTATGAGCCTAAAACTATCACTAGCATCAACTACCAGCATAACAGGAACACTAATATCAAGAAGATTCTTTGGGGCTTGGCATTAAACTCTTTGCTTTTGTTGTCATATCATTTGGAAAATCCTACACTGAATTAATGAATTCTACCTGTGGAAAAATATTAGGCATCAGTTTTCTGTAAACATTTACAGCTTAAAAGTTCACTCAAATAATTCTTGCCTTTGACATAGCAGGATATGATAGGTTTTTTTTGCCAGACCTCTGACAAAAGCAGGTTAAGTGAAACTCAGAGAAGTTAACCTAGCTCCCTAAAGAACTTCCTCATTTACAATGATACAAGCCACAGACTTCCAGTTGCTTCAATTGCACTTCCACATCAGATGCCATTTTGTTATGTTGCCTCTCTGCTGCCTTCTGTTACGCAGCAACAAAAAGCGACAGGGTACTCACAGGAAGGTTTGACATCTACAGCCATACCAGCATCCACCTCTAACACTGCTGGGCTAACATAATAAAACAGGAGGCATTACTTTCTGAGCAACCCTTCACACTGAGTCCTGAGCACTTTTACAGATAAAAACACAGCCTGAAGTTTAAATAAAAAAAACCAGTTTTCTTACCATTTATTACATTTGTTTTATGAATTCTCCAATAAACTAACCTGTAGCATCCAAACAAGTAAGAACTAGGTTACTGACCTGGAAGTAATTCTACAGCTCTAAACCAGAACTCCTAGAATGGATTTCAAGGGCATAATTCAGTAGCAAAATCAAAGCTGCAAAAGGACAGAATAGAATTTCCCTGGGTATGAAAAGGAAAAACAGCTGCCATAAATACATTTGCAAAGGAAAAGATGCCAACACATGAGTAAATGAAAACAAACCCTTTCCAAAGGGATAGAGGCAACCAGCGCAGTCCATCTAGCAAGGTAATACAGCCAGGATTGCACTGTATGTTCACAAATGACTGAGGCTGGCACATAAGAAGAAAGCTACTGGCTAGTTGAGCTTCTAATGATAAAGATGAGAATCAACTACTGAAACCTGTAACTCTGACTTTAGGCTGTAAGAACAGGCAATAGCAGATATAGCAGTTTTAAACCCATTTCAGATCACCCAATAAAGCAGAGGTTACAATCCAATAATTGAAGCAAATTACTCACACCTTTCTAAGGATCACAGCACACCATACACTCCAAAGGAAAAAACCTCCAAGTAAGGATGCTTCTTTTGTGGTTGCCACCCCTTAAATGAGGTTAGGTAGGGGTGGAGCCAGATCCACCCCTCCCAGTTGAACAGGTGAATTGCGTCCACCCATGCCCCCAGGATTGGCTATGCCCCTTCACCAGGTGCTCAGCCAGTGGTTCAGGCCATTGACTTACCAGTTCCTATACACGGCATGGAGTTTTAACATCTACATGATAAAGTAACAGTGCTGAAGCAGATGCATTTTTACACGTGTTGGGTTCTGAGTTAATCAATCTTCTCTAAATTAGATTTTACGGGCACTGTAGTGGAAATGCCGAGTCATATCCTGAACCAGTGATGTTGAACCTGGTAGGAAGGCAGGGCCAACCCAGGGGAGCTCAGGTGCATGCAATGTTACCTGAGTGACTGGAAGGGGTGGAGCCAGGATCCATCCCTTCCCAGACCTCATTTAAGGGTTGACCGTGGAGGTAAGCATATCTTGTGTAGAAGATTCATGCCTACCAAAGGCCTTCCAGAGGTAAGTAGCTCCTTTCCTTTATTTGTATTAGCAGTTGCTGTATTTGGCCTTGTTCTTATTTGCTACTGCTAAAGACTTTGCCACACTGTTGTTATCATGGGATTTTCTATCCTACTGTAGTACTGCAGCTGCTAAAAACAGGTTTATGTAAAGTTCAGCTTAGTGCTAGTGCTCGTCAATAGCAAAAACAGACTGCTCAGGATTATCAGAGAAGTGACCAACTATAATCACAATGTTTCTTCATCAACCTTTGGCACACACACCTTTGGTGTTAACTGCAGTTACCATCCTCAAAGAATATGGAAGAAAAGGGAAAAGCAAAGATTTTAAGAGGATCTGAAATCTGCTATCTGAGCAAGGATGCTAGTGAAGTTTCCATAACTCTCCACTGGAATGCAACAGGGGACTAACTGTTGGAAGAAGCATCAAACAGAGGTGGAGGGTTGAACAGGTAACAGGTGTGGGCTTCCCCACCTGCCACAGTGTTTCCAGGTAATATGGCTGCAGTGTGGCACCCACTGCTGATGTACTGTGATCTGGGCCCTCAGCTGAGCACAGACCCGAGGGAGCTGATGGCCTTCTCTCTGTACTGGACTTCATTCGGCCCAGCACTGCAAAGTACCGAACAGGCTGGTGGGTAACCATCCCCTGTACGAGAATGGGCATTCTTCGTTCACCTCAGTGTCCTAAAATACCACGAAAGCATGAGAAAACAGCTTATGGGGGCAAAACTCGCACTGTGGCCATCCCTCCTACAGGACGAGGGCTTCAGCTCACTTTTACGGCCGACTTATCCTAACCGCAGCCGTGCCGTACTGCAAATGTCATTCTCCACGCCGGAAACACCTCAGGAGTAACACAACCGCCGACGTTACCGCACGACCCCGATGTCAGCGCGCGGTGCACGGACAGCAGCCGCCAGGCCCGACCCGCACCGGGAGCGCGGAGCCCCGCACAGGGCACGGCACCTTCCGAGCCGAAGCCCGGCCCCGCCCCGCGCTCACCGCCGCGCAGCACGAACAGGTCCGTCTGCTTGTCCGAGTTGAAGTCCCCGAATGCCGCCGGCGTGCCGTAGGCCTCGGCGCCGAACAGCTGCGCCGTGACGTTCTGCAGCGCGGCGCTGGGCCCCGCCATGGCGAGCACCGCCAGCAGCACCAGCCTCGGCGCGCGGCGGCATCCCGCCATGCTGCGCCGCTCCGCTCCCGCCGCCCCGCCCGCACCACTTACGGCGGCGCGAGGGCGTGCCCGGCCCCGCTGAGCCGGCGGCTTTGCGACAGCGCCGCGACGGCCCGCGCCGGGACGTACGGCTGGCCGTGGTAACCGGGCTGAGATCGCCGCCGCGGCTGAGGGGACGGCGGCGTCCCCGTGCGAGCGGAGCGGAGGGAGCGGGACCGGCCGGTCGGGATGGCGGCGGCGGCCGCGGCGGCCCATATGGCCGACGTCAGCTGGAAGATGCTGGAGCTGCGAGCTCGCTCGAAACGTTCAGGTCTGACCTGTGGGCTTCGCTGCAGCAGTGCTCCGCGCCCCCTCCTCGCCGGCGCCTCTCCCGCGCACTAGTTGCCCGCGCTGTGCTTCCCCTTCCCTTCGCGGGCCCTGCTCTCCGTCTCCTCGCGGCGGGCTCCTTTCCTCGCCCGTTCCTCTCCCGCAGCTTCGCGTGTCACTCAGCGCGGCCCGGCCGCCCGTGCTGCTCCGTCCCGCCGCGCACCTGTTGCCGGCTCGTGCACGGCGGCCCCGCGCCGCTGCAGCCCTGACCGGGCACGGCGGGGACGCGGGCACCGGGTTTCGGCCGCCTCGGAGGGACGGGCGGTGCGGCGGTGTGCAGAGGCTGCTGGACAGCACCGCGTTAGGAGAAGCTGCTTCGGGGTGAGGGGGGGGTGGGGAAGAGTGAGCAGGTGAAGTCAGAAATAAATAAAACAGTCCCAGCTTTTGCCTGGTGTCCCTAGGGTAAGGTTTATCTATTGATCTTCACGGGAGGATTTCTTGTGGAAGCTGGCACGCGGGCAGCTGCGTTCTGCCTCAGCCCAGGGCTGCGGTGCGCCGGGTGCCTCGAGCTTCACAACTCCTGCTTTTTGGTTTTGCTTCTGAACGCAGGGCTAGCTGGTAATGCTGGAGTGGAAACAGTTTCCCGAAGGATCTCTAGAGCTTTTGTGTTTATGTTTTCATGTCTGTGTTGTAGTAATGAGGGTCAGGCAGTGGGGGAGGGAGGTGGGCCTTCAGGAGAGCTCACAGCAAAGGCACTGATTATGGAGTGCTGGAGTTGATGAGACTTGCTAAGTTCTACTTATGCATAGTACCATACCAGCGTAAGCTACCATTGTAAAAACACTGCCCATGGGATGAATCATTACTTTATGGCCAGTATAGATTGCACAGTGCTGCTGTCTGCAAGCTGATTTGTGAACATAGCTGTAGAGCACAGCGTGAAGCCTGGGTCCCGCGTGCTGGAGTATGTGAACCCTAAGTCACAGGGCTGCATGATGGGCTCTGTGGCTGTAGAAGGCGTTTTGGCCAGTTTTAAATGCTTTACTTTTTCTTTGCTGCTTCCCTCTACTTTTTTTTTGAAATGCGTATGAAAGTCTCTTCTGTGGTAGTGATAGGCTGTTGTTGGAATTCACTTTGTTCTTTTCCTGCTCAGAGGTTTTGTCATTTAGATAGAATCTGAATGAATTTATTTACTGAAGAAATAAACCTTATTTTAGTTGAATGCCTTTCTGATAAATGAGTTGATTCTGAAATTACATTTTGTATCTGCTATTTCAGGTAATATTCTAACCTAAAAAATGAAAGTCACGTTCTTGTTCCTCAAATAGTTTCTAAAATGGTAGGAATAAATTTAGGAATGTGTGTAACTTAAAAGCTCACACACTTAGTTTCTGACAGTCGTAAGAACGGTGGCTGTTACTGTCATGGGCAGTGGCTGCAGTGCCCCCAGCCTGCTCTGAGTTGGGTGAGATCTGTGCTGAGTCCCAGTTTATACGCAGCACTGCTTCTATTTTTAATGTAGTGCTTGGAGTAAGATAAATAAGCATGGAACCTGTCTAGTGCAGGTTCATGTGCGTTAAACACGAGTGCTTTACAGCTGGGAGCAGGGTATCATTTAAATGCAGTCTTGTAGGAGATAACGCTTGTGTATGTTAAAACTTGAATTTTGGCCAGTAAAAACAAGTTTTTGTTGAGTTTTTTTCCTTCTCTAATTAACAAAATGCTGTTTCAGTTGTTGCTACTGATAATTAACAGGAGCAGATCATAATAATGTTCAGCAAGCTGTCCAGCCTGCAATCTCTGAAATTTTAGCTTCTTTGAAGCATATAAGCTGCTTCATAGACTTGGAGTAACTTTTCATCCTGGCTGCAAGTGGTGTTTTCCTATTGCACCTTTCAGCTGACAGTTCTACTTCAGGTTACAGGCATTCAGTACCATAAGCAATCTATGACTATGAAAGGAGCATCCCAATGTAAATTCCTAATCAGATAAAGGCAGCACTATGCATAAGCAGAATTCTGGCTCTGCACATACTTTTGCTTTACGCTTATATATATTAAATATTTTTATTTAATTCTGAGGTATATAAAATAGGTTTTATTCAGTATCTGTAGATGTTAGTAGCGGTTTTGTCTCAAATTAAAAACCTAGTGTGGAATGTCTGAAAGATGGGGTTTGCATAGCCTGTGCCATTCTACTTAGTTAAGTTTTATTGAATGAAAAATAAAACTGATTTGTACATTGGAAGAGAGAAAGCATAAAATAGAACAAAATGGTACTACCTGTTGTGCTGTATAGTCTGTCATTTTAATAACTCCACTAACATTGCTTTCACTTAATTGAATGCTGATTGACTTTAACATTTACTAAACAGTTTTGAAAATTGCTGTAGCTTAGCCTGAGACGTTTGTGATTAGCTGCACCAATTTGAAATGGCCAGTTTGGATGATGACAGAACCTCATCTGCGCATGCTTTTTTAAAATTTGGTAAGTGTGCAGTTCTGTTTTTGTTTGTGGCTGTTGTACCCAACAGAAAATAATTTGTTTCATGCAGTGTTTTGTGTTTGCAGCTTTTTTTGAACTGTGTAACTTTGAAACTCTGGAAAATGAAATCTACTGTTCAGCTCTCCCTACTTTATTTTGCTGTTTTGTGTGCGTGTTCTTGCAAGCATGACATCTCTGAACTGTATTTTTAAGATGATGGTTATGTGAAAAGTGTGATAATATTGGTGTTAAGGTTTAATTTCTTAAAAGAAAAGCAACAGGACTTGTTTAGAGGAAAGGAGTACAGTTTTCTAAAAGTCAGCCATGGTTCTGAAGCTTGACGTTTGGAAGTTATGTGGAAGCAAAATAAATCCCCGTGGCACAGCTTCTTTTTAGGTACAAGCTCATGTATGTGAAACTATTGTGGCTATTACAATTTCTCCCTTAATGTATTTTTGAAAAGGGTTTGACAGGAACAAATGTGCCACTGTATGTGAAGCAGCCAATCTGGGAAAACCCTCTGGAGGACTCTTGTTTAGACTGCTGAAGCACATTAGCAGTACAAGTATAAGTGAGAGTTCCCAGATAAGAGGATTTCAGCTGTCCTTTGCCACTTGAGCTGCCCTGCCCTGTCCACGGCATTTCCTCTTTCAACTCCAAGAGAAGTGAATTTTTAACATTGTAATTAAGAAAACACCCTTTCCTAATTATCTTGTTGCTATGTCATAGAATCATAGGGGTTGGAATGGACCTCAAGAGATCGAGTCCAAGCCCCCTGCCAAAGCAGGTTCCCTACACTAGGTCACACAGGTTTCATGTTTCAGTTGCTAGTTAAGATACG
Source organism: Cyrtonyx montezumae (assembly GCF_038088225.1). Taxonomy (NCBI): domain Eukaryota; kingdom Metazoa; phylum Chordata; class Aves; order Galliformes; family Odontophoridae; genus Cyrtonyx; species Cyrtonyx montezumae. The sequence continues at coordinate 9,558,202 of NW_027071903.1, forward strand.
AAATAAATTATTTCAGTAATCTTGGGATGTAATGCTTTGAGTTCTCAGGCTGAGAAATGATGATGATTGCCCTGAATATCCAGAATGGCTTCTCACGTTGGCTGTAGCATTTAGAAGGCTTGTGTGGCAGGTGGTGGCAGTTTGGTGTATTTTGGTTATGTGAAGCTTCTGTGAGCAGTGTGGCAGGCAGTCTTTTATTTCTGGTCTTCAGTAGCTTTTGTGTGTTGGAAATTATAAAATCAGTGTTTTCCATTAATTATAATGGACAAAAAAGAGATCACCTCAGATAATAAGGAAATTGGACATTTTTTCTTTTTCTGTGAGTTTCTAAAATATTTTGAATTCTTCACAGTTAACTGCACTGTCGAACATGTGATTTATCTTCATAAATGATAAATGATGAGTTTGGTCACGTAAAACATTCAAATTCAGTGAGGTTTTACTCATTTGTACCTGTGCTGTTGTCACTGTCTCTGTAACGCTTCATCTCTTGTGTTTACTTGTGTTTACTTACTCTTGTGTTTATGAACTTATGAACTTATGAACTTACTTCTGATGTTTGTTCAGGCACAGCAGTACCATTACACCTTTTTTCTAGTTTGTTTCTAGTTTTTTACCTCTAGGGATTTCTTATGGTATTTTCATTGAACTGTAGAACTGCTCGCTTTGGAAGGGATATTGGGAGTTCCTCTGCTCCACATTCTTGCTCAGAGGAGGATCAGCTCACAGTTTGCTCCCGTATGAACTGGTCTAGAAAGATAACATGTAGCAACTGTAGTGTTGGTGCTTTTAAGTTTGTGGAATCATTCATTTAAGATACGTAAATATGAGAAACAAATTTTTGTTCTAGGGGAAAATAAACTCATTTCTTGCTTCTGAAAATTTTCCCTCTGAAAATTTTCCTTGCTTGACTCCATGACTTGGAGCTTTAAAGCAAGTGTATTTCCTGGTGTGTAACTGTTAAAAAGAGTTCTATTTCTAGCATTTCTCTTCAGTACTCTCAGCTCAGGAGAGATAACAGGAGTCTTGGGTGTGGAAAGAACATTGGAGAATATGGTTTGTTGGTAATACTGAATTATTCTTAAGTTTTGCTACGTGAAGAAAAAATCCTCTTTGGTCCTGATTACTGTAATGTGGATATGTTATTATCCATAATAAAATCAGGGAATGGTATTGCTGTGATCTGAGATCCAGAACTTGCTCACATCTCAAGTGTTGCATTGCACCCAGAACTAGTGTTGCATTAAAGGTCACTTTTGATTCTCATGCCATACATCAAGCCTGGCAAGGAGTTTGGTGTTTTCATGCTTTTTTGTTGGTTGTGTTCAGATACTTGTTATGCGAGTGTACATTTGCTTGTGTTTGTCTGGCAGATGAAATAGTAGCAATAAAGTTCTTGTCATGTTGCTTCCATTCACTTGCAATTAAACTTCAGGGTGTTTGTTGCTTGTTGGGTTTAATTATGTACGTTGTAAAATTTGAGTAATCAATCCTTCTTAAAATAGGGCATTTTTTAACTGTAGACCAGGTCCAGAGGCATGAGAGTGTTTGAAACATACTGAAATAAGAATCTGGGGAGAGGGTTTTGAAGTGTTGGTTGCATCTTTTCAATCTAAATATATGGGTAGTTCATAGCTCTTCTCTGAAGAGCAATTCGTGCTAACCCTGTATAAAAACTAGAACAAAACTGAAATGGAAGAGATGAATAAATAGTTGATTTTTCCTGATTTTTTTGTGCATTTGAGTTTCACGCACTAGTTGATGTTTCTGTATAGTTGCCATGTCCTAGCTAGTTCTTCATGACTTGCACAATTATTACTGTGGTTCTACGTTAGCAAATGATGTCTCTTTTATCAGTTACTGTGCTGTTTCAGATCTCTTGTTTTCTAATACTTTGGAAGAAAATAACTATCCTTTTTAGTAATTCTTCAGCTTGAAGAATGATGACGCTGTATTACTTTGGAACTTGTTAATGGTAGGAACTACTTCTGAAATGAAGGAGGATTTATTTTCCCATCAAATAATGGATGTCGTGTATTTAGTTAGTGTAATGTCTGAAGAAAAATGGGGAATTGGAGTTGGGCTAAGGACTTTGAGTGTTCTCTTAAAAGCCATTAAATATCTTAATGCAGGAAGCAGCACTAATTTCCTATCTGTTAAGTTTCTTTGTCATTTTAAAGTTGCTATTGACCTGCAGCAATCTGCTTCTGATGTAGGGAAACAGGAGGCATGCTTAGTTTCTTGTGGGAAGAAAATCCCATTTACTGAGTTCTCCATTTATATTTTGTATAGAGTTGTTGTATTAAATCAACAAAATACTTTTTATGTTCCTTCATACCACTTATTTACCGTGAATGAAACTTGCAATGTATGGGTACAAAGAAATGAGGTATTTATGAAAAATAGTCATTAGAATTAATGACCTTGTTGTGTTTGTTCTGAATGCTGACATGCAAACTGAGAACTCAAGTTCATGTCTCATTCTTTCAGTTTCAGAGATGAGAACCTGATTGCATATGTCATTCAGTTTCAGTGCTATAGTCTTGAAATCTTGCTGTCATGCTTTCTTCCAGTTTTAAAATCTATATTAAATATGTAATTGAAAATAGCTGTATGTAGTATGTTCATGTCTTGCTGAAATAAACTGTCAAATAGGTTCTGGAAAAGAGTAATGCAGACTTTTTTTCAGTGGTCCTAAAAATACTTGCTAATAGCTTCCCACAGGTGATGGTCTCCCTAGGGGCACCAAGCTTCTCATTGGTTCTGCCTGTTTGTTGCTTTTGATTTGATTGTGGTACTAATGAGACATAATTTATCACAGTGTTCTGGATGTGCCAGCAGAATATGGCCTGTGTTGCCCTGGAGGTTTTCAAGAGAAGAGTAGAAGTGGCACTGAGGGACATGGTCAATGTGCATGGTGGTGGTGGGTTGATGGTTGGTCTAGGTGATCGTTGTGGTCTTTTCCAGCCTTAATGATTCTATGACAGGTATTTAAGAAGAGCGTATGGAAGAACTCACTTCTGAGTGTTCCTTTAAACAATTTCTTGTATGTGTACTTTTTAAATAATAAATACTTTTGCCTATTTTTTTGATCTTTTATTCACTTCATTTTTTTATCTTTTTGTGTCATTAACAGTCTTTTCTGACTGTTGCATTTATTTCTCCTGGTGAACTTTGAAATATGTGAAAGAACATAGTTCTGTGGGTGCTGATGCTTTAATGTTTGCATGCATTTTATTACGTTCAATCTTCTTTTTGCCCAAAATTGAAGTCTTCATTCTATGAAGTAGAAGCCAAGCATGTGCCTTTTGTTCATGATAACTTTTTGTTTTTCTGTTGGCCACAGATGGTCACAGATTGTCTGGTGAGTATGTAAATCAGAACAGTGTTTTTAAACCTCATGTGTTCGTGTACGTGTGCCTGTGAATACTCACATAGTGCAGTGCTGGGCTTAGTGATGTGCAGGAAATGGGCATTCTGAACCTGCTTCGTGCATAGAGTGCAGTGCTGTAGGTGTGTGTTGCAGAGTTAATAAGTTTTTATGCCTATAAAAATCCAGTAAGTAAATATTGCTCAAACTTGCTAATGTTTATGCAAAGAGGGACATGATGTAAAGATTTTTCCTATGCAGATTCTGTCCTACTTTGACTGTGTCACCTTGTAAAATTACTGTTTCTGCAAGTTGACATAATGTGCTTTTGCTCGACAACTGAATTAGAATAGAAGTATAGGTCATGAATCTCACGAAGGACAGAAATTTCTAGGCAAAATGAAGTAGAAAAAATTAGTTTTGAGGAAAAAAGATGTTGCTCAGAATGTTGATTTTTAAATATGACAACTATAATGTAAGTTGTTTTTGTTTTGTTTTCTATTGCAGAGCAACTATATGTCTTTTAACTTGTTTTAGGCAACTAAACAAGTTTTATGTACTCCCCCCTCAAGCCCTTTCCCATCTGCACATGTTCCTAGAAACTTCTTTCTCCCAATGTGGAGAGGCAAGGTGGCAGTGGAAGCTCCACTGTATGGTTACATGTTAGCAGGGAACCTAGTGCAACAGATGCACAGGACTGTGTTCAAGTTGAGGTGATGGTTTTTGATGGGGAAAAGAATTTTTTCTAACTGCTGCTATTGCAAAGCAAAAAAAGATTACTAATGAGCACCAGAGAAGCAAGAAACATTCCCCAGTCATCTTGCCACAGGATTTAATTAATAATGCCTCTGTCACCACTCCACATTCATTTGGTTTGGTTGAGAGTCCTATATCTGGACGTTCTCTTTGTCTAAAACTTGGGTATGTGCTGGGAGTACCAAAGAGGCAATGTGAGAAGGAGTACTCTATTGCATCCTGCCAGAGCTGCTTGGCTGCCTGGGCTTCTGAGGCAATTCCTTTTTCTGAGCTTTTCAGAAAGGCAGCACGCAGTCCAGAAAGGGGAAATTGATGTTCTTCCTGTTGCAAATGACTCTGTGGGTGTTCTTGCTGTCTAAAACACTGAATAAAGCCACAGTGATTTATGGGAGAATATGTCACCCTTAACTTTAGAAACTGGAAATGGTTTACCTGAGCAATTTCTAAGAGATTTATCTTTCTGTTAAGTTTTAAGGTACAGATAAGAAGTAGTCAATATATGAGACACTGCAAAAGAGAGATCTAAGATTTAAGGTTCTTAGGAAACTCTTGAAGCTTATTAGGCAGTCTCTAACAATTAAACTATATGTTTATGTAGAATTTGCTCCAGTTAAATATCCGGGAGGCACTTGAGATCCATGTGGAGACAGTGTTTCTGAGGACAAGTACTGAAGGAAGAATGTAGATAGAAATGTTAGGTTCTCTGAAATTATAGAAATGATTTATTTTTTGTTTGAATTTAAATCAGATGAATTGTCTTTAAATAATTAACATGAAAAATCATATTGCAATTTAGTAATAGTAGAAATTATGTAACTAATTTTTTCTTAATTTTTTTCTTTTTTCAGGTTCAATTTATGAGCCACTTAAAAGTATTAACCTTCCAAAACCTGAGGGGGAAAGTTTGTGGGATAAATTAGATCATTACTACAGAATTGGTAAGTAAAAAAATTGTTTAAGAATTATTCCTACCATGACAAATTTTCACTGCAACTTACAAAAGTATTTGCAGTTAAGATTATAACAATAAGTAACAATAAATATTAAAGTAATATCTGCAATTTCTAATAAGGACTTTTTTTCTGAAAAGCAAAGGATTCTGTCATTACAATTTCTCAGAAGTTTCCCGTGATAGTACAATACATACATTTCATACATTACTTGAAAAATCATTACTTGTAAATGGTGTTCAAAATTATCACTGCATTTGCCTAACAGTGAAATAAATTCTGATTTGTGCCTGATAGTCTATGATGAGGAGGGAGTAAAAGTAATCTGCTCCTATTTTTAGTGCTTCAGCTAACCCAGATATGAATTGGAGTTGATATTTACATGCTAACTATCATTCCTACTTTATTTCTGCGGGGGTTACTTTGCTAAATTTCTTCTTGGAGTTTGAAGGGAGCAAAACTGGTAGGACAGAATATACTTTTTGTTGAAAACAAGGAATCCATACTGGAAATCCAGTCCCAGCTGTGAGACTGAGTTTAGAATTCTTTGGATGTAACAGTGTTGAGATGGTAGCTTATTACTGTGGTGCTAATCAGAGAGTGAATTTTGTTGGAGAGATTCTGTACAGTGTGTTCTGCTATAGGAATAGTCATGGATTAGATTATTTTTTATTTTTTGTGAAAAGTTTTAATCTGACTGTCCAATCAGGAGAGACATACACAAAAAACTTCCTTATGCTGCACTTTATATTGCGCTCGCTGTAATGTATCACGTCTTGATTTATTTGTATGTAGAAACTGGAAGAAACCTATGTTGTTAATGCTATTATTTCTTTTCCCTTTTTCTCAGTTAAGTCTACACTGCTGCTTCATCAAAGCCCAACCACAGGTCTGTTTCCTACAAAGACTTATGGAGATAACCAAAGGGCAAAAGTACATGACAATCTTTACTGTGCTGCGTGCTCCTGGGCATTAGCCCTTGCTTACAGGTGAATAACTTTCAAGTTAACATCTCTGCCACATTACTTTTCATTGCTCAGTACACTGGGAATATTTTAAAAGATTATCATAGAATGATTTGATTTGGAAGGGACCTTTAAAGCCCATTCAGCTCCAACTCCCCTGCCATGAATAGGTTGCCACCCGCTAGATCAGGCTGCTCAGGGCTCCATCCAATCTGTCATTGAACACCTCCAGAGATGGGGACTATCCAATTTGATACCACATCCAGAATCTTATGAAGTCATCAAAACAAGTGAACATCAATTATGCTAGCGTTGCTTTCCAGTTTGTATAGTTAAAACTGCACTTGAGTCTTTTCTTTTTGGAGAAAGCTGTTGTTTTCCTTGGGATACTAATACTATAACAAAAAAGAGAATGTGATGTATCTTCAGTATATTGCAGTTTTTGACAATAGTTTTTGTTCTTCAGCCTTAATGATAACTTTACAGTAAATCTTTTTCTAATTAATCGTTGGAAGGTTATGTGCTTTCTGTGTAATGGCTGTCAATGTCACTAAAATATATTTCTGCTTATTTTAGAAAATGTTTCCTTTTTGTGGATTTTAATGTTTGAGTGTCCAGTTTAAATATTTTCTCTCATATACCTCAAATATTAGGTGCTATTCAAATGTGTAAAGTTAATTCTATTTAAAAAAAAAGTTCTTATATCTTTTCCCTTAATTCTCATCAAGGTTTCATTTGAATGGTTTCACCTTCATCCTCTGTGAATAAAGACACCTTTTTACCTTCATCCTTTCTTATGTAATCAGTCAAACCTCCAAAAGAGACTGATTTGGTTTTACTTGCATTAGTATTTAACTATAATTATTGTAATTTTCATCTTAGATTCATTTTCTAATTTTTTCAGGTTAACTTGCTCTGAATTCTTGTACATTGTTATTAAAATAACTAAAATATAATATATTTTTTTATTGATTTTATTTTTTTATTTTTATTATTTTTTTACTTGTACATTGTTACTAAAATAACTAAAATATAATATATTTTTTCCCTGTTGTGTTTACAATCATTAATAATTTGGCTCTGAAGAAACATATAAGTGAGCTGAAGCAGTTAGTGCTGAGAGGGGCCACTAATTCTAAGTATTATGAACGTTTTACTTCAGACTGGCTTTATTCTAGCTTCCTAGACCAAGCATCTTCCCCCACACCATGTAGTTCAAACCTATACTAAGTACTAATCATTAATTTGGACGCTATGTTAGAAGGTTGCAGGAATAAGATTTTTTTCTTTAGTTTCCTCTTAAGGGAATCTGTGCACCAAAGCTACTTTGTAAATCAAACCAGTGGGTGATAAGTGAGGATGTTTAGGGGATTCCATTCTAAGACTGGATGCTACTCTAAACTAAAATAGTCTTCCTGTTCAACACATGTTCTGATTTGAGTATTATCCATGCTCTGTCAGTGCCCATCTTTTTTCTTTGCAGATCTTTTTCCTGTTCACTAATATTAGAGATTTGACTCTCCCAATTTAGATCATTACTATTTTGAATGATAGATTTGTCACTTAAGCAAAAACAAATGGATTTCTTTTTTTGGCAAAAGATTGCAGAAAATCTGAAACATTAATTAGGGCACAAGAGTTCTACATCCTCAGATGTAGGAAGTCAGGAAAGGAAGGCAGGAGACCAGTATGCCTGAACTGGGACCTGCTGGTCAAAATGGAGAGCAAGAAGAAAAAGCAGTCAGTGGAAACAGGGATAGTTGCCCTGGGAGGAATATGGGGTTGCTGCTAGACTGTGTAGAGGTGGGGTCAGGGGGGCCAAGGCCCAACTGGAACTGGATTTGGCAGGGGATGCAAAAGATATAAGGAAGGCCCTATTGCTATATCGGCTGAAAAAAGACAGTCCAGGAGTGGTACCCTCCCTAGTGAGCAGGGGTGGATGGGGCACTGAGGACCTGATTGAGCTGTAGGTGTCCCTGTTTGTTGTAGGGGAGTTGGACTAGATGATCTTTTAAAGTCCCTTCCAGCTCAAATGATTCTGGATAAAATGTTACAAAACAGGGTGTAAATCATAAGATAATAATCATTGCTGTGAAATTGGAGGATATGAGGGAATGAAGGTGCCCTAAAATATGAGGAGCTTCACAACTAACGTTGCAGTTACTTACTGAGTGGCTCTGGGAACAAATAACATGATTGTCTTAATGGGGGAAGCGTATCACCAGTTCTGTCTGAATGTTAAAGAAGTATTCATCTCTGACCTTGCTTTTTCAGCCACCCAAGTGGTGATAGGCAGAGGTGATGGATAGCTCAAATGTAGTGTTTTTAACAAAGATGATGGTGTGCAAATATTGTATAATTTCCTTTTTTTTTTAATTTCCTTTTAGTCACCATATAATGGTGAGGTAATAATCAAGCTCTTTGACAAATTTCTGTTACATTCTACTGAAGTAGTGCCAGAAATAGTACAAGAAGCTATTATTGTAGTAAACCTGATCTACTTAGCAGAAAAAAAGATTTATTACTTTAGATTCTATGCCTACATATTAATGTGAAAAAACTTGCGTTAAAGATCATTTTCTAGGAAATACTCTTTCAGAATAAAGGTTTTTGAAACAGAAGGCATAGATCTTTGTGAATTCTAGCCTCTGTTTACTTCTGAAAAGGCCACGAATGAGGCATTTAATATTCAGAATGTGTAATTATTATTAATTTCTATTACATTGCAATCTTTGCATCTTTCTTACAATTATTTGTTCTTTGGGTGAAATAAAAGCATTTGTACAAAAAAAAAACAGGAAAATTTTAGATGGAAGAATAAAAGGGGCAGAGGTGGTTGTTCTGAGTTTCAGCAGCTGAAAAGGCTTTATGGAAAAAACCATGGTGTAGCATTGCCTGAGTTATTCTGTCTTCAATTTCCAATATGTAGAATCACAGAAAATAATAAATAAAATATGTTGCAGTTTGAAGGAAGGGTTAAGTGGCAAGATGAGTCATTTGTTTTACTTCCACTAATGCTTGGAATGAGGCCCTGCATTTCACTGCTGCACAGAGAATTTCCGTTGATGGGCAAAAGTTGATGACTGAAATTAAGTATATGGCTCTAATCCCAAATGGGCCAAGGTACAAGGCTTACATGGTATTCTGCATGAAGTACCAGATCAAAATCTCTGTGCTTGACTCATGGCTACTGCCTATGCCCAATAAAAGCTAGATTCCTAAGAACATGTTATGTTGTGAATAAAAGAAGAAAAAGCTGAGTTGTTATGCAAAGACTTTAGAACCTTTTGTGCTTTTTACTTTGGATTTGTAGCATAACAGAGAGTAAAGCCTACTGTTCAAAAAAACTTTGTCCTGTTCATTGTGTTATGTTCTTATTGTTTCCCCTATACCCTCAGATGTGAACTTTGTAATTGAAAGCAAATACATTTTTTATATCTAGGGTTATCATTTAAGTAACATGATCTTGGAAGTGCATGATTTTTGAAGTTACCACTAACTTTCAAATTTTCAGCATGGACAGCAAAACTTCAGCATGAACTACTGCTGTGTTATTTACAGTGGAAAAGGATATGATTCCTATTTGTAAAATGGGTAGAGAAACATCAGTGTGAAAATTATGGTACTTCGCATATATGTGTCATAGAAGTGTTGTCTTAAGTATAGGTATGTGAAACAATGTAATTTTCACCCTGAAAAACTCAGTCAAAAATCAGGAACTGGTAAAGACTAAGCAGTGAATGCAGTCAGGAGGTTCATTTACCCACAGTACATTTCATGTTAAAATATTTTGAGATTTGGTGTTGCTTTTAGTGTATCTTTAGTAAAGTAGCAATTGTGAGTATTATTTTATTTCATGGTATGAAATAAACACGTGTCAAGACACCTTAGTTCTGGACATTTGTGTGGTTAACTTTCAGATATTGCACGTATAACTGTAGTTTAACATAATTAAGTACTTAGTTATGAATGACAGATGTTGCAGAAGTAAAGAGAAATTACCTTTGTGTCTTCGTGTTTTCGATTTCTCAAAGGACACAGTTTGCTGCTTTGAAATGTTATAATAACTTCAGGGATATTTTTTTTCTTCATAGCTTTTGAAATAGGAATGTTTGTTGAAGTTGGAACATAAGTTAAAATTACAGATTTTTCTTTTTAATGACAAAAGGATGGGTAGGGCTGTAAGTACATTGATATGGGTGTAGGTGCTGTACAGTGTTAATTAAGTACTTAATATTCCAAAGCACTAATGTGGCTTTTATTTTCTTAATGCATTTCCAATTTGTTTTATGAGTTATCTCTCTTAACCAGGCGTATTGATGATGACAAGGGAAGAACTCATGAACTGGAGCATTCTGCTATAAAGTGCATGAGAGGAATTCTCTACTGCTACATGCGTCAAGCTGATAAGGTAAAATACTGTAGTGTGGACAGAAGCACTCAACTCTGTGGGATTAATTAAGTTGTGAAAGCTAACTCCTAAATATAGATAGAATTCAAAAGGGGAATGTAATATTAGTGTGTGGTCCAGTGAAGAACAGCTGTTTTATTTTTGCCAGGTTGGATTGCTCTAGGATACAAAAGAAACAAATTGTGCAAAAGGGAGTGAACAGCAAGGCATACTTGAAACTTCTTTGGGTTCATTTTGTAGTCATTTGTCTCATTGAAACATTAGGCTATTCATAATGTGGGATTTTTGATGGTTTTTTGATGCCTTTTTATTGCTTGAGTGGAAAGATACACAGTTTCATTTAGCTAAGGTTTGAGAGTTTCTTTGGACTGTTAACTTAGTTACTGTGTTTTTTTCATTATGTACACGATTATTGGGGTTATTTGGGCTGCTTTCTTCAACAGTCTTATTGGATGTAATCTGTTAATTCAGAATGGCAGAAATCCAAAGTGAATGAGGAAACAAGGTAATCTATGTTATAGTGCAGTTATGATTTATGTGTATATTCAGTCTGTAGTCCTCTTGTCAGCATACAAGGCTTCTCCTTGTCAGAGGTCAGATGTAGTGGATTAGTTTTGCATAGTGGTTAGCAGTTAATTCTACTGATAGTTGGATATATGCATTCTTGGTGATTATTTTAAGTTTCATGTCACTGAGTTTAAACTGTTATTAAAAACCACTTTCATGTTACTGTGAAGTTCACACTGCTTATAAGTACACAGACTGGAATGCAAAATCTGTAGGCATGTGTCAGTAGTAATAGTAATAATAATAAATCAGCCATGTTGCCAGTGGTAGTTGTGCTGATGTAATTTTTCTGTTTTCTGTGTAGTCTCAGGTCGTTAAGTAATCCTGACCTAAATTGATCTTGTTACATTCAAGCTGTTACCTTTCACTTCTACAAGGAGTGTTTATGATTAATAAGTATTAAATTAACACAGTTGTGAAACTGTTGACGTTCTGGTTGTCATTTTTCACTTTAATTACTATAAAGGGTTCCCTCTTCTTGCTGAGTAGTAATAAGCAGTCTCAGTTACCTGACAGACACAATTCAAATTTGATTTTATCTGAGGGGCTTTATATGTGCTGACCTCATGCAAAGGAATGATTGTTTTTAATATGATGAACTATGTATACCCAAATGGTGATGTGTGACTAGGCCACATAGGTTATACTGCTTGTAACAGAAATTGCAGATGTTGTATTTTATTGCTAATGAACATGTGTTATAAGCTAAAATGTGTTGAATGTGTTCCATGACTAGATGTGATAATGCTGCACAGTGTGACTTATTCTCTTTCTACTGGGCCCTATGCTATATGCTACGTACTTTTTTTTTTTTTTTTGTGGAGGAGAGGTATATTCCTTAAAGGAATCAGATCAGTGTGGAAAATGTCATGAAACATGTCTTAGCTATTGTCAGTGCTGGTTAGAGAAGTTAAACAAAACTGCTGCATAGCATGCCTTCAGGAGGTACAGAGAGTGATCTTCTTTCATGTACCTTCATTTTCTTCTTTGGGAAGATTTCTCTGCCTTACTTATCTTACTCTCTGACATTCCAGATTGGAAGCAAAACTACTTTAAATCCATTGCAGTTCTTATTTCATTCCTTTATTGCTAATCTCTTGTATTAGAAAAGGAGTTCAGTAGATGAATTACTATCCTAGTGGCTAATTCTGAAGTCCAATGATAGTGCCCATGAGAAAAAAAGTTATGAGCTGGGGTACTATTTTTCCTCTCCATGGGCTTTGTCGTCTTTTCAAGCTATCAGCAGTGGTTTCCAATTTCTCTAAGCATCTCACCAAACATACACCAAAGCAAGTTATTTATATTTTATTTATAGTTTAAAAGACAATCTCATCAAATGATAACAAAAAGAATTATTCAGTTGTATGGACTATGATTCATAAAAATAATTGTTGTTCCCAATGTAAGTTTTGGATTCTTGCCCTCCAGCAGAGGGCTTTATACCAGAAGCATTGAGGGAGGGAGAAAGTACTTCACAGTCAAGTGAGGAAGTGGACAGTGATTGATAGGCAGGCAGAGGGCCCAGGCTGCTGTAAACAGAAGGCATGTAGCAGTCATCTCAAATGGAATGGCTACAAGTCAAAGTATATGAGTAAGGAGGTACCTATGGAGCAGCATTATGGAGGAGAAATCTTGTGCCTTTAATGGGAATTAAGTGTGCTTGGGTGTCTCTCAGAAGTGCCCATTCACTGCACTGTGGGGAACAAACAGGAGGAGAGAGAAGTGTGTGTGCAGCCTTGGGCTATGATCTCAGTGGAATCACAGAGGCATGGTGGGATAGCTCGCGTAACTGGAATGCTGTGATGGATGTGTCAGTCCTTTTAGGAAAGGCAGGTGAGGAGGAGAAGTTGCTCCATGTATGAGAGCATGGAATGCATGGTACAGTGCCGAAGGGGAGGTGATGAATCATCTGGAAGCTTATGAGGCAGTGTTCTCTAAACACATCTCAGCTCTGTGACTTCAAAGTAGATATGGTGTACTTCAGCATGTTTTCTTCTGAAGTTCTGGCTCCACTACAGTGAGGTGTTTCACAGGTTAATAAGCACCTGTAGCTTCCTATAAGATATTATTTCTATGACAACAAAATATTCAATTGATTTTTCTAATTTATTTTTTGTTCTTCCACTATATGTGTACTTAATATATAGTGTAGTGTCTGATAAATGTTGGGATTGTAGTTTCTAAGTTTCAAATAGCTTGATATCCACATAAGGAAATTTTAAAACACCTGAGTTATATAGTGAATTTGCAGTTGTCAGACAGAAATCACTGACTTTGTTTTTATGTTTGTGGTCTTAATTCACTTCCAGGTGCAGCAGTTTAAGCAAGACCCCAAACCCTCTGGATGTCTTCATTCTGTTTTCAATGCACACACTGGAGATGAGGTCTTATCCCATAATGAATACGGTCATCTTCAGGTAAAGTGTGTGTGCACCTGTGGGAATGGAAGTCTGGATGACTTTCAGTAATGTTGCTCTCTCAATTCTTTCATTATGGAGGGTCTCACCATTTGTTTTGATTTGAGTTAGGTGTTTTAAGCATTGTAACATTAAAATTCTTTCTGCATCTTTTCATGAAAAGGACAGACTGTTTTCAAATACAATTCAGTGATGTCAGAAGGTAGTGAAATACCTGTGGGAGTTTTGGAGGTGAATGGTCGTTCCTTTTAATGCTACTGCTTTTTGCGACCAACTGACAGCTGTGAATAAATAATCCTGGTATTAAAATATTTGTAATAGTCAGTAAAATGAAAGATTTAGTGCAGTTTTGCACTGAATTCTTGATTTTTTTTATTAACATTATTCCCTGTTTAATTTTCCGCAAGTCTGAACAATTTTCATTCATAGCAGAAATTTAATGGACACTGTCATCTGCTTTCTCTAGTGACAGATTTGTTGCTTACTATTTTGTACAGTGGTTCCTACTCAGATTCTATATATTATAATATTAGATTATATACTGCTCTGTTCATTGTGCAATTCTTTCATTTTCTGAAACATTGATTTACTCTGTCTCTTACCTTCAGACCCCTTTTTCATTCTTGACTGTGTCCTTTTGTGTTCCCATAAGTCTACGTACTCTTAAGTCAGAAATCACTACTGAAATTATTCTGAAGTGACAGTAGGTTGATAATTATTTAATTTCATGGTGCTAACATCACCAGAATATTTGTACAGTGAAGGTATTGGATTCAAAGAGCGTAAGTTCTGAGAAAAATAACTTCTGGAATTATCCTCAGTTGGACTTTCGACATATTGACGTATCTGGAGTATTTTTTTTTATTTATAGAAGGAAAAAATGATTTGGGGACCTTGGAAGCACTGCATCATAGTTCTAAGTTTTTCTTATCACTTTTTGTAAATATGAATGCACATTCCCTTCTGTTATCAGTGAATCTCTTAACAGTTAGAGGGAAGCTGGGGAGGGAAGTATACTAAGTAGCTGGTCAGCCAGTGTTGCTGTACTTGATGCTTCTCAGATTTAATAAATTCAGAGGACCATTCAGTTGTAGCACTTTTATTATTACCACATCAATTTAAGTAGAATAATTGATGTATTAGGATAATATTTTTGAAGAACCAGAACTAATTATGCGTTGTACCAGTACCATATCTATTAGTAAGTTCATTAGCTTGTTTGTTTGACTCCAATAAGCTTAATTATTGTTTCCATTCTCTCTTTAATTACTTCAGATTAATGCTGTGTCGTTATTTCTCCTCTACTTGGTTGAGATGATCTCTTCGGGGCTGCAGATTATATACAACACTGATGAGGTACAAAATCATTTCTGATGTTAAAGCATGCTTTAGCTTGTCATTGCCAACTCTGAAGTAGCTGTTCTGGAAGATATTTTCTATTTTTTTATTGATCCTCATTAAAGATAAATGGAATGGATGGCAGTGAAATAAATGAATAGGTAACAAAGGAATAGACAATGAGTCAATGTAGCACGACACTGAAAGCTTCTGTGCTTCTGTGATATTTCTGAAAGGTTCATGGTTAACTATGAAAAGGTCTGCTATGACAGTAAGGTCATTATAATGAAGTTTGCTGTACCTTCAATGGACAGTTTTATATCATGGTAAAAAAAAAAAAAACTACTCTGAAAATAATAGTCAACTTGGCCTTGTTGAAGGGAAGTCATATTGGGACAACCGATAAAATGAGGCTTGGTGTTGGGACAGGAACAGAAACTGTGGACTTTTTATTTTATTTTTCTTATCTAGATATATTTAAACTTTCATTGGTCTGCTGAATAGTTGTTGTTGTTTTACCATAAAAATATTAAATGTAGTAGCGTTTAAAAGAATTAAGATTTATTCAGTAGTAGCATATTTGCTTTGTATTTCTATAACATAAATGTTCATAAATCATATTTCTTTAGGTAGTGAAAAACTAAGAGATACAACTTATCTCTTTTCTCTTGATAACTTAGTTAAATGATATGATAAGTCTGTATTATTTTTTCTCAATTGCTTTTAAGTCTGTGAGGAATGAGAATGTATATAATTACGTATTTACTTAGCGTGACATGTAAATTATATTATCTTCCAGACATTTTCATTTAATTACAAAATCTCAAGAAAAAATGTGCATTGTTTGTCTCCTGGCAGTGGATTTTCTTCACTTTAATATCAGAATGTCAGTATTTCATTGGAATAATACCCTAGTAATCTGTGTACTATGAAGGTTTATCAAAAGAAGCCCAGAAGAAAATCCATGACTTTTAATTCATGATTGCATAAAACTATAGCTATCTAAGTCCTCAGAATGCACTGCTTCCAGCATTAAAAAATTTTCTCTTTTATGATGTTACCTGTAGAAATTACAGTTGTGATACAGTACCAGTTCAGCCTTAGGCTGCCTGACTGAGTAGTTCTTAATTATAGACATTTTTAATGTTTGAAAAGGAAATATCTTCCTTTTTTGCTTTTATCAAAATTGAAGTCTTTATACCTACTGCAGATAACTTCACTTTATAACTTGTAGTTAAAATGATTTTTTTTAAGTTTATCCCTTCTGGCTTGTTTTTGTTTAAAAAACAAAAACAAAACCCAAACCCACAAACAACCAATAATAACAACAACAAAAAACAACTAGTTGCTTTTTCTTGGGTAATGGCGTTGTATAAGAAAAATGGCAGTTATGTGTATTGCCACTCATGAATAATTTTACATATGTCTTCAGCATGCATGTCTCCTTGAAAGTCAGAGTTCCATGATAAATTGGAAGACTCAGCTTTATAAAAGGAAGATAAGATTGCTGAGTTTAACTTTGAAGCAATTTTAAAATTTGCGTGGAAGAATTTCTGATTGTTAATCTTCTGTAAACATTTTGTCTTACGTGCTCTTTCAGAGCGTGTATGGCTCCAACAGAGTGCAAGTCCAGCTTGAAAACAGATAGAAAAGCAAATAGTCAAGGTATTTTTCATAGAATCATAGAATACTTTGGGTTGGAAAGGACCTTAATCTAGTTCCACCCAGTACTGTGGGCAGGGTTGCCACTCACCAAGTCAGGCTGCCCAGGGCCTCATCAAACCTTGCTTTGTATGCCTTCAGGGGTGGAGCACACACAGCTTTTCTGGGCACTCTGTGCCAGTGCCTCACCCCCCTCTGAGTAAAACAAAAATCTACTTAATATCTAATCTAGAACTCCGTTTTTATTTTAAAACCACTCCCTCTTGTCCTTATGCTCCCTTCAAGTACTGGATGGCTTCAGTGAGTTCTCCCTTGAGCCTTCTCTTCTCTAGACTCATCAACCCTAGCTACCTCAGGCTTTCTTTACAGGAATGTATGAATGTAATGGATGACTTTCCACTTGTCAGTGAAATAGCAGCTTTCTGTAAACAGTGTGTCACTGTTTTCATAAAGTATATGCATAAACAGATGTTGGCAGAGTAGTAGGCAATGATCAAGATAATGATGAGCAACAGTAAGTGATTACTAAAAATACTAGAAATGAAGGAAGGAAATGAAGGTTTGTGTATTTGAAACAATCAAATACTACCAAAAAAGTGTTAAAAAGACCTTGATCATGAAGGAACTGTTATGCTGCCTACTATTCCTCACATCTGGAGAATTTGAACTCATCAGTAGATGGGATAAGATGAAAGTTTTGAGTTTAGTAGTGGCTTTTAGATCTACTTGCTGCTAACCAGGAGAATAGAAGATGCTACTTGTTGCTCAGATTTAATGGTCAAATAGAGTAAAAACTATTTCTAAGTTTCAGCCCAAATTACACTAGAGACATTGTAATTTTTTATGGTCCTAGTATTTATTGCTGTTTGCCAACATACTTTATTGGTGGTTTTCAGAACTATTTAAAGAAGAAATGGAATCACAGAATCGAAAGCCTTGGAAGGGACCTCTGGAGGTCCAACCCTCTGCTGGAGTAGGTTCCCTACAGTAGGTTGAGCAGGAAAATGTCCAGGTAGATTTTGAATATATCCAGAGAAGGAGACTCCGCAACCTCTCTTGGCAGCTGGTTCCAGTACTCCATCATTCTCAAAGTGAAGAAGTTTATTATCATATTTGTATGGAACTTCCTGTGTTCCAGTTTGTTTCCATTGCCTCTTGTCATGTCTTTGGGCACCACCAGAAGTAGCCTATCTCCATCATCTTGACACTCACTGGTTAGATATTTATAACCATTGGTAAGATTCCCCCTCAGTCTTCACTTCTCCATGCTTTCCTCATAAGCACGGTGCTCCAGTCTCCAGTCATCTTTGTGTCCCTCTAATGGTCACTCTTTCTTGAGCTAAGGAGCTCAGAGCTGGGCACAGTACTCCAGATGTGGCTTCACCAGGGCAGAGTAGAGAGGAAGGATCACCTCCCTTGACCTACTGGCCATGCTCTTTTTAATGTACCCCAGGATGCCATTGGCGTTCTTGACCACAAGCTCACACTGCTGGCTCATGGTCACCCTGTTATCTGCTGGGACACCGAGTCCCTTCTCCACAGAGCTCCTTTCCAGCAGGTCAGCCCCTAGCCTGTACTGATGCAAGTAGTTGTTCCTCCCAAAGTGCAGGACTCTGAACTTGGCCTTGTTGAACCTCATCAGATTTTTCTTTGTCCAAAGTTATTTCTAGCTGAGGTTCTTTCCTAGGGATTAGTAAGTATATTTTTTGCCTACTTGCCTATTCTTCAATATATTTAAAGTAGGTCCTGAGGACACAATAGGATGGAACTGACCAAGTCTTAGAGCATTCTGCTGTTTACTTAATTGCTTAATCCTATAATTTTCAGGAATGATGAAGAGGGTATCAATAGAATGGAAGAGTACTGTAGCAGTACATGCCTGTCATTTTTTTCCTCAAGAGTACTTTCCAGGAGTTGTAGTCAGTGGTGTATTTCAGCATTGCTTTATGTTTTTCGTTGAGCACTCGTTCATCGCTCATTTTGGTATTTAAAAGAACACTTAAGATTTCATGGACTGCCATAGTGTTTTTTGTAGATTAAATAGTGCATATGCTTTTACTTTGAAATCTGTGTTCAAATGGCTTTTTTTTTTGTGCTCCTACTGTGAATTGCATGATGTATTCAGTCTCTTTCTTTTCTTAGAGTGGGTTATGAGCCGGTGCTAGCACAGTGGAAGGTGCTGACAGATGGTTGATGTTTGGCAGGCTGTCTGCATGGATATGTTTGTACACAGAGCTCTTGGCTTAGGAGGAAATCATTGTATACTGCTCTGCTTGTTGTCAGGTGCTGCAACTATCAATGAGTTATTCTCTAGTTGCATCTCTTTTAGTTGAAGAATTAATTTAGTCTCATCTTTGCATCCATAGCAAAGAGAACAGCATATGATTGTGCACGTGAATGAACTTGATTGAAACACCTATGTTTAAAAAAGTATAACAGTATTTGCATTCTTCAGTGCTTCATTCATTTTCTTTATTACACTTTACATATGCTTGACTTATGGATAAATAAACTTAATATGCAATCCATAACTTCTGTAAGTGCTTTAGCACTGACTTGGTTAAAATATTTACATATCCACGATAAAAATGATTGTATCCAAATGAAACCTTCACAGAACATTTTTTCCCCCCTTAGTTAACTGCTACTTCCTTTTCTGTAAATCTGATATTTAGAAACTCCTAGTTGGTCTCATAAAGTATCTGTAACTGGCCATTTTTCTCTGAAGTTCTGAGCATTATCACTGGTAGAAAGTCATAAGCAAGGTTTTATGGTGGTGCCTTTTGCTTTTTCACTTAGCTAATGCATCTTTGTGTTATTGCCACTAATAGGAGAAGCCCCACACTGAATCACTGAGCATGCTAGCTTAATTCAGAGGTCATTTTAATATAATCAAACACTAAATTATAGGAAAGAACTGTACTGGGAGTATATTAAGGCTTGTATGGTCTGTTTCCTTGAAAGCACTAGCTATGAGAAGACTAGTGTATAGGTGACTGCATATGAGCATCCCATTGTGGAATTTTAGCAGTGTCATGATACATAGGCAGGTGAGAAAGTATAGAACTGGGGGACTGGTGTTAGCATAAGGATTGTATGTAATGCAATAACATGTTAAGATTTAAAAAAAAAATTGTTGTGAAAAAGACAAAACAGATATTTAGGTTACTTAAAACTGGGAGCCAGTGCCTTTCAACATTTCAGTGTTTCTACAACTCAGATGTCTGTCTCTTTTAACAGCATAAATGAGGAAAAAGTGTCTGCTTAAATTAGTTCCCAGCTATAGTTGCATAACCTGAATATTCAGCTCAAACATGTTGATCCAAGAAGGGATTTTAATTAGAATAAATTGGTTCCGGTTTTATTTTTGTTATTAAAAGGTGTGTGCTTGAATTAGCATAAATATATATTATTATCTACAGTTATACTAAATTAACTTCTGGCATATCGTATTAAGGAGCAGCATCAAGATTTCTGTGCCCTCATTTTGTAGGATTTAATTTAACTTGCTCTCTGAAGTTATTTTTAGGATAAATCTGATTTAGAAGATCAAAATGCCACCTTTTGGAGTTCTTCAAATATGTGTCTTGAATATGAAATCATTTTTGTCCCTGGCTGTATAGAGACTTCTACATAAAGCACATTGCCATCAAATCTGGGACAAATTTTAATATTTAGTGACTGAAAACCATTTGTACAGAGAATATCTGAACTTGGGGACATCAAACTCTGAAAAGAATTGTGGATAGAAGTCACAAATAATTGTCTGGGAAAAGTAAATCTGTCTTTTTGAGAAAATGAACAAAAGAAAATATGCTTTAATTTTTCTTCAGTCATTTTTTTTTCTTTCTCATAGGTTTCCTTCATTCAGAATCTTGTGTTCTGTGTGGAAAGAGCCTATCGTGTACCCGACTTTGGTGTCTGGGAAAGAGGAAGCAAATACAACAATGGCTGCCCAGAGCTACATTCAAGGTAAATGAGAGGATGTAGTGCTTTTAGGAGAAAGAAATGAATGTTATATGAATAAAAAGAATTGTTGTAGCGAGTTTAAAAAAAAAAACAAAAAAACAATGCAAGACAACAACAACAAAAACAACCAAACAACACAAAACAACTATTGGAACTTTTTAGAAATTATGTATGATATGATGGTAAAGGTTCATGAACAGTGACTAAATTAATGTTCTCTAGAGACCAAGATGTATTTTACAAAAAAGTGAAGTATAATTTCATCATCATGTGCATACTGAAGTAATCACATAGATACTTAGCTGTTTGAGTATTCAAATTACAATAATTGTGTGCAGCTGCATGTATATCACCCTGAAAATTATGTAGACAGAGCAGTTCAGGCACTCAGGCCACGTGCAGTAGATCAAATTCACAGAAGTGTTTAGGAATATGCTGATTTAAGTATGTACTGAATCATGAGTTTAGATTTTCTCATCTCTGGCATGTTGGGAGGAAGGCACTGTTCACTGTGAAGTATAGGTTAGTGCACAGATTCTTTGGAAAGGAAGGTTTTTCAGACTGTAGAAGTAACTGTATCCTGACCTGGTCTCATATAAAAGCAAGAATATTCTTAACATTTTGATATTAAAATTTTAATATTAGAATGGTCCTCTTGACTGCAGAGGAATTGCCATATACTGTGCATCTCAAAGAATCAAATCTGACAAATGGCTTTTTTTCTAACATGAATACTGTTTTCCTGACTTGTTGCGCTTTTGTCAACTCTGTAAATGACTATAACTTGACTATACTAGGATTTCAAAAATATCATTGATCATCATAATTATTATGGGCTTAAAAACAAAACACAGTCTTTTCCAGTCTTAGAAGATGTTGCTAAATGAATCTATGTTCCCCATTTCTAATTAATTTTTTTAGTTTACATACTGGTGTATGTTTAAAACTAAAAAACAAAAAAAGCTCTTTTGTTACCACTGCAACAAAACAATTAATTTAGGTTTGTTATCTCAGGACTTTTGTAAAGCTTTAGTACCAGTATGAGAACTGAATACTCCAAGATATTATGTAATTTATTTTATCCATTTGTTGGCTTTTTACCCCTCCTGTGTCTATTAAATTCTCAAATACCAGTCTACAGGAGTGTTAATCTGCAGAGTCGCTTACCGCCTTCCACATCTCATCTCATATGAATTAGCAAAAGGAACTCTGAAACGCCTACATCCTGTACTGTTGCAGCATTCTGGTCATTCAGTATGTGAACTTCCTTGAGGGGGAAACTGGAGGAACATCCTTTAACCAGATGGAAATGGGCATGTTGTTTTGTCTTAATCTAGACTGGCATTTACAGGTCAGTTTTTCTAAGGGAGAAGCTTTATGAGATTGATAGGCCAATCTAACAGATCACTGAGCTGTCACGAAAGGAAGTACAGAGATTTTTTTTAAGAAGCAACTTTGATCATCAGAAATAGCCTCTGTTTACCTTTCCTTGTATGCATGTTCTTACTCAGCATTACTGTAAGAAACAAACAATTTTCTTCAGTTCAAAAAAGGTCTCAAAAATCTTAAAAATATGGAAGATTAATATGTATAGAAAGATGTAATCAGGTATTGTGGAGGAAAGCCCTGGCTATGCTGAAATGTTCTTTATGCTTTCTTTGTGCTACTGCTGTGATGTATCTACGTAAGCAATCTCTAAAAGCATAACTCAAGAGGTGATTAGAGCATATCAACACCAGTCATACATGATGTTTATGTTTCTTCAGTGGTTATGGGCTGAGAATGAATCACTTAAATTTCAGTATTATGAATACTTGACTTCTGAACTCAGAAACTCACGCTGCGAGTCTACACATAGCCTGTGTTTGTGTTCAGAATTAGAAGTTAATTCTCATATTTAATTCAAAGTGGCTTTCTTTTTAAAGTTATTATGTAATACAAGGCTAACAGATAATGACTGCAAATTATGGCATACGTCACCAGATGTGTGTTTTGTCTTTACACAGTCTTTATATTCTATCTTAATACATTTCAGAACACTTCTAATAAATGATAAATAGCAAAGCACTCTGTGAACTCAGGTCTTCACAGATGTATGCAACTGATATCTTTTACTGATTCAGAGGCAGGATTTGTAACAGCTTTTGTGGTCCTTTTCCCATATGGCTGAACTTCTGAAAAAGTAATTTGTCCTGTAACCATTTGATCAAGCAGCTCTCCAGGCTTGTGCAAAACGTCTTTGACTTCTCCCATATGTACTGTGGGAATAATGAAGATGCCAAAGTGCAGAATCCTCAATTCCAAATAAAAAAGACTTAGAGCCGTGTTCTTGCACATCTCTCCAGTGTATGAGTGTAGGTGTTATTTTGCTATGGAGTTGCTATACTGTTGTTATTCCTTTTGTTTTGTACTTTTGTGTTTTTATGCATTTCTTGTAGTGTTTGATGTTCCAAATCAACTGCAAAGATTTTGGATGGAAGCAGGAAATTGTGAATGGGAGGAGGATTAAAGATGTATAAGGTTCTTTGAAGATTTTGCTGTAAGATGCATTTTCATTAGCAGTTGCTAAGACTATGCAAATTTTAGTGTTTCATGGGGGTTGGAAGGGCCCTCTGGAGATTATCTAGTCCAACCCTCCTGCTAAAGCAGGTTCCCTGGAGTAGGATACTCTAGATCCCTAGAGTTTATCCTCAAGTATTTTACTGAGAGCATAACTCAAGTTACAGGGAATTACAAATGATGTTTAAATGAATTTACTGATGCTTTTAGCAAACTGTAAGTATAATTTCTTCGGGTTAATTTCAGCTTCCACTGCTCCAAATGCGGATCTGACTCAAATGCAGGCTGTGATTGGAAAGTTCTTGGTAATGCACAAGAAATCACAGTAGTCTGCAGAGGGCTCTGACAACTGAAATAAGACTAATGTGACACTGAACCCTAGAAAAGACAGAACTCAGGAAACTAGAAGCTTTACATTAGTCCCTGAAGATTGTGATGTCTTTCTCTTGAAACCTGTTTAAAAACCTATGTGCTCAAATTTACTAATCACAAGTTGTGGTTAGTCAAACCTCATCCCCTTCCATGAAATAAGTGGCTTTGTGGAGAAGAGGAATGTATGTGTGTAGTTTAAGTGTATGATAAGTGTAAGACTGTTGTTTTCTCCCTTCTTTCAAAAAGTGTGAAAAGGGATGGATGGATGGACTGTTAAGAGCTGGACTGTCTGAAGCAGCAGTTATAAATGATATATAGTTGATGGTTGCTAGTAACCAGACCAGGAGGGTCAGCACTGCTGCTGGTGTTGTTCAATGTCATTATCAAGGATCTTCATGATGGGAGAGAAAGTACCCTGTAGTCAAAACTGAACTGACAGTGAGCTGACAGGCCCAATTTGAGGAGCCTGTGGAGTTCTGAGAATTCAGCCAGAGGTACTACCAAGTTCTGTCAGGGGATGGGATACGGAGTAAGGGCTACAAATTGTACCATAGGGGGTTCAAGCTGAACACTGGGGAGAATTCTTTCCAGTTGGAGGACTGTGAAGCAGCAGAGTAGGATATTCAAAGAACGGAGTCTTCATCTTCTGAAGTTTTGACACCTGTCTAAATAAGGCCAAAATGTACTTGAATTGGTCTTGGTTATTGTATGGTGCTTTAAGTGAGATTTTATACTGAATTAAGATGTGTATGGTGAAGGGAATACTTGATATAGAATTTTTACTTGAAGAAATATTGCGTGATGGGGGGAAAAGAAAGTGATTGAGACATACTTTCTTCTTATATTTGCAAGTAGTATTTGTGAGAGTGCTGAAATGTTCATGGGCTTTGAGTAAGTAGAGGTAGAAAATAAAGTATTATGTAGAATGGTGACCATACATGAAATAGAAATGATTTCAAGGAGGGAACCCATATTTTCTTGGAATCTTTCATGAGCATCGTGTATTTTGCAGAAAGCTGCTGCAGTTGAACAACAATTACTTCTGTATCTTCTGGTAGATTTTTTTCTCCTATTCTGAAAATACAAAATATCTGACTTTTTGGTGTTAGAAATATAGTTTGAAAAGGAAAAGAAAAAAGATTGAGATGGTACTTTTGAAATCAGATGTTCCTCTTTTTGTGAATCCTGATCAGTGGATTATTATATTGAAATGTTATTTTCAGTATTACAACTTCAGTGCCTGAGACCTGAGTTGAAAATTGTGCTGAAGTAAATGTTCTGCTAGTACACTCTTAACAAGACCTTGAAATACATAATGCCAGATGTCCAGTAGCAAGGTGAGAGCAGAAGTGCTTTTTCCATATGGTCTCTGACGTTTGAAGATAAAGAAAAATGCTGAAAAGTACTTCTTAAAGAAAAAAAAAAAAGTCGAGATAATCCAAGCCTTACTTCATCATCAGTTTCTTAAAACTGAGAGATTAAGCATGCAATTGAAATCTATTAAATTAGCCTGGACTTGAGTTATAGTATGCATGCTTTTGTGTAGTTCTGTTTGTTTATTTATTTATTTCTCCTCAGCTCTGTGGGGTTGGCGAAAGCAGCTCTGGAAGCAATTAATGGTTTCAATCTCTTTGGAAATCAGGTAAAAAAAAAAAAAAAGTGTTTTCTCTGTTTTAATCATTTTCTTCTTGAAAATCTGAAAAAAAACCCAACCAAAAGTTTAAAGAACATTCTTGTAATGGTCACAAGGTACTTGAAGAAAGTGTAGTTACAGAAATAAATACACAAAGAAAGCTGTTTTAATTACGAGTTTTTAGAGCTGTTCTAATGCCTGAGATGTTTTGAATTGTGTGTTGATGAAAAGCTGTAGCACCTATTGTTTTCAGACCCTTTTTTTTCTTCTCTTGTGGCATAAAACAAGCAATCCTCCTAACTGAGGATTTCTGATGCTTTGGCACCTGGTGTAGTTTTTTTAGATGTCCATTCATGTGTTTTGGTGTTTTTCTTTTTTTTATTATTATTATTACGTATATTAATGTTGTACAGTAGACTTGTTCTGCTTACATTATACTTTTCAGAAAATAATAATGTCATTTTGCTTATGAGTAGTGAAGAGTGCCCTTTGTGCATTCACAGATGCAGTATTTCAGAAAGACCTACATGTATTTGGTCTACTTTTGGCTTACTTACACCCTAAAAGCTGATTTTACGTGTTAAGAACTGGGAGCTAATAAGGAACTTAAGTAGTGATCAGACATGATACGTACATTGGCAGTATATCAGAAGAAACATTTATCTGAAACTTCTACCTTCCCAACAATTTCAAGCACCAGTAAATGTGGCTGCTTGTGGGTTTTTATTTTATTTTTCAAATGATATTTTACTGAATTCTGAAATGGATGAATAAATTGCTGAAGCAAAACCAGTTTAAATGCTCTGCAAATTTATTTCAAAGATATTTTGCATAAGCAGAAACCATTTTGACCTTCAGTCTGCAGCAGGCTGCCTTTGTGCTCAGCTCCAGCTGTGTTCCAATAGCTTTGAGAAATCCTGCTGAGCCCCTCAGGAGGGGCTTGTTTGCATCTGCATCTACAGTAGTACAACCTGCATAAATCATCACTGGAAACAACAGGCTGCTCAGCCTTTCCATGCAGATTTTTCCACTCCTGCTGAGAAAACTAATAAATATAAATGTGTGTTACTGTATCCATCCTTTCATACGTGCATGTATGTTTTGTCTGTGTATTCCAGGGTAGGGAAGTTTCCCTGTGCATTTGTAGCTATATTCAGAGAAGGCAGGAAGTTCACTTACTGGTAGATAATCACAGTGAACTATTCCTTTTTTTTTCCTTTCCCAAAATACCAGAATAATGGAAGCATTAAACAAAAGCAAAATATTTCTGTAACAAATTGTGCTACTTTTTTAATGTAGCAAAACATTTCTTAATTTATGTTCAAATAATTCTAATTCATCCCTTGGTGTAGTTTTTAGGTGTGAGGTAGAATAAAGAACAAAGAGCTGGTTTTTAATGTGCTCTGAATTTTATATATTTTTATGTTAAGAGGAGTTCAGGTTTTTTGTAACGCTATTCGTTTCTGTCTTCATTATACTAGAATCTATGCTATTTCATAAGAGGCTAGAATTTTAAGATACAGTCAAGATTTAACTGCTTTGTCAGCAAAAGATTTATTTACACGTTGGTACTTTTAATGTAACAGATAAATTCTCTTTGTTTAGTTTCTCATTATTTCACTTCAATATCCTATGCTAAACTTCTTAAATTTATTCCCAATCTGTTGTGTATATCTGAAACAATATATACAAATCTATATAATTTATAAATCTCTATAAATCTATATGAAGTAGTTAATATGTATTACTCTGGCATAGCAATTCTTTAATTACTCTTAATTGTGCATTGACTGTAGCCAGATCCTGAAACCATTGTATTGTCATAACTGCTTGGTACAGAAGAACTGTTAAGAGTGGGCATGATCTTTTATATTCAGAAGACAGTGTGAGCTGGTTGGATTTTGGCTTACATCAGTTCAGAAAATTAAGGTTCTGACTTTCTTCTTTGTTTAGTTTAGTGATTTTTTTTAATAGAAATCTGTGAATTACCACAAGAAAGTTTGTGTTAAAAGTCCAGATTTTGGTCACTATTAGAGCAAAAATGCTCGTACTCCTTTCCCCCAACTCCTTCTAGTAGAACTGACAAAAGTGGGCACTGCTTAGAGGAATGGTTTGAGAATGTCTTAGAAGACAGCACTTGCATCTTTTTTCTCTGTCTGCAGTGAAAATGAACATGTGAAGAACTAATCATCTTACATGTGTTCTTGTGTAAAAAAAGGCTTGAGCATCATAGTGTATTAGCTTTGTTACATGTAATTATGTAGTAAGGTGGCTAAAACCAGCTCCTTAAATGCGTGCCAACTGATTAAAATTGGAGGTAATTTTATTATTGAAACTTGATCAGAAATAAAGATTGGGAGACAGATTGCTTGTTTTAAAATCCCTGTAAGAAAATCTAGAAAATGGTCATTAAATACATGTTTTATTTAGGTTGCACCATTCAATATAAAGATGAGCATTTTTGTTCTTCACACAGTTTTTTTGCCAGTTTTCTTAATTTTTCTAAGAAGTGAGTACGTGCTTAAGAGTAGTGAAGTGCAGCACAGTAACCAAAAAGCAAATCATTTATATTTGCTACAAAGCCATTTTCTGAAGTGATGCCTCAGGTGAATATCCAATAATTTGTATTCTAGCACACATGTAATGAATATTCAACATCTACAACATCTCCATTTTGAATATTTCTTCAGTCACAGAGAGGGACAACTACTTTGCTTTGCCTCAGTACAGCCACTGCAGTTCAAGAAGTAACGGAAGAGATTATGACTGGAGTGTATGATACAATTCATAATCAGTAGTAGACAAAGGCAGCTAATTTTGTTTGGAGTTTCAAGTTCTTTCCTTTTCTCAAAATCTTTTGGATATATATTATTCATTTCCTGATAAAAATTACTGGCTACCATACTGTTGCCATTGGTGTAACAAGTATTAGTTAGTTTCACCAGTATATTCCGACCTTTCTTCACTTCTCTTTAAATAAATCTGCATTTACAGGGCTGTTCCTGGTCTGTTATATTTGTGGATTTCGATGCCCATAACCGTAACAGACAGACTCTGTGTTCATTGCTGCCCCGAGAGTCAAGGTCTCATGTAAGTAATTACAGAAAATGAATGGTAAAATCTTAACAGTATGAACAGAAAATAAATGGATATGAACATAACTCTTCATTTTATGACTCTTTTCTTCTGCTTAATAAAGATAGGAATTTAATGGGAAGTTGTTAAATTTGTGCTTCTTAAACATGGCTGTGATGGAATACCTCACTGAAGTAAAATCATGATGGCATTCTTTATTTTAAGTATGTTGAGGTTAGAATGTTAGTCAGTTGGTAGCTTTCTAAATAATTTCTAAATAAAATAATTATGGTCTGCAGCATGATAATTAGGGTTGCAGTCTTACTTATTGTGTTGTTTTTATCCTAGTGTCTGAGTTTCCATTATAAATTTAGTGCCTGCATTTTTGAAACAGATAAAATAAACTTCTAGCTTTAATTTACTCTGATATTGAGGGGGGGGGGAAAAAAGCCTTTAAGATTTGCTTTTCATAAATTGTACAAGGAGGACTTTTTTGTTATTTTAAACCACTGTTACATGTAAATATTTCATCAGTGAGTAAATCTAAGTAATGTAAGTACAGATTATTAAAAACCTAAATCTGAAGAGCAGTGGAGTTCTACTACTTTTTTGTTCTGTGACGTAATAGCATTTTTGTTCATGAAATGGACTATTAATCTTACCATTAATAGTTAGCTCATTATGTTGAAGAATTATAGCAGAGTTACAATGCTGTATAAACAAAAGAAAAGGCACAGTCAGCTAGTTTTTTTTACACATTGTAGAACTTCTTTGCTGTTTGTTATTTCTTGGAGGCTTAAGATGTCAGCAGAACCAATTTCATAAATTACTTATACAGTATAATCTTTGTATCCTCCTTGCCCCCACCCTGTTATGGCTTCATGTCACTGATGCTGTCAAAATGACAGTATTTTAAATGGTCTTAGATGCATCAGCAGGAAGCAACAAGAAAATCTGTTTGGGCAACCTGATCTAGTGGAAGATGTCCCTGCCCAAGGTGTTAGGGAGGATCTGAATGATTTTTAAGGTCCCTTTCAACCCAAACCACTATACGATTCTATTAGAATTACAACTTAAAACTAACTTTTTGTATTTCCTGTAAGCTGACTTGTAGTGGTGATATGCTGCTAGGTAGTAATTTTGGTGTGTTTGTAATTCACAATAGTTGCACATGTTCCTTGAGCAATGTCACTTACGTTTTTTCCATGAAGTGAATCATCCTTAAATCAGACAAGCTTGTTTGTTACAGCACTTGGATGAAATTCCTGAGAAACCTTTTCAGCAACGGTTATTTAATCACACTTGACTTCTTGTGATTGATTCTTTGAGCATAGTATGCCCCAATGTTGCTTCCTCCAAGAAAAACTTGGACGATATTTATTTGTTTCTAAAAATTTGGAGCTTTACAATATATTCACTTACACCTGCAGATTATGAACTGTAAAATAGGTCAGGCTGTGACTCAAATGAGTTGTTTTTAAATCATATCTGTATACTGGGTTTCTGGTTTATCCTTAAATATCTTTAGAAGTCTTATTTTGCACGTTATTCCAGTATATTGGTGTTATGATATTGGTAAAAATTGTTTCAAATGTATTTTTTACTGAGTAATTTAAAGAGTTTTTGTGCATCCAATAAATGTTAGAGATTTAATTGAATTTATGTTATGTTCTCCTCTCCTTTTGCAGAATACCGATGCAGCTCTTCTTCCCTGTATCAGTTATCCTGCATTTGCTTTGGATGATGAGGTTTTGTTCAGTCAAACACTAGATAAAATCATTAGAAAATTAAAAGGAAAATATGGATTTAAAAGATTTCTGAGAGATGGATACAGAACAGCACTAGAGGACAAAACACGCCGCTATTATAAACCAGCAGAAATAAAGGTAAAGAAGAAACTAGCAACAAATTTAGGTTTTCTAAAATTTATGGCCATGCTTAAATAAAAAAACAACAAAACAGCCAAACAGACATCCCTTTTAGTATTTTCAATCTGAGATTCTGAATTGCTTCAAATGAAGGAGATGCATTTTGTAATTCGGCACATGTGATTTTGAGAGTCTGCCAAGTCAGCAAGTTAGTTGTTGATTTGTTTTGTAATGAATGCACTTCCATTTACATTTAGCGAACAGATGATTTCACAAACAAATAAGGAAGTTATTTATCATTTTATTTAATTTCACAGCTGACTACAGTCTGAGTGTATAGAAAACAATTTTGATTTTGACCTCAATGTTTATCGGTAAAAAGTCTATCTAAATTAGAATTTACTTTTTTTACTCACCAATAGTTTCTCGATAGTAAAACAAAAAATATTTATATATTCTACTTGAGAATTGGCCACAGCATATGTAAAAGTATACTTAAAGTGCATATATAATTTAAAGACTGTAAGCTAAATAAAAGCTTGTGTCCTAAAATGTTTTGACATTCATCTTTTGTTGCTTTGGAATGGTTGTGTGAGAGGTGGAAATACATTTCATTAAATCAAAATGCTGAACTATATGAATAATTTTTCTTCTTTTTAGCTTTTTGATGGCATTGAATGTGAATTCCCTCTGTTTTTTATTTTCATGATAATTGATGGTAAGTATGGCTTTATTTTCCTATTTTATAGAGGCATTGTAGAGATAAGCCCTGGGACAGAAGATATAAAATCATATTTTTGCCCTGCATGAACAAGTTGTGACAAGCGACAATAAATATCTCACTGAGAATTTTAACCCTTATGGGTTAAAGAACACGAGCAGCAAAAAGAATACTCAAAAAAACCAAACCCCTAAAACCAAAACATTACAAACCTAAAAATGAAACATAGAAGGAATATCTGAGTAGCGCAGATTACAGCCACCATAAAGATTTATTTGTTATCAGCTTTGTAAGTAGTTGAAAATCTGGTTAGACTTCTTAGCATCTGCCTATTTTCTTTGGTTTGTGAAATAGTTTTCATACAAAGATGATGAGAGGTTTCATGCTGGACTTCTGTGTGCTTACCCATTGCTTCAGATGTTTTGTTTAACACATAGTAAGGTTCCACTATTGATTTTTTTCTGATGGAATATGTCACATTTTTCAAAAGAAATGAAGCTCAAAACCCAGGAGAGAGGCATTGATGCTTTGTGCTGCCCATTTCTAGTTTTAGGAACAACAAAAATGTAGTTATCTGTAATTGAAGTTAGCAGAAGCATTTTATCCTAAATTTCTTGTTTCGTAAAGAAAAACTACAAAATACTTGCCTTGTTAATTGTTTCTTTAATATAGTTTTTATCCTTTTACCAAAATTTCATCAAAAACAACAGATCTGTTAGTGGAGTTTTTGCATGTACATCCAATTCAGAAGCTTCATTAACATAAAAGTTGAAGTGTATGCAGAGAGACTTAAACTGCTGAAATAACTGAACTCTTTATTATAAAGTGTTCTGGTGTGTTTGTTTTCAGTGACTGAGTTAATTGGTGATGTTTTTGTTTTTGTTGTTTTTTTAAGTCTTGTTTTTACCTTTCTAAATTCACACTACTAAGAATACAAAAAGACTACTTTAGTACTAGATTTCCCTTTGGTATTTCTCTTAAAAGCAGATGATTTAGGATTCTGTAAGTAGTAGATATGCATCCACAGCTGTGGGGAAGGGTTGAACTAAATAAATCAGTCTGATTGTTTTTTGGCTAATACATACTTTTCTTTTCTTTTCTGAAAGAGTGGTCAGGCACTGGAATGGCCTGCCTAGGGAGGTGGTTGAGGCACCATCCCTAGCGCTGTTCAAGAAGCGTTTAGATGAGGTGCTAAAGGACTTAATTTAGTAGTTGGGTAGAGATAGTGATAGGAGGATGGTTGGACTAGATGATCTTATAGGTCCTTTCCAACCTTATGAACTTATGAACTTATGAACTTATACTTGAATAGCAGTTATGAAAACTTTTTCATGTTTCTATTTGAATCTGGAGGATTATGGTTATTTTCTAGGATGTACACAGGAGTGAAAGATCTCCATGAAAATATTTCACTTGTTTCCCTTTAAATGTTTCAAGGTGTTTCTGTTTGATAAAAAGACTGGTATGATTTGTCAAGTTTTATAAGGAAAACCTTTGAACTGAAATGTGTATGCTGTTTTTGATATATCTTTTCATGTAAGGACTTGGGGTGAACTGAACGCTCATTGTCATAATATTCTTTAGACTAATTTTGAGGTAATTAAGTTCTACTAGAAAAATATTTTAGATGCTACTACTCCCAAAGTTACCATTTTCTCCCCCAACACATCATCATAGAGTTAACCATTCTATTTAACATTTCAATGTGTGCCAGCTGTTATGATCCTCTATCATGTGAAGATACAATATCTATATAGCTTATCGATGTAAAGATTCCATCTAAAAATCTTCTGAGGGGGGCTTTTCAATTTACTTCTTCAAATCTCTTTTGTGAGTTTTAAGCAATACATTTTTAGATAAGCTGGAAGCTCTGATTATTTAGAACCAGCCTGGCACTCAAGCTCTGCTTAATTTTTCTGGAGTAATTAAGGAAGTTACTTAGAGCTTGTGTCCACGATCTAGTTCCTTTTATGTCCTCTGAAAGTTCACAGCTCTTCTGTGTGGTGTAACTTCACACTCATTTTGGTTTAAGTTAATAAAACAATGGCTGATTTGTGATCTCTGCATTAATTACCTGGAATAGTAAATATACAGTTAGGGTTTATTCTTCTACTTTTTCATGAACTGTTTATTGTGTTGGCACTGCACCACAGAGAAATAAACACTGTATTTTTCTTCTGTGAACGTTAGGTTCACAAAAGCTATTTCTTCCATGAACTGAGTTACTGTTTTGCTGTTTTAATTTGTTTGTTTGTTTTTGTTTTATAGGAGTTTTTCGGGGAAATCCTGCACAAGTTAAGGAATACCAGGATCTTCTGGATCCTGTGCTTCAGCATACATCTGAAGGTATTATTTGATATTCATTCTTTTAAATCACTGTTTCGTTTTATTTCTAATTTCATCATAAAAATACTGATATTAATGAGTATGAGAGTCAAAGAGAAGTAATAACATTAGTTCCTGATAAAATAGATTATTTTAATATTAGTATTTTGTGATGTAGACATATTGCATCATAAAAGCATTTAAAAATAATTTGATACTGTAAAAATTGTATGGAAGGAGATGTAAGAATCACACTGTACCAAGTCATTCCTTCACCATTTCCCTATGTTTGATTTTTATTTTTTTAATGAAGCTCAACTTAACTTTGCATAATACCTCTAACTAGTGACAGTCACATATTTTCAGTGTTCCACCTGGGTACAATTGGGAATTACTTGAATAATTTGTTGACACAACTTTCCAAAACTTAACAAATAATTTAGTGTATGTACAGGAAATAGTTTCTAGCTTACAGTAGTGAAGTTAGCAGTGTTTTAAAATTAAAGTTTTCTCTTAAATTGTGCATGCCAGAATTTTGATGGATGTGCCATCAAGTTTTTTGATGGCCTACAGGCAAATCTGTCCAAAATTCATTTTCACAAATGAAGAAGGCCACAGTTTGAATTCGGTCAAGCAAAAATGGTCAGAAAGCAAAATAAGTTTGTGTTCTGATAGTCCAGTTTTAAAACTCAGCATCTTTACTCACCTGTTCTTGTTATCTGTTGTACAGTTACACAATAACTGTATCTTAGTTTAGAGTTGGTCTTGAAACATGGAATACTTCCTGAAGTGGTTTCTGTGAGAAAATGTGGTCGTTGCCATATAGTTTAGTGGGCATGGCAGCAGTGGGTTGATGGTTGGACTAGTTGATCTCTGGGGATCCTTTTCAAATTAATAATTCTATGAT
Organism: Cyrtonyx montezumae; assembly: GCF_038088225.1. NCBI lineage: Eukaryota > Metazoa > Chordata > Aves > Galliformes > Odontophoridae > Cyrtonyx > Cyrtonyx montezumae. Next base: position 9,592,067 of record NW_027071903.1, read on the forward strand.
TCCATATTCAGTACATAGAAAACTTTGACTTTGCTGATGATTGCTTTTTTTCCTCTGATTATTAATTAGTATATGAAGTTCCATGGATTCTAAAGTAGTTTTGTGGTTCCTCTTGTTGAATGCCATCATCAATGCCTCATCTTAAGATGTGTGTACTTTGATGCTTCATTTATTTGAATATTCTACCTCAAGTAACTCTCACTTCTCAGTTTTTCAAGGCATCTTGCCAGTAATTATTGGTCTTAGTATAAGCAAACAGTTAGAAACTGCAGTTTCATTTCATCATCTGTTCTTTATCCAAACAGATTCAAAATTAAAGCAGTGTTATCTTGAAACTTATTTTTGCAATGAACATATTCATTTGCTTTTGTGTTACTTAGAAACAATTACAGACGACTAAATTCTTTATTCTGCCCACCTAAAAAGTTTGAAAGAGAAGTTATTAATCTACAGTGATCATCAATACCTATGACATAATTATAGATAAAAGATATACTAGCTTCAAATGAAATTATTTCATTTCAAAATCAAACTGCTGTTTTAAACTTCACATTGCACACTTGCAAAAAAAATTACACTATTTAATATTTAACCATTTTTATCAAGGTTTTAATTTCAAAAAGTTGTCTTATGCCAAGCTGATTATTAAATGCGAGGAGAAAAACCCAGGTGTTTCACTCTGATGTGGCTTTCACTTCTTTTGGTTATGGCTTCTTCTCCATACTGTGTTTTGGTTTCTGTGAAAAATACTTCTGTGCAATACAGATGGGAATGTGTGTTCTGGGAAGCAATTCTGTGGCAATGTTTGGTGGAAAATGAAGTAATTTACTCTAGCTCTGAGTTTTCTTCACTGTTTTTGAGAGAGGGTGTTGAGTGACAGCAACCTTTTCTGTTCAATCAAATATCTATCAGGTTAACATTTCAGATTTGTTAGGGGAATACAATCAAATAACAATGGAAATGTAATTTAATTTGTTTACTTAATGTATTTATTTTACAACTCCATAGGGTGTCCAGTTGTACCTAAGTATTACTACGTGCCAGCTGATTTTGTTGAACTGGAAAAGAAGAACCCTGGCAGTCAGAAACGATTTCCAAGTAACAGTGGACGCGATGGAAGGTTTTTCTTGTGGGGACAAGCAGTTTACATCATTGCAAAACTCCTGGGTAAGAGGCTGAAGAAATTCTGTAGGGATTTGATTCCTTATAAGTGAAGGAGATTTGTTTGTTTGTTTATTTGTTTATTTTTAAATCTGATTGAACATGCTGGCTTGATTTTTTTGAATAGACTGTGGCATGGGTAGCACATGTGTCATCTACTTTGGCATATATGTGGTAGGCAAAAATTGCTTTTTGTACTTAGTGTTGAATATTTATGCTGCGTGTCGCATGCTGTGAAGTTCACTGGATTATTTTATGGTATATAAAAAAATCTTTTAAACAAGATACTCTTTTCAATAGTTTCTTTTTCTGACTTTCCCTTTTGTCCTTGCCTCTGTGAGCATGTACACAACCATAGAATCGTAGAATATTCCAAGTCCAATGAGGTTTTCAGCTGTATTAAGCAATTGAAATTCACTCGGTTTAGTGGTTATGTGTTATTTTCCCTTTGCTTTATAATTAAGATTTTTACATTTTTAAAAGGATACAGTGCTTCCTAGATATAAGACATGAGTTTTTAGGGACTTTTTTTTTTGGAGTACAGACCAAATTGCATTCCAGTAAACTTGTATTTCTGACAGTGATGAACATAACAGTATCTTCTGCAAAATAGCAGCTTTGATATTGAATATTAGGTTAAATTTGATACTATTCTATTGTTATCCTGGTCTTCAATAAGAAATGATTTTGACCGTATGTTTAAATTTCTGAGCATTGTAAATCAATGTGACAAACAGTGGAGATGGAACAGAAATTCTGGCAGCAGCCCTTGCCTCTCAGGACTGTGAGGCAGATGCCATCACCTCACCATCATTTGGTTAATGGATTTTATTGCATCATCAGTACTTCAAATAATTTAAGTAACCTTCATACCTTTTGATCAGCATGAGGAGTCTGACTGCACATGTGGTTTTGGGTGATTGTTTTTTTTAAAGTGTGATTTTGTAACTCATGTTAGTATGTTAATCATCTTCACGTGTTCTCCCACAATTTCTCCATTATCTGGATTTTCTTTTTTAAAATGCAACCACCTGCTCATAGGCTGTGACTCTGCAGGAACCGTACAGAGCAGAGGAGCCAGGTCCTTTCCTGGCAGGAGCCAAGCTGCACTCTTTTGGCAGAAGGCTGAGGGAGAGGCTCACAGCATGGAGCTAGTGCTGAGAGTACACTGCTGGCACTGCTCCCGGCAGTGGCAGGTCCTTCCCAGCGCGTTCACTCAGCTGCCCTGCCTGAGTGCCTGCCCCCTGCACTGCAACATCTCTTCAGCTCTCAGGCCTGAGCCAGGGCATAATTTGAGTTTGGAAATTGCTGTCTTAATCAACTATGCAGCAAAGGATTTGGAAATGCTCTCCTTACTGATATGCTTACTTCTATTGTAGTCCTTAATTGTCTTGGAAGAGAAAGCTTAAAATAATGGAAGTTTAGGGCTGGTGTTGTTTGTGTTGCTTCTTGGTTTGTTTTTCTACTTGGGATGTAGTACTGAGAGAGATCTGATGTTTCGTGTCCCTTTCAGGACTCTGGGTTTCTGATTGCCTTTGGATAGATTGGCCGTCTGTTTTACTGACAAAACGAAATGCATTTTTGTTGGTAACTGCGGGACCTCAAGTTCTAGAATAGTTCCATAGTTGTGGCTTGAGAGCTTTTCTGTGGCCTGTTGTGTGTGTGGAGCCTGGTGTCTGCCTGTAATCTTCTCAGTCATTGACACGAAAAAGCAAAGCATTGTTTTAGATACCGCAGTATAATAACGAGCTGTAGCAAGAATGATGCTTGAGTCATTAGATTTAAAATTAATATAATTTTGTAATTTTTCCTTCTGATGTTTATATTGTTGATCTAAAACAAGAATTATAGCAGCAGAAAAAAAACCTATGTAAAATGTTTGTGTACCTCTTCGACAGAAGCAGCAATACTCAAATTATTCTGTGTTCTTATTAACTTTCAGCTGACAAATTAGTGAGTCCTAAGGATATTGACCCTATTGGACGTTATGTGCCTCCACAGGAGCAGAGGAACGTTAGTATGAGATTTTCCAATCAGGTAAGCAGAGAGCTTAGCATGACAATATTTTTGCTGAAAACCAGTTGTCATTAAGTGATACAAGCAAAATGATGCAATAAATACACATTTAAGTAGCTACTAATAGGCGTGTTTCTTTTGGGTTGTGAGGCATGCCAGGAAGGGAAGATGGAACCAGCTGTTTCTATTCATTCCAATTAATTTACATTTCTCAGTGTCACCACTTCAGGCTTCTCTGTTCACCATTTAGTCTGCCTTAACTCCAGACAGAAAGGAAAGATTAGGTGCCACGTTCTAGTATTGTTTCAGTACGGCCTTTTGAATACTGGCAGTGGCAATATGAACCACTGCTAAGATTTTGCAGTTTTTGCAGTCACTGCAAAAAAATAAAAATAAAAAAAGAAACCAGCGTTTTGACCAGCTGTTAATATGTTGGAAACATTTTATCTTTACGTGAATTAGTGTTTTCATTTTCAGGACTTTTGTGCTTAGCTTTGTATACTTCAATCACACTCAGCTTTACTGAATGCTTAATGGTAAAGTTCATCATCAGTGTGCTGAAAGAATGTTTCTGCCTGCTTTAGTTGGGCAGAATTAGGGCCAAACACAGGCAGCTCCTTCATTTGCTTTTCTGAATATGCTTCAGAAAACACTAAGCTAACAATGCTCTATTTAATATTCCCATGCTATCTTGATGGAATCAGTAACACACAGTGAAGAATTCTGGATACTGCTCAGACAGCACAACTTATCTGTGGAGCACAATAAACACAAAGTACTGATGTGGGGATTTGAACAGAGAATTCTTGTTCTTAAGGATTTAACAGGGTTTTACTGTGCTGAAGAGGCCATACCATAAGATACCATTTGCTGCATACAAACTTAGCTTTGATGGCCCTTTGTGTGGAATAACAGGCATACAGAAACGTGGTTTGTTTGAAGGACCATGGTGATGTTTGGAAAGGAGAATTAATACCTCAGCCATCAGTATAATTGCAGCTGTGAACACATCACTCAGATTTCAGTATGTGATAAAAAGAGGACAGTCTTGTTTGTTGTCACTAATACTCAAATACCCAGTCTATAGTTACAAGGAAGTGTTTTCTCTCTTATGATTAATGCCCCCCAAGAATTAGTTATCTGATTTTAGGGAGAGGTCTTGGTATGTTCCATCTTAGGGAAATAACAGGGTGGTGCAGCAGCAAGATTCTTTGACTAGTTCTAGACTTCATTCCAAAACACTGACTGATGGCAATCAGGTTTTCATTTCCACACGTAATGTAGCTTGTAGTGTTTAATGTCATGATAAATCTCTTACAGGTTTTTGAAACAAACAAACAAAAAAAAAAACACCCCAAAAGCATATTCAAGCATGCTTCACTTACTTTCTTGAAATCAGATAATGAAGGGCATTCTCTTTCATGGGGGATTTCTCTTAAAATCTGCATTTGATTATCAGAAAAACGTTTTTAGTTATCTCCATATCCAGAAGCATTTATAATCATTTCAGTTGGGTTCTTCCATGGATAATTAATGCATGTGAGGGTCCGCACAGTAACAGTAACAAATGAGGATTTGTTTTTGAGTTGGGGGGTGAGGACTTTCTGGTTTTGTTTTTGTTTTACTGCAACATATGGAAGCTGATTTATTACTGCCTTTTTTGTATTTGACAAAAGATCATAATGCTGATAAATTGTCAAAGTAAAACTGATTCTTCTAGGTTAACTTGAAATACACATGTAGATTTGCCATTAATTAGTGAAATTATTGTCCTCTGTGCAGTGACTATAATCTTGTAACTTATTGCATGGTAGTCTTAATGATTTGTGAAGGCTTTGCTGATGACACTGGAATCGCATGCTTATTTTTTCTGTTTTCAGAGAACTAGGTAATGTGTAAAAAGGAAATGAAATGGCAAATAGTTTATGTAGCTGGAAAATACTAAGATGTCCCAGTCTACATACTATGTTCAGGATTACAGCATGTCTGCTTTTGATGGGTTTAAGAGCTGTATTGATGTTTGATGATCCATTTTGTAATGTTTATAAGCACATTCTAGCCTTTCACTTGTATTGGTACAGTTGCCTGCAATAATTAACGCGGTTATGATGTTGTCAGGTATATCTTCAATTCCAAAATAACGCCTATGTCTGTTTATATTTCACTAATTATATTTCACTAATAAGGGTCTGGTGTGTTAGTAGCATTGACCACAAACCACTAGGCAGCATTTAGAGACTTTCTGAAGCAGATGCGTTTTGTTTCAGTTGTAGTTTATCAGCAGCAAGCTGGATTATTTGGCTTAAGTACAATTTCTTATGTTGCATTGTATTTCCATGTTCCTCATCTCTCTCCATATGCACAGAAAGCCCAATAGGTACCATTTTAACCAGCACTGTAGGATCTGAATACTGTGCCACTTTTAGACGTGTTCAAAATGAATGGATTTTTTTCAGAATTCTGAGATTTCCTGGGACTATGTGCAAAAGGCATATAGGGATAGCATCTGTCCAGTGAGAGTGCAGCAGGAGGCTGATGCTGAGCTGCCTTCTCTTCTGGCGCCAGGAACGGAGTCAGGGGTCTCTCCCTTCAACCCACATCTGACAGTTTTTAACCTTGTTACAGACTGTGACTTTTTTGGAGAGGAAGAAAACTAAATGTCATTTATTTTTGTCTTCTGTAGATACCAGGGTTTATTTATCACTTGCACAGCGTGCGGAATATAGCTGAAGCCGATCCTGCTCTGCACTACCCAATGAGAAAATGCGAGGCAGAAGGGTGAACCCAGGGCAGAGGGTTCTGTGGCAGTGTTTTGGGGACAGTGATTGATGTTCTGTGAACAGCAGCTTAGCTGGGTTAGTAGACAAACATGAAACAGAACACATGAATATGGAACTTTGAACAGGGATAAGATTTATGTAGTGGACTACTCAGGATTCTGCTTTTCCACATTTTTTTTAATAGAATATTTAGTGAATGCTATGTATCATTATTGAAAACAGGTGATGCTTTCATGAGTAGTTTGTTAGTTTGTGTGCATTTCTAGACCACAAACTACTTGTGATCCTTCAGGTCTCTGCATGTTATATGACAATGAAAGTAACTTTTCATTTAACGTTACACAACTTTTGTAGTTTTACAGCAGTTTCTGATTTTTCAAAGTCTACACAGCCATGACTTCCCAAATAAAGATGATAGAAGCAGCATGTCTTCTAGAAAACAACTGCAGTAGGTGCTGATAGATGATTTTGAGTTCATCAGTCCATGAAACCCAACACACAGTCAGTGGATTTGAATGAGATATTATGGAATCAGGCATCATAAATTTGAACTTAGCTTTGAGGCTTACTATCTAGGCTTTTACTTCAAGACACGTTCATATAAATCTCAGGTTTTGGCCTGATGAAATTAAAACAAGGAGGAAACAGTAAAAGCACGTGTGTAAGTCTAATTCTGATATGAAATTCACTGTTGCTTAAGTGTTACTCTGTTACAAACCATCTTTGATTAGTCAGTAAAAAATGCTTGCTTTTATTTAAGAATAGCATCTTATAACCAGATTTTGTGATGTGCCAGTTGTGCAGCAGACACATTTGCTTACTTATGGCCCATAGCAGAACCACCACTTACTGGCTGCTATAACTGAGGCATGTCATGGAATACCTCTGTGTATGAGAGGCATTAGCACTGGTGTCAAAGGAAGGCGTGCCCAGAGGGGATCCAGAACGTACAGATGTGCGTTCAGCTGATTACGTAGTCCAATTAAATTTGTCTTTGAGATGCAATGATAACTAAGCTGAACCTGAACATGAATGCTGCTCCCAAGTTATATCTCAGGCTGTTTTGGAGGAGGATGTCTCATTTTGTCATCGAGGCATTGCTGTTTGTTTGAAAAAAATGTATGACACTGATTATGGTGGAGGGACTTCTTTGTGCTTTCTTGCTCTGTGTATGAAAGATGGATAGCATGATCTTGAGGAGGAGCAAGTCACTTGAACTACTGATTTCTGAATCTGGTCTTTGTGCACATCTTTCATCACAAACTTTGTGGCAGAAACACCAGTGTTTTTAGCAGAAACACAGAACTGATGCTATTTTGGGAAAATGTTACAAAACATGTTCTGTAAATCCCTGAGATCTAATGTGTTATGAAGGCTCACAGATGCCTGAACAAGCAAGCATCCACTCTGAACTTTTTGTTCCAAATTGAACATCCATCAATCTACACAGAAACTGGTTTATTTTTATATAATGAATTAGTAGAAGATATAGTTATTTTTTCGTTTGTGTAGTTTCTAAACCTAAGCGGGTTAAAAACAACAGCAGCAACAACAAAAAAAAACACTTCAGCTATGAAAATGTGTGCTCTGGGTTCGTTTGGTTTTTTTCCAGTTATCTGACTCCACTTGAGAGATGAATAGGGAATGTCTTAGACATGTCACATTTTTAGCTAGTGATATGTGTTGCCATTGAATAGTCAGTTGCCCTTTCAAGGTCCAGAGCACTGAGTCTGTGGTTTGCATGACTTACTGATGTAAAATAACATTACTTATTTCAAAAGTGAATTATCTGTTATTAACAATGTGAGGAAATAGTATTAACACATAGTGAATGTACTAATCTTTTATATATTACATTGTGTATATAAATATATATATATTCATCTAATATGTAAAATCTATATATATAATTAGATTAATATAACTTCTACTAGCTTTCTGATCATAGTATTTTGGAGAAAAGGGTTGAAATAAATTCATTATTTTAAAGTGGATATTATCAGTTACCCAAAAAGCTGAGTTTCTTCATTCTTTACTGAAATGTCTACCAATAGATTGTCATATCTTGTGTAAAGAAATTATATTGATTGTGTAATGTCTACATTTTTTGTAAAAAGAAAAGTATTTCTCCTACCTTACCATTTTTGATTTGTATTTTTTAATTAAGCAGTAGAAATGAATACCTAAGCTTGTTTATAATAAATTCTTCAAAGTGCATGGTGAAATTGGTAAGTTTTTTCATTCATTTTATTTACACGGTAGAGAAACACAACACAGACAGTGATGACTATCATGCTCCTGAATTGTTTAAATAGATGGTTTTCTTGTTCACGATAACACTCATAAATACTGTTTCATTATATCCTAGGGTCCTCTGGAAAATGATTTGGTTGTTCACGTGGCCCTGATAGCAGAAAGCCAACGGTGGGTATTTACTTTTATTAAAATGTGTATAGTAAAGAAGTTCTGAATGATGTGCACTTTAGTTTACTAAAGATATTCAAGGAAGTTTGTTGGACTTTGTACTGCTGCTCATGTCTCTACTACCAAGATAACTGCTAAAGCAAAGACTAATTCTTAATTAAATTTGTTGTTTTGTTTGTAGCCTACAAGTATTTCTGAACACGTATGGAATCCAAACTCAGACCCCCCAGCAGGTGGAACCAATTCAGATATGGGCTCAGAAGGAACTTGTCAAGGTAAGGAATCTGCACTGAAAATTATCTACCTGTCTACTTTTTCCAGCAAAACAGATTTATATCAAGCTGTTAGAATTTTATCTCCTTATGTTTGTTATCTACCTTTTTGTGTTAATCTAGTTAATTTGTATTATGTACCAACGCTGGTCAATAAGAGCTTGCAGGGAAGCCCTGAGCCATTTAGAAGAAAAAAGAAAGAATCGAGTATTAATAGCCCGGAGGACTAAGTGAAAACCTGACAAGCAAACAAATGAGCAATAGTGAAAGAAATGCATTTAATGCAGCAGGCATAAACCATCATATAATTTGATAGGGCCTCTAAAAATGGCATTATACATTTTTCTGTAACTGCTTCTCCTACAAGTCCATTCCACTGCATTTGACTCAACACATTCGAAGATCTGTGGACAAAAAGTAATGGGGTGAAGGAGATTTTCAGAATCCCTTTTATTGCCTGTGAAAGCTTCAGCTTTTTCTATACAGGCAAGTAGTCCTGTAGTTGAGTACCATATCCTTTCACTTCCAGGGACTTGGGCCATTTAGTTCTTATCCATTCTGGAGCTAACTTATGTTGCCAGGTCAGATGCGCATCTATTCTAGCAGATGTCATTGCCATATGAATCCAGTAGTTAAAAATAGTGGCATCTACAGGCTGCATGGGTCTACTTCAGCCTCCTCTTAGCATTACTGTGGCCTTTTTGTTCAGCGCTTTTGGCTATGCTGAGTGAGTGCCTCAAGCTATCCACTGCTATTTCTCCTGGAAGTATGTTCAAAGCAAAAAAGACAAATGCTGCTGCAAATGATAAGTGCTTTGATTAGCAACTGTAGATAAACATGTCAAAAGTTCTGTGGAAATCTGTGTATTACTGGGTCTCTATTTAATACTTGATCGCTGTTATAACTGATCCTTTGAGGGGGGGAAAAAACAACAAAAAAAACCTTGAAGTCCCATCTGTACATAAATAGCCCTTAACAAGCTGCAGGAAGCTGTCAGACAAGTAAGGTGATCAAGGATCACAGATGTGCACTTGATGTATTTATACTTTACCACATGGAGTTTGGCTGTGGATCAGGTACATGAGGTACTTGCTGAACTTTGCAGTATAAAAGTTGTCTTGAACAAGTCTGATAGATTTTGAATGTCTGGGGAAAGTGTAATCCGTGTGTGTAGTTTGCCAGTCCTAAATGTGCTAGTGGTTTGTTTCACAACTGTAGCTATGCAAGTCTCTCCCTCTGAAATCAGGACTGTATGACTGATGCCATTATTGGTATCAGAAGTTTGTAGGACTCAGAGGAGAACAAAACTAAAAACAGAAAATATCCTTCCAGGCTTACAAAGCCTGAAATATGTTGGTGATTGATGTACCAAAACTTAGAGTTTATTCAGAAAAATGATTATTCCAGACAATGACTGCCACTAAAATCTGAAAACATTCATAGAGAAAAGAATATCCTTGTTTATATTCAGCCTTGTTCATTTCTCAGCCTATTTTTGCTTGCTCATTTTCCTGATGATGCATTTCAGAATGGATTTTCTCTGGCTCTATTTGTTCTGAAATTCTGGTTTAATAGACAGAAACCCCACAAATTCACTACATATGAGCACGTACACAGATACTCATGTATACACATACATGTACGTATATTAGCTCTGTGTCATTCATCATTTCTTTGGTCTCCATCAGGAGAAGAGACCTTAATTATGTTTTAGCGTTTTTTATTATGAATTACATTCCTAATTATGACAGCTGCTGTGTTTTCATTTTCAAAAGCTGATGAGAATTCTGTCAGTGTTCTGTTTTTTTTTCATGAAGGAAAGAAAGGTGGGAAGGTAAAAGGTGTCCAGTACCATTGTTCTAGTCCCCACTATGTACTACAAGAGGAGTTTTAACATGTTTTGATTTGGGTATGCATTGATAGGTTATTTAGAGCTGCTTCTGCTTTATGTCTCCATTCTTTTCCCATTTGAATAGTGACATTCAACTGGGATAATGTGAATAACTGTATTCATACCCAGTCTGAATGAGCAGGTAATGTAGGAAGGTTTTTTTCTTAACACTTCTTCGTATTTGTGCACTAACGTAGGCAGTATTGGGAAGGCCCCAAACTGACAGCAATATAAAGCTACTGAGTTTAATGTTTATTCAAATCTTCACTTACACTTGTTTCTGAATTATCCTCTTCTAAAGGAAGATTGAGCCTACAAAAATGCTTGAAATTTTGGTTTATTGAGTCATAATAAAAAAAGTTTTGGTAATACTGGGTTTCACACATAAATGCAAATAAAAAAATGCAGCTTTCATTTTGGTTTAACTGATATATGTTAATAATCTCCTTTGTCCACAGTTTAATTGCATTTTTATGGTTTATTTTGATACGTTATAAGAAAATAAGATTATTCTTAAAATTTTTAAGACTTGCATATTAAATAATTTGAAGTAATAGTAGGCATATTTGATTCCATATAACTCAGAATCAAGCAATGAATAATGGGGTAACTCGCTCTTGTTTTTTTGTTGCTGATGTGTTGATTTTGCATGCCTTTACTAAATTTAGAATGAAGATCTTATTAATGCTGTTTTACTTTATATGCACATAAGAAAAGCATTACATTTAAAAATTAAAAAATATTACAGATTACATCAATGGAAAAATAATGATTAATAGGTTAAAAGTAAAAATTAATAGGTTAAAAAAAATCGAAAAAATGACCATATTTTATGGACCTTGTTCTCAGTAGAATGCCCCCAACTTCCTATGTGAGCATAAGGAAGTCATTTATTGAGGTTTCCTTCAGTTTTCATGTTTATTTCTCACAGGCCTACTTCCATTTAGGAATCAATGACAAACTAGGATTATCTGGAAGACCAGACAGGCCTATAGGATGCCTTGGAACATCAAAGGTTGTGAAAGAAATATTTAAGTTTTTACAATCTTGCTATTAATGTATATTTCTGATAAACACTGCATTAGTCTCTAAACTGTTTGGAATAGAATTTAAGTGTTATTTTGTTTTATGCTTATATTTAATTTTAAACTCTTTGTAATGTATTGTGCTACTAGGAATATGCATGCTGCCTTGCTAGTAAACTGTCAGGTTTCCTAAATATGCAATTCTAGTAATACTTGGCCAAAACAGAACTATTGAGAGTCAGATTAAGTGGAATGTAGATCTGTGTCCCTTATAAAAATCTATGTGCTTCAAATTAGGTATGTAGGTTTTATTTTTAGTGTGTTTTAAGTTCAACTGTTCCATGTTAATTATTCCTTGATAGTTTCAATTTTTTTAACCTTTCAGCTACTTTAATATTTTAAAGAAAGTATTAATTGAAACTTTATCTCCCAATAGATTTATCGAATACTAGGAAAGACTGTAGTTTGCTACTCGATTATTTTTGATCTAAGTGATTTCTACATGTCTCAGGATGTTATGATGTTGATTGATGACATTAAGGTAAGATGGATCTTTAACCTTTCCTTTATGAAACTAACAAAAATTGAGTCTGTAGAAGAATAAATGTTGAATTTTGATAAAAGTCTCACAGATGAACACTGCATAATGTGTATTCTTCTAATGTAAAAATATTGCAGTTTGCCCAATACAAATTCTAGTGAGTGTCTGCATCTAAAAAATCAAAAACCTGAATGTGATTGGGATAGCCTCAGTGCAGCAAGCAAATTATCTTTAGTTTCTTTGGGAAAACAGATGTTCTTGGAGGCAGAACAGAGTGAGATTGTTCTGCTTAAGAGAAATATGAAAGCCTCATCTGGAAGAAATATTGCCAGACTTTCTGCAACTATTAAAAATTGCCTTCCTTCCATAGTGATAAGGATGGCAGCAGTTTGCAGCTTACCTGTTAAGTCCCAATTGCATAGAAGGTGGAACTGGTGATAATGACTGTAATTCGAGAGTTGGATTCCTCTGCATACTTCTTTGGTCATTACAGCTAGTTCAGGACAGACTGGTTTTCCCCCCAGTTCAGTCTGAGATCAGTGTATATGCTAGGAGTATTTCTAGAAAATCTCAATACTTGAAGTAACAGATTGTCTTCAGTGGTTTCATCGGTCCCTGAAGTTTTTACAATCTCTTGAGATTTTCAGTGCTGTTACTTTAAGATAGCTCTTCTAGTATTTAGCATTGTGTATTCTTATACATTGTGCTGCTGTATTGTTTGGTGACTAACATGTATTTCTTACCTAGAATGCACTGCAGTTCATTAAGCAGTATTGGAAAATGCACGGCCGTCCACTGTTTGTTGTACTTATCCGTGAAGACAATATCAGGTAGAGAAATATAAAAGCATCCTTTGCCTGTAATTCTTTCCTAGCTGCAGGATTAATGATGTTCTGTGTAAAATTTCAGAGGGAGCAGATTCAATCCGATATTAGATATGCTGGCAGCCTTTAAAAAGGGAGTTGTTGGAGGAGTGAAAGTTCACGTTGACCGAGTACAGGTATGGTGCTTCTCCTGCATGGTGTGTTCTTATCTCCTAGTATTGGTGTGTGTATTCTTATTACTTCTGTTTTTCATGTGGCTTATGAATATTTTACTTGGTATCACAAAATCATATAGTTGGTGTCATAAAGTCTCATACTAGGTGGCATTTAAAGATCCCTTCTAACTCAAACAATTCTATGATGAAAATTAAGAAGTCAAGAACCAAGACAAATGGTACAGTTTTTCTTTCATCTCAGAAGAAACATGGGCTTATTTTAGCTTGTTCTGATAGGTCTTTAAAAAGCAAAAATCTTCATAGAGGATCCTAAGAAGGGAGAAGATGTTTTCATGTTAAGAAATCTTCTAAATTACCTAAAGCAATGTCATGTCAAAAATCGAGGTTTTTTTATTAGATAGTAAACAGGAAAAAGGTGTTTCACATATATTAAAATTCTTAGAAGAATAGACGCCTGTTTTTTAAGCATCTTTTCTGTTTGAATTAATTTTAAAGAAGGAATATTACTTCATTAAAATGTGAAAATTACTGAGTCAGGTGCTATTTATGTATTTATATATGCTTATACCTATTAAAGAACTACTCTCTTCATAAGAGGGAAGAAAATACCAAAGACAGAGAGATGATTTCTTATACCTTGGAGAACCATGAATCTGAGTAACAGCTGGGTCATTTGTAAATTAAATAAATATTCAGAACTATAATGTACCTTTGTAACCTAATGTAAAGAGTACCTTTGCTGTCTTTCAAATATTTGTGTTTCTAACCGGTCGTGTGTAGGTCATGTCATTTCCTGTTAGCATTTACTTTTCCTGTAGCAAATGCCATTATTGTCCATGTAAATTCTTGCATTTGTCTAGAGTAGTTTTTGTATTCTTAACTGTAACTGAATCACCTTCCTGCTTTGCAATTTTAAAGTGATGTAGTGAAGTACCAGACAAGAAACCTCAACTTGTGTAACGTGTCCTTTAAGCTCTACACTGTTAAGAGTCGTGTGGAGGTGAATTTCCCCTTGCATACTCAATTGACTTACATGTTTAGAGTATTTATGATGATGGCAGGCATTGGCTTTTCTTAATTTTTTTTTTAATCCATTAAGAATAATAATTGAAAACCTATGATCAAATTTTTGGCTTTAATGTAACTAAAAAAACCCAAACAACCGTATAAGATATGATGCATTCACTTTGTACTGAGTTTTCTTAAATTTACAACCAGGATTTACCATGGAAAAAAAATTAAAGTGTAGTTAAGGAAGGGATGTAATGCCTTGCTGCATGTGCTCAGAGGTAGCCGTGTACTCTGTGGGCCAGGCATGTGCCAGAGCTAGCAGAGGGAAATGCACAGCTAGGACTTAAGGAGAGGGGAGGAAAGATTGCTGTTAGCTCAAGCTGTTGTCTTGGAGTTATTTGGATTATTCTGTTGGCAATAGGTCCAGCACATTTTCTACCTTCCCATGATTTCCATTTGTTATTGTCACTGCTACAGTTCTCATGCATTGTGTATAACTGTGTTGTAGCCCAAAATTACAAAATGATCATGATCATGTTTGAGGGCAAAATGAAGCCATATTTGGTTAATGATAGCTAATATTCTGGAAGTGAAGGGTTTGTAACTTTCGTACATCAACAAAGTGAGTAGAATTGCACAGAAATCACTTCCAAGGGATTTGCTATGGAGAGAATCATTAATGTAGCAGCGTCATAATAAACTTTCTTGCAGTTATGTGTTTGGTATAAGAGTTCTGAATGAAATCTATTAAAAAATAATAAGCCCTACAACTTATTCCAGAGAGAATTTATCATCATGTCCATAAAAATGATGTGCTAACATCCCCATATGTCACTATGTTTAATTATATATCTGCATATTAGTTAAGATATAAGTTATTATTGTGTTAAGGAACAGACATAAAAACTGGTTTGGGTTCAGTGGCAATTATCTTGAATGTCTTTCATACTGTTAACAATCCTTTCTCTTTTGCAGCTCTCCAAAGACTTTGTCTCACCCAGTTTTTTAGGTTAATTGTTGATGCTGGTGATCAGTGCATTTATTGCTGGAATATAATGTTTTCTCAATCAGTTTAGATGTATTCTCACGATCTGAATGCACAGCTGTCACATTTTGGAAACAGTCTTTTTTTGTTATGGAGGAGGAGTTGGGACTTGCCCAACTCATGGTATTTTCTTAATTTAACTGTTCCAGCAAATGATAGCTGAATTTCTGCAAATTGTACTTACCTGCTTCATTTAAATGTCTGTGTCTCAATGTGCTGAGATAGAATGTGTCTCAGATTGGATGAGTGCTCTTTTTTCTTGTGAAATACGTAAAGTGTGATTTCACTGAAAAGTGTACCCTTATCAGATTCCTGGCTTTTTTCACTTTTCAGCTTTACTGTCCATTTCCATCATCATGATGTATTCAAGCAGGCAGAGAATGATAACATTACCAATGAAAGACTTCTATTTTATTTTAATTGTCTTGCAATTTAATTTTAACTATCATTTTTTAATTTCAGACATTAATATCTGGAGCAGTTGTGGAACAACTTGACTTCCTAAGAATCACTGAAGCAGAAGAGTAAGGCTATTTGTAAATATTAATGATGGAGTATTTGATAATTGAAATGTTTTCTGAAATGTGAAGAAATGATATACTTGTTTTCTAGGGCTCCTGTATTTAAGAGCTTGGAGGAGCTGGATCTTCCAAAACATTCAAAAGTCAAGAGACAATCTAGTACTCCAAATGCTTCTGAACTTGAGCAGCAACCAGACATAAATATTAATGACTGGAAAAACAAGTCAACATATGAGATTCTGCAGAAACTCGATGTAAGAAAACTTGGTAAAAATACAGTGCCACTTCATTGTCACGGAGCAAGATATTATCTACCAGCTCTATTTGAAAGTGACCCATTTAGATCAACACAATTAGTGCTATGGTTCAGTGTTAATAATATGGCTAGTAACATAACATGTCTGATGTGCATCTTTATACTGATCAGACCTTTCAGCTTGTAGTGTTCTGTTGGCTTTCATTTTTCTCAACTATCCAAGTTTTCTGATATCAGCTGTAAATGACAGGATCCATGAGTAGAAAACTAGGTAACACTTCTGAAGCTAGCTTACTACAGCTAAATTTGAACCAATGAGAATTCTCTGCAAGCAGCAGTGACAGTGATGCAGCATATACAGAATATGAATATTTGTGATGAGGTTCTCTTAAAATACTAGAAATATATATACACGTCTTAAATAACAAGGCCTTCTGGTTTCACCTGCTTTTTTTAATTGTTCTGATTTTTCTTTGCTGAAAATCTGAAGGCTATTTGTGCTTATGTTGTTGCTGTTTTTTAAGGACTGCAATTGTCTAGCAAGTCAAGCACTACTTTTGAGTATATTGCTTAAAAGAGAAGGACCGAATTTCATCACCAAGGAAGGTAAGGGCTTCTTTCGTGTGAGTGTTCTGAACATTTTGGGAAGCAGCTGTATGTTTAGTTGCAATGAATATGAATAAGGGCCATGAACGTGTGCAGTTGTGTAGCCATCTTCCTTGCACTTACAGCAATTTCAGCATTAACTGGGACATGTAAATTCATAGTGTGGTGAGGAATGAGCTGCCAAATATATAAACTCTTGTAGACTGTCTGTATGCAGTTGCTCTATCTGTAGTTCTGAACAACTGCGTACAAGAAATAGGGGATTTGACCTTGGATATAAAACCGAAACCAATGACAAATGTGCATGTTTTTCTTCATTTTAGTTTTAGGTAATGAGGCACTAATTAAGTATATCTAAAAGATTTATTCTACTTCAGTTTTATGTTATGGATTTATATTAGAGCACAAGCTTTAAATTAGTGTAAATGAATTCTGAACAGGGTATGGTTGGTCCTGTGGCTTTTCTGCTGCAAATTGTTTGCTTGTTTGTTTCCCCTCTCCCTCCCTTCCTCCAGACTGTTTCATAGCTGTGTCTGTGTATATGAGTGCTTCTCAGAAAAAGAGGAACACTATCAGTAAATAACGTTCTCGTAGTTACTCCTCAAGCAGTTATAACTTACCACCCCACCTGGATACCAATGCTAGTTCACTGTGTAGCTTTGGTATCACCTTACTGTAATTATTCAGGATGGAACCACAAAACAGTACAAAAACATCTCTTTCATAATCATCCAGCTTCATGACAGCTGAAAACTTCATGTCCCAGATGATGAATCAGGTGATGTCTTATTCACATACAAAGTTGGAAACAACTCCTGACTTGGTTATCAGCTAGGGCAACTTTTATTCAAACATAATATCACTTGAATGAGCCACCTTGTCAACCACGAGACATGCTTGTTGCTTTTAGCTCAACAGAGAGGCAAGAGAGCATGGAGAGTACCTATTCCATCCCGTATCCAAAACATTATCTGCAGTTTGATGAAGAGGTACTTTATCATGGAGACGTACCCTCTAGGCCAAGTCCACAGATTAATCTCCCTAATATATCTCAACAATAGCTGCTATCATGTCTCTCTAGAGCAGGAGCAGGAAATCAAGCTGAAGTTGTCTTTTACTTTTTGTATAACAACACGCAACTGAGTAATAGAGGATTAAATTGAATTTAAGTTGTAGATGTTGAGCACAGTAGGTAAGTGCTTTACTAAAGCTCATAAAGGATTAGCAGACCTCTTCAATATTACCTTATATATTCAATGAAAAAAGGCATTTTTAATGTGTTTTTTTGTTGCTGTCATTTTGTTTTATTTTAATAAATGTGTTTATAACAGGTACTGTTGCTGAACATATTGAAAGAATCTATAGACGAGCTGGCAGCAAGAAGCTCTGGTTTGTATAGAGATAACATGTTCCTTCTGGTTTACACTTTTTTTTTCCTAATATGCTTACATTGATAAAGGTGGTTCCTTATGCACTTAGAGGAGGAGAAAAAATGGACAGCTTTTCTGACAAAATTGTACTGGTTCACTGTGCCTGAAGATCTTGATATAACGCTTAGAAAAATAAAGTACTTTCTTACCATTATC
The DNA here is from genome assembly GCF_038088225.1 of Cyrtonyx montezumae. NCBI lineage: Eukaryota > Metazoa > Chordata > Aves > Galliformes > Odontophoridae > Cyrtonyx > Cyrtonyx montezumae. The sequence continues at coordinate 9,610,202 of NW_027071903.1, forward strand.
ATTTAAAGCAGGGAATAGTAAGCTGTTTTTCTTCTGAGAACTAATGCAGATACATAGTTCTAGTAAAATTTAAATAATGAGAAAAAATAAGAATATTAATATTCTTATTTCTTACAGAGCATGGCAAAATAATACCAACAGCTTTCTGTCCCAGTGGCTGGTGATCAAATATATTTGTACATATGCACTTTGCATACTCCCCCTGAAACGATTTACTTTGAGCTTGGCTATCACGATAACTTCAGAAGGCCTCAGCACGCAGGCTGGTGGTTCATGTGTTGTTTATTAATTACTTCGCCTGGAAGTTTAGTAGAAATTGCATTTCATGTTATCGAAGATGTGAGTTGAGCCTGTCCTGAATTCTGTTCCCTCGCCCTGTGACTGCTCCTAACATACGAGCCTTTAAATTTAAGGACTGGTTTTCATTTTAGTTAGTTCCTGCAGTTAAATGGGCCTTTGCCAAAAATAAGATAGAACCAAAGTACCTCGGTCAAATATATATTTTTTTAAAGAATAAAAACCAAAAGTATTTTTAGAAACCAAATATGTAAACTGTTTTTCGTTTCTCTCCCATGACTGCCATTTGACATACATATAGGTTGGTGTTGCGCTACAGTGCTGCATTTGCACAGAAATTTTCTTCTTCTATAACCCCACATATTACTACTTTACTGGTACATGGGAAACAGGTAAAGTGCCCAAAGGTCTGAAACAGAACTCCATGAGATTTTTTTGGCTTTTGTGCGTTTTGATATTGTCAGCTATTGCATTTCAAAAATGCTTTGCTCGTGATCTCTTGATAAGTGCATAGCAGTTCTCGCAGGAATCAACATCAACCGTTTGAATTTAGTACTAACACTGTGGAGTGTTACAACTCACTCATCAACTCTGTTGGTGAATGAGTCTTAGCAACTTCAAAGCCTGTGCTAGAAAACCTCAAATACGTGTCTACTAAATTTGTATTTTGTCAGGAAATTATTATTAAATATACAAATATTTTAACTGTCAACTGGATATATGAAAAACATGCCTCTACACAAGCCAGTTTTAAAGCAAGCAGTTTACACAAGTCTTCTTGCATAAGAATATTACCTCACTGTGGAGAACAAACCAAAGCCTTGATGTTATGTTGTTCTTTCTCCTGCAAAATTATGTGGCCTTAAAAGTTACTGGGGTTATCCTGAAAAATGAATGAAATGTCACAAATGAGAAGTAGGCATCTGTTGTCTGTTTTGAAGAACAAGCTTTCTGTGGCATTTGTAGGTAGTTTAATGAGTTCTAACTAATATATTTTTGATCCATTAATCTACATCTTGACTAAAAATGAAAATCCAGAGATCTTGATATAAAAATCTGATCTGAATTCCACATTGTAAATTACGTATTCGGTTGATTTTGAGATCTCCGAATGCCGTGCCAGACTTCAGAACTATATATGAATTCATTAAACTAGCTTTTGATATGTAGTGGGATTGCTCTGTTTTCTGCCCTCAGGTCTGCTGTGCGCTTCGCAGCAAGTCTTTTAGGTAAACTAGTGGACAGCCTTGCACCGTCTATTACTAATGTTTTAGTTCAGGGTAAACAGGTAAGTCCTTACTTTTCAGAAATGTATTAAGGAGTGATAACAGAAAATAGAGAAATGGCTGTTTTCATTTTGATGTTTGCTAATGCTTCTTTTAAAAGCACCCAGTAGTTTTAAAGTACCCTATCTGTAGAAGAAAAACTCAGTGAAAATATATTTAATATTTGCTTTTACTATGGACTAATACGTTTATTTTCATGTAATGACAGAATGATCTTGAAAAGCATTTCAGTGTCTGGTTAAGAAAGGGAAAGGCATTATTTGTGTAACTCCTTTGTTTTCTTACATATGCTCTTCTATTTCACAAAAGGAGATGGAATCAAGCACTAAAACTTATTAAAAAAAAGTTAATAAAACTGTGGCATAATGAATCACTCTCTTTGTAATTGAGCTTAAGTCAATTAATTTTTCACGAGGAGTGACAGCTGAGAAAGAGTGTTTCAGGATTTCAGGTTTCTGCTCCAAATAGATTTTAATCATCAGTGTTTCTTCCCTTCTTGAGGAGGATTTTTAATCTGTTGGTACAAGAATTTTAATTAAGTTTATGAAGAGCTATCTCCAAGTAATAGTAGTTGACTATTACTTATTTCTATAATCAAATATGCATATGTTTGCCTAAATGGAATGCTATGATAACAGATTTGTCCTTATTTTATTCCATATTGATGGCCAGGTGTGTGCTTGTAGTGCTCTGTAGCTGTAGAGGAAGTTGTATCTGCATGGATCATGATCTACAGCAGTTTATTTTCAAGTTTTTAACCAAACTTGTCTTCATCGAGGCCTTTTTAATAACAATCATTGTTGTCCGAGAAAGATTAGTGACACTGTTTCACTGACAATAAATTAAGATGTTGTGAAGGGTATGTGTAGTTCAACAATCCAGTACAGCAACTGGAGTTTCTTAACATGAAGGCTGTAGCTTCTAGGATGCTCAAAGAAATAGGAACTTAATTTTGAATTCTGTCTTCTTATCTTTAACTAACCTCTGCAGTTGTGTGTCAGACATGAAAGGATATCTAAAGCTGCTGTACTGTCTCCATTATTTGCCTCATTCTGAAGCCATAGCTGCAGTCTTGCACTTTAGTTTTAATTTTGAAAAACATTCTCCCTATTTCCTTTGGTCTTGAGTGGATTTTGTTATTTAATATCATCCAACTAACACTATTAACAGTCACCAAGCTTTGACATCAAATTATTTTTGTACTGTAAAAAGCAGAATTCATGAAATTTAGTTTCTGAATTGCTTCTATGGTGCTTTTATTCCTTTCCAATTCTTCTGAATTTTTTTCCATATACCGTAGGTGACACTTGGAGCTTTTGGCCAAGAGGAAGAAGTTATTTCTAACCCCTTATCCCCAGCAGTCATTAAGAACATCATCTATGAAAAATGTCAGTTACAGGATGAAAGGGAAGCTGTGGTTCAGCAGGAACTTGTCATACATATCGGCTGGATCATCTCGAATTCACCAGAGCTTTTCAGTGGCATGCTGAAGATACGGATTGGGTCAGTAAAGTATTGCACTTACTGCTCAACATGGCACATGAATATATGTGCTTCAGCAGAGATTGTTGCTACACGGCACAAAGGATTTATATGAGATGATGAGCAAAATGTGTATGTTTCAGCTTTATGTTTCTGTAAAGCCTGCTTTGAATTAGTGTGCCAGAACTGGGTTCCCAAAATGCTGCTCTCACACTTGCCAGTCAACACTGTAAAGTGCAGGAGGGGCAGTCTTTGCAGTGCCTCATTTGAAGCTTTCCTATAGTGAATGCATAAAACTGTGGGATTTTTAAATGCTCCATACTGGTCAGGTTAAGGCTTCAAAACCTAAAATGCTGTAGTGGGGTTTTCGTTTGGCAAAGGGGCTCTAGGAAGTGTGTGTTACCTCTGGGTCACCAAGTCCTGCCAGCATCCAACAGCCAGAACATTCTTCCTGTCTCACCGAACAGCCATGGAGGCAGTGAAGCCTTTCTTTCACAGCTTCTAGCTCACTCGGGCAGGTACCTACGTATGTTTCCAATAAGTGCTGATCTTTTCATGTAGTGAGCTTGTAATACAGTTTTGTCTAAATCAATCTTATGAGTCCAGTAGCTACAAGAAACAGATTTCTTGGAAACAGTGTTTCAAGGTATGTAAAATATTTGTTTTCAGAGTTGCAGCACTGTAGTCTACATAAAGAGATAGCTTGTTCTTCTCTAATGTTGACTGTAATGGAAACTTCAGGTAACAAAAGCTTTCTGTTGTTGAAATGCACTTACCATTAAAGAATTTCCTCAAATATTCTGAGACACTTGGGTAGTGTATCTGATATCTGGCAGAAAGAAGACATTGTTCAAGAGCACTCCTCTATTCATAAATACTTATTCTGCAATGATTGAGCCTATTAGGTGATGTTATCCTTACTACAGATAAGCAGTCAAGTAAGTATTTTGCCTATCAAGGTTAAGCTATACAGAACCTGGGAACAACAAACCTGATTCAAATCTGAAACATCTGAAACACCTGGATCGTTCTATTTAATTCTTTGATAATGTGACCTACAAATAGTTTGTGGTTGAGTATTATTATATTCTGTGGCACCTGCATTTACGCTGCTATCTACAGTAACTATTTTTTTAGTTAGGAACAGACAGATGTATTTAAATAAGCATTTCTTTGAAGACAGCACATCCTACTGACTGAGAGTTACAGAATTACTGAAAATGCTTTAGGATTACCTATTAAGATTTACCTATTCCATATGTTTTGATAGGAAAAACATGACATTTCAGCACTGAAGTTGTATTTTAGCAGTCTTATTTGCTAGTGTATAAGATTCCCGATTCCGATTAAGTATTGCTTTTGGGTCATTATAAAACCAAAAACTTCATCACTCATTTGACGTTTAACTGGATGTATATCTGTTCTTTCACACTTAAATACTTTTCTGTAGCCTTTACAGATCCATGTTAATCTTATTCCCTTTTCTCATCAGCTGCAGCTTATCCTTTTTGGAGGTTTTTGTTTTTTTTTTTCTTCCAAGGTTAATTCTGGAGATTCAATTTCCTTTATTCCAGTGTTATCACCCACTTCAGTGAGCAAAATTAACCTTCTCACAGAAGGAGCATTCCAGTTTGATAATGATTTGATTTAGTGTCTTGTTATTGATTTGTTTTCAGTGTTTCATGCTGAAATATTTCAAGTTCCTGACAGTCCTATTACTGTAAAATCTTCCAATCAACTGACTTCTGCCCACCCTTATTTGTGAAGAGTTCACTGAGAGGCCCACTCTTCACATTGCTGTGTCACATAGGCCACTGCAAACAGAAAAGACCAGTGAACAACTTGGACAAAGATAAAGTTGAACTGCCAGAAAAAATGAATCAATTTAAGCCAGTTTTGCTTGTTAATCTCAGTAACAAGAGGAAGATGCTATTCACCAATATTGTGTATGTTCCGGATAATGTAGTGTGCCCATGTAGCCTAATACAAGATAGTGTAGTATCTGAATGAATAATCCTAGAAACTACAAATGTTAAGCAACATGGAGTTAGTTGGCCTGCCATCTCGGAAGCCTCTGAAGCTAATAATAATCCTTCAGTCCAAAAGACCCATGAACCTGACTTAGAGAATCAATTCTCTCCTTTCTAGGTAAAGTAATAAAATCCCTGCAGAATGTGGCTATATTGGTGACAAGGTAAACCTTTTAGGAAGACTTCAAGTTTTCTCTGATAAAGAGTAAACTGCTCTCTGGCATATCCTAGACTTGATGAGGTGTTGGAAGGACTACTTGAAGAAAAACTAGTTACATTTCTTTTCTCTTATGATTGTAATAGCTACTTGACAATGTGGATGGTATTGAATGAGGTCCATGTTCAGTTATCCTGCTTCATATGTATTACTTCATCTTTGATATTATATTAGAAGCTTCAGCATTATTTGTATTGGCAGAATTAAAATCATCATTTTCTCTTTAATAACTTGCTAAGCCCTGCCTCTCTCATCCCTAGGGCTGGAAAGTCTTCACTGTTTCCACATTTTTATCTAATCAAATTTTTGAAAAGGGACAGCAAAAGAGAGAAGTGTGATGGACAGCAAAGAGGAATTTTAAAGGCTATGGCTCTTAAGAACCACTGAAATCTTTTTAAATGTATAATTGAGTTGTGTTTTTCTTAAAAACACCAGCAAAACACATGTACTGTCAGAAGCATAATTTTGAGTAGGAATTTCAACATCAGAAGTCAAGTATGTCTTCATGCGTGTGGGACATAGGCAAGTACGTGGTGAAACTGTGTGAGAAGTATGCTTCACAACCCGTTTCTAAAAACCTACTCATTATTGCTTTCAGTTTTTATCATATTGCAAACAAGTGAAAAATTCCACAAAGCAGTACAAACAGCAGTGTGTTTGATGCTGTATTAATGTGTTGACAGTGAAATGCTACTAGCAGGATCACATGGGATTTTCTTGAGGTATTCTATTAGGCTGTATCTTCTTTGGAAACTTCACATTTAATTAACGAATGCTTTCCTCCCTTCACTTCAGGTGGATTATCCATGCCATGAAGTATGAACTGAAATTCCGTGCTGGGGATATGCCAGCCAAGGACTTGTACCAGATGTCCCCTAGTGAAGTGAAGCAGCTTTTGTTGGATATTCTTCAGCCACAGCAGCAGGGGAGGTAATGAGATGTGTGGGTTTGTGGCACCTGTTCTCATTCATAATAGACTGCTCCTAGTAATTTGTGTGTTTGAAATACCTGCCTGTGGATGAGGTATACTAAAATACGTGCAATCAGTACTGGATTTATTTAGAAGAGAGGTAGCAAAGATGCTCTTTTTCATTTTTCTCAGCTGTATCCATGTTCTACAATTGTTCCTTTCGCATTGCATCTTCCTGTTTCACCTCTGTTCTTTGGGAAGCCTTACCTCATAGTAATTATCTATATACTTTGGCAACACTGGGATGTATTATATATTCCTCGATGCACACATCAATGAACTGGAGGCAGAATTACTCAATGCCACCTACTTAAGTATCCTGTAAGAACGGTGTGTATGCCGTTCAGTGCCCTTTTTTTCTAGTTTATTGTATGAATTAGAGTTTTTTTCTACAATACTTGAGAGGCTCTTCTGCCTGAAACTTGTGATCTTTCCTCCAAGATGTAACTAGTTGCCAAAAAGTGCATTGGTGTGCAGGAAAACAAGCTGCAGTTACAATACTTCCACTTAGCTAAAGTCAGAAGTCCTCCCATAGATTTTTATTTCTAGTTAACTTTGGCACATAATACTGCAGTTAAACTTCCTTGTTCTTTGCTGAGTGGATTTTATTCCTTCTTCACAGCCTGACTTCCCAAGAAGCACAACGTGTGCTGCATATGCTTCATTAGTAGGCACTGCTTCCCTTATGGCTTACACCACAGAACATGTCCTTGTTCTGAATCTGAACCTTTCTTTTTTTCTGCTGTTATAATTTCCTTTGTCCACAGAGGCTGGCTGAACCGACGACAAATAGATGGTTCTCTCAATCGAACTCCTGCTGGATTCTATGACAGGGTGTGGCAAATCTTGGAGAGAACTCCAAATGGTTTAATAGTAGCAGGGAGATTTTTACCACAGGTAAAACATGCAGAGGTGTTCAATTATTTCTGCTTTACCTTACTATTAACGGTGGACGATTTTATTGTTAATATTTAATTTTATGTTGCCATACAGAGTACGTGTTACTGGGTAAAATACAAGTAGAATAGAATGGAAGTCAGTTGAAACACACTGATAGGACCATAAAGCTAAAACGTCCTTTCCAGAGCGGTATTGTCATGGACTCTGAAATATGCTTCCTTTTTGATGGCTGTGAATTATTTATTCTGCAAGCCAATAGTCTGTACTGGGGATGTGGAGGAGTGATTTAGTGCAGATGCTCTTTACTCAATACAAGTATTTCTTATTTTTCAGCAACCGACCTTATCGGATATGACGATGTACGAAATGAATTTTTCCCTCCTAGTTGAAGATATGCTCCAAAATATTGATCAGCCAGAATACAGGCAAATTATTGTAGAGGTCTGTGGCCTGTAATGAAGTTTTGTGATGTGCATGAGTTTGTTATAACTTAAAAAAACAGACAAACAAACAAAAAACCACCAAACAGAGAAATAATACTTAAAAAAAAGTATATCCTCAAATATTTATAGAAATAGCATTTTAAATACAAACACCAATTTTTATATTTCAGTACTTCCTCCATGGATTTTTTTGTGATTTAACAGGCTGCTGTCAGCATGCTCAGAATACACTGAGTCTGTGATGTTTTCCTTTCTTAGCAATTAGATAGATAAATATTAATGACAATGCCAATACACTTTGATCAAAGGAGGCAAAAGCTATTAAGATGGCTAATTCCATTAAGTCCTTAGCTTGTGCCTTTTCCCAACAAGTTTTCAGAAAATCTTGCTCTAAAACATCAGTTTTGCCTGTGATAGATTTTTCTTCCCATACTGCTGAGGATGTCTAATAAGTTGCCTTATGTTACTGACTCAGCTAACTTTCAGTCTCCCTGTATTCCAGCAAAAATCTCCTACATGAAGCAAAAGGCTTCTTTAAACTCCTTTCCTTACCAGTGCAGCTAATAATGGATACTATCAAGAGCATATGTACCTTTGGAAGCTGACATCTGTGCTGTCAGCTGTGTTCATTGTCAGTTCCCAAGCCTATGTCTCTGGTGCCTGTGAATTTTTTTGCACAGTAAGATAATTTAAATCCATCTCAGTTCTGGCTAGCAACCACTGGTCATGCTGCTTGCTGGAACACGTCCAGTTTTTGCTAAAAGAAAGCACAGTTGTCAAAAAATGGTCAGCATAGATTCTGTTGCTCACTTCTACAAGTCACTTATGTTCATCTTCCTGTTGAAACCTTTCAGATATGAGGAATGTAAATTCTAACTAATTCTTTTTACATCTGTTGGCTTTACTTTTTATGAACTTGTCTGTAGTGCAATTATACCATATGTGGTTATACATCAAAACATCAAAGGCTAAGGTTCAGTATGTACTGCTTTTCACTGTTTCTGCTGCCTGAGCACTACATTGAGTTGTCACTCACTGGAATGAATAATCTGGAAAATAACTTCCCTGACACCCAAAGTTAGATGTTGAAGTTAATCAGTCATGTTCTGTCGTAACTAGATGGCCACCTGAAATCGTACCCTTTTATGGAAGCCTGCTTTTTCAGCAATTTTCATCCAAAGTCATTAATTCTTATTTGTGGACTACTACCTGTGCTACTATTAAGTTGCTTCCATCTTGAATCAATGCAGTGATTTACAGTGCTTTTTATAGAACTTGAACTTTAACAAGTTACTTTTTCTGCTTTATAGTTGCTGATGGTTATATCTGTTATTTTGGAGAGAAATCCAGAGCTAGAGTTCCAGGACAAAGTGGACTTGGACAAAGTGGTGCAAGAAGCATTTCATGACTTTCAGAACGATCACAACAGGTCAAAGGGCACTGAACACCAGGTGAGTAAAATACAGAATTTACTATTCTTCTTGAACTTAGCTGTAATTGTTAATTCTATGTATGTGTTAACGCTGCATAACTCTGCCAGAAGCAGAGGTAAAACGTGCACTTTGTTGAGTTGTGAATTCAAATCTATGTGGTAAGGGGATCACATAGTGTTAGCTAGCTCGGTACAGCTGAAATGGAATATTCATTACAAGAGCAAGGAGTTAACTGCAAGACAGAACAAGTTGATACTAAGAGAAACTTGTAAGAAATAAAAACCTAGAACCTAGAATCTTATGGGCACAGCTATGAAGAAAGATATAGTGACCAAAGAAATCACTTCCAGTATTAATGGAAGAACCTTAAAAGGTTTTATGCTTTAAAGACCTCTAAATATTCTCCCTATAAGTTTTGGTGTCTTAAAGGTCTGAAGTTCTATAATCAAGGTTGATTTGGCTTTGTTTAAAGAATGAAATGAATAAAAGTAGTGGGACAAGTGCCCCTGCTACCATGGATGGCTGTACTTGCTCACTCTGCCACTGTGTTATGCACAATGTATCCAAAGATATCTGTGATTACCCTGAAAATTCTATTGATTTACAACATCGATATGCAAAAGCATTTCCTGTTGCTGAGATAACCGCTTTAGAGATGAAAAGATACTTGCGGACCATATCCTTCTTCTAAAATTTTAGGACTGATTTTGTCCAAATGGCATTCTTTTATTCAACTGATTTGCAAACATTTTGAACATTTCTTTGTTTTAACATGTAAATGTCACGGGTGCTTACTCCAGTAATTTCAAACATACCCCAGAACTATGGAAGGTCTAATATTTTCACCACACAATCTCGGCTATTTATTTAATAAAGTAATTGGAAAGTAACTCATTTCCTGAATTAGAAATGAACCTTTATTAAGACAGCCAATACGTAATTTGAGAATGAGCAGCTGTTTGGCTCAGTGATGTTAAAACAGGTGTTCATTGAAACAGACTTATTTGCTGATCTTATCTGATTGAGTTCATGTGCTAGCTCTGATTTGCTTCTTAGATTTTATTTATTTTTAAATAAGCCTTTAGTCATTGCCTCTGTGTGCTCCAGAGGACCCAGATCATAATGGAATTGTGGTAGCACAGTGTCACCATGCAGTCAGTCATCGGTCTGCGAGTTTTAAGAGAGCAGTTGTTCTGTCATCCATTACATTTTAAAAATAACAAAAAGGCACTATCTGTACAGTGCTGGAAAGATCAGTACAGAAATATATGCAATCTGTTTTATAAATCTCTTTTCCACATTTTCAGGTTAAGTTCATGTGAAAATTGTTTTCTGAAAAGTGATTAGAAGTGTATTCTATAGCTCTAGAGTTAGTAACTCATTTGCTTTTCTAGTGTGTCCATATTCCACCTGTTCACCTGTGTTTGTCTGCTTTTCATAATCAGCATTTCACAGAAATACCTTTTCCCTGTCCTGCAGGATGACATGACTGCATTCTACAACACTCATCCAGTTGGAAAAAAGGGAACATGCAGCTACTTGAGTAAGGCTGTGATCAGTTTATTGCTAGAAGGAGATGTGAAAGCAAGCAATGATGATCCTTGTACTATTAGCTAAAGCTTCAAGCCCTGTGTAGTAAATTGTTGCTTGATTCAGTGTTCAATTTATTTTCAGGCATGCATTAAAATACTGTTTTGAAAAGTAACCCTGGTTAGTAAAACCAATACATCCTGTCCTTTGCTGAAAGAAGTGCCATTAGAGACACAAAGTGCACCTTATTTTTCATTTCTTGACTATGCAGCATGATACTGAAAGCACATGATATCTGACTGAGTTGAAAGGGATTGTTCCTGCGATCTTAAATTCTGCATTTGCTGTAGCTGGTATCTTAGAGAAATGTAATGTAACACTCTGCTTTTATACCTCTATTTATTTATAATTATGAAGCAGTACACTGTAAATGAAAGTCAGAAAATACTGTAATCAGCTATTGCTTACCAATCTGCAACAGTACGAAACGAGGATTTACTGTTTTTTTTCCTGATTCTGCACACAAAATGGAGGTGAATGAAATAATTACAAATATTGATATTATTAAAAAAAACACTTCATCTCTTCAATTCACAGCATGCATTTCGTTGTTTGGATTTTAATTTCCAACTTGATAATTTGATCCAGGTTCACTGAAACAGAATGACTTTTTTTAATCTCTAGCAATAGACATGACTACTTTTCCCAATTCTTTAAACATCTGTATAAAGGGAAACACATAAGATAAAAAATGTTTGGTGTTTTAAACTTTTTTTAAGAAAGCAAGCAAGAAAACTGTATTAAAAATGAATGTCAGTGACAAAAGAAGGTCTGAATTAAATGAGCTGTCAATGCATGAAAGACTTCAAAACGAACCGATCTTTCTCCAAAATGTGTGAAAATACTGTATGCTAAATGCTTTATTTTGATAAAAGTTAAAAATATCAAATGCTTGTAAAAAAAAAAAATAAATAAAAATTCTTCAGAGTTACACAAAGACTCCCATTGACTTTAGTAGCAAACATCTGTGCTACTGGAATACATTTATCAGTCAGTGGTTGGGGAAGGAAGAGGCAGCAGAAACACATGTTAGGGAGTGCTTGATATAGAGTGCTGTGCATTAATACATTTAATATTGTGTAAGGGGTTTGAACAGCAATTAACATATCCTCAAATTTTAACTAATTAATTTATTTTCAGATCAGTACTGTTTTAGGATTTAATTGGGTATAACAACTTCCACCTGCTGAGCTTGTTTTTTTGTGATTTCTATTACTTGTAAGGCTACAGCTGGCCATGGATCAGGGATTAGATAGGAAGTATCAAGGAATAATCAGGAAGTAAGCATGCATCTTCCTGGAATATTAAAAATAAAACATGAATCCCTGATTTCTGACATTCTTTTGAGAGGTCACGAGACTACGTGGACAATTTCCCACATATTTTCTTATAAGCATTTTTTTATGCTATTTATGATAGACTTTTTGGCCTCCAGACACTACTGCAAACGTTTACCAAACAGTTACCAAATGCAGAAACAGGAATAGTGTCTTTTATGTGATTTTACTCACTGTGACGTAAGCCTTCTGTCCCCACTGCACATAATCTTTACATTTACAGAGTTGAAACACTCTATTACAGCTCTTCTAATGAGTGTAACACTATTATACTTTTGGTGTTATTTTCAGGATGAATTCTGTTCCAGCATGCCTTAAAGCCGGAGGAACAAAACAGCACAAAAGTGGTATTTGGAGCTGACCAAGTATACTTTCCATTCCAGTGTCAAGCTATGGCACAGCTTCTTCAGAAATTATCCATTGCTCAGCTCAGTTCAGAAGATAATATGCCATGCTATGCCAGGTTTTATAAGCAGAGCACGGACAAGACTCAGCTGATAGCTGCAGAGCTTAGGCAAAAAAGGTACTTAATTTTTCCATGGCAAGTTTCAACAAGTATTAGAACTATATCTTATATAGCAGAGAATGACAAAATTTAAGAATTTTCTTTTGAATGTCCAAATACATCTTAATCCTCAGAAGTTATTTTTCTCAGAAAACTGTACTTACAAAAAATTGATAGCAAGAGGTATCAGAATGTGAAAACATGTCACAGTATTTGTGTTTGAAATTGGTTTCTGAAAGTTTCTTCTTATTCAAACTTAGCCATTTTGACTTTTATGGCATTAGTCAAGACCAAAGGAGAAAGCTTGCTAACTCCTGTAAAATTCAGCTTTCTTTACAATGCAGGTTTTCAGATCCAGTCTACCAGCTTCCATATCAATTCCATGACTTCATGTGAGCTTTGGGTCAAGCCTCAGGTGACAAAATTAATTTACTTTTTATGAATACTTTTTTTTTCTTATCATTATCTGGCCCCCAGTACTGGATTATTTCTTTCCATGGAGATGAGATTAATAGTGTACTTGTAAGAACTAATTTGTATCTTGAAGCCTTTAGGTTTCACATCCTGTGGCAGGCTAGGAATTACTTGATTTCGATTTCTTCTACTGGAATTGACCTTCTAATTTGCTTTAAACACTTTTATTTCAGAACTCATGAAAAAATACCTTGGATATCAGTGAATATAAATAATAGAGGTTAAGAGCCATCTAGAAAGTAAGTGCTACTGGCAAACTGACACATCCCCTCACATACACAGTGCACCATCACTATTCTAGCTACAGTGCAATTTACATTTAGAAACAGATAAGCCTTAGAAGATAGCAGCAGTTTATTAAAATTAATGTAACCTACCTAAAAATGGGGAAAGCATAGGTAAATATTTATAGCTGACATGCCAGATATCTCATTTAGTCTGTGATTGTACATTATTATTTAGTTTGCATCTAAAATACCTACTATACTGGAATCCTCTTCTGTATCCAGTTTCAGTAACAGAAATTTTGCAGCTCCATTTGTGCAAGAATTCTACATGTTAGTATTTCACTTATGAAATGAGATGGAGGACAAGTAATCATAATGTTACCTACCTTCACAGTCGTATGGGCAGTGGTAGTTCTTGCTTTCTAATCATCTTAGGTTTTTTATTGTTCTCATTGCTTAGAAATTGAATCAGCTACACCTAAACTGACAATGGCACAATCACTAAGTGTTTGAGAGCAGTTTGAGAGACTGAAAGGAAGCCTCAAATTTACAAGGAATTTGCTCAGAAATGGATAAAAAAACAAGAACCCAACCCACCTTATCTGCATTCCTACATCTTCTTAAACCTTTGTTTTTTTTCCAAACATACATGAGTTTTTAAGCTTTCAAATTTCTTTCAGATCAATATTTCCAAGCAGATACTTAAGACAGATATCCAAGCGCTTGGTTCAGAAAGAATAGGGACAGGAACAAAGTATAAATGCTCAAGTCTCAGAATAGTGGCAACCATTAAATGACCCAAGCACTACTCACTTGGGCTGGCAAAAGCATTCACCTAGTCCATCCTAAGAACTGTGTCTATATTAAACTGCAATTTTTTTCCACTAAATCTTCACAACATGACATCACAGACATAGAAAATCCCATGCAATCAGTGTTTATCTTCCTCAAAGATCCCATTTTTACACTTAACTGGCTGCTGCCCCTTCATCTTATGCCTTTGCACTGCAGTACAGTATCTCAGGGTAGGATAAAGGATGCCAGACATAGCTAGCCTGAACACTATATCATCCTCAGAACATGGCTAGGGATCCCATGTTGATCTCATGTTCTGTATGTAAATAGAGTCTTAATCTGGCAAAAGATAACCATGGCTAGCTCTTTCTGGCATTAACTTCCAGTCTGGGTTAACTCAAGCCTCTATCTTGCAAAAACTTCTGTTATTTTGTAAAATAATTTAACATTAATAGATTCTCTATGGAAGAAGTCTCCAAAGTACTCATGCAGTCCACATATAATATATATTCATAAAGTCTTCTTAATTACTATATTTACTGTATAGGAAATTATTTTTATTCTATGTATATAAGTCCTGTATGATTCTAGAATCAGTGCTTTGAATTCCAGTACAATTTTAGAAAGATAATTCCTGCATTCATTTCATTGGCAAGATGCAGTACGTTTCATTTGCATCTCAGTCAGGGATCTGTTAAGACACTACATCTGTTTTATTCAGAGCTTCTTACAAGAAGATTTAAAATCAATTTTAGACTTCCAAAAAACAGCCTTGTAGATAAAGAAACCACGTCATACTGCCTCACTGACAATGGCAACATTTCAAGATGTAGCAAACATATATTCCAAACTTTCACTGAAACTTTCAGAGTCGAATAAATAAATGCTACAGATCTTACAAAGCTTGGTCTTTGGAGCCTACATAGCTCAAGGACAGTCCATGGTGTGGTTTGCACAGCAGACCTTGATTTCAGATTCTGTTTTTACACAGAGTCCTTAACACACATAATGAATGTAAGATTAGTAATGCAGATTTAAT
Organism: Cyrtonyx montezumae; assembly: GCF_038088225.1. Taxonomy (NCBI): domain Eukaryota; kingdom Metazoa; phylum Chordata; class Aves; order Galliformes; family Odontophoridae; genus Cyrtonyx; species Cyrtonyx montezumae. Next base: position 9,625,227 of record NW_027071903.1, read on the forward strand.
TAAGACAGCTTTTGAATAAAAATTTGTCAGTATTAAACTATTAGTGGGATTAAGGCTTACCTAAAAGTTTATGTAGAATAACTGCCTTTTAATGTAGAAGTCTAATATGAGATGATAATATTTTGAAATATTTTAGAGATTTTCATTTAAAAACCTGACATGAAGTTACAATCAAGATGCCAGCATTACTGCATTACTAAGCTAATTTAAAATGCCCGCTGCCAGCCAGCAAGAATAACTTGTAAAAGATTTTGAGATGCATTCAGTTGAATTCTTGATGCTGCTGTCCGTACTACCAATGGTCAAGTTTCCATCGGCTTCTGTGTGAATAAGGGGAACAATTCCCTAGGTGTGGTACTCATTTTCTTTTCTTGGGCTTGCAACTGACTTCTGTGACCCTGTGCAAGTCTCAACCTTGCACTGTCCAGCTGTTAAAATGCTCATACAACTATCTAGGGCTGTTGGCTCAAATGTGTAGAGTGTTATTTAACAAACTACAAGGATTTAAAGTGACAAAATTACATTAGGAGACTTAGTGTGTCTTTTATGGAAAAACTCAAATGCAGTTTGATCCAATCTGCAATGCTGCAGTCTGGGAAATGGCCTGTGAAGTTTTGTACTGACAGACCTAGATAAAATTTTAGAAGAGAAAAATCTGAGCAACTGCAGCTGTCTGGCATTACCCATTATCCAGTTTCCATGGATACAAGCATTAGAAATTTTGAAGTATTATTTTTAAAATCACACTCTCTCCCAATGTCCTGGTGACAGAAGATGCATTAGAAATCTTGAAATTCTTGGGTTGAAAGCCCAGCTACATTTGCAACATTGTTAAACTGAAGGTTTTGAAAGAGAACAAATATAACCAACGTTTTCCCTTTTAGTTTTAGGTCAGAAAGACTAAGAGGAGAAAAAAATGGTAATATTTACAGGAAAATTGGTTTCCAGTTACGTAGATTTTCTTACAATCACCAAAAAAAAAATAAAAAAGCTAGCCTTCTTTCTGGGAGAACAAATCTACAAACACACCAACAAAGCAAGATCACAAGAGAAAGTAAATTGGCTTTTAGGACAACTATACACAGTGTATCTCAGCCTGTTTCTTGTGACCCCAACATACAGTACTCCATGACAAATTCTGAATAAATCTAGATAATTTTATTGAGCAAACGATATTGGATAGGAAAACAAAAACAAGACTCAAACCAATCAAATGAAACACACAACAAAGTAAGACTGTGTGCTGACAACACTTAAGGAAGAAAACTTTATAATTCATAAACCTACATGACTTACTGGAAATACTCAGTATGCTAAAGTAAATAATAGTAAATGGCTGCAAGTACGTAACTTCCAAAGACAAAGGAGAACGAAAATCTGAAAGAGGAGGCGTACTCTTGAAGATAAACTTCATTACAAGCCTTGTTGGCTGTCGTTTGTTTTTATGCGTATGAGGAAGTTTCATTCAAAACATCTTTCTGTACCACTGCAGAAGCAAACCTAAGCCACCTTTTTCTGATAAGAAAAACAGTGCAATTAAGCATTCTCAAAGATGTGGGAAAACATGACTGAATGCAAGGAGGGAAGGTTACTCAGACACTTTTTCCTCAGAGATTAATGAATGCTGCAGAGTTGTCCAGGAGTGATTTCTGTGCTAGTTTATTCTAAAATCCCTTTCAAACTGCAACAAATTTTACCTTATAGATGTAAAACCAATTACTGATGGTGCTGAGAAGGGCTGATGAGCTCATAAGATGCTTCACAAAAGGAGAGTTGCTAATTCTATTGTGACATAAAATTTGTAATTCAGAAATTCAAAGCCCACGTCCAGCAGCCAGCCAAACCCAGCGTTCTAATAAACTCTCTAAATAAATTATCAGTCTTAGAATATGAATTTCCTTCGTACTATATAAAATACTAAGAACTAGTACCTTCTGATTTTTTTTTACTTCACTCAAGGTTAAAAACACTTCAACTAATCACCCCTGCTGCATTTTTTGCCCTTAAGCACTTTGTGAGAATTCCACTAAACACTCTTTGGTCTCTGCCTTCCCACCCTACCTGTTATTTAAGGATAATTTCCCCTGCAAATACAAATAACTGCCAGTTTTGTGTTGAAAATGAGGTAAACTATTTGTTATTTTCAATTCTTTCACTTTCCCACCGTTGAAACTCAAAGTGGGCATCGTCTTTGCCTTGGAGTTGCTATGAGAATGACATACCGAAGAGGGTTCACTTAGATCTCGGCAAAATACATACATGGCTGAGATACAGAAATCCAGCAAAAGCACTCATCCAGCTTTTAGGCACTTACTGTGACTGTCACACACAGAAGACTGCATGCTCAGAAAGCTTCTGCAGAGATTAATTTGTTAATCTGTCCCTTAGATTGTATTATCGCTTTTTCACAAGATGACTACAATTAGGCTGGCAGCAATTTAATGAATATAATCTCATTTCTTTGAATTCCCTCATCTGTCTGTTTTCGTTTTATTTGCTTGTCTTACACTTCAAATTCCAAGCTCTTAGGGATAAGAATTTTGTTTACATTTTCTGTGGCATAATAATCTGTAACCAGGGCTCTGAGCACTACCCCAGTTGAATGTTGTGTACTTTTCCAGTTGGGAAATAGCAGAAATCAAGGCTACGTGGTGGGCAAACAGGCAACGTACTCAACCCTAGAGAGCACATGGTAGACTGACTGCCAGAACTGATTTTAAAGTGATTAGCACAACATGCATATTTACTGACTGAATTACATACTGAATTAAGACACAGATTAGATTTAGAAGTTATGCTAGATTCACATAACGTAGAAAATTAACTAAATCTTAACGTAAAACAAGCTTTTTTTTAACTGTTAGATTGAGCCACCAAATGGACTGGGATAGTTCACCTCCTTCCCACCTCCTTGCACAAACATATCTCCAGAGCATGCAGCCACCGTGGAAAGAGGAGGAAGAGAGAGAAGCTAACACAAACAGGTCCTGCTTCTTGTTTATTTCTCTGGGTCTCAGCACTAGGATGGGAGCTAGACTATACTTCTAAAGGCTTTTGTCTCTTTTTTTTAAAGCTCCAGATGCAATTGGTTTCTCTTACTATTTGAAGCTGGTCCTTGGGCATACTTTGGGCAATTGCCTGCTCTGTATCAGCTTCTGGCCAAAATCTGAGCAGAAGCTGCACTATCCAACAGCACCACACCTTCCTACTAGGAATGACAAGCAACCTGAAATCAGAACAACTTTCATCTGACAAACAAAACAAATTGCCCTGCCTTTCGCACTTTAAAGGAAGCCACAAAAATGGAATTAGAAGAGCTGACTCATTCTATGTAATAATTAGGGAGGAAGCGGGGAAGTGTGAAATCCTATTTCTGTGGTGACAAAAAGGCTCCAAAATGATTTGTTTTTAGAGAGTAAGGACTGCTGAGGTTCCCCTCCAAATGACTTTCCCTATATTCATGGTTAATGAGAGTCAGAAAGTATTGGCAGGAGGAGAAAAGACCTGGAGAACTCTGGGAAAGGACTGTTTCCCAAGGGAATACGAGAGCTTCAGTAGCAGCTGCATTTTCTTTTCCTGTCCACGCAGTATAACCAGGGAATATACATCTCTCCTTTTCTTTTTTAAAGGCCATAGAAAGAGGAAGAATATATATAATATACTACCAAAATTATTCTAACATAATTACTAAGTTTTCAAGGATTTCCTTATAGTTTACTGCTAGTTTTCTGCTGTCTGTACTACATAGCCAGAGGGAGAAGGACATACATACATATTCATTAGAAGTCTGCACAGCAAGGTTTAAAATACAAGTAAGATATTAACGTGGAAATTGTCAATGACTCAAGACAGGAGGTACTGAAGTTAAATGATTTAAAGACTGAAACAGCATCAGGCTATTTTGGGGAAGCAGAATTTATTTCTGTAACCTAGATACGTTTCCCTGTATAATCCTGTCACATGCTATGTTACTAGCTTGCTGTCACTATAAAGCTTATGATTATAGATTGCTGGCGATACCTAGAAGCATATAAGGTAATTTATCTGTCATGACATGCTGTACCAGTAAACATCAGTTAGATAAATGGAGGGAATTTAAAACTTTAGTCATGAAAAATTTGCTTGTTTACTAGTACTTCCAGAGAGTTTTCATATTCCATAACACAGGAGGAAAGGTAAAGCTAGTCAGCCACTGCATATTTTTTTACAAAGCATACTGCTTGTGGATTCAAATGGTTCTTCCCAGCAGTGAAATAGGTTTCCACTACTTCCAAAAATTATCTTGACAGCATTCATTCTTTCAACTCCTAAGCAGGCAAGAACTACTTAAATGCCTTCTAACAGTCATTTTAGTGCATTGTGTGGAAACAATAATATGAATATCTATTTTTAGACTAGAATTTATAAGACATGTATGAAAAGAGGACAGCTTTAACATGCATTAAGAAATAATATAATATCCAAAAAAAGAGCAAATATTTCTCATTAACTGATGATCAGTGGCATCCCATTCTCATACAATTATTTGTAAGATGCAGCAAAAGAAAAGCCTTTCAAATTGAACAAGTTAATTAATTTATAACTTGACGTTTTCTTATTCCATGTTTCATCTAAACCACAAGAGATCTGTCATTGTGTGACCCCTCAGGAACTACCCCTCACAACATGCAGAAGCAGGAGAACGCCAACAGCCACAATATGTAAATTGTAAAAACTACAGTACAAACATCCTTCACCCCAGGCTTCTGTTAATCACTCTGTGATAATTCATGTATACCTCTAGGCATTAGGTGAAGCAGATGAGGTGCAATTATCCTGAAAAGATTTTCCTCATCCAAGATACTGAAGGAACTGGAGTCCATGTAGTACTGAAGCCTGCCTTCAGTAAGCTCCTCCCTTTCCAACTTATATTTAAACGTTCTCAAATATCTGCTATAACAGAATCATGTTTAAAGACACACACTGCTTCCACAGCTTTATCTTTGTTCGCACACTTTGGGAACTTGATGGCAAACTGCCAAGATTTCAAAGCAGAAAGTACAACATAGACAGAAAACTTGTATAAGCTTAATGGCCTTATACCTTTCAAAACCACAAACACATTGTGCCCCAGAGGAACAAAAAAATCATTAAAGCTGTGAAATGAATTTCTCAGACCAACACAATTGAATGTAACTCTCCATGAAAGTACACCGATTTGGGGTCACGTCTATCTTACTTTTATTTTTTTCCCATTATCTTACAATATTTTTTCTCGAATGGGATACTGAGGCCATTAAGACATTAATACAGGTTATTTGAGCAAATGCTACTTATATTTAAACATATCTGTTCTATAAAGTTTAGTGAGATAAAATTTACCATTAGAATTTTATTTCAATTCCCTGTTTTTCATTCTCAAATTTGCTTTTGACATTGCTACATTAATTTTAATGTACAAAATTTTCTAATTTATTTTTATGCATATCTCAGTTAATTCCACTGACAATCAATGGTGTAGTTTTACAGTGAAAAAGTCACTAGTTATGTTTTCTGCCACTGTGACAACCAGATGAAGAGTATAAATGAATTCAAATTTTTGTTTTCACCACTGACAGAGAGGTCCATACCTGTTTTACCAACACCAGTTTGAAATGGAAGCATTTAATTAGCTTGAATAAGCTCTCTGGTTACCCACTGACTTTACTATTCTTCTATGCAGGAAAATGAACTCAAGAAAATTAACTCAAGTGAAACACATCAGCTTTTACATCATTATAGAGGAAGTTACAATTGAGATTTGTAATTGGTATTAACACACAATACAGAATTATAGTAATATCTTTCATTAGTAATTGGACATATACATACAAGTGAGGTAAAAACCTGCCACATAGAACCAAAGGAATTTAGAGATAAACCTATAAACAATGACTGCCATCCACTTAGTGATGTTCTTTCTGGTTTTTAGAAGAAAAACAACAGCAGAAACCTCTTTCTGTTATTAAACTTCTGTTCTCTCCATGCTATTTGTTACATATAGTTGATAAAAATCAAGTAAAGACCAGAAGAATAGATTAGTTCTCAAAAGTGGGAAAAAGAGGGGTGGAGACAGATATAATTGGGGAAAAAATGGCACAAGATAAACAGTGCATTGCATGCTGACAGCACACTGTATCTTTCTTACACAGTCAATTTTTCAATTTTTATTCACATTTAAGAGGATACTTCTTGTAGCTTGGAAAGCTGAGAGAATTCCTGAAGAACCAGAAGAGATACTATGTGTTCAAGGAAACACAGTAAATGATGGTAATATTTCAAATATATAAACGTGTTGTTTGACCTCTCATAGACTAAAAACTTAATTTCAAAACTGAAAAATCCAGTGGAAAACAAGCTGGAAACTGCAGCTTGATTAAGAATAGCAACATGGATTAAAGCAAAAGACAAAACAACACACTGCAGCACTGAACCATGTCAACCTGCCCAAGAGTAATGGCAGAGATTGAAAATGGCCCAAATTGTAGCACCTGTTACACTGCATATTAAACCCCAATGCTCAAATCACTTTTTTTAAACACAGAAAGAGCACATTTTCTGAAGCAATCACTACTCCCAAGTCAATTTGATACAGGCTGTAAACAGGCTTACACTGAAATAATTTATTTTCAAAAAATGCCACACAGTATGACACAGTGTACTGCAAAGCCCCAAGCTGCAGAACACTTGAGGAGAAGGAAAACACAGGAAAAAGAGGGCTGCCATGGCTGCCCCACAGAGGGGCACAGACACGTTCCTGCTTACTCTGAAAACTAATACAGGTGCCGCATTTGCAATGTGGCCAAAAGCTCCCATATGATGTAGAGCTTTAAGCACAATATAGATTTGGGTACACTCTTCCTGGCAGTTGCCCTCCTGCCTTCCTTCTGAGACTAATTACGATATCACCACAGCTGCCCCGAGCTAGCTGTCTCTCTCTCACCACATTCGCAATTAACCTTGAAAGGAGACTGGCCTTGTAACTCTGGGAAAGAAATCCATATTAAGGAGAATCAGAGGGATCAATTAGATGTTCAAAGAAGAAACAGAAGGAGAAAATGCTGTCCCATTCAAATGATACTTCACTGGATCCGTCTGATACATTAACTTGTCATTCTTTGCCTTCTCACTAGTTCTTAGGCAGATCTGCCTTCTGGATGCTCCTTTCTCAGCAGACACTTGCATGTACACAAAGTGACAGGGCAAGAAAAAGCAGGTGCTTTGGAATTACATGCTCACATGCTCCCCTTAAGGTAAACTCCTGATAATAGCATCCAGAAGTACAGGAAACTCAAACAATATCTCTTGCAGGATATACCAGATCAAGTAATAAGTATGAAAGGACTCTGTAATGATTAGAAAACTAGCTGCATAACATGAGAATCTCTAAGGAAATTTTCAGAAGTGACTTGCTGGTAAAAATGCTACAACCATATCATCCTCGGGTATACCATCTGAAAAAGCTTTTCAACTTGAGAGGATACATCGTTGTGTAGCAAAAGAAAATTAGAGTAATTAGCTGTTTACTACAGCATTTCAAAGTCATCATACAACAAAAATACCTGGAGACTATAATCTAAAAAAATTTTACAGATTTATGTTCAGCTACTGCATTCAAAAGGCAATAAGGAAATAAACTTATGAAATAAGTTTATAAGAGATTGCTTACAAGAAAAGATGATGACATTTCCTATTTAGAGGTGAAAAACTGTAGCCTGGATTTAAGCAGAATAGGCCCAGAATGCCCAAGCATTTCAGACACCACCTTCCTTTATCACATTTATGAATGCTAGACAGCAGTGACAGTACTTCAGATGGATGCTTCAATGAAGAGGAAGAAGTACAGCTGTACATGAGAAAGTTTTGTTGTTCTAACTGCATGGGTTCCATTGGAAAAATAAGTCATCTTGGTTCTTTGTCCTATGAAATGGGTGCAGTAAGATTTGTGTTCAGACTCTCACACCAGCTTATCTTATTTCTGTGCATGAACACTTGCCTTTCTATCAGAAGAGATTCATTTGCAGAGTTCTAGGTGACCAAGCTACCATACTGAATAAATTACCCTGAAGGGTGATAACCAAACACAGTGCTTTAATTTAGCCCAACTGAATTAGTATTCTGAGCACATGTGCCACTGTGATTCAACCAATGAACAACAACTTATGGTCCAATATTTCCTGATTAATTGGGATTACATTATTCTGGTCTCTGTGTGATTAACAAGGTGTTCCTCAAATTGGCAGAACTGTAGCAGTTTGCTTTGGTTTAAAATCTATTCTTAACCATACTATATAAATTGACAAGATTACCTTAAAGACAAAGAAAAGGGAAAAAAACTCTCTCTAGCACCACTGGAATAGAATTATTTGCACAGAGTAGTGATTGATATAAAGAGCAGAAAAACAGTTGTAAGGACATCAGCAGAACTATTTCTGTTTGAGAGTCTTCTCTGCATTATCTGTATCTAACTGCTTTGGGAAAAATTGCATTTATTCTGTTCTAAGTTTGAGGAAACCTTAGAAGTTATTCCCCATCTGCAGCATAATGTCACCTTGCATTGCTCATGTCCTGTTATAAAACAGAGTGGAACTGACACAATCCAACCTGACTTGATAGAACCTGAGTTGACATCTATGAAATCTGTAAAAGTAGTTTTCTTGTGCTGTGGTGATACAGAATGCTTTTTACATCAGCTTATTTTTTAATACTTAAAGCGAAGAAAAACTAACAAACAAAATACTTCATTGGCTTCATCTGAGTTTCTTTTAGATTCATTACATTTCTTCAAGGTACTCAGGCAAATTTCAGCTGATTTCATGACATGAATTAGAGCCTGATGATGAATGGTAGAACTAATCTAAGTAGGATGTGGTACTACTGTTCCTGGTAGCAAAACCCATAGCAGCTTAGATAATTCCTGACGCCTCCTCCAACACGATCATGTTCCAGAAGATTCAGTGAGCAACTTAACAGCTTCCATCTACTCTGTTCTTCTGTGCTGTTCCCCATTTTTATTGCACTTTACGTCACAGCACTTGCAGCCCTCCAAACATCTGTTTAATGCAATGGACCAGCAAAAAATCTGTAACTATTGATTCAGGGAAGAGTCCAGTATTCCCCATCAGGTCTAGATTAGGCCACGTATGCAGCAGGTGAGTGCACAGTCACAGCAAAGAGAAGCATCCACGCGTGTGCATGCACACAAACAACACTCTTGTAGTGATGACCAAACCCGGTTTGTTTGGATGTCCACATGAGAAACTGACAGCACAACTGATAAAATGTAGCAGCCAAAGGAAGAGAAGAGAAAAGTGACAACACTGGCTACTCCATGCTGAGCTTCGTCCTTAACAGTACACAGAATGAGGTATGATAGTTGCTCAGGAGAATCATCATGAAAAATAATTAAGAGAAATGCGTCAAAGAAAAGCAAACATTGTTTTATAGGAAATTAGTTAGAAAAGTAGTAATGAAAGTCAGATATCACAGAAGGAAAATATGAGTAGAAGCTAAAGTGGAATGTAGCATTTCAAAGATGAAGTAACTTGCAGGCATACCACTAAATCAAAAAACTGCAAGTGTTCACCTTTCTCTGCAATTCTGAGATACATTTGCCCAAGTCATTATTATTTGAAAATGTTTGATATTCTTAACATGTCAGTGTAGAGCATTTTGTGGGACTCAAACTGAGAAACAATACGTCTTTTAACTTTGCATACATGACAAAAGTTTAACAGCCTTGCCATCCTTCTATTCTTTTGCACTGATGTGTCTCAGTATGTTTCACTAAAAATTGCAGCCAGTCGTCAAGAGATCAGCTTTTTATGTTTAGTTGCTGTCATGTTTTTCTTATTCTTGACATGAACCATAAAACCCTGTCTGACTTCTAGCCTCAGTGCATCATAAAGTAATATCTGATCTTACTCCTTTGGGCTCTTCTTTCTATGGAAAGATTTGATGATAACAGTTTTTGCATGGCAATGTGCTCCAAAACTCCTTTTGCACATATGAGCAGGCACAAAACAAACAGGCACAAAACAGATTCCTATCAGCAGAAGACCGCAGTGAACTGTTCAACATAAATACTCACATCTGCTGAACATAAATGCTGCAATACTTAGTTCTCAAAGATATTCTGATATCAACCCATAAGATCCAAGAATCCGGGAACCTATTGAGAAATCCATGGTTACATGAGACAGGAAACTGCACCTGGCATCTTTGCGTGGTAGCTTAGCTGTTCTTGGCTTACCACTTCCACACACTGTCAGAACTCATTTGCTATTTGTGACAAGAAAGCACAAATCTTTCTGACTTTTACTTTGCGCTGTTTTCAATGTAGAATATTGGAAAATAGCATAGAATAAAGGAATCAAAGAGGATTATTTGTATGACAACAGTAATAGGGGAAAAATTCCCAAGCCCAAAAGTTCAATCCCCAGTTGAGCTTAGCATCCAGTTTAAAACAGGGAAAAAAAGCTGGAATGACAGAATACTATTTGCTAAACTTTTAATGTCAGTTGAGTAAATATCACTGAGGTAAAAAAATAATAAAACAATGAGAAGCATTTGAAGACCTACCTTTTCCAACAGTCATTGAGACGGCTATTATCCATATCCTCACATATATTTTGTTTCATAAACTATGAGGTTTTGAACATTTTGTGTTACCACAGTCTTCTAAATGTCCATAAAAGCAGTAAAGAATTCTTCTCTTACATTTCTGGCAGCATCCCAAACAACTCTGTAGAAGTACGTAGCAGTACAGCGACCAGTAAAAACTGCTTCCCTTGAAGCAATGCTGTTGATAGAAGGTAGAAATACACTAAAAGAAAGTACCATACAGTGAAGGCAAGCTTCTACCTTCTCCCAATATATGCAGTAGGATCTTCTCCTGAAGTTATTTTTCTCCCTAGTGATCCTATACTCAATGGCAGTCATTGTTCATAAAAATGCTGAACTCACTGAGGTGCTCAGGGACAGTACACCATCATTATACTACTATGGATAGAGTTTAAATGCATGACAGATAAAAAAAGTTAAAGGTCATAAAACCAATACAGATTATAGTGAAAAAGTGTTGAAATGATATAAGCTTATGTCCAAGAAAAGGAAAATTTTCTTCAGAGGCCAACCTTGCAGCCCCTTGCTACCAAATCCTTGCCACATAAGCACAATACAGACATGGTACCTGAATTACACTGCCAAATGAAAATATAATATAATAATAGATAATAATAATAATAATATGTATGATATTTAAGTTAGGACTTTCTCAGATGAAAAGGCACTTCAGTGTTTTTATAACCCATATCTCATGCTCATGACCAATGGCCTCATTTTTAACATTTCTTTTGCTCTGGATTTCAGGTGACTGCTGAGAAGTATTTTTTAAGCTCTGTCATTAGCTTGTAAAAAAGGAATTTCATTGCTATAGCAATGTAATTCTGAATAAGTTATACCCATCTTTATCAAACATTATCAGTGTTACCCATGTTAGAAAAAAACTGTTATCAAGTTATCTCATCATTATCGTATTGGAGAGACATCCTGGTCTTTTTAAAAAAAAACAACTGTCCTTGCCTCAGAGCGATCTGAAACATTAAACACAAAACACAAGATGTTAAAGCTCACCTGACAAAAGAGGCCTGATTTTTTGCTCTCTACACAAATGTTGGGACTTAATACAAGATCCCACTGCTATCTCTGATTAGAAATACTTCTAGGTTTTGTGCACAACCTCACTCCAGTCGGCATGACTTCAGTGTGCTCTACAGCACTTGCTGATCATATATGTTAGATCCAGGTAGAAAAAATGGCTACTGTAATGATACTTATCAAGCTTAGAAGTGAGATATGCACCAGGAAGCCTGTAATGCCAGTAGCAGTTCTGAACGTATACAGACACAGAGCTTTGAGCTGCACATCAAACTTCATCAGATCTATTCTTTAACTTCAGTGCTTTCATTCTGCCTAAAGCTCATTTCTACCTAGACCTCTTCTTTGATTCCCTAAGTCAAACAGTTACAGATATTGTAAAAACTAATGTTCAGCACAGAAATATAGATAAAAAGAACAATGGAAATGGGAGGAATTGAATAAGCACTCTGTGCTGGAGAAAGAACAAAATATTCCCAGAAAATGGAACAAGTGCTGTGAACAGATCTGAAACAAAACTACTGTAATGTTTAAAAATGTTACTGATTTGCTATGTTCTACACAATGATTCCACAGCCACTACTCTTGAAATCCTATTTTCCTTTTTTTTTTTTAATAAATACCATCCAACATCTGAGCTATTCATTCTACACTGGCAACAGCTTCCTGTTTTATTATGTTGGCCCACAGTGTCAGAAAGTGGATGGTGATGGTATGGCAGTAAAAGCTGAACTTTCCCACCGATGTTCCACTGCGTTTTGTTGTGCAACAGATGGCAGCAGTCTGACAAAGGGACATCTGACAGAAGGTGTGTCACTGAATTCCCCCATGAGGAAATACTTGTACCCACTGGCATTCATTGGCACTTGCTGAACGTTTATAGAGACTAAACAGTGGTGTGAGCACTCTTCAGCAATGGTGACAGCAATGTTCTGGATGGCCATGCATGGCTGTCACACTGTGAAATAGAGCGCCTCAATCAGCTCCTCTGTGTGAATAAGGTAACAGCAGTGACTGTGTAAAAAAGTATAGTTTTGTAGCTTAGAATTTGTTCTACCCAACATTATTATTGTGTTTGTTGTATTTGTTGCAGCTTCCATAAAATAGGAGGCATTACTTTCAGAGCAATATACAAAGATAAAAAATCTGGCTCTCAAGAAGGCAAATGAGGATATGGGAATTTAGTATCCAAATCAACTTCTCAGAGATGTTACTATGTTCTGCCACTCAAATTATTTTAAGACAAAATCCTCATTTTTGAGACCAAATTTTACTACTTTCTTTTCAGGTCATAATGAATTTCCATGCTTAATTTTAAACACTATTGCTCTACCATGACAGCTTAAGTAGAAAAATAAACTGTTTGCATGTAAGCAAATGAACTCATACTTCAGTTATCAGAGTGTCAGTGCACAGAAGTACATTAAAACACTTATTCTTTATCTGTATATTCTAGGGAACGTTCATGCTTTCTTTTGAAGATTATCAGCAATTGCTGTATTGTTTGTATGTCATCTGACTACCAAACATAAAATCATTACATCTCTTCTAAAGTTAAAAGAGCCTAAATATTTCAGTCAGTCTCTTTGCAATATCACTACAGAATTTTATAGAGATGAATACTTCCTAGGTTATCTGGTGAGTACCATCAAATAATCCTAAATTATTTTTGCTGTAAACATTCAGAGATACTTGACGTGAGAATTATATGGACTTTTCAATCTAGAATAATATTTTCAACTTTGAATTGCTAATTATTTAAATTGAATTTGTCTGAAACGAGTTGGTTTCATTATCTTAAGTTGAGACATGCATCACAGGCTATGAGTGGTAGGTCTTGAATTTAAAACTCTTTCTTAACTGAAGAGTTCCTCCAACATAATCTAAAGCACAGCAGGCATACTTTTTATCCAAATGACTTGAATCATCCTGGGAAAACATAATGAGGTCCTCCTCACATGAATTAGATTTTTGAAGTTTAGCAAATTCTGAAGTGTTCTTCCATTATCTAGCCTAGAGAGCCAATAGCACTTTATACTACTACAACTGCTCACCTAAGCAAAAAACAAATTCAGAACCCACTCCTTGAAACTCATTCAATTCCCCTCTGAACAAAAGCATTCATCCAAGAATTGACAGAAAAAGCTTTATGCCTTTTTAAAAATTCACAAAAGAAGATGGTACAGAAGATAAGGAGTCCGGAACAGCATCTAGGTAAGAATAAAACGATTGTGAGTAAAAGTTAAAAACCTGCAATGAAAAAAAGATACTTTTTTTTTTTTTTTTTTGCTCACTGAAATTATGCTGGCCAAAGAAATAAATCACTAATACTAAGGAAGGAAAAGCTATTTACTTTGAATGATGCTCTTCAAGGTTTGCATCTTATCAGCAATTAATCAAGAGATATGCTTGCTTCAAATATTGCTACATCCCACGTTTATTTCTACTGAGTTGAAGACACTTGTTCAAGCAAAGTAGTATTCTTATGTAAGGGAATTAGACTTTTTCCTCTATTTATTGAAGAGATTAGTGTAATAGTTCCAGATTCCCTATCTTCCTCACCTGTGGTTTACCTTACACTCTTAGTAGTAATTCAGTTCCCCAGAGACTACTATGGCAAGGATTTAAGAATAAAAGCTAGAATACTCTGTGCATTTGTCCACACAGTACAAATTAAAAGTCTTAGAAAAGTACAGTTGGAGGAATACATCATCTCCCATAACGGTTAAAGCAGTGACTTTTAAAATGAAGTTCTCTCCCACACAAATTCACCAAGTCACCTACTCATTTAAGAGCAGTTACCATTGATATTTCCATGGCTTTGTTTCCTTTCCCCTCAATGACCGCTTGTCACAACATTCTTTAGTTAAATCCCAGCCCTCTTGCAGAACCTGCTGGATTTGGATGGATGGGGCTGAGTGAGGGTTTGCAACTCTGTGACCTTTTCTACTCCCATCCCAGGACAGCCGTACCCATTAACCTTCCCTTCTTGTGGGCAGCCTTTCAGAAGTCATCCAGGCAAGCAGACGTCTCCTGGACTTGCCAGCACTGCCAAGCATAGACAGTGCAGTTCTGTTTGCACAACTGCAAACTAAGAAGCCAGTAAGATCTGTGCTCCGTGCTACCTGAGTGCTGCAGTGAATGGGTACGCTGGTAACGGTACGCACACGTAGCACATCAAGCGCACTGTATTCTTCTGACTGAAGGAAAGTACATTCATGTGCTTTCATTTGAAGCAGCATACAAACAATAAAGCCTTCAAATTTCCTTATGTTGCACTTTATCGACATTATGACAGTGTCACCCCAGAACTTTCTGTTAACTTCAAAAAAGGTGAAAGCCAAGATTTTTCACTACTCACGTTATGTATACTGGAATCGTATATCAAGCTGAGCGGATCCGTTACTGCAAAGTGAAGAGGACTCAAACTCTTTTCCCATAGAGGCTTTTATTGCAGCTAAAATATTACAACCAATTTCCACAACTTCGTGCATAACACGTAAAGCAGCTGCTGTGATGCTCACGTTTTACACCGCTGCGGTCCACGTGACGAGGGCGGGAAAACGTGAGCAGCAGCAGCAGCGGGGCTCGCGCCTTCGAGCAACCCGAGGGCAATACCTGGAAGGAGGCGTTCCTCCGGCCGCGCTGAGCTGTGCTCGTATTTCCAGCACCTCTCCCTTTCCAGAGGGCGCGCTGCGGGACGCCGTGCTCCGCGAGGCGTGCAGCCGCCTTGGTGCCCGCTGCCGCCGGAAGGAGGGGCCGCCATTCCGCGCGCCCCCTGAGGGCAGCGCAGAGCCGAGCCGCCCTCCCGCCCGCGGCCGCGCGGAGCTACGAGGGGCCCGCTGCGTTGGGCCCCGTGTGGGGCTGCTAATAGCTGAGCGTGCTCTGAGAGTTTCCACAAAAAAATGAGGTAATTTTTGCGCTTGCTGATACAGATAAGAACCCGAGATGTTGAAATTAAAGGACATAAGCGCCCAACTGAAAGAGCGTTTCATTTTCTTAAGTTAAATATCAATTTCAGTACTCTTCCTTAGTCTTAACTTTTCTCAAAATCAGTTGCTGTTCCTTCGGGTTGTGTTTCCAGGCTGCAATTGACAAACCTGATGGTGTGTGCTAGAACAGATTTTACGTAATCAAAAACGTCTCTGTGGTTCTTTAGTTTCAGTTGCCACACACATAATACTAATTCTTGTGACAATGATATGGAGACTGCAAAACTGCAAAGTGGTGGGAGAGAGCAAATTGGAAACAATTACATCAGATTAGGTGGGACTGCATTCAGACCATAGCAAGGGCGGCTCTAGTGTGCTGTAATTTTGGATCCAGAATCGGCTAGTGTGATCTCTTTAATAGTTTTAATGGTCTACGTAGTCTATAATTTAAACCATTTAAATTTATTTGAGCATCTTATCATTCAAAAGCAGGGAAATTATGCTAATAGGATTATTGTTATATTAAAAATTGTGCTAATTTGAGGCTTCTAAGAATACAAATGTACAGCTCAAATGTTATGTTCTCACTAGTCATGCAGAAGAACGTGACATAGAGTCAGTACTTTGTCATTGTTAGAAACAGAATAGGTCGGATGAACAATAGCGTGCACATCTTTTCGTTAGGGGAGGGGACATAGTTGTCAGCAAAACAAAGTGGCTCATCGGAAAGCATTACTGAGCACAAGTACAAAGGGAAGGTTGTTACCCAGCAAAGTAGGAGGGGGAAAAACTATGATGTTGATGTGTTTTATTTGGTGGAAACAAAAATCTTGTTACCTACTGCATAGGAAAGACATTAATCCACTGGGGCAGATACAATAGAAGCAAGCTTTGTTATCTCAAAGAGGAATTGATTGATTTTTAAAAAGCATAATGACTGTGCTATTTAGAGGAATAAGAAAGACCTAAAAGCTGCAGTTTCTATGAGGCAGGGGGGAAGGCTTAGGATCTGCTGCAGAAACCAGTGATTTGGAGTGCCATGCCTACATTTGCTTAGTGATACCTGCCAAATGGCTTTCTTTTTCAGGAATCATTCTAAAGAAATGTAGTGTGGGGGTGTATTTTGATATCAAGAAATGAACGTCAAAGTAATACTCATTTAGTGTTCATCATCTTAATTTATGCAGCAATTGAATAGTTTTTGAGAAACGCATATATACAAAATACTTCCATAAAATTGGAAGCGAACTAAACAGACTTCATGTTTGTTCTGTTCCTGGCTTCTGATACTAAGTGTTTAGCCTTGAACAACTCACCTATTTTAATGAGTGCTTGCTGCACCAATGCTAGCGTTGTGTTTTTGAAGAACAAGCTGGAACTTGTTTGTGTAGCCAGTATGTCCTTGTCCATGCTGCCACTGGGCAAGCATGCCTCACAGTTAGGTACCCACAGCTTTACTTGGAGTGTCACATTCTCACCACTTTGAAGCAGTACTTTCAGCAATGATTTTCAGATCCTAGATTTTGTCTGGTCTGTGTTTGAGGAAGTAAACAAAGGAAGAGGGAAATATGTGTTCTTTATTCATGAAATAATCATTAATATCTTTATGTTTTCCTCAGTAACTCTTTGTCATTAGGATGAAATGTCATATGCACAAATGCAAATTGGAATACTTGTGATTGATGACTGCAAAAGCAGTGCTATAATTAATTATTTTCTAATGTAGACATGGAGAAATTTTCAACCTCGAGCAAAAAGTGTGATGAAAGTAAAAAATTGCTTTTTGAACCTCTGAGGGAAAAAAAGTAGAAGTGTGCTTTTGTTGTGTTTGAGCCTGATTTTCTATGTGGCAGAGTGAAAAAATGCAACATTTGGTATTTTGAAAGGAAATGTTGGATGGAGGACATTTGAAAACATCTGATGTGTCTGCTGTGCTTAATGATAGATAGATAAAATTGTTAGTATCTGATGTGAACCATGTAATCTTCCAAAAGCCTCCATTAGCTGTCAGTTTTCCTGGATGGAAAATAGCTGTGATGGAGAAGCTCTTGCTCACAATACTGCACTACTGTTTTCTTTCTTACTCTTGATACTGGGAATAAAAGCAGTTTGTCTGTTACTCATGAGGTGTCAGACTTTATTAAGAAAAGTAAGGACAAATAGAACATAAGAGATGAAATACTGCCTTTTTCCCCCCCTCCCCTTTCATTTTGATATCAACTCTCTTATTTTCCCCTTTATTTTCATATCATCCCTCTTTTCAAATTTTTATTTCAAGACAGTCTTTTTCCTTTGGCTGCCACTTTGGATTATTTGAATTATCTAGCAGTTGTTAAGCAGATGTAAATCAGTTCATCAGATTGATCTCAGCTCTTTCATGTATTTCAGCAAGCTAATTTCTATTACCAGATACTCTGTTCCTCTCAAGACTATCTTTGGGTTATTTTTATTGTTCAGTTCAGTATAGCCATTCTCTCTTACTTGCTATTTTGATATCTTGGACTTGGTATTTTCTCCACACCACGTGAACAGCACACTTTAACCCTTGAACAAAACTTGTTTTAAACAGATGTCATCTGTTCTGACTTTTAGAACAATTCATGTACTTGAATTGATTATTTCACTTGTGAATATTGATGTCTTTCTCCTTGGCAGTTGGGATGGCTAAGGTCACCTTCGCATAAATAGTCCAGATGAATTTCTGTGTCTGTTTTACTAAGCAGTATGTGAAAAATATGCTTAAAGTTAAAAATAAGGAGGAAAAAAAAAACACTTCATATATTCTGTGGTATAAATGAAAGCATACATCCCCCCATCTCCAAATTACTGAATTATTGTTCATTCAGAACATTTTTAGTAATGTTACTGCAGTTAAACTGCACGTTAAGTCAGAACTGTTGTACTCACAGATGATAGCTTATGTTCAGGTTTATGAATTTCATCTTTGAGGTTGAGATGCTGGGTGGAACCTAGGAGCTCATCTTAGAAATTAGAATTTTAAGTTATAGTTTGTGTGGAGGGCTATTTTAGGTTCCGTGAATGGGAAAACTGTTCACTGAGAAAAAATCTTAACATTGTGATTGCATCTATTATTGGAAGAATTGCAAGTGGAGTTGAGAGAATAAAGAGTGCAGACTGAGAGTGTTCAGTCTCTTGATGAGTCCTGTGATGCAACGTGAGTCTTCAGACTCTAGGTAATTATGCAGGCTCTGAAAACTGTAGTAACTAAAGAGGACAGAATAAATAGAAAGCTGCAATTTTAATTATGATTTTTCTTGCTTTTGTGAGTACAGCTTTTGTGTAGTTTAGCTTGATCACAGCTACTCTTACATCTATAGCAACAACTCTATCAATTGATGTGTGTGTGTAGATTGCATTTTAAAAAGTTTGTGGCTAGTGTATATTTAATGGAAAATGATTTAAAATAAATTGTTGTTAGTAACAGTAGACTGCAATTCTGTTGAGCTGTGTCTTTGATGGATGAAGACTGGCATTCTTATTGGTTGTTTTTTCTTTTATCCATTCGTGATAATGTGCTCCATATGGTAAAGTGTGTTTAATGTAATATGTTTTGATATGTTTGTATCTTTGTGGGTTTTTTTTTTTTGTTTGTTTGTGGAACTAGATCTTCTAATCAGTTTGTTGCAACCACGTTTTAATTTGCAGCTCTTATTGCTGCAGAATTTGCAGAGGCAGCTACAGGAATAACATGTTTAATGAGGAGATCTGAGATGGGATCTTATCAAAAGTTATAAATATCTTAAAAGCTGGTACCGAGAGGATGAGGCCAGACTCTTTGTAACTATTTTATAGTGGATAAATCCTTAGTAAATAACAAGAGCATTAGCAATAAAATGCTTGGCATAATGAGTTAATGACATTATATTTTTTGATTTATTTTAACTTCACTGATGTGTATCTTAGCAAAGAATGTTCTGTTTCCTTAAAAATAAAACAAACACCAAAACAGAAAAACAACACAGACAAAATAAATGAAAAAAACCAAACAACCTACAAACATTTAGGCCTATTTTTCTTTTCTATTCCATTAGGTATTCTAATGTGACTAGTAATGCAGTCAAAAAAACCCTGCTGCTGAATTGGAGTCTGGGAGTTAGAATTTGTATTTTCAGACACAGATTGCATACAAAACAGGGTAATGGAAAATAGTAAGCCCTGCTCATAATGCATATTCAATTAAAAATGTCAAAACATACAAGGTCTTTTAAGAGGATTTTATAAAATAATTTTCTTATAGTATGTATAATTATTAACAAATTGAAGATGAGCCTACAGTCTTTGAGAAATGTTATTCCAAGCATAACTCAAGGAAAATTCTTAATATGAAGATGATACTTAAGAGGATTGTTGATTCCAGTGATAAATGAACGTTTAAAACTCAACTCCTTATGCATTTGATATGCAGATAAACATCTATTGCTTTCTGATAAAAGATGGGCACTAAAAAAGGCCATGTGTGGTATAGTTACAATTTGTTCTCTAAGGGAATTTCTCTCTGTGCGTAAGTTCTGCAGAAACTGTGTAGAGCCAAAAGCTTGTTTTGGGGGAAAAAAGCATGTTTACTCCATAGAATTGTTTTTTCTACAATATGAAATAGAGCTTGATTGCAGAAGTGCATTACATTTAGGAACGTATTTTGAAGAACATTGAAGATGGGGCAAATGCTCTTGCCAAGACTTAGCATTAAAGCTAGGTCTGATGAGATGTCTTCAGTGAGAACATTTTGACTGCACGTGTATTCATCATGAGATCTTGATATAACAATCACTTCTCTCACATGATTTTGTGTGTGAGTTGGACCTCTCTGGAGGAGGAGCAATGCCATTAATACAGAAAGCATGCAGGCATAGTATGTCCTATTACAGTTTTCCTTAAAGTCATGGTAAAAAAAGTCTTTAGTACTCTGTTGCGCTGTAGATATTGGAAAAGATCTTTGAACTGAAGGAAAGGTTTAAAATTGCCTTCTCATGTTATCTAAGTTAAGTTATAAAACTTGTCCTTACAACAACAGCCAATATGACTGTATTAAGAACTTTGCTGTCAATAAAACTTGCTGCTTTTCATGGGAAGGTTGTGTAGGCATTGGTCTTTCTGCAGTTCATAAATCTAGGACCAGTGAGTTTTTCTTTTTTCTTCTTTTCTTTGTAAACAAGAATGATACAAACCCATAATCCAAAATAATATCCCATGTGAAACGTCTATTAAGAGCTATATTGTGCTGTCTAAAAGCTATCCTGAATGGGTTTTATGCTTGGCAATGCCTACATATGGTATCAAAACCTTTCATTAAAAGGTTTTGATACCATATGTGCAGTCTGACAATTTTTTTTATTCCAGTTCTGATTTCTCGTTTCAACAATCTGTGCCTTTTATTTGTCTGTGCTTCACCAGTGCTCACATTGATAGATGGCTTTCTGAGAGTAACAGGGATGCCATCAAAAATCACAATGTGAATATTCCCATTTTTATACTACTTAGAACTTGATTTATAGCTGAAATTGTAGACATTTCTTGCAAGTCTGCATTTTTCTGGGTCGTCTGTATTGCATTCTCTTGGCAAATTATTTTCTGGAACTAGTCAGGCCTGTGATTCCTCATGATGAAAGTGAAGAGTGAGAAGTACAGAGTGTAGGGCACTATTAAATATGTGAATAATTGAGTATTTTCCTCTTTTGCCTTTTGTTTTCGTTCAACTTTTTAAAAAGTGCATTTTAGTTCTGACATTAGGAAAATACAAAGTACTGTTAGTGGTTTTTTGGCCATTTTTTGTTTGTTCTTGTTTTGTTTTCAAGTGAGATGTTTGTGTATGTCAGTGTCAATCTGGTTATTAGAATGGTATTGAATCGTTCCAACTGGGTACACTTTCTTATTCATAGAAGTGCTGAATACTTTCTTATTAAAAATATGAATAAGGATCAACTCTCCTGCCAGTTCCAGGGAAGCTAATAAAGATGAAATAATATTCTATCATAAAACAAGATTTCCTTTTTAATTTAAAGGAAATATATTGTAGTGTGTGTGTAGAGAGTGCAAAAAAAAAAAAAAAAAAAAAAGCATGTGATATTCTGGTAATATTCAGAGATATTTGAGATGTAGGTGGTGGTCCTTAGGGACATGGTTTAGTGGTAGAGTTGAAAATACTTGGTTGATGGTTGGTCTTGATGATCTTATGGGTCTTCTCCAATCCAAGTTATGTGATTCTGGAGGAGATAAATAGTGGTATACTTCACGCAATGCCCATGCAGAGAGATGCATCCCAGAACAATGCTGAGGTTTTAGGTATGAGTCTGTTCAGAAAATAAATAGCTAAACTACTTTAAGAAATAATAAAAGTTATGTCATATCTTGTAATTCTTGTTTCCTTATGGCCTGCATAGCTTATTATTTCTGTGAAAAATCCAAGATGCTGCGGTGCAGAGACAGACATTCTTTATCAACAGATTTCAGATGTTTGAGAAGTAACTGAAACTAATTCATTTGAACTGCATTGTAAGTGGCCTTCTTGTTTCTTTCTTCCCTTAAAACAACAGTGTACTGTAAGAGTCAGGGTTTTGTTGCTTCGATTTCTCCTGATAATGATTCTTATTAGTGTTGTAATAATTAGGTATAGATGACTTGCAGGTGGGGAATGCCAGGCTTCCTCTTTTCTAAATTACTCCATGTGTTGCCTGCTTCACAAATGAAGGAACTTTCTATGGCCCTGACTCAAAGCCTGTTGATAAAACTGAAAGGCTCTCTGTGATTTCATGGGCGTTTAGTAGAGAGCAGAGACCATAAATTCTACTGTGCTTTTTGAGACTGCTGTCTATTTTGCAACTTGTATAATACTGCATATTCAGAACTGTATGAAAACAGTATCTTGAAGAGAAATGCTATATGTAGCTGAGTTGTGTTCATGTCATCTCACTCTAATTGTACCCTTCCTCTTCTGTCACTTAGATCCAGGGAAAAAACTTTCTCCCTACCCATTCTCTTCTTTTCATAAGCTAGTTAAATCCCGAAGTGTATGAGGGACTGCAGAGGAAATTATTTTCAACCATGGTTTCCCATGGAAATTATTGCGTATGCTGTGCATCTTTTAGATGCTGAGATCTGTGATTTTCTTTTAATAATTAGGCTATTTTATGTGACAGTGGGAACTTTGAATGGACAGTTTCTTCATTCCTTTAATATAGACGAGGCTAACATATTAAGTCCTGTAGCTGGAGATGTGTTTGTTATTTGAGGTGCTAGTATTGGTGTTTTCATGTAAGTGTTTTCTTGTTCTTCCAAGCCTTAGTCGGTTCTTATTTTCTATTTGTATTATTATCCGTTATGTTCCATGTATTTCCTCATCACACACAAGAGGATGTTGAGTTCAACAAGCACAAAATGTCTTACAAGGTTTAAAAAACAAATAACAACAACAAAACAGCAGCTGAAGCTAAAAGTAACTGTCTTTAAAGTATTCTGCACAGCATCATTAAGTGATTTGGAAAGACACCATTATCCTTGGAAAAGACAGAAACTTTAAAATAACCATAAATTTGGCAAGATTTCCAGCCTGATTTATTTTATCCTTTATTAAACTTGTGCAGCTGGTTGATCAGCTGTGTCCTGATGATCCCTGAGAGGCACACAACTGTGTGATGGGCCGTATTTCTATCTTTTCCTTGACTTTCCTGATTCTCTTTCAGAATGTTTTGTTCCCGAGGGATAGAGAGGACTGTTCTTTTATTTTGGAGTGGATTTTCGTCTCTTTGGACTCCCACGCAGGAGCTAGAGCTTAGAGGATCTAACACAGTGATGTCAAGAAACCTGTAAACCTTCTAATTAGGTGTGCCCTAATCGTCAAACAATCAAATTTGTGGTTCTGCCCACCTCCAGGGAGCAAGCGGCTAGAGAAGCTGCTGTTTTGCCACTTCATTATCACCCAGTGCACTGAATAGGAAAACTCTGTTGATGTCACCCAGTTGCTATAGCAACAAAGACCTTGCTTATTTCTGTTTCTCTGGCAACAATCTTTTACTTACTGCTATATTCACACTCTTTGTTGCTATAAAATTCCTTCATTGTTTTCCACGTTCACAGCTCACATCAGGCCAGTGTTTATATGCAGACTTGGTGTCTTCCTTACAGGTTACTGGTCTTCCTTAATTTCACGTTCATTCTGGTAGACTTTGAAACTGGAGAAGAAAAACGAACCACTTAGGAGGCTGTAGAGAGGTGTGGTGGAAGAATTATTAGAAATTCCATTCCATTTTATAGGGTCTAGGATTCATTTGGGAATTACCCCAGCTTGAAGTTAGAGACGTGGGATTCCTTGGTAGGGTTCAGTGCCTGGGTTCCTGTTGGTTGCTCTCCTTCAAGATGAAAAACTTTCTCTGGCTCTGCTGGCTACAGTTTTATTAATACAGTGCAGCATGAAACTACTGCAGAGGTTTCAGAAGAAGTTAAAGATGTGTTTTTTCTATGAACAGTGGGTTCATATCAATATTCTATAACATAGTATTCTTACTCATTTTGACTTATTCATAATAATTAGCGGATTTGGTAGCTCAGGAAAAGGTGAAGATCTTTTGATATAGTTGGCATTGGCTGCTTTGATTATCTCTCAGAGATCCTTTTTGTCACAGAATTATAGATAAATGACCTTTGCTAACATTCATGTGAATCTTTCATGCAAGTATTCCTATTCATTTCCATGAAAATGTATTGCTCGGTATCTTACAAGTAGAATTATGACCTGTGGTGCTTTGTGCATCTGCAGAGACAGTCATGTTTCTGTTCACATGATGCAGTGCAGTATTGACTGTTGAATTGAAGGACTATTTCTGAAGTTCTTATTCATCTTTCCAAAGCTCTTACATTAGCTCTTTACAAATCTATGGATTGATGGATGCTGAATGTTTATTTCTTGTGTCAGCATGGAGCAGTTTTGCATTTAACACTTATCTTGCTGAAAAGTAATATGTTCTCTCCACATTATGTCATTGTCTAAACCCTTGTATTTAGTGCAATATGAAACGTAAACTAGGAATTTGTAACGACAAATTTAAATGAACTTGAGAATTGACAACTTCCTTTGGGACAAAGTAACTGCTTCATTCTTTTTATTTTTCTTGCTGTCTGGGTGTTCTGTCATTGTCTGTGTGATCCTTGGGGCCTGAATGATAACATAGAGGAGCTGATTAGGCAGTGTTGTGGGTTTTGTTTGTTTTGTTTGTTTGTTTTCTGGAATAGATACTTGCTGTCAGTATACTTCTAATTAAATGGAATCAGGGGAATTTAACTACACTAGAACTCTCGTTTGAATTGAAATAGGTAAATAGCAGTTCAGATTCCTTGTAAATAAGGAAGCCAAACAGCATCTTCTCTTAATATTCTTGATGCTTCTGATCTGTAATGACCATTTGAGCTCACTTGGCTAATTACTGGAGGGTTCTTTATCACCTTCTGTTCTTTACTATGTTGTGAGAAGAAATTTGCCTCTTTCCATATATCATTACAGAATTGATATTTTCCAAGAAATCAGTTAAATGTAGGCTGAGTGATTTTTAATAATCTCATAAGTTTAATTTTTTTATATTCCTGCATATTTGCCTCTTTCCCTGTTACTGGTTTGCCTTCACAAATACCAGATGGGGTTTCAAGAGATATTTCAGCCACAAGTGAAGGCCTGTGTGAAGGCCATTTCTCGTAGCATGTTCTAAATGTTGCTGTGTTCCACAAGGGCGCTTGGTACTGCACTGAAGGGCTGCTAATGAGAAAAGATTAAAGTTATGGTCTTAGTATTTTCATACACCTCTTTTCCCAAAACATGGTCTTGTCATCTTCTTTTTTAAATCCAGCTGTTGTTTAATGCCTTTTATGACCCTTGCTTATTAGTCATTCATCTTGAGATGAGAGGAGATAGGAAGGGACGTAATGGTTGAGACGAAATCAGAAGTTATGGTTTTAAGTAGCAGTCTTGACAGTTGCTCAATAAAAGGTAATTCAACAAATTGCCAATGCTTTCTGATCAGAGAAGTATTCAAAATGCAATAAAGAAGTGACTTCAGGCTTGGCAGGCTACTGATCAGCATCCAGGGCGTAATAGTCTTTGTAATTTGATATGTATCTGCTCTGTCACATTGCTAATCAGTAGTCATTCCATGTCTGGCTCCTTGCCCTGTGTCAAGACTTCTGAGTGTAAAAAACATCTTAAAGGAAAAGTAAATGAACAAATCACTGATCTAGGATATCTGTTCGTGCCATGAGTGATTAACAATTGTAATGGATAACTTCAATTGTAGTAAAAACTTTCATTTATAACGGTGTATTTTAATGAATTATACATTCAGCAATTCCTTAATTGTAGTGTGCTCTGCTTTTAGTTGTGCATTTCCTGGCTTATTGGGGCATCAAATACTAGGTGTTCAGTTTATGTCTAGATTTATAATACTAAAGCAAATTTATCATGGACACATTTGCCCATTCTTCGGTATTCCTGCAGTATGTCTGAGCATCTCTTTGTATGCTACCTTTGTCTGTAGTCCTGTGTTACCAGTTGGTGTTGTTCTTTATGTAGAAAATCTCAGGTGAATGTTTTGGAAAATAATTCTGCTATGTAGCTGCATGCTTTTAAGTCAGCTGTTAACTCAGCTGAGTGCATGCCACAGACTTTCATGTGCTGGCTTGAGGCAGATGATTTTGTAGTTACTGTGTACAAATACAGCTAAATTACAGTGTCTGAGAGTGCTGAAGTGAGTCATCGAGATCTTTATGGCTACTATATATTTTAGTCTGCATAGTGCTGTTCCTGTTACTTCAGGCTGTAGTTAAAGACTCAAAATCACAATGTAACTGTTGAAATAGATGAGTTGTGCCATGCAGCTCATTGTGTAGCACTTGACATCAATACAGCTAAGTTCTGTCTTCTGTATGGAGTTTGTGTATCTGCTATTTATAGTGCTTGGATGAGAATGTGTATCAAAAGATTTGTTCTTAAACATGTGCATCAAATCTAGTACAAGGAAGTTCAGAAAGCAGAAAAAGGAACGTTATCATTAAAAAATGATAGAATGTTATAAATGATATAAAAAATTAGGTTAATATGAGGGTTGAATAAAGGGTATTGATCAAGGAGAGCGTTCTACCTTAATCCCAATTTATGACTGCTCACATTTTCATACATGAGATGGCACAACATAAATTTGCTAACACAGATTTTCTGATGGATTTTTTTTCCTAACTGTTTGCTTACATACAGTGGTGTGTCTCCCAAAATAGATTGCCTACCTGCTATATGCTTGATATCATTTCTGTAATCTCAGTTACAGAATGTCCATTGCTTAACAATAAAACCTTTCACTGCTTTCATCCTGTAGCAGATGTTACATTTACAGATGTCTGATTTGAAATCTTGCTGCAAATTTGTTCCAGATGTCTTGTTTTATTTTATAGACAAGTATCTAAATTGAAGACTACATTTTTCTCTATATGCATATGCTCTGTGTCATCTTTGGAGGTTGTCTATGTGTGTGTGTGTGCTCCAAGCATTTACTTGGTGCAGTGGAGAACTGAGTCAACAACTATTAAGTTTTTGAACTGGACTTCCATTGTAGCAACAACTTAGTTTTAAAACTATTAAAATATTTTACCTTAGAATTGAGTTCAGTCGGTGTTCTAGGTGGGGAAAAAAAAAGAAGGATAAGAAGTATCAAAGCCTGTTGCTTACGCAGCTTGTGGTACTCAGGTGTGACAAGCTGACTGATTTGCACTTTCCAGGCCAGACTATCACTTCTCTGGGTTTTGTTTGCACATCCTGCTGGTGAACTGCTGCTTCCATTTAGCACTTGCTCTAAAATGTCCTTTAAAAAATGCCGGTTTTCCGTCTGCTGTTCTCACAACAGATTTTATAGTTCTGCCACCTACTTATAGCTTTTAGAGGAAAGTAGTTGCCTGCGATGGTTTCTATTTTCAGTGTTTTAGAGTATCTGCTTAGGTTTCTTCTTCTAGTAGAATTTATAAGAAACAGGTAATCATCTCCAGTTCTGTTGTTCTTGCCATTTTGAGGCCAGCTTACTCATCAGGGAAATTTGATGTTGAATGCTTCTTGTTACCAAATAGATCTTTGTAGGAATCTCTCTTGTGGAAATATGAGTGTTGTGGGTGACCATTACATAGACTCCGCTACAGTTTATCACTGTGTATGACTCCTGGTTATCTTAGGGTGCTTTTTAGCAGTTTGCTCCTCTGAGGTTGTTCATGCAGTGGTGACCCGTAACACCTATTTTGTTACTGTGTTTTTATTTCCTTTAATACAGTCTTCCAACAGCACTGATTTATGAAAATGTCAGTAAAGTATTCTTCACAGCGTAACAGGTGTTAAGCTGATTTTAACTTCTTTAATAGGCTAACTTCCTTTCTGAAGAATTATTACAACCTACTTGTTTAGATAATAAATTCTTATAAGTAGTTTGACAAACTTGGTAATAATCTCTGGTGGTTTGCTGTAACAACAAGCATATGGAAGTGTAATTTCTAGGTCCCATAGTTGTCATCTAGTTTATGCTATGTTGGATCATATGTCAGAATTGTCTTCATGCCATCCATAGGAGTTAATATGTTCTGAATTATTTTACTGTAGATTCTGGTGTCTAGAGATTCATTCTTCACATCGGTTTCCAACATTTCCTTTCTTTAAGGTCCTGCTCACTTGATTTCTTAATTAGAATATTGGGAACTGATAGCAAGAAGGCAGAATAATGAAGTGACTGAATGAAACTGAAAAAAAGTCATATTCTGCATAAGTTAAGAATATTTTGTACTTAAGTGAGGGCCACAAGAACTCATTTTTTTTTCGAGTTTAATCCTGGTAAAAGTGAGAAACCAAACATTTCATAGCCAGTTTCACTCTGAAATGAATATATTTCAAGTAAGCAGATATGGTTATTGTTTTCTTGTCCTGTTGGTGAACAAAATATAGGATTCTACTGTGCAAAAGTAATGTCAGAATATATGAGATATTTTAAGGACTCTTGGGCTACTGAGACTGCATCCAATTTTATTAGACTGGTAACATTTGAAGTATTATACTGAAGCCTCTTGATCATCATTAAACTGTAATTAGTTGTATTGTTCTTGCTGTAGCTTGTTGTGTTGATCATTACTAGTGCTTCTCAGTATCTATTACACTTCATTTTACAGTTCATTTTTGACCTGGGGGCTCTGGGGACTGGGCAGTCCATTCTGTGAGGCTGTTTCAGTTACAGTTGTAATAGATGTTTCATTTACAATTAGAGCCTTTAAGCGCTATCTCTAAATAAAAGTATTAACAGAAAGCTTAATTGTTAAAACCAATATTTTATTAGAAATGTGAACTTAAAAGCACTTTACAAGAACTTTAGTCTTAATTTTACCATGCTTAAAATGTGTAAATTTATGCCTTCCTGGTGTAGTGTATCACTTCTGCTTATAGTGTATCACTTTGTTGATCAGCTGCTGATCTGATTTAGTACTTGATCCAGCAACTGGCAACTCTGCCTGTGGCAGTGGGGTTGGAACTTGATCTTTGCAGTCCCTTCCAACTCCAGCCATTCTGTTGACTCTCATTTCATCCTCTGATACCAGCGGTTCCTATGGCTGTGTTACAATGTATGACCTCAGGGATTCCTTACCTTTCTGCATTTCGTAAGACTTTGCTCCATTTTTTTTTTTTTTTCTTTTTCCTCTGATCTAAAAACTCTTCATGGTATCATTAAATCTTTTGTTTCCTTTTAGGAGATTATCATTGGTGTTTCTACATAAAATCTCACTTGCAGCTGTATTTTTATACTGTTCACTAAGCTCTTGCAATTCTTCATAGGTTTGTAGGTTCATTAGTTTGGAAAGGACCTACAAGATCATCTAGTCCAACCATTCTCCTATCACTATCCCTACCCAACTACTAAATCAAATCCCTTAGCACCTCATCTAAACGCTTCTTGAACAGCGCTAGGGATGGTGCCTCAACCACCTCCCTAGGCAGGCCATTCCAGTGCCTGACCACTCTTGCAGAGAAAAAATGTTTCCTCAAATCTAATCTAAATCTTCCCTGGCGCAACTTGTGGCCATTCCCTCTCGTCCTGTCATTATTTATTAGGGAGAAGAGGCCCACCCCCTCCTCACCACAACTCCCCTTCAGGAAGTGGTAGAGTGCAATAAGGTCTCCTCTGAGCCTCCTCTTCTCCAGACTAAACAATCCCAGCTCCCTCAGCCACTCCTTATTAAGGCTTGTGCTCCAGACCCCTCACCAGTTTTGTTGCCCTTCTCTGAACACGCTCCAGGGCCTCAATGTCCTTCTGTGAGGGGCCCAAAACTGAACACAGTACTCGAGGTGTGGCCGTAATTCATGTTCTTCCCTTCTCCCAATTCATATTCTTCCCTTCTGAACATACATTTCTTGCTCATTGAAGTACCAAGAAACTCACATGTACATTGAACAATCTGAGAGAAGAAGTGTGGGACAGTGCAGAAATACACATTTCATGAAGTTGAAAGCTATCTTTGCGAAGGAATTTGATGTTAGTTTACTGTATAGAATTTCTGTACATTATATAAAAGACATGAATGACATAAGAGATATTTCAAGGTAAATCTGCAACAGATTTAAAATAATATCAGGAAGTGTATATTTCATGAGGTTGAAAGCTGTATTTGCAAGGGAATTTGATGTTACTGTTTACTGTGCAGTATTTCTGTACGTTGTAGAAAAGAAATGAAGGATGTAAGATAGGTATCTCAAAGTGAATCTGCAGTAGATTTTAAATAATGGAGGAAATTTTTTTCCCCATCTGTCATTGTATAGAAGGGAAGACAAACATCTCCATTGTTTCTTTTTCAATTAAATGCTCGGCTTGTGTATGTATCTTGTCAGCTGCATAAATGTTAAGTAGCTTTCTGGCACTACTGTATGGAAAACCCAATGTAGTTATGAAAAGTTCATTGTGTTTAAAGGGTGATTTCAAAGTAATAATCAGAAAAGCTTCTCAGGGAAGGAAATATTTACTAGGATGGTGGTGATTTATTAGGATTAGTGGTGCCTTTCTATATTCGAGTACTTAAGTGAAGTCAAGCATGGTGCAAATACTTCTGTGCACTATGTATCCTTGGGTCTGGATCTTCTTACTCCTTGGAGATTTGTTAAATGTATTCAAAATCCTTGCAACTTCCCCTGTGTTGTTTTAATGCTGTTGGTCTTCTTGTTTTGTTTTTTCTTGCTTGTTTTGTTTTGTTTCTCTCCTCCTTTCTTTCCATCTTAGTCACCTTCACAGATCTGTGAGTAAGTGGCAAAGTAGCTCGAAGAGCAGACACTGATTTGTATCATGTGTACCTCTTCTCTTGATTATTATTATTTTTTGCTACCAGAATAATGCTGTATGCTTCTAAAAATATTGAGAACAAGAATGTTTCTGCAACACATTTTGAAGAATTGTACCTGGATGGCTTTAATGCAAATGAGTAAATATTAATGTACTAAGGAAGAGTCTTTGCTTTCATTATGCATATATAGGAACCTGCTCTGCACTTCTACATGCTTCAGTCTATGCTCCAAAACCATATATCCCCCTCATCCTTCCCCCTTGCCTCAAAAAACAAACAACAATTAAATACAACAATTTTCTGATTCTTTGGAGTATATATGCTATGATCAAATGCAGTCTCCAGTTGTGTTCAGTACAGCAGCACATTATGAATGGAGGCTTATTTTGGGAAAAGTTTTGGAAGGTCCATGGGTAGTACCTTAGAGTCATCAAGCACTGCTGTGTGTCAGTTCCTTAAGATATGCTTCATGCATCTCCCTAAATAGTGCCAATTCTGAACAAAGCTGGTGGATCTCTGGCAGGGTTCTGTCAGTTACATTAACAACGGATGGAATTTGAGCTTCAAGTAAACCTACTGTGTCTCAGTGAAATCAAAATTTCTCATCAATGCTCAAATATTTTATATTCATTTTCTATTGTTATATATGTAATACTTCCAGAATGTAAGGACCCTTCAGGTAAATGATTCTGTTTCTTGATGTTGTCAGTTGTGCTACACGCTATTGTAATGAAAGCAGGGAAGAATGTATGAAGCACAGGAAAAAGACATAGATGCAGTTACAGATCTGATTCAAAATACTGACATTTCAAAATTCAATGTTTGCAGTGTCACTGGACTATTGTTTTGGGAGTCTCTGTTGAGTGTTGCTGCCTTGTGGATTTGTTGAGGCACTTGAGATAGCTCAGGATAATTGTTAGCACTGCTCAGGTTCATTTAAGTTAGTACCATTTCATGCAGGAAGATTCTGCTAGTCAAAAAGAAACATAACTTGGGTGGCTCTGACTTCATTAAAGCTCCTAAAACTGTCTGAGTGCCACATCTGAATTTCAGTGCTAATTCTTTGCAAGAAACAAAAGGGGGAGTAGGTTACCATTTGCCTGTAGCATAAAAGCCTCCCTCTGCCAAACCATTGTGTTGTGTTATATTAAAAAACATTGTTCCTGCTGTGTCTTTTTCTGCCAAATGTTCCCTGTGGTTGGGCATGCAGGCTGTAACTACCTTCTGACAATTGCATCAGAGCAAATGAGCTGTGACACTGCTTGCCTATTTTTAAATAAGCTCAATGTTGTCCATCTAATGAAGTGCTAAAGCATACTGTGCCTGTGGGAAATGCAGGCTTTGCATGGAGAGTAGTTAGGAAGAAGTTTTGTTTTCAAACAAACAAAACAAGTATGTGTTCTCAGTTTTGCCATAAGCAGCTGCTGGTTAACTTGAGCAAATCCCAAGTTGCTGATTTTTAGTTAGAATGGATGGCACTGATAATCCTGGAGAATTATGTACTGGCTGTGTTAAATTTGTTAACCACGCTTAAGGAGCACTTCTGGAAACGTTACCTTCACATACAACAAGTTCCAAGCTTGTTTCTTAGCTTTGTAACAGCTGTGCCATTGTTAGTCTTGTAGTAGACCTAATGAGTGTATGAAGATTTGAAGATACCACAATTTGAAGTAAATCTGCTTTACTTACATGGTTGTTGTTTGGCAGTTGTTTAGAATTGACTCACTTTCATTCTCAGCAAATAAATATTGTACCTCTGGACAGACATTTGGATTTGATCTGAAACTTAAGTATTACGAAGTAAGAAATGTCAAAATGTTTTTAAATGCCACATAAAACTTTTCTTTCACTTCTGTTTAATGGATGATTAACTTTCCTAGAGCTCTTGTTCTCTGAGCATGAACAGAAGCATGTGCATTGTACAGTTATTTCAGTTTTAGTTTGTTCATTGCACATAAAGTGGTAGTCACTGAAAAACTGTCCGAGTTTAGTCCTGCAAAACCAGTGCTTTATTCAAATAGGTGCTATTTCTTGACTGCTCTTCAAATGGCACAATTTATTGTGAAAAATTGTAGCCCTAGAATTTACCTGTGTTTTAATGTGAGGGAGATTGGTGTGTAGCCTGCAAAGTAAAATCAGATGTAGTTGGTGTTGCATACATTGCTGTTGTTAGCTATATGCTGAGTATTGAAGGTAGCCGATAAAGCATTTGCCAGTTTTCCACCTTCTTCTTGGCTTATGAAAGCATGGCTTCCTCTGATTATGATGTTTTCATTGCAAAAATAATTTATGCGTACTTCAGACTTTTTATTGGATCTCATCTACCCATGTGGGAAAATCACAGCTTTAGAGACTTCAGCGTTTTATGTTCATCAGTTATTCAGTAGTGCTCTGTCCAGCTTGAACAACTTCAAAAGCTGAAAAAGGATTTCACTTTGTATCTTACTATCTCACGTCTTATGCAGGGTGTCACTTAGGTTATCTTATTGCACTCGTATAGCCCAGAAAAGAGTACTGAGTATGATTTGCCATGCAAGTTCAAAATAAGTCGAGTATCCTTCTTTATTTTACATAAAATCACCTTCAGTGCCATCATGATGGAAATAAAAATACCAAAGATTACAAGCAAAGCAATTGTTAAGAAGATGAAAAATTAAATAAATTTACATCTGAAGTACAGTGTTCCTTGTAAGAACTCTCTATAATTTTCTGATGCATCCTCCATGGCTTTTAAAAGTACTTAAAACACTGTAACTTTTAGAGGAAGGAATCTCAGGAGGGAGAGAAGGTATTTAGAAGATGAAAGCTTAATTCACAGAATTCTTGTTTCAAACACATTTAATACTCAGACCCACAAGTTTTACAGTAAAATCTCCCTGTTCAAGTTACATTTTTGCACTGAAAGAAATAGGAGTTGTTAAATCTAAAAGGGATGAAATTATCCTTAATTTACAAGATTGGTTAGAATATAAAAAACTTAGTCCTTTCTACTCTAAAGGAATCAATTGTGTGGTTGCTTTTTTTGTTTGCTTGTTTTATTTTTTGACTGCCTGTATGAAGACATATGCACAGCATTATTTTCTTATTTGCTACAGGCATGTGTTGATTATTTAGTTGGGCCAAAATATAATAGTGTGAGTGCCAGTAGTGCTAGTGCACTTGGCTAATACCTGAGAGTTGTGGATATTGTGAGAAGGGCTAAGATAGGGTAGAGAGAGAATAAATGCTAAAAAAATTCCTAGAGATCCAAAGATGGGTAAGAAAAATAAAGCAGTATAAGCAAAAAATGCACGTAATAAAGGAAATTTTGAGTTGGAATGTCTATATAATATTGATGTTTGTTGTCAAGTGTTTCAGTGACGGAACAAAAACCCTTGTACAATTTTTTGCTGCTGTTATGTTGGATGCTTTAGGGAAAAGAGCTCTGTAATGGTAGTTGTAAATTTAAAGTCATGCTGGTTCTTTAAAGCAGAACGTTATTTCAGTAAGAAACATGAGTTCTCCATTTCTGACTTTGCTACCTGAATTCCTGCAAGGAACTTAGAAATGTCAGTTCTGCTTGACTGGACATTGGGAACGACTGTCTTCATTGATAATCAGTAGTGCTTGTTGTATATTTGCCATGAGTATTTGCTTCAGTGACAATTCTGGTTTTCTTCATTTAAGGGCAACTGATTTCATTTAACAGAATAGTAGCAACGTTAACAATTTCAGATTTTCCATGGGAAGAAAAGTTCTGACTTCCACTCCTGTGTATTAACTAAGAGTGAGGAATAATGCTATCGAAAACTACTGCTCTAGTAAAATTTGTTATTGAATTACTGCATCAGTTTAGAAAATAATTTAGCTAGAGATTTGGCAATAATGCTGTAATATGCATGCTTTAGAGAGATTTGATTTATTGTTGTAGGAATAAATGAATGTGAATGTGATCTAGTAATACTCTGTAAATTTCCACTGCTGTTTTTCACATTCCACTCTATAAGGTGAAAATAAGTGTCTTCTCTGCAAGAAGTATTCCAAGTAAGCCATGTAGGATATTTAGAAAGGTTTCAAGAGTCCTTAGTAAGAGTGGCATGTAGATCAAAAACATGTTCACATTAAATTAAAGCCAATAAATATTTACAAAATATTCTACAAGGCTGTTTTTTTTTTTTCCTGGTAGTTGCTTTTTGGCTAAGCCTAATCTGGAGCCTGTATTGAAGAGAGAGTGAAGCCACTTCTTCATTCTGCTTATTCCAGAACAGCTTCACACCAGTCCAGCTACTGAAGGATGCACATTTTCCATGGAGGTTAGGGATTGCAGGGGGCAGTTGCAGATATATAAATTTCTACTGTAAACAAATGGTAGGAGCATTAGTTGTACAGCTGTATTTTCTGCAGACCTCCTTGTGGTATGCGGGGATAGTCTACATCCTGGAAAAACATGCGGTGTGTTTTTTGGTTGTTGTTTTGTTTTTTGTTTTACTTTATTGCATAGTTTTGTCTGTTGTAGTTATAAATCAAGAACAAAGCCAATGCAGTACAATGAGTTTTTCTTACCATAGCGTTTAAAACATTTTTAAGTATTATTGTATTTAAAAGTAACATCAGAAGAGAAATACAAATGTTTTGTCTTTTGATGGGATCATCCACTGTGCCTCAGATGGAAACACAAGAAAAGCATGCTGTGTTCATGCAGTCTTCCAGCACAAGGCTTTTATTTGGTGGTCAGTCAGTGTGGGTGATACAGCTGTTTTAAACAGTGCAATGTGTAGGCAGAGCTCAATGCCTTTGACATAATTTTCCATTGGATAGAAAAATGAATTTGACTATTTATGTTCTAGCTGAAGTTTACAGTATTTTCAAAAGCCAGCCAGTTGTTTTAGAAGCAGGGATGGGGGGCATAGTGGGGAAGGTGTGATTCACTCTTTTCACACACTAAGACCTG
This sequence comes from Cyrtonyx montezumae, assembly GCF_038088225.1. Lineage (NCBI taxonomy): Eukaryota > Metazoa > Chordata > Aves > Galliformes > Odontophoridae > Cyrtonyx > Cyrtonyx montezumae. The sequence continues at coordinate 9,661,110 of NW_027071903.1, forward strand.
ATTTATTCTAGTTGTAATATTACTACTGCATATTCATTTTTCTCTTACAAATGTCCTGGGCAGATTTGCAAATGGAAGTTCTATCGTTGCTCTATCATCCCAGCCACTGAAATAGCATGGGAACTTTAATGAGTGTTGTGGTCATCAATTTAGATGATGAATTTTAGTTCAGTCATGATATTTTAGCTTCATCATGCTTTAAAATAAAATAATTGAGTAAGGAATATCTTCCTTCCCATATTTTTAATCCTTTTTAATTCAAGGTCTTTCACGATCATTTATTTTGAGTCAGCTTATGCATGCCTGTTCTGTTTCTGCAAGATGACTAAGCAAGGTGTTCTTGGGCAGTTGAACAGTGAAGAGGAAGGAGGAAGCTTTGAACAAATAATTTGGTGAATGCCTTGAAAGTAGATGTTGTCCAGGATCCCAGCCACTCGTCTCATCTTCTGCTTTATGGAGGGAAGTTCTTTGTAGTGGATAGCTCATATTGCTGCTCCCTCATTGAGATCATAGGAATTTAAGTGAATAGTGCTGTTTCTTCCCAAGATTTATCTTCAGAACCTTCTGTTTCTTCTGTCATCTTTACTTCCACAACTCCAGAACTTGTAGTGCAGGCATGGCCTCTTCTGGCTCAACTGCTGTACCATCTCCAACACTGCTACTGCTTCCTTATTATTTTTGATACACCTCAAAATCATATTTCTTGCAAATAGAACTTTGTTATCTTGCAGTCTAGTTTACAGTTTCCTTCCTGTTCTCTTTTTCTGTACTTCTCAGGTTTTTCTGCTAGCCGATCACCACATACTTCTTTGTCTGTGCCTATCTTTTCCCAGCTGTATTGTGAAAGGGAGGGAAGCCCTTAAGAACCTCTGTATCAGAGTATTTTTCCATTCTTAAATGTCTAGCCTGAAAATTTATGCTGTAGAACATTGATGCGAGAAAGTCCTTAGAATTTGAACTTAAGCATTTTGGATCTTGGTTTTGTCTGACATTTTGGACGTATCACACAGAAGCTCTGCTCTACTTGTTTGTAGAGTACTTCTATGTAGAAGTGCACTGGAGAATAGAGTATGGAAAGAGATGTCTCATTATTTCATAATGACTCCTTTAAAAATGAATCCCTGTGTAGTGGAATGTTTGTTTTCTCAAACTAGATTCTACCAAATATGTTATCAGTAAGCAGAGCTCTGCCTTCCAAATAATCCTGTAAGCAGAATTCTAATTTAATATGGCTTGCTATACATACTAAAGGAAAGAGATCTTGACTATTCCTAATATCAACACTCTCTAGTAGTATTCTGATTTTTATTATTTAATTCTAATAGTTTCAACTTTCTGTAGGATTTCAAAACTGAATGGATAGGTTAGATCCAAAAAAAGGAGCTGTGCACCAGGTGTTTTCTTTTTTTTTCCTGCCATTAGTGATGACTGGTGAGGGTAGTCTGGGCAGATTTGAATTATCTTTATGTGACTGAAAACAGTAACCAAGCCATTCTATTGGCAACAGTGATGTGGGACGTATTGTTTGAATCTATCCTCAGGCTATTTCTTATTGTATCTTTTTAATAGAAAAAGGGAGACAGGGGAATCAGCTCCTGTAAATTGTTTGCCTTTTTATGGTTTCTACCTTTTCCAGATGATCCTGCTGCCGCTGCCTCAAGGTAGATGGGTTCCTGAGATAGGTAGCAGCTTTATGGAGGTCAAAAGACTTAGAAATAATTTTAACAAGAGTGCTAGCTCATAATATCTAATTTAACTTGAACTGAAGTCAATGAGTATTGGGGGATATAGATAGACAAGGTGAGAACTGTGAGTTGCAATTTGTAGTTGCAGGTGACTTTCAGCAATTATTCTGGCTGTTGATTATTACTTCACTTTCTTCATCATGTTCTTTCATTTAAAAGCAAGAACAATAAATAAAAAAAAAAACCCTTGCAACTTATTAAAATAAAAAAAATCTCTCATAAACCTCCCATCACAGTTGGGTGGTGAATGGGAAGTAAAAGCTACTGTTGAGCACAAGACAAGTTGCTAAAAATGGATGAGATTTTTCTTGTTTCTCAAGATAAAAGCTGTAGATCACATTTTTGGATGTGATTTGTTGTTGGTATATGTTTTGTTTTGTATAAGATCCTGAAAGCAGGCATGTTGCTCCCTGAAGGATTCAGAGTAGAATGAACTCCAAATAAGGCAAATATGATGGTTTGGAGATAGAGTACAAGAAATACATAGAGGCCATCTTTCTGGAATTCTGAGAGTAAATGTCAAAACCCACATTGATTTGTGTGTTAGTGGAGGAGCCAGGACATGAAGGGGGGGTTTCCGAGCAGAGCTCTGACATGCTCATTTTATTTTCATTCATATGCTCTCAAATAGACTTAAAACTGCGTGGATGCAAGAAAATAACAGAGAAAAAGTCACCTGAGGGCTCCTTTGCAGTCTGAATGCTGAGGCTAGGAAAAGCAGGCACTTCAAGGAGTCACAGTTAGCTCTTTCCAGTTTTTCTTCTCCAAATGGGGTGGAGCTGTGGAGCTGCCACTTCAACATAATGAATAGGGATAAATAAAGTAATAGAGCTGTCTGCATCCACAGCCATATGGTTCTTATTCCCACAGGCTCAGCAACATCAATCAAATGTGAGTTAGAGAGGCACATTATACCTCTGTTGCATATCAGATAGCTATTCAGGCATTACCAAATGTAAATTGATTTTAGGAGCTTGAAATGAGACAAAAGCATGGTAACAATGTAACTGGAAACTATTTGCTGTCCTTGATAAAGTCTTTGTAACATAACCTGCCACAGCTTCTCTGGAGTACAAGTCAAGGGGGGGGATGAGATTTGCTTCAGGGGTGACTGAAAGAACGGTACAGCAGCCAAATTACCTGGAAAGTGACTCACAGTCTTCTAGCTTGTACCATCGGTAGGATGCTCTCACACATATCTGATGAACAAAGCTATCTTAGAAATCTAGCTGACCACTCAATCGTTTTCCTTTTGGCAAGTTCTACAGAGGACTTATAGGTGTATATGCTGCTGCTTGTTGTTTACTTAAGGACAGTCTGTATTTAGGCGATGGTGTGATGCGGATGCCCTCACTATCCTGAAATTCTATAAATTAATCTTGGGTTTGTTTGTTTGTTTGATTTTCCTCAAGAGATTAAAAACAGCTAGTTTATACTCTGAAAAAACATATAGGGCTTTTTCAGTGCTGAACTATGATTTCCTAATCTAAAACTATGTCTCTCCTACCAGATACCTGCCATACTAGATTCAATAGAACGTGTAATGGGAATTCAGTTCACCAGCAGTTACAAATTGTACTAATACAAGTGAAAAGTGTTAGTGAAAGCTCATGTGTTATAATCTATGAGCATTAGGGTCTTTATACCTCTTCTGGGAGGTATCAAATTGGCAGAATAAAAATATTTTGTGGCCTAGCTAAGGTTTGGATACCAGATTGCCTGTTTTTGCTGTTGTTTAGTCTTTAGCCAGGTACCATGAACTGCCCTAAAGCATTGAGTTGGTATTTTATCATGCACTACCTAAATGTGGAATTAATATACCTGTACAGTTGGGGTAGAATTTAGCTCCCAGTCATAGTATTGCTGTTTGTTTGTCCACCTTTATAAAAAGGAATAATTAGTCTCCATTTTGTGCTTTTCAAGTGATTAAATAACTTTTATTTTCTATACTGTTTTACTTTTTTTTTCCTGAAGTAGTAAGGATGATACAGTACGCAGTTTCCATACAAAAAAAGTTAGTGTGTACTCATTTAATATTCCTCCTGTTGCTGTTATTTCTCCTTGCTCTTGGTGTTCGGCTGTTTACAGTCTGACATTTTCTTCTTCTGATCCCAAAATGTGGTCTTAAAATAAACTAGTGACATGCCCAAGGTCTCTTGGAGCCAAAAGATGTGGTATAGTTTTAGACTGAGCAACAGCAAAGTCGATATATTTACAGCTTTGTTCTCCTGGAATGGTTAAAAGTAGGGTTATATTTAGATAATGTATAAAATATCTGACTTTCAATTCCCATGAAAAATGCAAGGGAAAGTTATAGCTAGTGAGAAAATACTGGGATGGATAATATATGGGTGAATAGTTTGGCTGCTAAACTGTAAGGTGATTATTTATTGATGGATTCTTTGTTTTATGTTTATTTTGTTTAGATCATAATGTTATTTCTTTATTTATTGCAAGTACTGTACCTTCTTCAATGCCCAACCCCACCAAAGTATCACTTCAGTCAAGGTCTATGTTATTCCATTTGTACAAATTATAGTAGATTTTGGGCAAGTAACCTTGACTTACAATGTGAATTCAGAGTGCTATTAGCAAAATACTAATAGGAAATTTTGTATGATGTATTTTGTTTTGTTTTCCCATGCAGTAAATGTACATAGTAAAACCAAATCTGAGCCCCAAGGAATATTTACCCTAAATGCAGTATTCTCATCTGCTACTTGTCTCAGATAAATTATATATATATATACTGATGTGATATGCACATCTAGCTCTACGTGAGTATGTGACTGTATGCACTTATGATTACAAGTGTAGATGTACATATGTATGTTCACACTGATGCATCTCTACTTGGGTTTCAGAGTTAGACTATGGACAGTAATTCAAAACTGACATGAAAACTTAGTTTTCCACAAACAAACGAAAGACCCCTAAATTAGGATAACATACAGCTAGAATATTGAAAGCATTCATAAATGAAGTGGCTTATTCCAGCTTTTTTTTAACTATTGTACTTTATAAAAAGGTATATTTGTATTATATAAATGCTTTTTCTGAGGTGATTACTGAGACAGGTAATAATGCTCCCAGTGCCAAATCCAGAGCTTGCTTTTCAGATTTGGATGCTGATAATTGCATGAGGGAAAACTCAAAACCCGTTTTTCTAACTGTTGACAGCACAGCTTAACATGATGCATGTATGAAGAGTTCTCTCATATGAGAGACTTGTATTTCATTTTGAGGTGAATGTTAATTTTTTTTACCCCAGAACTAATTGTTGCATTACTTCTCTTTGCTTACTCTTTGCCAATTATTTAAAGTCTTTTTTTTTTTTTTTTTTGTTTGTTTCTGTAGACTTCTTAAATCTTCTGATTAAACCAATAAATATATTTTTTTTATATGCTGAAATCTGTCGGGGAAGATTTGTGATTAGAAAATGAAAAAGCTGGAATCGCACTGTTAGGACTTCATTGGATTTATGTAAAAATTGGTATTAAAAAGATAAAAAATAAATTACCTTAATACTTCAGTAATTTCTGAAACTTGATTTAAAAAAAATTTGTAAAAATAATCTCAGTGATTAAAGTGCTAAGATCTTTAAAATCTGAGAATTCAATGTACAGATAAAGAACTTCAGTATATTTTTACCTGGTTTTATGTAACTAAGGAAGAAAATATTACAAACAAAATCGAGTTTTATGCTGTCATTCTTAGTACCTCATGAAAGATCTGTGACATCTTAGACCTGAAAATACGAAGAGTGTTTCTTTCATTTTTTTTATTCTAGACCTGGGTTAACTGGGCTATAAATAATAATAACAATAAATCAATGAAATCCCATGCACAAACGAACAGATGAAAAAAAAGAAAAACCCAAGCTCTTTTGTGAAGAAAATAGCAGGGTAGAAAATTAAATACTGCAGCAGCATACTTTTTCCATACAATGATCACTGAGTTTTCTTTTTCACGGTTCTGAGCGTTCTGTTTCCTCTAACCAGAGCAACATCTAGTGGCTGGAAAATACACAGCTCTGGAAATAGAGCAGAGTCCTGGAGTTTGGAGGTGGGAGGCAGTGAGTGGCTTTCTGATCAGGCATGGAATAATTCCATAATAATGGCTGTAGGATTGCTATTAAGTCAGGTAAATCCTACAGTACGTACAACATCAGAATAAGTCACATAGAATCTTCAGCTTGAAATCTCAGAGCACTCGAAGAAACAATGCAGCTGACACGCAGCTCTATATGAGTGATATTAGAAATCAAGAAATAAAGTTGCAGATGATCTGATACTTTGGATGACCTTTTGAGAAGGACAAAGCTGTCCTGAGGTGAAGCAGTGAGGCAGGAAGCAGAATGAAGCTAGGGGAAGTGGTTAGCAACCTACTAAGTATTCATCTGAACACCCACAAGCCTATTGGCTGATGTAGGATCTGTCCAGGAGTTGTGAGAGAGCTTGTGGAAGTACTTGCCAAGCTGCTTTGAATAATTTGTCGGCAGTCCTGGCTATCTGGGAGGTCCCATTTGACTGGAGGCTGGCAAATGTGATACACCCATACAGGAAGGGCGGGAATGAGCAGCATTGCAATTACAGACCTGTCAGTCTGGCCTCAGGGCCAGGGAAGGTCAAGGAGCAGATTGTCTTAAGCCATTGGCACGCATAGGACAGGCAGATGATCAGACCAAATCAGCCTGGAATTGTGAAAGGCAGGTCCTGCCTGACTAACTTGATCTCCTTCTCTGATGAGATGACCAGCTTAGTGGGCTGAATCTGAAAAAATTTGCATAAAATTTATGCATTATTTCACATTTGTGTGCTGCTTTTGACCTTGGTGGAATATATATGACAGCTGTATTTATAATTCAAAATGATTATCTCTTTCATTCCTGAAATTCATTTCTTTTCTCAATCAGTTAACACCACTAAAATTCAGTTGATTGCCTGGTTATCTAGATAGCGTATTTATTTACATTAAAGAAAACATCTTGCAAGTTCATAAACTTCATTTCTGCACTGGGATGCAGTGACTATACATCTCCCACCAGCTTTGAAGGATGTAAGCAGTTACACTTGGGACAAAGTTAGACCATGACACACATGCCCTATTCCTGTATTTGTTTTTTTGGTCTGATACGGTGTAACTGTGTCTGCTTGAGGTTGTAGACCGTCCTGTAGATCTTTGTGAAGTGGCTCACAGGAGCAAAGTGCCTCCAGGACTGTTTCAGTCTGCTTTTATTTAGTGTTTTTGCAGGATAAAGGGCTAAGAGGAGATTTGTAATGGAACTTCTCTGATTTCTTTTTGAAAAAAAAAAAAAAAAAAGAGAGAGAAAGTTAAACCTTATTTCAGTACTGAAACTGTACATGAGGTTTTCTTTCCTCTCTGAATTGATTCCTGTTGTGTATACACAGATATAGGTGTTGGTGATTTTTGAAAATCTAGCTACATACAAAACAATAACGTTGAGACAGGCTTTTGAAGCTGTGTTAGATTCCTTTTTAAAATTAGTTTGCTAATGATGTGCATTGTACCATGTTGACTACTAATAAGGAAAATGTGGATGTACTCACATATTTTTTTCTTCTTTAGTCCAACTGTGACTTGTCAAGGGCTCTGTGAAATTAGCTCTTTGATTCTGAAGGTTTGCCCAATTACAGTTATGTGTAGCATAAAGCAGGAATCTCCTATTTAGAATTCTTTTGAGGAAATTTACATTTGGAGTAGTGAAACTGTAGCTCTTGATCTACACTTAATTAATGCTGACAATGTTACATCCATTCAGCCAGATCTAAGCACAGAAATGTGTAATTTTTATGCCAATTAGTCCAGTCAAGTGAGGTTAGCTAATGAAAGAGTGTATTTAACTCAGGAAGAAATTGAATATTTGTTTAAAAAAAGAAAACTTTTTTTTTTTTTTAATTCCAGCTCCTCTCACCATCATAGAACATATAGCAGTGATCATACCTAGGGAGGTGCTACGTGGTGGTGTGAAGTTTTACGTGTTTGAAATCCTGGGGCAGACAGAAATAAGATAACAAGTCTGTGTTGTAAATTGATGGGAGCAGGTGATTTTAGTGGCTGGTGGCCAGGCAACTTTGCTTTTCTGTTGGTGTTGGCTGAGGAGAGGTCTGGTGAGCCCTGTGAAAACTGAGAATGTGGAGGACGTGTAGCTGTCAGGTTTGATCATAAGCAGAGGGAAGCAGAATTACGAAACAGGTTAGAAGAGGCTGGGAAGTTTGCAGTGGCTGTGTTAGTGTTTTGTCATGAGCAACTGTCTCAAATTTACCTTTTGAGAATCTCTACATGCAAGATCTGTGTAGGAAAATGAACTGTGGAGAATGACCATCCACGGGAAAGCAGAGGACTCTGTGTGCTGGATATTTGGGGTTAGGGTTAAGTAAGTCTAGCCTGTGCTAGACAGGAAGAAACAAAGGCAGACAACCAGTCTGATGACTTTTACATAAATTGGTAGAGAAATACATCTGTTATGTAAGTGGAACTTGAGTCTATAAATGGCAAATCCTGTCAGTAATATTTTTACGTAGTGTGCATGCAGTCCGCTCACGTGGGCAGGTGTGCATGCAACGATTTTTAGCATTTATGTTAACCTTTAGCAGGTAGTGATTTGTAATGGAGCAGTATTTTTTTTTCTTGATTTTATACTTTATCAGTCTATTTGTAGCTATGGAAGAAAAAGATAATTATTGTTAAAATTTCACATAGCACATCTTTGAGATGATTGGTAGGAGAAGAAAAACAGAAATAAAGCTGCATTTTAAAACCATAGTGCATTAAAGCAATAATGATGGCTTCTGAGATATAACATACACATTTACAAAGATTGCCTCTGTTCCCTTACCATAGTCCAGGGACAAAATTAGAAAAGATAAAGCTTAATTAGAAAATAAAATAAAACCTAATTATTCCATGCATACTATTTCCTGCTCAGCATCAAGCAACAGAAGTTTGCTGTAATAGTATGTGTGTTAAACTATAAGCAGTGCCACCTTAATGAATATGTGAGTCTTTTTCTGGGGATGGATATATGGTATTCTGTTCCCCTCAGGGAAAAGCTGTGCTCTGTTTTGGACTGCAGTTCTAAATGTCAGGAGATTATTTGGGATTTTCAGTGCAGGGGTCTCCATGATCTGAAGCACAATGTTCCACCTACATCTGCCGACCCTCAGAACTTGTAAAGGGACTAAAGAGCCCTGAGGGAAAATGAGCAAAAGCCAGGCTAAGTGTAATAATGGTTCTGTTTGTGTGAAGTTTATAGGCTGCACAGCTGCTTGAAAGAAATGTAGTTGGAGGCTTTGCTGATCTGTGTCAGTTAGGTTGGAAAAAAATTCTCTAAATTAAACAGAAACCTCAGTGAGGTTTTGCTAAACGTTATCTTCCTGTGTGCTCTTGTTCTAGCTGCTCGCATCATGGTTGTTACTGATGCTGGGCAGCTAGTGGGGCTGTCTGGCAGTTCTTGTATCCCTACCATAAAGGAAGCAGGACAGTATTGGCGCTTGGAAGTGTTAAGTGGATTTGGAACAATCAGCAGTGAATTTCAGTTTGATTAAAGGATTTCTGTATTTGGGTAGTTTGTGTCTTATGATTTTGATTACCAGGAAGTTTAAGAGCAGTGTTACATGTGAGTTATGATAGGTATTGCAACACTACAGTAACACCTTTCAGAGCGATTGCAGTGTAAGCAGTGTTTGTTTAGAATTTGATTTGAGGCAATGTCGTGCCAAACTCAGCTACCAGCAAGTTAGAAGAAATGCTTTAGGTAATCACTTTTTCTCCATTCTGCTCCTTATAATGCTAATTTGGATACAAATACAGGCCACGAAGCAGAGCATTTCAATTCAGTTTAGTACTTTTATCAGAAGATAAGCTTGGACTGAAAACCCAAGAAATGTAAATATATATATATATATTTCATAAACGTTTGTTTAAGTACTTGCCAGATCTGATCAGCTGTATGATTACTGAAAGGAACTAAATTGTGTCTGAAGGATGAAGAAATAGACTTAAAGGCAAAAATGCAAGATAATAGAGCCAAATTACTAGCAGTTATCTTTAAATATTTGTTGGAGTGATCAAATCTATGCAATGAATTTTAATTCAGTATTTTCATAATTTTCATTCTATTTCTAAATTTTTCTGTGGTCAAATATTCATGGAGGCATAACAGGAAAAATAACCTGGTTTCCCAGTGACTAACTATTAACACTTAGGAAATCATTACTATTCTAAAGAAATCGCTATGTTTTTCTAAAGAGCATTAGCTTCCTGCAAGCAATCTTACCTAATTAATCCTTGCCTCACTTCCGAGAATGGTTGCATTTACCTGTCTGATTAATATTTCTGCTAGAAGGATAATATATTATGAAGGTAGGTTTACAGAGGTCATAACACAGACAACAGTAACTTTGACAACAAATCAAACAAGGTAGTCCAAGCATACATAACAGAATGAGAGATGACACTGATGGTCTTGTGGAAATGAAGTGGGTACTAGCAAGTTATTAAGGAGGACTTTAAGGGTGGGAGGGGAATGAGGAGACCTGGCATTCATTTTATTTTTTATCTGTTGTTAGGTGGCATTACTCTCAATTCTGAATGTAAGTGTATGAACAATTGTGCACACCTTGAGACCCCTGAAATGGAAGGCCATTGTGTGAGTTTAATATTTCAGTTAGTCTAGCATAAAAGAAGAGAGATCATCCATTGTAATGAGGAGAAAAAGCACGTTGGAAAATGCTTAAGAACTCAGCTTAAAGTAGCAGCTAAATAACCCAGTGTGTTGTGGTACATGGGGATGTATTTCTTAAGAGGGAGATTTCTTGAAACTAGTCCACCCAACCATAGGTCAGTGATAATGGTATTTCTACTATTAAAAAATAAAAAGGGATATTTCTTATTATTTGAAACAGCTTTTGTTTTATGTAGTTCTCAAAATCTCGTTCATTGTGGTTGTCAAGGCAAATGGTAACAAGATTTGTGTTTAGTTTCCAGCTTCAGACTGTATAAACTTGAGGTATAGACCTGACAAAGTCAGTTGGTCTGTTTCTGTTTTCCAGCTGTTGTGTTAGTACTTTTCCCAGCTTCCAATATACTTTGATTGTCTACAGCTTACAGTCTTCACCTTAAAATCATATAATGAAGTTTGGATCTCAGCTGAACTAGTACTGGAAACAAAACTGGGTTAGACTATGGGAATTTAAGCTTCTGTAAATCAGTAGTGGGAATTAAATCATAAGGTAATATGTTTTTTATCATTCCTTCGGGGAAAACATGAGTTGGTGATCATAAAAACAACTACCTTATTGGACTGAATGAATTCTTGAGGATGAAGAGTTCGTGAGATCTATGACCACTGGAAGAACTAATTGTATGGATGCCTATCAAGGTAGTACCAGAAGTTGGTTCTACTAGTCAAAACTGTGCTGTTTCTAATGGAGACTTGCCTGCAAAAAATGTAACATGAAATGGTGTTCTAAATAGTTATTCATAGTGAATACTGCACAGAGGAGCAGAGGTCTGTGCTGAGAGACCTGTGATTAAATATGTATACCTTTTTTAATTTTTCTTACAGGTAAAATACAATGTAACTGGCCTGAATGCAAGATGCTACAAGTTGTCTCTTAGCCATCCCTTCATTATGCTGTATCTGTCCTTTGGAGTGTCTGGGAGGAATGCACATTTTATGGTATGTGAAATTTGTTCATACAGCTTGCTTTCTGCTTTTGGGTTGTCCATTGAAAACATTAGTAAGTGCCCCTCTAAAATTAAAATGGACTTACAATAAAGATGGTATTTGAAATTTTGCTGAAATCTGTTCGGAAGGTAATTTTAAGGAAGTAGTTTTAATATGAAAATGGAACTGACACAAATCTTTCACATTTTTAGAATCATTGTAGTATGCCATTTTACTGCTGCGTGTTCTGTCCGTTATAAAATCATAATTTCCAGATAAATGTATCTAGAACCGTAGGTCATGGAGAAATATGATTTTAGATGGGAAAAAAAATGCAGACTTCCTTGTTTGATGGACCAGAACTTGCCTTTCTGAAACTGATGTTCTCTTGAGCACTACATATGATATTTAAGCCTGTAAGAACCCATAGGCTTGTTTTCTGTTTGATTTTACAATCTTTAAGTATAATTTATTCTTTAAATATAATTTCACTGAATATTTTGAAACATCAGGAATATTTCTCTGAAGTGGGGAGAAGTGTATTGTTTAATGCATGCAGTATGTCTTTAATAATACTGTTATGTTTTAAATTTAAAATATTTGTATAAGCTGGCTTTCACATTTACGGGTATCCCTTAGCAGGGCATACTCTGTTGTTCAGTTGAAGTAAAATCTTGCATGATTCAGTTCCTATTGTTACGCACACCTGATGAGGTCCACTCAGCTATAACTTAACCAGGAAAAAATATCAGGTGTAATTATTGGAAGATCATTTTTGTTCGTTTTTATCTATAATAGCTCAGTTGGGGTACGAAAAGTGACTAATCAAAGTAAAAGGATGCTTAAGAATGAAGCAATATAAAGCTCATCAACAACAGAATTCAGGGATAGACCCTGAGGCAATTTCCAAGCTATTATAACTGCCTGTGGTGACTGCCAAGCTGCAATAGCTAGAAAAATAACTTTCACAGTTTGATGTGAAGTCCTTTGTTTTTCTGGCTTGTCTCCTTACTAAAAGGAGATATTGCGTAGCTAATGAAGTGCAGTAAGTAGTATATTTACTGTGAAATTTTAACAATATATATATATTCTGACAATCCTGTAGTAACGCTACAATTGTATTTATTCCTTTATGCTAGTTTTTCATATGTTTGAATTTTAAGAAGTAATAGAGTGAGGTGAAGGAAGCTAGTCTGAGAAAAACGTTTATTGCATATCAGCATTTTGTTGTGATTGGAAATATTTGCAAATATTAAAAAAAACATCATAGTAAAAGAAAAACATAACCGAAGCAATCCCCTGAGACCGTAACATGGTGATGTTTAAGGGAGAAATAACACTTCCATTTACTACAGAGTAAGCAGCTCCTATTTCTTTTATGCTATGAAATGAACCAATTCATTTTTTATTAAAAAATGAACAACCTTTTCTTAACAAAACTTTTGAAGTGAAATAAGTTCCAAAGCAAATCTCAGGTGTTCTTACAATTCTGAACCCATATGATCTTTGTACTTGGACATCTCTTTGCCACTTCAGAACATATTTCCTAAAAGATTCTCCATATTTTCTGCTATGGTTGATTTTCAGCTATTAGCTTGGGAAGCATTGGGAAATACTCCAAGAGGTTAAGTGTATACAGATTTGAGAATTTACAAGTCCAGTGGGATTAAAGCTGATGTAATCATGCAGTTGAAGGGCACTTTCATTATTCCTGAAAATCAAACCTCTGAATGTGAACTATGCTATTAAACCTTTTTGTTGGACTATGAGATTGCCTCTGGACTTCATAATCCACCTTGACTGTATAGTTATCTCACTGTTTAGATTAGAATGGTACTAGTTAATGGATCGTTAAGTTACTAGTTTAAAAAAATCCCATCTAATGCGTTTTCTGCTCCTTTATGTAGTAGCGAGTGTTGGACATACCTTCATACTCTAGGACAGATAGCTTCCTCAGTGTTGAGGAATACAGCAGTATTGATTGTGTTAGGAGCCTGCTCATGAGACACTGAACTGTATCTCTTTAAAAGGTTCTAGAAATTGCTTAAAACTCATAGGTAGAAACATGTGCTGTGTTTAAAACTTGGCACAGTGAGAGGGAATTTAATAGTATTTGTGAAATTATTTTGAAGATCTGTAGTAGAAACCAGCAGCTTTCTTGTGGGTTGCTCATTCTCTAAATATAAAACTACAGGATCTTTTCTGCTTGTACAGCATGATAACTTTGTTGAAAACAGTTTTTTATCACTGTTGAGATTTCATCAACAAAGTTGGGTTACAAGCCTATAGTATCCAAAATGAGCTGGATCTGAAGACAGTGTGACCTATCTAAATTAGAACAAAAGCAAAATGAAGTATTTACAGTTGTTTGTTTTAAAGGTTGATATACTCATCTTTTCTGTAATAAACACAAATTATCATGAGACTTTGCACAGAGGAATATATGAGTCTACAGCAGTGATCTGCTGTTTTCCATTTTTTTTGGTTCTTGATTAGCACTCAGGAAAATCCTGCAAATCAAAGGAAATATACCAATCTTAAATGCCAGTGAAAACAGTGGGTGCAAATCACAGCCAATAATTTTGTAAAGATACTGACTCATGTCAAGTGATACGAACTGAAACTTTTCAATGTATGTGAGCTAACAGCTCTCACATTTATGCTGTATAATTTTGCCTGAATGTCTGTGAATGCAGAACTCTGTTTTCTTCCAGCATCTGCTTTTCTTTTTCATATGAGCTGAATATGAGCTTGCAATTTTGAGAATCTTGCACCTCCAGAAGTTTACAAGAAGGTAGTCCCTATATTTCCTGAGCAGTGACAGCAGTGTTATCTGGGTTTGGTAGAGCAGTAGGAAGTTAGAACAGTGTTCTTACATGTGGTTTCCAGAAATAACCATTTTAGCAGTCTATCTTAAAATGCCATCTCTTCTTTAGAGGAGTAGCTACCACTTTTGAGTTCCCTTCAGTTTCTTTCAGGTCACAAGTCAGTTACACCGTGGCAACTTCTGTACCTACTTCTATAACCTGTCATTTTTTTACCTACTTCTTCAACTCCTCCCTGAAGGTTTTAGCATAGAAAAATAGTAATAAAGTACTCAGAATCTCCTGTTGTGTTTCAGTATTCATAATGCATTACTAATGAGATTATGCAAGATCTTCGCCCTGTGAAATCTCTTACATTATTTTGTGTTCTTCTGTTAACGATGGAATGTGAGCATTGACGTATGGCAGTATATACCAGCAAAACAATACATACCACAGAAATAATTATAATGCTGTAATTGTTATTGTTGGAAGGGGAGAGAAGGCTGGGGAATAGCAACACACCTAATCAAGGGTCTGCCTTTTGAAAAAGAAAAAAAAAACACCTGGATTCTTTCTGACCTCTTTGAAATTGTGGCTGAATCTAAGGTGGTATCTTTTGAATTTGCTTTATTCTTGCATTTCTCTCTCACTTGCTACTCCTGCTAACATGGCACATTTCTGGGACTTTGTTGCTAGCTGTAGGACTCTGAGTGAGCAGGCAGTAGCAGCTGACATGTACCTCTGTCATCCCATTCTACACATGTGAAGAGACTTGGCTACGTTAAGAAGAAATGGTTTAACCATAGTCTAAATGTTTTATATAAAGCACTACAACAATTGATGGCTTGCTGTGCTGGATGTGCTTGCTATTTAAGAGGCTTGGTTCCACAGTTTCCAGCTTCTAAATCAGCCTTTACAAATGAATCTGCAGATCTGAAGTTTGTGAATAAAATAAGAAAGTGAACACTAGATTTTTATTGCTCAAACAAGGGTTAATTCAAGTCACTTAAAATATATTGAAAGAAATGTTTATCAACTTACTTTAAAACAAAACCAAAATAATAGCCAATAGCAACTTCAATTTGTAGAAAAGGAAAAACGTGAGTTATTATGACTGGAATAAAGAATGCTCCTGCAAAAAGTACTCAGCATGAAGTGGGAGGCTCGTGTCCAATTCATCTGTATTATTAGAAAAATGGTTCATTAGCCTGCCAGTGGGAGTTGCATCTAAGAAACTCGTTGAACTCTTAAGATCTGTGGATAAAGGAAAGAACAGAATCAGATGGAAGTCTTTGCCTTTTATTGTACTTAGAATTTATGTAATGATGCACTGTAGCTTTAATCTTGTCCAAGATTAAAATTATAGGAACAACATACAATTTTATTATAGCTTTTACAACATCAGAAGTAGCAAAACAGCTTTTGAAAGTTAAATAATGATCTTGAATGTAAAATAAATGTCTGTAAGTCTTTGTTTTCCTTATCAGAAACAAAGTAAATGCATGAGGGCCGGAATGCCAGGAATTTGACTACTCTGTAGCAAAACTATACTTAACTGTGACTTGTACACAAATGATAGCAACTGAAGTTACAGCAGATTAAAGCTGCTGTTACAGATTTAGTTTGCACAGAGTGATAGTTTCTATTTACAGAGACCTTTTTGCTTCAGAAAGTGTAATTCTTTGTGAAGATGAACTGATCAAAATCTTTTTAGAGATATTACTTTGTATCTGATCTTTTATTATTTTACTAGAAGACTTAGATTTGTATAATCTTCAGATATCTGTAATGTAGATCTCTGTACCTAAGTACAGACTGAGCTCTATTCACAATCAGTGAAGTATACACTTATAGGAAACTGTTCGTGTAACGCATTTCAAGCATTTTATCTTGTGATGGGAAGAATCTCACTTAAGAGGTTTGTTTTTCTCCAGTAACTATTAAGTCTTGCTAAATAAGTATTAAATAAATATTCTCTGCTAAACATAGATCAAAAAAGTAGTTGCTTTAATGTATAAAATAAATTGTTGTATAGTATAGAAAGATCCCGTAATGCTGTTGTCTTAAAAATAAAGCCTTTAACAACTTTTAATATGATCATGGTCACCATGCTGCTTCTATGGACTAATCAATAAAAGTAAGCTGTAGGGTTATCTGAGATCTTCCCCCCCCACACACACATATATATTTAATTATCCAAATGGTGTTTTTCTTCTTTTTAATTATTTTTCTATAAAAAGCCACATTCAAAATCTTTTCACTTATATAATCATAAATAGGAAAGGAATTTGACATGGCCACCGAAATGAAAGGAAATCACTATGTTTTTGTTTAAAATAAGTAACATAAATCTAGGGTCTGGGAAAAAACGATTTTTATATAGCATCTTTAGGAATTCTCATGCATAGTAGATCTTTCTTCCACTTCATGTAGAAAAAGTCTGTGAGGGCTGCATCTATAAGCTTTATGCAATGCTCTTTATTATATAGATGCTAGATTTTTTTACTGTATTGAACTCCAATTTTTTTAATAATTTTGTTGATTTTGAGTTAATGTTATATAAAAGCTCACTGTGTTTAGTTTCACCATCTAAAAAACACATTTTGACCTAAACTTTACTTACTTCTTCTTTCAGTACTTTACTTTCCATTTGATAAAACTAAGCATATTTTAGCACAATAACCAGGAAAAAGAACTTCTTAATTATTTCATAGGAACATTTTTCAAGTGTGCTTACTGATCTGTGGAATCCTTGCCATAAAGCAGCTCTTAGCATTTAGAAAATACTCCCAGTTTTATAATAGCTAAGGAATGGCTAAAAAATTTATTTTATCATATGCACTTACTAAGAATGATGGATAGATTTAGGTTTGCATACAAAACTCTACTGATGTTTCATTTTTTTCCTTTTGTTATTCTTGACAAAGCAAAATATCACTACAAAGAAAAGTACAGCCCAAGTTTTGCTCTTTGTTAAAGTAGTTAAACTTTATTTTTCCCTTTGTGTTTCTGAGTTGAACTAGGAAGGTAGAATTTCTCAGAGTGATTGATTCTGCTTTTATAATGAAATTATAAGTTGTCTCAGTTGAATAGTTTTACATTCATAGAATCATCAAGGTTGGAAAAGACCTCCAAGATCTAGTTCACCTACCCACCAATATATCCACTCGAAACCATGTCCCTTAGTACAACATCTAAACATTTCTTGACCACCTCCAGGGATTGTGACTGCACCACCTCCATGGGCAGCCTGTTCCAGTGCCTGACTACTGTCTCCTGATATCCAACCTGAACCTCCCCTGGCACAACTTGAGGCTGGTCCCTTTGGTACTGCTACAATATTCCATTGTGGACAGCCCTTAATCTACAACTTTTCTGCAGTGATATTATATCCACTGATTCTTTAATAAAATTCTTACAGCTGTGGAAACTAGCTCGAACTGTTTGGATGATCCTTCTAGTTAAAATTCTGCTCTGTGGCAGATCTCTTACAGTCATCCCAGAAATATGTATTTGGTGCTTTCATGACTTTATACATGTAGGCTTGTAGATTTTTTGCTACTGAAGAACAGCATATGGAGTAGATGAACACAGATTTATTCTTAGGAGTAAGTGCTTAACCTTAAAAGACTGTGCATCCATGAAGGGAACTGTTTTTATTTGCAACCCTGCACTGTGAAGTAAGCATTAGTGTTTAAGTGCAACCAGAAATGTTAAGGTGGTCAGCTGAAATTCAAAGGAAAAAATTAGCTAAGTCAAATTACCTCTATCAGTGTTAAATCAGCCAAGTTATACATGTGTATTTATTTATTTTTATCGTTCTGTGTTCTGCTTGTTTCTAAATAATGAATCATGAAAGATCAGTGAGAGTGTCTGGGAGAATATTCTTTCAGGATCTTCCCATGTTGTGGATGCTGCCTTTTTTATAAAAACCTCTCTTGCCTTACTATCACATTAGTTGGGCCTTGGATGTGTTAGCATTTACTTTAGGATATGTTCCTGTTTTTTATTATTTTTACTTTCTGATTAGTATAGAGCAGTCTTTTCTAGCTTATCTTTCTTGTCAGCATATGTTAATTTGTGTATCACCTGCTGGCAGTTTGCTTTTATAAAACTAAAAAGAAAAGGCTTGGAAGAAATAAAATTGAATGCTTTTTGCTATGTAAGTATGGAAAGAGAAGAATAATGAGGGAGCGAAAACAGGAATATTTCTCTTCCAGGGCTATAAGAAGGCAAGCATGAGAAATTCCATCTGTAATTCTGAACTAAAACATTTATGCTTCAACTATGTAGTTGGGGGAAAAAAAACCACTGTGATTTAGTGAGATAGAGGGGCTTAATGCACAACAAATAGCTCGCTGTTGTGGAGATGTCTGCTTGAGCATAAACCTGGTCCATTGAGGTAGTAGAAATTCAAGAGTCCAGGATTGCGTAGGGGACAAAGGGAAAATCAGATCGAGCCAGAATACAAATTAAAGTAGCTGTCAGTGAGGACAAGTGCTTAAGATGGTTTCTAATGGTCAATTTGCAGAATCTTAGTAAATGTAACTAGGAAGTATTTGCATTCATTTATAGTCTTTATTTTTCCTTGTTGATAAATAATGGTATTAGTTTAGGGGGATAGGAAAAGTTTCTTGGTATTTAACAATTAGTTTTTCAAAGCATTATGGCAACTTCTTTTTGTGTTCAGAGGAGCATGTAGTCTTACTCATGTGCTTCCAGTCCTTCAGGCATGAAGTAAACTTCAAAATCAGAAGAAATATAGAATCATAAGGGTTGGAAGGGACCTCAAGAGATCATCGAGTCCAACCCCCCTGCCAAAGCAGGTTCCAAATATAGGTATATACTGTGAGATTAAAAATTACTAAATTACTTTTTAGTGTCAACATTACCTTATTGATCTTAGAAAATTTCCCGCAGAAATGTTTCCTCCTTGTTTTATACTTACCTACTATTTCCCTAAAAAAATAAAATAAAAAAAATCCAGTGTGTCTTCTAAAGTTTCTCTGACATATTGCTTGTTTTCAGCTTTAAGTGGTGTCTCTCTTTTACTTCTTTGTATATATTCTTTGAGCAACTACTGGTAGTTTTGAAGGAAAAAAAGTCACAATACTCATTTTATAACGCAGCGTTCCTAACTGAGAGAAAATAAACTCATCTTATTGGGTTTACCATGTATAGTTTACTTATCTTGAATGGTATTTTTTCCTTTAAGAGCCTCTAATAATCAGCATTCAAAATATTTCTGACGTGTGCGTCAACTGCCAGTATGGAATGATCCAAAAAATATCTGTTAGTGTAAGCAGTATAGGCAAAGCTGATCCCTTGTCTCTGATCACCAGAAAGGCTGAGATCCCTTTCATGTATCTCATAGATTCTGCAGATATTTCTACCTAAACTAGAGGACAGACAGCTGTTCTGGAAGATAGTTCTGTATTTATAATTGCAGTTGATCCATGGTTTACATTCTGTGCACTTTGGCAGATGGATTTATTTACCTAAAACCTATTTATTTACCTAAAACCTACCTATTCCCATGGGGGAAATATGTCAGTTCACACACAAATCTTGTGAGGCTTGGTTCTGTGACGTGATCTTTTTTGTATTGCTGTGGCTGTTGTTGGCTTCTGCATGTTCAGAAGAGTGCTATCACCTGCTTATTGATCTCTGATGATTTTGGTAATCACCATGGTGATGAGAATATATTACCTCACAGTGATGAGTGGAATTGAACGGATGTGTTTTTGAGTCTTGAGGGAATCTGTACCAAGTTTAGGCCTGAATTTCATGTCCCTCTCCTTACTTTAACTATCCTATCCTTTCAGTCCAATGGTGAGTGAAACAAAAAATGTAATGGGACCATGTCTCTTCAGAGCAGATCGTTGTGAAAAAAGGAACAGGTGTTACAGCTACTGAAGGACTGAAGTCTTAATGGGGAAAAATTGGTTAGCGTGACATGTTCACTGAGTGATAGTAGTAACTTGTTTTTAAAACTGTTTAAAAGCATTCTCAAAATAGATATTGCTGAAACAAGCTACTACATATTTACAAACACTCATCACATTCTTTAATATTTTGATCCATTTATGATGGATTGTGAGTGTTCTTTCATTTCTCAAAAAAAAAAAAAAAAAGAGTCAGTAAGTACTCTGTAGCAGGTGGTAAAAGGAGTGGAAGGAAACTAGGCAGAAATGCTCTTCATGGCAAGTCTTTGTGAAGAACTTATATTCATCTTTCCCGAATTTGTAATAGAGTTGTAGATATCAGCTGTTTAACTACCATGTGTCCATTAAGAAATTAATATATAAGCTTCAAAGGGAAGTAAAGAGAGGTGAAAAATGAGAAGAAAACTTCTGTTTAGTTGTGTCCTACTGATACCTACTTCTCTAGCTAAGAGAGGAAGACCTTACACAAAACAAGGTAGGTGGATGGATAACTGATCTATTATAAGCAGACCTATAGGAGATCTCAATTCTGGTGTTTGAAGGTGGGTCTTTTTCATTCTGTCAGACTTTTGAAAGGGGAGGATAAAATCCTAAGGGGAACAAAATGCCTGTGTAACAAGGTTCTATCTTGATACATGATTGCATCTGTTTTGTGACTCATCACATTAGCATTTGCTCTGATTATTAGAACTGCTGTATAATTTGAAATGCATACCTGTCTAGTAGTTGAATTAACGTAATCAGTTGAATAATTTTATACTGTAAAATTTTTCATCTTCATTTTGAATTCCTAAATGCAGATCAAGGATTAGTCGCTTACAGAAAGTATGCGGCTAACTTCAAGGCATTTGAGAATGTTTGCCCTTACACATAATCAGAATCTTAGAAGATCAGGAGGAAAAATAAAAATTACAGTTAATTCACCTTTTGGAAATAACTGACTTAAGCATTCAGTAAGAAACGTATAGCTACACTATTTTATGCTAAGCGTCTACTTCAGTTTACTACAGCTGAGGCACTGGCCCTCGTTGGACTCAAATTGGCTGACAGGAACTACTCAAACTCATGGATAATGAAATAGCAGAAGAGAATACCATCAGTCTCTTGGGTCTGCTGTAGAGCACTGCTTGCTGTAAAAACTGAGTGAACCTCTGCGTATTCCTTGATCTCATTTTACCATCTTAGCTGATTTATCTGAGAGTATGCAATTTAACTTTACTCACAAGAAAAATATTAAAAGAAAATACAAATTGCAGCTCTTCATATGTAGTATTATCTCCAGAAGATCAATACTTCATGGGTTATTTGAGGTTCTTAGAGGCAAACTCACCAATGTTAAGAAAATGTCACAAAATTTACGTGCACTTAGTTCATAAGTTCATAAGTTCATAAGGTTGGAAAGGACCTATAAGATCATCTAGTCCAACCATCCTCCTATCACTATCTCTACCCAACTACTAAATTAAGTCCTTTAGCACCTCATCTAAACGCTTCTTGAACAGCGCTAGGGATGGTGCCTCAACCACCTCCCTAGGCAGGCCATTCCAGTGCCTGACCACTCTTTCAGAAAAGAAATGCTTCCTCAGGTCTAATCTAAATCTTCCCCGGCGCAACTTGTGGCCATTCCCTCTCGTCCTGTCATTACTTATCAGGGAGAAGAGGCCTACCCCCTCCTCACCACAACCCCCCTTCAGGAAGTGGTAGAGTGCAATAAGGTCTCCTCTGAGCCTCCTCTTCTCCAGACTGAACAATCCCAGCTCCCTCAGCCGCTCCTCATAAGACTTGTGCTCCAGGCCCCTCACCAGTTTTGTTGCCCTTCTCTGAACACGCTCCAGGGCCTCAATGTCCTTCTTGTAGTGAGGGGCCCAAAACTGAACACAGTACTCGAGGTGCGGCCGTACCAGAGCTGAGTACAGGGGGATGATCACCTCCCTGCTCCTGCTGGCTACACTATTTCTAATACAGGCCAGGATGCTGTTGGCCTTCTTAGCCACCTGGGCACACTGCCGGCTCATGTTGAGCCGAGCATCAACCAACACCCCCAGGTCCTTTTCCTCTTTACATTCTTCAAGCCATTCTGCCCCAAGCCTATAGCATTGCATGGGGTTATTGTGGCCAAAGTGCAGGACCCGGCACTTGGTCTTATTGAACCTCATCCCATTGAGCTCAGCCCAGCTGTTCAGCCTATCCAAATCCCTCTGAAGGGCCTCCCTACCCTCAGGATATAGAGGATATAGATTTAGAATACACACATGCACACAAAAAGTTAAAATTTTATAAGTAGTTCATTGATAACATTGAAGTTTAAATAATACAACTGTATCAATCATTTTGAAGTCTGTTTAATTGTGTGGGCTTCTTTGGTAAACATTTGTTAATCTACTTTTTTAATTTATTCTTTGGAAGCAAGATCTATAACTTTAGCTTTGAAATAATCACCATAATGACTAGTTAAAAAAAAAATACACAAAAACAAAAACAAAAAAACCACAATTAAGCTTCTTCTGCTCCTTTCAGCAAGGGAAGTAGGACAGCACTTGAAAATAGCAGTTAGATTAAGCATGGCAATTGTGCTTACTAAAACCCTAGAAAAATGAAGGAGAAAATAATTCAATGTTTAAAAAAAATGTTGCATTTCTTTTAAAATATAGTAGAAGAGGAGAAGTGCCTAGCATTAAAGTATGTCTTTTTAAAGAAATTTAATCCAGTGTAGCCATTTAATTTTTCAGAGCCCTTATGAATATCTGAATAGCTGTGGTTTCTTTGCTGAGACTTCTGGTACGTTACTTTATGGTCATTAGGATTCCCTGAGGCAAATTCTTTCTGCATGTAATGTGACTGAATTCAGTTAGATGAAGAAAGCACTTGTTCTTTTAACCAGAAGTCTTCTTGCCAGGGAGTTCTCTACCATTTTATTGTATTACTAGTTAAGCTGTCATTTTTGTTTTTTTAATTTCACTTGCTGCCTGTTTGATGTTTCATCAGAAGTTCCACTGAAATATAAGTAAATGTTCAATTCCCTGTTTTGCTCAGTATTCCCTGCCATTCCTTTAAATAAACTTGTCATATTTCTCCTTAGTGAGCCAGTATCAGTGAGCATCTAGCTCTTTTCAGCTTCCAAGTGAGACTGTGCTTAATCCCTGTTAAATGAATTAGATGTTTTTCTAGTACAGGAATCAGATTTACTGGTTCATAATTGATAACCTCAAATTTGCTCTGGTCAGAGCTGAACCTCGTAAATTAGTAGTATAAGACAAATGATTCCAAATGTCCACTTAGATGGTTTTTTTAAGGTATTAAGGAGAATAATAAAAATGTTTGTCTTCATTTAGAAACTGCTGCAATTAGTAACCAGCTTCATTTATCAGCTTCATATTTATCTTCAAGTTTTTAATGGTAATTCTAATTAGTAGACTCAAAATGAGAGCTATCCTTTACTGCATATTACCTGAAGTGTAACATCTCTCTATTTTTCCTACCACTCAGTTTTTGTTTTCCATCCCATTTGAAAGTAAGTATTCCTGTTTACCCAGGAATATAACTTCTGATTGTAATTGTAACCATTTTTTTTTTTTGAGGCATCATATTTACTCCTTAAGATCAGTACATTCAAGACTTAGTGTCTTCCTACAATTTATGAACAAAAAGTTCCAAAAAGATTGAGTTGCTCCTCACCTATCAACTTTTAAAGACAAGTGATTTGGGGGAAATAGCATCAAAAGCTATTTGGAGAATATAGAAATAATTTGTGGGAAAAGATTAAGTGAGTTAATTATGCATGGCTTAGTTAAAGAACACCTATGTGGTTCAAAAAGATTGGCAGATATTTAACAGATATAAACAGAAAGGAGAGAGTAAATGGAATTATTCATGGACTGCTAATCATTTGACTAGAATAGGGAAATGGAATATTAATATTAAGCTTTTCATTTTTTTTTTAATCAAAAAGAAGTCCAGTGTTTCAAAAAACTTCAGTAATGTATACACTTTCTGAGAGCGTCCTGATGTTGGGCAACCACAATTCTGAAATATGCTACTTCAAAATTACAACTTTTTTATACATTTGATTGCTGTTGCCAAAGGTATTTCCCAGGAGTGCTTTATCATCCAGTTAATCTATGTTAAAATCAATGCGCACACATTTAAGTTACTGAAATTGCTGCTTATAAAAAATAGCAGAGTTTAGCCATCTTAATTTTTAATTAATTTGTTAAAATAATTCAAAAACTTTTCTACAATACTAAACTATCAGACAAAGAATGAATGGCAATGGAGATAATTTTGTTATGGAAAGGATATAAACTGTGCAGTGCTTTAAGTGATATTTCACCTCTGATGTTCATATTTTCAAGCATATACACTTCTGTATTCCGTACTGAATATTCTTTTATTCCTGTGACTTCTAGTACATTTCTTTACTTAAAACAATATTCTGTTGATCATTAAGAATGTTAGTTGAGGTTGCCTTTCTGTAGCCATTGCTATCTTCTAAAAAGTGAATATGAAAAAAAGAAAAAAGAAAAGAAAACCTCTTCATATTAACTGCATGATTAGATGTGAAACAGGTTTGCATTCAAATACAGAAAGCATAGAACTTGTGAGATGTGAAGCAGTTCTCTCCGTGTGAAAATCTTTATTTCTGTAGGATTTTATAATCTAAGATTTTTATTACAATGAAATTGGAAATCTTCATGACAGATATAATCATAGGTAATGTATTCTGCTTTAAGAAATTTCAGGAATAACTGAACTACTGTGCCTTCCCTGAGTGCAAAACTTAACTGATTTCTGAGGTTCAATACTTAAAGGCAATTTCAAGGTGAGTTGATTTGAAGATCCTCAAAGACAGTCCACAGGACTACGTAAAATTATTGCTTGTTATATGCACAATGCTTATTCTTGTATTGCTATGAAGACTCCTGTCTTGGTGTTATGCTCAGGCAGTGCAGAGATGAAGTAATTAGAATGTTCCTGTTACCTGTGGAGGTTTAAAAAAAAAATAAGGTTCTGTTAATATGTGAGATAACTTGTGTAGGAAAGGCTTGAGTAATAAAATTTATTGCCTTACTCTGTCAGTTCATGTGAAGACATCTTTAGAAGTAATACACTGAGCACATTTTCACAGAGCAACAGCTCATGGAAATAATTCCTTATGCAAAATGACTCCTCTAGGAAATTATTAAAATAAAACATTAATTGAGAATTTTTTTCATGAGGACAGACAGTCTTAATTTTTGAGCTAAATGTAGACCACAGTGGAATAGGATGAAAACATTGTGTTTTTTTCATTCTCTGGAGTGAAATCACAGAGTGATATGAATTGAGTTGAAATGAATGTCAATTTCCAGCACAAGAAACCAAAGTTTCTTTGGCTTGTTAATACCAAATGTAAAACTCATCTCCTTTCACAAAGCTTTGCAATACTGTGGACTTGATGCTATAAAATTCTGAGCATCTGACCCTACTCCATAAACATGAATTTTAGGTTATAAATACATTTTACTGTCATCTTCAGTGTTCATGCCAATCAGGAAAAGGACGTTTGGATTGGATTCAACTTACACAAAAGCAATTTAAAGCTTCTGCTAGTTTTTGATTAGGGCCACATGCTAGTTTGGCTGAAGGCACATGCAGATTGCTGAATTTTGAGAATAATTCTTCACAGCCTTTTTCATTTTATGGCTAGAGACTAGAGATTGTTCCACAACAGTGGAAAAAGAGATGAGGCAAACCTTTTTTATTTTTCTTTTATATTTATTTCTCTGTTTTTCTGTATATGCAAAATTCCTACTTGTCTTTTTAGGTTCTTCTCCCACCATTTTTATTATTTTGTCAACCATGAACTAAGTAAAATGATGCTAACAGCACAAACTTCTTTGCTGCTAATCTATATTAATTTTTCAAGCTTCCATGTGTCTCTAATCACGAGTAACTCTAGGTCACAAAAATAGGAATCTTTCAGTAATAATTGGCTGGGAATCAAGTAGACATTTTGTCTACACTGTTATAGTATCATAGTGGTGGTAAGCTATCCAGTGGTGCTGCGTATATATCCTTTCTTCATTAAGGGTAAAAGCCAAGAGTGTGTAACAGATGAGAGTAGTCCAAATTGTCCGCTGGATTAACAGCCAACCAAAGGGAAAACAGGGAATGAATGATACTGCACATTTGCCATGTTTGATCTTATAAATTCTCACTATAGGAGAATTGTGCTCTGAGGTGTATGAAGATCTTTTGCTACAGATAACCAGTATCCTCCTTATCCTGCCAGAGGGCATGCGGACAGCATCAGTGTGTATGCTTGTGTTACCTTTTGACATTGCTGAGATGTCGTATCCTGAGAATTTAACTCAGCTTAGGTTGTGGTTAAACATTATGTTGACAATGTATTGACTCCGTTTAAAAAAAAAAAGTAAGCAAGATACAATATTTTATAATGATACAGCTAAGGAAATTTCAGTTGTTCTTTATGTTTCTTTTTATTTTTCAATTACAAACAGATTTGACTTTGTTTTGGATAGGAATCAGTTTTAAATTCTGCTCATATTTCTGAAGAATTTATTTGTCCATCTGCCTCTTGTCATAGTGGATTAGTTAGTATGCCAGTACTCCGTTTGCAGAGTTTCTTGTCAGATTTTCCTCGGAGCAAAAAACTTAGAAAGCACATAATTAATTTTAACAATTTTAAAGGAACTAATAAAGCCTGGTGGCAAACTTTCAGAGAATTTTCCAGTTGTGACAAAATGTTATTAACGGGGGTTTACTGAAAAGTGTTCCAACTGCATATGTTAATGTGCATATATTTATACGTGTGTATCTTAACTGTTGGAGGTTTAGTATTCTCACTGCATGTACAGGACCAATCAGACTAGTTCCAACCACATTTTACTGCATTGACATTTATTAGCACTACACATTGCCAATAGTTAGTTCTCAGTCACAGTCAACATACATTCAAAATACTACGTCTGTTTTACTCCTTAATCTTGTAAACTAACTGAATGTAAGAAGAAAAATGAACAAAAACAAACAAACAAAATAAAACAGCCAACCAACCATGGACCTGACTATTTATGGCTTGTTAGTACTGACTGCTGAGTTCAAGGTGATCAGAATTATAAACTCCTCAACAAGAAGAGCTGGAAGTAAAGGGAATGTTTCTTTCCCCACCAGTTCTCTGACCTTTGCATTTCATCCTTCTCACCCCAGTTGCAGAAGAAAATGGGTGATTGCATGCACTTCTGTCATATGATTGTTTTGTTTCTTTTTTTGGGGGGTGGAGGGGAGGAGGACTTGTATTCTTTTGGCCAGGCATCATTCTAGCTTATTATTCTTTTATTACTCTGGTCTCATCAGAAACTGCTTTTTCTGCAGGATAATTCTGGTTTCACAGGCCACCTTTTCTGACCACGTAATTGTTTTGTCCTTCATGTAGAAGATGCAGCTTGAAGATTTTTTTACTCAGCCCCATTTGTGCAAGTGTATCAAGAACCTGCTTGACTGTTTGTGGTATCTATATGAATATAAATATATGCTTATCTGTGTTACTAAGTGCTTTGTTATGTATTGTTTTTTGGGAATTTTTAAGGTGATGTAACGTTCCTAAATGCTTTCTACATTGTCCGTGGTTTGGCTGTTTTAGTGCCCTCATGTCTAGCTTTAAAACACAGAAATATTAACTGAGGAGTGCATCATTCTTCTGCCCGTGCTACAAAAGGTTCTCCATTTTCATATCCCTTGTAACAGCTGAAGTGGATGTGTGTGTATGTATATGTATGCGTGTGGAAAATTAGTATTTTATAATGCATACTACATAGACACGTATTTACAAATACTTCAGAAATTCTATAGTTTCCTACTTCTTTCTTAGTGTTTCTCTGCCACTATAATTCTCTTGTATTAAGCTCTATGTCTTTTTCCTCCTTGGAGTTTATCACCTGCGTATTTGATCATGGCACAGCTCTTTTCAATCTCCATAAATATTAATTATTTTAATTAAATATTAAATGAATATAAATCATAATTAAAATTAAACGATTAAATATTTAGAGTTCTATTGTTGGTGACTGTGAGACCAGATACCAGACATTCATAGTTAACAGTGTACCATTTATAATTGTTATGCTAATGAACAAGCAGCCAATTACTTGTTTCAGACACATGTATTCATGTTCAAGTCACATCGTTCTTACTTGTTAAAATAGATTCTTGGACCATACCAAAGCAACTGATAAAAATATAGCAAATATTTTGAGTTTGGGGAAAATGATTATAGTACAAGAAGAGAGGTTAAAGGCTGCTAGTGTTGTAACATAGTCTTGGCTATATTTTTAAGCATAATCATTGAAAGGAGAAAAAATATTATAACTTTATGCAATCCTTTCCTATTTGTGTTTTTTACTCCTAGAATTTTCACAATGGAAATACTAGTTTGTGTTGGGGGTTTGGCATTTTCTCGGACTTGTAGATAATACATTTTCAGCATATCTGAGCTTATAGCTCATAATGAAGCCTGTGTTAAGTGTTGGAAAAAGGAACTACTTGGTCTTTCTGTTTTCTGCTGAAATATTCCTGAACGTGCATCATGTGGCCTTGTACATTCAGCTAAATTCAGCAAGCATCTTGACAGTTTTTTATTGTCTTACCCAGTCTCCTTTAGAACTAGATTTGTAGCATGTCTTATCATAAATTTCAAGTGTGATTCTGCAAGGTGAAAATGTGAAAACTTATATTCCTTGCTTTTGCCTCATGTTTTCTCTTAAAATATTTATTGTATCTTTTCCATAAAATATTATTTTCTGGGAGAATTTGAGCTGTAAACCATTTAGGGATAGAGGAAAAGACTTTTTAGGGGCTGTATCCAGACTTCCACTCTGTTGTAATCTTCAAGGCGGTGGTGTGTTTTTTCTTTTTTGTTTTTCTTTCTCTGGGTATCTCTCATCATTTCAGTAAAGAAAAATAGCTGCTAATTGGGGAACAAAAGGAGAGTATTCAATGCTTCAGGGATTTTCATGGTTCTCATCTTCATGCTATAGCAAGGCTCCATTGTGAAGACTGGACTACATAGTGGGAGGTGTGCTGCTAGCAGGTGGAGGGAGATGATGCTTCCCCTTTACTCAGTACTGGTAGGTCTGGTGTGCTGTGACCATTTCTGACTTCCCAGTACAAGACAGATGTGGACAGATGCTGGACTGAGTCTCAAATGGTTGTGAAAGTTATCGAGTATTTGGAGCACCTAACATCTGAATAAAGGTTCTGGTGCTCTTGAGTATGGAAAAGAAGGCTTGGAGAGATGTTGTCAAAGCGTGAACTAGGGCTAAGACTTTCAAAAAATGCTTGAATATCCTATCCTGAATGGCATGCCTTAAAAGAAACTGGGAAAGTGTACTTTTTGTGTGTGTCAGTATGCTTAGAATCCGTGAGTTTTGTTTTTGTTTCTGTTTTGTTTTGTTTCAATTTAGTTGTTGTCATGTCTTGTCAATTTCCTGTAGGCTAATATTTCCTGGAAAGCTACTTCGCTATTTTTCCTCTTCTTGTTTTTCATGTAGCCACTAAGAATTAAAAATAACTATTCATTTAAAATGCATTGGTATTTTCTTTGCAAGAATTGTAGTTTTTGCTTAAATTACTATTAGAATTAATTCAGAAAGACCATGAAATACTCTGTAAGTAGTACCTGCGCCACCTGGTGTTGGGCATTTTAATACCAAAACTCCATTAACCTATATTGTGTTGCTCCACCTTTGTTGGTCTGGCAGGAGCATTTTGAGTAGAAACAGACGGTTTCAAAGAAGAGGCTCTTCCACATTGTGCTTGTCTTAAATAAGAAGCAAAAATCTTTCTGATGTGCTTATATTAAAGTAGTAGTAAAATCAGTTTTGTAGAGCTTGGTTTTTGTAAACTTTTTTTAAGGTTGATGGGCTTTATTTAAGCTGTTCCTCTAAGAGTTCTTTTGTACTGACTTATTCCAGTGTTTGCTATGTAGTGACAAACCACAAAAAAGTGTTTTATAAATACTGCTGTTGAAACAGATGAGGATAAAGGATAGCATTCCCTGTATTGGAGTAAAAAGAGAGAGGCATCCTGAGTTTGTATTACAACTGTAATTTCAAATTTGTTTTCCAAAACAAACAAAGAGGTGGGTTTTTGTTGTTGTTGTTGTTGTTTTGTTTTTTGAAAAAGCAGCAGTAGGGCAGTTGAAAAAAATTATTTAAATTTGTTTTTCCTTTAAAAGAAGGGAAAATGGAGCCCCATTATTTTACGTTCAGTTTAGCAACCTTTTCAGCCATCAGTGGCTACTTAGGTAGCACATAGCTACCACAGAAGCAAAGTACTTCTCACTAGGCTGTGCTTGCAGATTACTCTACAATGTGCAAATGCACAGCAATTTATTATTTCCTAGATTAAATTTAAGGATAAGGATGAAGATTTTGCTGTCATTAATACTTGTATGCTAGAATCAAACCTAATGAGCTTTCTCTAATTCAGCTGATAGGAAAGTATGGTCCTCCCTTTTTAATAATAAATAAATGTTGGAAGAACCAGCTTTTTCCTCTCTTGTCATCTATTTCCATAACGTTAAACAGCTTACATCAATGGGAACCTACATTATATGTCATTACCATATCAATATTAATGCTTTCCAGAGATTATTACATTCATCAACAGAGAATACTGTTTGTGTCAGGTAAGTGAGGGCATAGGAATAAAGAAATGTGAGGAGAATGAAGTGGCCTACAATTTCAAGATTTATGCAAATATGTATGGAAATCAAGCTTGATTTTACTTCTGTTTGTTTGTATCCCATGTGGGTACTGTTCCAGCTTTGTGTTTTTCTTGTCATCCTGGAGAATGAAATCCAACTTGTTTGACTGAATTATAAGCAGTTGTAATTCTAGTTGCATGACTTGTTGTCTTGGATGTTGACAGAGCAGAATGTACTGTACTCTTCGTGTTTCACTGTGAAAACTTTACAACCTAAGAAATTTTTGTATATCACTGTGACATAGTTGTAAATGCATGAAATATCTCTGCATTTTCTGTTATACATTATAATATCTACTGTAAGTTTTTTTCATTTCTACATGTCCTTTTTTACAGCAGGTTTTTTGTAAGATGCCTAGGAACTTTGTGATATTGATAAACATCTTAAATTTCATAATAGGTACCGAAGAAGAATTTTTACACACAAGTTTAACAAAAAACAAGGGAATGGGTAAAAAACAAAACAAAACACATAGGTATATCTGCCATGTTTTGTATATCCTGTATCATAATATTCTACCAGAGGACCAACTAGATTAAGAAGTAGATTCTGCCTTGCTTACCTACTTCAGTTATTTCTGTGGAAAGCAAAATTTTTGTCTTTAATTTATGTACATTAAAGAAATGAGAATGAAGTAGAAGAGTGAGTGGTTGCTGTGTACCTGTGATATGTTTCAGTCAGAAAGATTTCAGAACTGCAAGAGAACGAGGTCATTGGCTACCTGACCTGAATTTAGACAACTGTATTAGAGAGGAAATTGGTTCTGCTATATTATTTCCTGAAACATCCTCGGGGAGAACACAGCGATGATTACTTAGCGGTTTTAAACCAATGGAGCTGGAACAATATTTATAATCTTTGGCAGCTTAAAAATATTTTCTTAAACATGAAATTATGGATAACACTTTGGCTAATGACTCTAGTTATGATCATGACCAAAACCAGTAATGAAAAACTGCATGTTTATGTAGCAGAGATTCTGCCAAATGGATGTGTGAAGAAACTATTTTAAAGAATTGACCAGTGTGAAAAAGGCTATCTAGCTAATTCAGAGAGAAAAATGAATCTCTTCAACTTTGTTTTTGAGGTTCTTTGCCTTCAGAAAATAAAACATTGTAGATAAAAATTGGATGAATAACTGGAGGTAGGGTAGGTTCGTGTTTTGCTTAGGAAGTCCGACATAGGATCAGAAAGTGGAAAGTGAAACATTCTTGGGTTAGCATATAGAGTGCAGATGATGTGTTATCTAACTGTTAAAACACAGAATAGTGTCTAAATCCAAGGCAGATGTCTATTCAGAGTTTGTCTCGAAATGGATATGATAGAAAGCACATCATATTGCAAGATATAGAGGAGAAAGAAAGAACAAAAATACAGCAAAGGTCACGGAAAAGTTATGTTCAAGGCAAAATACAATACCAGAAAGGACTGCTAAACAGCTCAGAAGTTGAAGCTGTTCAGCAGTACATTTGTAATCAAATGATTCAGGAAAAAAGAAATCTGGGCAGTAAGTGGAGTCAAGAAATACTGCTTGATCAAAAACATTGCAAGTGATGTTAAAGGAGAAATAATAACAAGAGTAGGAGATTTTATACTTACTACTGCTTAGTACCCCACAAATGTGAGGCAGTGCAATAAGCAGGTCTCAGAAATAAGGAGCATAATTCAAAAGACTGTAAGAGGTGCAATGCAAGGCATTCTATTTTCCTATCTTTCTCCTTTAATATAATCTCTTCATCCTTAATACTTACTATGTTTCTCATCTCAGTTGCCTGTTTCTTCTGTTGATCATTTCCTTTATTGCCTGCTATTTTGTATTCTTTCTGATTTTGTTCTAGGGGTTATACTGTCCTTGGCCTCTCCAGCAGCCAGGCCTGCTGCCACATCTAACTTGCAAGGAGCTTTTTGGCACTGGTATTCCATTCTCTCCTGATAGAGAAGCACTATTACAAGAGCTGGAAGCAAAAGCCAAAGACTTGATTTATATGCTGAAAAGGAAAATTAGTTAGATTATGCAGCCAAACACCATCTAGGTGGTAGAGTACATCAGTTTTGAAGCTACAGTTCCTCAATCTATGTTGAACCCTCTCTCCCCTCCCCTCTCCCCAAGTCATCACATGCAAAAATAAAGACAAGTTTGTTAGCAGCATCCTATACTGACAGCGTGAGATTGATTCTTTGTCTCATAAAAGAATGTAGAAAACCTAGACTCAGAGTGTTAATTTTACCTTCTGTTCTGGAAGCCATTAAGATTTTCAGGTCTTCTCCCATAGCAGAATATTAAGTATTTCATAAGAAATGTTGGCAAAATTCACATTCATCCTAATACTGCAGTTTTGTCTAATAATAATAGTGAAAACAGGCCTGCAGACTCTGCTGTCTCCCACAATGTGGATTTTTTTTAAGGGGAAGCCCCAGAAGTGTTTCAGAATATTAACACACTAATTTTAGATTGCAGTCAGCAAACATTCATTTGAACAATGGAAAAGAAAATGTTCTATCTGATAAGTGGAACATAAGAAGGGGATTTTACAGCTGTTTTAGACTATTGCTTCATTAAAACATGGACTTAAGTAATATGGTTGCATTTGACTCAGGAGAATTACTAACTTCAAATAAGCTACAGCAGTAACTCTGTTCCATCTCATGTTTGTTAACTATTTTATGGGCCTTAGGAGATTTGATCTTGTTATTTTTCCCTTTCAGAGTAAAAATTAAATTAAATTAAGAAGGGACAGAGCTTATAAAAATACACCACACGTGATCCTCAAACCTGGTCAGCTCATTTCTTTCATTCAGTTAAATTATGCAAAGGAAAATTTATCTCTCACTAGCAGTTCCCATAAAAAGGTTGATTTTGCAGTATGCAGATGAAAAAGGAAACAAATCTAGGTAGTGTGACATTGTGCAAGTCTTTATCAGCACAGCTCTACTGATTCCATATCTTTAATTTCTTGTGGATATTTCCTGTCCTGCAGAAATTCTTCTGAGTTATTTCTGTGAAATGTATCTGATGTGAAGATCCTTTCTTGCCCAGCCAGCCAAGCAAGAACAATGTTATTCTAGCCCAAGTTTCAAATCTGAATAATGTTGGAATTTTCTTTTACTGTGTACCTTTTTTTTCTTCTTTTCTTTGGACCTCTCACTATGGAATAGAAGATGAAGTGTCTAAGTTCAGTTGTTCTTGTGAGGTCTGTTACCAACTGTAAAATGCATTTTACAATTACCATGAAAGAATCCTTCTCACAGCTTTAGAATTTCCTAAAGGTCTCACAGTCTCTTAGTAATGTTCTGCCAGCAATTCTTGGCATCTGTTTCATGTGCTGAACTTGCATAACCAACTGGTAGCTTGTTCATCAAGCTTGATGTGAAAAATTAAAGGTTCTTTTGTGTGAAGAAAGAACGATTAAGGATACGTAGTACAGAGCCTGCATAACAAAACAGATTTTAAAATCTCCTCTGCAACACTAGTGTAGAAAAATTAAACATTAAAAACAAATGAAATTTAAATGCAATTAAGTTACATTCTGGCATAGTTTTGAATAGTCTTTATAACTTTATTTCCTAGTATGGTATTCTAACGGTTTTTAAGAGTTGATAATGCATGCCAAGATGCTAGGAAGCTAGGAGTCATCAGAGTTTGTGCAGCACTTGGAAGAGCATATCCTAAAAATAATCTAATGGGAAATAATCCAATGAACTCTTGATTTATGGAGTTCATCTTGTACATAGGGGATGGACAATGTCTTTATAGAATCTCTCACTTTGTAAGAATGTGAGATCAACACTTTTTTTTTATCAGCTTTATTGCAAAATCCTGACATTAAGTCCTTTAAGCTGCTTTATTCTTTCTGTTAACTGATATATAAAAATACAGGTTGGAGCATTTCAAAGCAACAATTTACATCTTAAAACTGTGTGCTTAAGTGCTTAACTTGCAATGGAAAGCAGATTATATGTTTGTCAAGAGAATCTTAATTTTTGTGAGAGAATTTGAAAGGAAAATTGACCTTTTTTTTTTCTCTTTCATTTGCAGACGCGGCAGTTGAGACGAGTGAGAAATAATTCCTAAAGAACTCCACAGCATCTGTAAGTTTGAATTAAAAACACTATGAGAAAGGGAAAGTCTGGTAACAGTTTGAGTACTGTCTTATAATGTAGCTGTAGGATGTTTAGTGAGGGCTTGTGAACAGTGGGGAGTGCCAGTGAGGGGGCAAAAGAGTAGAAAGTAAATGGACATCGTATGCAAGAGAAAAGAGTTTAGTTTAGAGAGGAAATGAAACATAAATAGTTTAGGAGTCCGTACTGTATGGAAGCATAATAGTGGATGTTGTTGGTTTGAACAGTATTTTTAATATTGAAAGATGTATTAATTTACAATTCAGTTTTGCAAAAAAATTCAAACAGGTGCTGAGCTTAACCTCTGCAGAACTTCTCACACATGTGGAACTTCAGCCACAACATCCAAGCAGAAAATATCTTTGGTATATGCAGATGCTGCAGAAATGACCTGTACCTCTTTCCAGGCTTTTAAAAAGACAGGATCACTTCCATTTGCCCTCAGATAATGAGCCTCTGGAGAATGCTAATTTCATATAGATAAAGCTTTCGCTTTTTATGTAGCCTGTGTCAAAGTACTGTTATTGGGTGCACTTCAAGGTCTTAGGACTATTGATTTGGAACAGAAGAACTGAAAAATTATTGTTAATAATTGACATTTAGTTGATAGGAAAGTAAATGGATTGATGAGCTAGTTAAGATTCTAGCAACTCTAAAACATACAGCATATGAAAGCGGACAACCTTAGTTAAACCAATCAAAATGAACAGTGGCTTAACATTTGTATGCATCTACAGAAGTCATATTTGTTATAGCTGTATTTTCTATCTTTGTGTTAAATTGCTCCCACTCTAAAGTAATGGTAAATAATATTTCCAAACAATAAATGTGAGTGCAAAATAATAGCAAACCAGTTCAAATGAAAATAGGTATATGTACAGCATATGTATGGTATGGTCCAGCTGAAGGCTTTAACTATTTGACAAGGCAGATTTTCAAAAATATAATAAAGTAGGTCAATAAGAATAAAGAAGCCATCAATTTTTAAAGGGAAAACTACTTAGCATATGTTACATATCTGTCAAGCCTTTCCAACTCTCAGGTCCTAATAAATTCTGTATCTCTTGTAAAACATTCAAGTGCTGATGTACTTAAAAGCACTACACAGATATACGTATGGACAGAAGCAGTGGCCAAACAACAGAGATTCTATTTATTCTCCTAATAGGAAGAACTAGGGAGAACTCAGCCATTATCACTCGCATTTGACATCAACCAGCTGGTGAATTAGCGTGCTTGCTGTTCCAGCTGAGCGGTTCACTCTTGTGCTGTTTATTGCTTGGCTGTCTGGTGTAAAGCGACCCAGATAAGGACTCTGTGAGGAATCCAGGAGGATTTTTTCAATTGGCCATACATCTTGAGGCAAATGCTTTTCTATATATAGATATATATATATATTTTGCATAATTAGTGTAAAGGTTTGGTTGAGTTAGGTTAATTTAGACAGTCATTTATGCAGTTCCTAGCTGCAGCTTTATTATGAAGAAAATGTCTTCATTTACACTGAAGTCAGTATAGTGGTTGTGAAAATTAATAGCAAAAAGTGATGCTCACATTTATTTATACTGTATCTTAAAATGAATGCCTGTATCCTTCAGTTGGAAACAAGGAATTTGGAATGACATATACATGAGGCAAGGGAAACGATCAGACCTGTGCAGAGTGGAGAATTCTGGATTAAGAATCCTGAGTTCTTTTCGCTGTTGTTCTGCTGATGGTGCTTCAGCAACACGTGCTGATCTCAGGCCTTCAGTGTGAAGTGCCTCCATCATGCTTTATGGAGCTACTGAATCCTCTGGTGTGGAAGCATTAGAACTGAACTGGGGAAGAGGGGGATAACTGAGGTGAGTTTTATAGGTGTAAAATAAACATATTTATGAATGTTTTAAGAAATATGTCTTGCAGAAGATCAGTATTGCAAAGTGATTAGTATGATCCTGTCAACAAGCTCAGAGAAAGCACTGCTATCCTTTCTCTTTGAAAGAATATTAATGGGACTATTCATATGCTTAATATGAACATGTTTTTTTTTTACCTTGCAGAGCTGGGATCTAAAGTGGTGTGGGTTTGTTTTAGTCAATGAAAATTCTTTGAGGTCTCATTGTGTCAGTCCAGTTTGAAAGAGTAGAAACAGGAGACTGCAGAGCTCATAGATTTATGAGGTGGGAATCACAGGTGCTCCATACCATCTGGTATCACGTGCACTATCTTGTACCGCATCACAGCGATACACATCTCCATCAGTTAGATTTGTGCTGCATTCATCCCACAGTCTTACTGCGTGAGCTGTGTGAAGTGATGCCTAGAAACTTCAGGCTTGATTTTATGAGAAATTCCAGACTGAAACTGATATTACCCCCTTTATATAATGATTGCAAGACTACTACTGATATGCTAGTTATGGGCTATATATTTTTTAAGTAGGACTGAATCATATTAAAAAATAAGAAATACACTTAACAGAGAAGCTTAACAAAGAAAGTGGTGACTTGATCGTGGGGTGTTGGTACTGTGCACAGAGGAAGGATTTTTCTTGTAAAGCAAGCAAAGGCGGTGACAGAGCCTTTATTTGAGGTAGAGGCGCTACAGAAAGAGATGTTAGAGATCAGGGGGATGAACTCAGCCCTCCCGGCGGCCGTTTAGTTACGGAACGCGGCCGCCTCGCGTTCCAACACCGGCGGCCGGAAGGGAGGGAGCCGGGGGGGGGGGGGGCGGCCCGCGCATGCTCAGCGTATCTGTGCTCCCGGAAGCGCCGCCGAGAGGGAGAGCGCGGGAGGACCCGGCTCCTCCGCTCGGGTCACCCAGATGCTCATGCACTGGTTCAGGCTGTGACCAGGCAATCCCACTACATTTCTCATAGTAAGCAACTCTTCAGTCTGTTAGATAAAGACGCAGCAGAAACCAGTCTTAAGAAACAAATTACAAGCAAGGTCCAGATTTTAAACATGCAATCAACTGTTAAAACACTTAGCTG
The DNA here is from genome assembly GCF_038088225.1 of Cyrtonyx montezumae. Taxonomy (NCBI): domain Eukaryota; kingdom Metazoa; phylum Chordata; class Aves; order Galliformes; family Odontophoridae; genus Cyrtonyx; species Cyrtonyx montezumae. The sequence goes on from NW_027071903.1 coordinate 9,699,156, forward strand.
TGGAGGTGGCTTCTCTGTTTCAGTAAGTGTTTAAGTCAAGGCTGAATTCCTCTCTGGAAAATACAGTGCATCTCAGATACTGTGGCTTTGAAGTTGCTAATGAGACTCAGCAGTGGTCAGACCACGCAGTAGCTGTCCCTTCTATTCTGGTTCGTTTCTCCAGAGAGGTTCAGCACCTTGAGGAAAAACTTCAGGAGAAAAGTTGCTCAAGTGTGACCTAGTTCTATCTAAGCAGAGATGCCAGATAGGAGCAGTAAAATATGTAGACATCCTAATCAAGATGTGCACTGGACACTACATTAGTGCAGGAAAATACAGGATTGTAAATCACTGATATTCATATACATATATATATATATATATATATATATATATATATATATATATATATATAAAATGTCCCAAGAATAAACTAAGGACCTGTTTCTGAAGGTGTACTTCTTTTGTATTGAATCATGGCAATTATTTCCATATATTTCCCTGTACCTTTTTACCTTAACGTTTTACAGTAGGTCAGCAGGCTTAAGCAGTTACCAGACTGCATGACTCAGCAAGTTTCTGCCTGCAGCTGTCCTCGTGCATTTCCAATTGTCAGTTGGTGTAAACACATTCCTTGCTACTGCGATTTCACCTCTGTACAGGATTACCTTTGTTCAAAGCATAGCGAATAGGTCAGTGATTAACCGGGGCTTGGCTAATGTAGCTCATTATGTTATGCAATTTGGATTATTGCACCTCTTTACTCCAGTGGAAGGTACAGAAGGAAGAAACAAGGAGAGTTTCTGTGTTTTCTGCGCTCTGTTCATCGGAGCTCCCTGCAGGCCAGTGCCGGTGCCGTCTCACAGCTGCTTTGGGCGCAGCAGAGCTGTATCCATTCCTCCACCTCACTGGAAACCATATTGCGTAGAACTACCCCAGCGCTCACACGGTCCCAGGGTCCGTCCCAGCTCGGAGCTGTCCCGCTGGAAGCAGGGGCCGGAGCTGGCTGCAGCCGGGGCTGCCGCTCGTCCGCCCGGGGCCGGCTCGGAGCCCTGTGAGCGCGGGCCCGCACCGACACCTGCGGGTGGAGGCAGCCCCCCCTCGCGGCAGCAGCAGCAGCAGCAGGGCGGCATGTGCTCGAGGGTGTGATCAATCGCGACCAGTACATGGAGTCCCGATAACCGCATTTCACTAGTAACCATCGTATTGAGAAATGATCAGTTATTATTACTTTTTTAAGGGAACGCGGCAGTCCCAGTGCTCGCCTGCCATCTGCTGGCAGCGGCAGCCGTGACACAGAGCTGTCCCCGCGCGGTCACCCACAGGGTTTTAAGAACAGCTGTAGCTCATACCGCGGGCGCTGAGCCCGGCACGGCGCCGCTGGGGGCGGCGGGGAGCGCTCACCGCACCCGGCCTCGGCCCGGCCCGGCCCTGTCCCTTTCCCTTTCCCTGTCCCTTTCCCTGTCCCTGTCCCTGCCGGGCGCCCGTAGCGGGGCGGGGCCCTGCGGAGCGGAGAGACGGCCATGGCGGCGGGCAGCGCCATCCAGATCCCCAGCCGCCTGCCGCTGCTGCTCACCCACGAGGGCGTCCTGCTGCCCGGCTCGACCATGCGGACGAGCGTGGACTCGCCGCGCAACATGCAGCTGGTGCGCAGCCGGCTGCTGAAGGGCACCTCGCTGCGCAGCACCATCATCGGCGTCATCCCCAACACCAGCGACCCCACGTCCGACTGCGACGACCTGCCCTCGCTGCACAGGTGCAGCCGCCGCGCTGTGCCCTCGCGGCCCTCGCCCACTCTGACCCCGCGGGGGCCACGTCGGTACCTCCGTGCGGGGAGCGGAGCTCTGCTCCCGGCCGGGACGGCTCTGCCGCGGGGCGAGCCCGACAAAGAGAGCGGGCTGGGGGACAGACGCGGTGCCGCAGAGCGATTCGCGGTCGTTAGAGCTATTCTGCTTATTAGCGGTAAAAAGTTAGTTAGCTAGTTTGTTTAATAAAAGTAGTGTAGAAGACCCAGTTGACGCGAAACGATAGCCAGCTATTTCTGAGGGATCAGCTGTACATAAAATTGAAGGGCTGTATTCTTTGCAAAACTTAGTTCAGTCAGTGGATTTTGTAAGGGTTTGCAATTTGTTTTAATTCTGCTTAAACAGGCAGTTTAGCCAGATAAATGAGATATTAAAACGTTAGTTTTGCGTGAGACAGACAGTTTTTACCGAAAACTGTCAATTATAAATTGTTGTTTTTTTAATGTGTACAGTTAGAGCAGAAATTTGAGAGATCCTTTCCTGTACCAAGGCCTACTAATTTATTTGTGAAAAAAATGACATCTTTCCAGGTGGGATGTGTATGTCGTATTACATTTTACAGTCATACATTTTTCGGTTGGCTTGTTCTTTAATTTTCAAGGCATGGTTTTGTTGACCAATGTCACATAGGAAATCCGCTAATGTGGTCAGCACTGCTGTTGAGGAATAGTGACGAACTGTGAGGTTCTGTAGCTCAGCTGCTTCCTGTGAGGGGCAGTGAAGTGTTCTGTGGAAAGTGACAAGTAATATGAAGATTTGGTCTGCTTTTAGGATTGGCACTGCTGCTTTGGCAGTTCAGGTGGTTGGCAGCAACTGGCCCAAGCCACATTATACGCTGCTGGTTACGGGGCTCTGCCGGTTTCAGATACTGCAGCTGCTGAAGGAGAAGCCATACCCTGTAGCAGAAGTTGAGCAGTTGGATCGACTTGAGCAGTTTACAAATCAGCATAAGTCTGAGGAGGAACTTGGAGAGTTGTCAGAACAGTTCTACAAATACGCTGTGCAGGTAAATTGGTTTAAACCGGTTAATTTTAAATCAGCATACTAACAAATATATATGTATATATTTTTTTCTGTTTGCTCTTCTCTCTTTGTACCTTTTTTCTTTGTACATTTTTTTGTGAAAACAGAATTTCAGTTCTGGTAGAAAAATATTGTCTTTGGTATGGCTTGACATTTATGTGTTGAGTTTGAGTCTCTGTGTGGTTCATTTGAGGATGACTCTAACTGTATTATGTTAGTATTACTATAACTTGATACTTGTTCGTATGTACTTGTACCGTGAGTACACTGTAGTAAAAAAAAAATAAAAACAACAACAAAACAAATCAATAAATATACGTACATGCACACATACATACGTATATATATATATCATTTGAGAAAGTGATTTTTCTAGAATTCATGATACTTAACAATGGATTTTTAAGGTATATGTATATGTTATTTAAGGGGAAAAAAGCATTTATTGTAAACACATGTCCTCAGGTATAATAAATTAGTGTTTAAAAGAGATGTAGAAGAAGGTAACTGGGATGATTTTTATTTGAGGGTATTTGAGAGGTAATAAGATTGTAGGCACTGAAAAATGTGCTAGAAACAATGATAATTATGAACTTATCAAACAAGTATAAAGCTCAGAGTCTTGGTGGCCAATTCCTCTTTCATCTTCAAGTATTTTTTTACAGTGCATTTTTGGCAAAGCATTTATGTAAGTTTCATGCTTAACGATGCAGTGCTTTTAAAGTCAGATATTGCTTAAATAATTTAAAAAAGAAAATTTCAACAACTATGAGTATTATTCATTGTGGTTATTCATTGTCTCTTCCTTACAGTTGGTTGAGATGCTGGATATGTCTGTTCCTGCAGTTGCAAAGCTGAGACGTCTTCTGGACAATCTGCCTAGAGAAGCTTTGCCGGATATACTGACTTCAATCATCCGAACATCCAACCAAGAGAAGCTTCAGGTATTGCATCCTTAAATTGTTTTAAGGTGAAGTGTTTGCCACTTTCCTATAGTATAATCACTTCTAGGATAATTTTGTTATGTGGCGATAACATTGTGCCAGAAGGTATTCCTGTTACAACCAGGCAGAAATACTTTTTAGAAGGTTTTATGCTGTTGCTTAAAATATTTTTCTATGTGCCTTTACATCAGAATTCACTTAAAAGATAAATGAACGTAGAAAGTGTTGGAAATTGTTAGTTTAAATGAACAACAAGAGATACAGCCTGGATTGCACAGGATCATAGAATGGTTTGGGTTGGAAGGGACCTTTAAGATCATCTAGTTCCTGTATGCCTGCTGGAGGCAGGGACACCTCCCATGGGACCAAGTTGCTCAAAGCCCCATCCAGACTGGTTTTGAGTTTCCTCCAGGATAGAGGAAACAACAAATTCTCTGGGCAACTTGTTCCCATGTCTCAGACAACCTTCACAGTAAAGAATTTTCTTCCTAATATCTAGTCTATATTCACCCTTTCCCAGTTTAAAGCCATTTCCCCTTGTTCTCTTGCTATGTGCCCTTATAAAAAGTCCCTCCCCAACTTTTCTGTAGGCCCCCATCAGATGCTGAAAGACCACTGTAAGATCCTCCTGGAGCCTTCTCCAGGCTAAAGAGCCCCAGCACTCTCAGCCTGTCCTCATAGAGGAGCTACTCCAGCTCTCTGGTCATCTTCATGGCCCTCCTCTGAGCCTGCTCCAACAGCTCCATGTTCTTCTGTTGTTGCGGGCTCCAGAACTGGACTCAGTACTCCTGGTGGTGTCTCATGAGAGCAGAGTAGAGGGCATTTCCCACTGTCATGGTAAAGGTGATAAATCTTCAAAGTGTGTTGAAATCTTTCTTGTTTAATGAAGCTGACTGATTGTTACCTATTTCTTAACAGAGGCAGCTTCAGAAGCAGGGTTTTTTCCTTCATTTAAAAAAAAAGATTTGCATGTTTGTTTGATTTTTTAATTGAGACAGTAATTGATTTTTCATCTTATGCATAAATAGTGGTTATGCTTGAAAATTACTGACTTGTTACATTGCTGTTTTTGGGAGTTGTTTTGTTCTATGAAGGAATTCATGTTATGGCTTCAGTTCAAGGTTGAGTGCTTGGCACTGGCAGCAGCGAAAGAGAAGGAACAACAGCTAGAAATAAATGCTGTAGCACAATCTCTTGCTGAAGAAAGACACTAAATAAACAATGTCCATTTTTTGTTCAAAGTGATTGAGAGCAGGCAGTGGAAGCTGTGGAAATACAGAGAGATAAATTTTTCTTGCTTCCACAGGTCAACTTAACATGAAAATGAAACAATGTGTAAAATACCTTATTTTATTTTAAAAGGCATCAAGGCAACAAGGAAAACATGCCTTATGGTATAAGGTTTTTGTTGTTTTTTTTCTGGTGATGTTTTCTTAGAGCTCTTTTCTGAGACTCAGTAATTGAGAAATAATCTGCTGGTAGATTTTTTCCATGTGAAATGTAACTGAAATAATAAGATGCTTTAAAAACAGGATAAAAAATTATATATTTTTTGGTAATTTTAATTACTTTGTAGTTTTGCTGTCCAGACCTTGAGGCTACATTTTGTCTTTTTATCAAAAGACTGCTACGACATCCTGTGTGTTCCCTTTTTCCTCGGTGATGCTCCGTTACTGTGAATTTGTTGACTTCTCATAACTCTTTGCTCTTAGATTCTAGATGCTGTTAGGCTGGAGGAAAGGTTCAAGATGACTATACCATTACTTGTTAGACAAATTGAAGGACTGAAGCTTCTTCAGAAAACGAGAAAGCCCAAACAGGATGATGATAAAAGGGTATGGATCTTTAAATCTAGGATTCTTAAACATCGTATGTAAACATATCTGTGTCCTTTTGAACAGGCTGATGAAGGTGTGTAATTGTAATCTACGCAAGGTTTTAACCTGTGCACAGGCTGTAGCAGTGGAGAACATCCAGCTGGCAACTTCAGCTGTTCAGACATCTGAAGAGGAAAACATCTTTTTAAAGCTGCCTGGGTATCATTTATTTCATCTGAGCACTTTCTGACTTCAAATAAATGCTCAGGTTCCATTAAAGAATTATTTGATAACCAGTTAACCTTATGATATGTGCACTGCAGTGAAAAGTGCATTTATTAATGGCATTAAAGGTGAATAACAGCTTTTGAAATATGCATAAATGATGTGGCTTGTGAAATGTTTGCTAAACTGTGACAGGCAACACTTTTATTGTATTTAATTATACACATGCAGTTTAGTAAACAAAAAATAATTGAGAAATGAAAAAGAGTAAGAGAGATTACTTATCTGAAAATATTGTGCTTATCCTGCCTAATAAGGTGGGCTGCAATGCCAGCTTTTCAGAATGTCAGAATGACTTTTTCAATTTTGTTCTTGCCTTCTGTTACCTACTCGATTAGGGTAGATGACAAATGAGCTTAGCATATACGTACAGTACAATAGTAACTTTTTTAAGTAGTACCAATTACACTTTAACTACGTATTGGATTAAAATTTTCAGACTTGTTAAGTAGTTTCTTCTAAATCCTTGCATGTTTTTCTCATGGTTTCCATTCTGAATCAAAGTACTCACCTTATTTAAAAAAACAAAAACTGATGGTTCTCTCTGACTATTGCCCATTTCATAGGTTCTAGCTATTCGTCCTAATAGAAGAATCAATCATATTCCAAGCACTACAGAAGATGAGGAGGAGGAGGAAGATCATGATGATGTTGTCATGCTCGAAAAAAAGATCAGAACTTCCAGCATGTCAGAACAAGCTCTTAAAGTTTGTCTCAAGGAAATAAAGAGGTGGGAGAATCAGAAATTGTGGGTTCTTTTCTTAATGTATTTTTTAACAAATCTCACATTAATATTTTACTTAATGATACATTTGTGTTGGTTGCATTTTGGAAATAATAATTCATAGAAAAATAGCAGCACATTTGTAGATTTCCTCATTTTGTCATTTTGTAACTTCAGAAAGAATGACAGGAAGTCTTTTACACTTGGCCTATGAATTAATACAGCATTAAACTAAAAGCTGTAGATCTCTATGTATGAAGTGAGTACCTCAGAAGAAAAGGAGAGGGGCAAATAACACCACAGTTGTTAGGAATTAATGAGAAAAGTGATCTGCGTATTGATTTCTATATTCTTTCCCCTGTGTTGGTGAGCATATAACTGGTATTAGTGATGATATCATCATTAACAACCTCATCAGTGATAATGTGCACATTTATACATATATATATATATATATATGTATACTGTGGTGCATGCATTTTGTATGCAGTGTATGCTTAGGAAAATAATTGTTTTTTTTCTTCAAATATCATACAAATAAGTTTACATTATGAAGAGACAAGTCTTGTAGTTGGTGTGAAAGTGACGTACTTTTTTTACTATTACTGGTGTTGGGAAGTAAAAAGGTTTGCTAAATATCTTTCTTTTGTGCAAGAGAGTGTCTTAGTTTGCAGTTAGATTCTCATTAGCCTTATGAGTTCTATGCACATACTTCCAGATTAAAGAAGATGCCTCAGTCAATGCCAGAATATGCTTTGACAAGAAATTATTTGGAACTTATGGTAGAATTGCCATGGAACAAGAGCACGAAAGGTAAACCCTTCTATTGTTGTTGACAGTTTCTTGCACAGTCATTTTAGGACAAGTGGCTATGATGTAAAGACGTAAGAATGTACTTAGTGCTCTCCTCCAATTTTTTTTCATTGTCTCATAGTAAAATGCTATTAATGGTACTGAAGTCTTGCAGTTTACTGTGTTTAAATAAAGATCTGTATACTGAGTAGCCCATGTAGCTCAATTGTACACCCAGAAAAGTGAATTAAACAAGAAATATCTACGCAAGAAAGTGTTATTACTTGCAATGTATGCTATTATGTATGTTGTTATTCTAAAAACAGAAGTGTGACTATGTCACAGTGCAGTAGAGTATGTTTTCAAAGAGATTGTTGTATTAGCTAGTCTTTATGACAGTCAAGACCTCTGCGTATTTGCAGCATTTTTATTTTTGCTAGCTGCATTTCAAGTAGGATCAATTAAGTCACATTACTGTGGCAATACAGTGAAGCAGTAGTAAATAAATCCATACTGTGCTTCTCAAAATGTTGGGTTTCTTTTCTTAGATTTTTCTCACTGTCACAAAACACTGGAATTGTTTTCCCCCATTTTTTTTTAGTTAGTATCAATTAGACTATTTTACAATCCCAGTCTGATTATTTTCTGTTGGGACTTTCTTTTTTTTTTCATGCCTCATTGTAAACATATCCATAGCATGTTCATCAGTAGTGTATGAGATGTCTCTGCTTCAGAGACAGTTCTGGATGACAGTATTTAGTTGTTAGGTGTGTGATGTGCTTTTGGAAAAATAGAGTGTAGTCATTATCCTGGAAAGCTGCTCAGGTGAGGTTTTTTTCACATCAAATAAAGGTATTGTTCTGTTAAAAATACCAAAGAAAATTGCTGCTACTTTCTCTTATGTCAAACAAAAAAGCCTTTTCATGTTTCTGTATCATAAATCTTCTGGAAGAGGGTTCTGGAATACCTTATGTTGATGAAACATCTGTTTGCCTTGCCTTGTTAGTGCATGTGATGAAAAATATTGACCTTTTTGAATTAGAGCCTAGCATGTTCACCAGAATCTACTTGCTAATATTTTCTTTAACGACTGAATGGTAAAATGATCTGTCTATATGTGTCAGTATTACTAAAAAAAAAACATGGAGTGGGTAAAGCATTTGTTGACTCTCATGTGGTCTTGCAGGAAGTTGCTCTTCAGTCTTGCATAACTATGCATAGTCACGTGTGGTTTGAAGTTCTTTTCCTAGAAACAAAGTTGGAAAATTTATATTTGCATTCATATGTGTGGTGCTTTGGACTTCATGGATAAAAGAATAAAAATATGCATGAATGGAAAAATGGAAAATAGAATTCAAAAGACCTGGAAAATTATTATCATTAATGTTCTATTCAGTGGTTCATTACAAAGAATTACATGGTTGATTATAGGAATTTAATAACAGCTGTCCATAAATGAAACATGCACAGTTACTAGGATGAAGGATTTGCATCTGCAGTGCACAGAAGTTGAGGAGTAGGTTTGTACAGAGTTGATAGACTTCATTCCTTTCTGCCTCATCTTTGTTATAGAGCAGAGACAGCTGCTTTGTACTAGAAATTCCTGCTCTGTCTGAAGCACTAGTTAAAGTCCTTTTAATATGGGAACTGTAAAAATCAAACTTTTCCAGTGCTAATAGTACATGGGTTTTTTGCACAGTGCAAGGTCACTTAAAATATATAGCTAGCAAAGCTTGCCATTTGAGCCTTGTGGGATAGTAACAGACTATAGTATTAAATAGATGATGATGACATAGGGTTGAGTTTATCTCTTGATAAGATGTCATTGCTTCAGACTTAGTTCTGTGAGGTGGAAAATGCTGAAAAATTTGCACGGTGTTCAGTTGCTGATCCAGGACAGATACTAGGTTAATTTGATCCAGATTTTAGTGACTTAATGAAGGGGTATTTTGATTTTTCTTGTTAATTCTCTTAAACTAGAGAGGCCGCTCTATGGATTTGTTTACTTTTCTTATTAAAGAAAGGAAGCTTTTAATTATGTTAGAAAATCATTCTGAAGACTATAAATGTGAGTATTGGGTGAATTATATTGATGAACATGTATGAAAATTATTTATTTCTGTTGCACAGTGGAATTGTTTCTGTTCCTAAAGGTAAATGTGCTGATATTCTTTCTGTTGTTAATGATTGATAGATCGCCTTGAAATTCGTGCAGCTCGAATTCTTCTGGATAATGATCATTATGCTATGGAGAAGTTGAAGAAGAGAGTTTTGGAGTACTTAGCTGTCAGACAGCTTAAAAACAATCTCAAGGGACCCATTCTTTGTTTCGTGGGACCCCCAGGAGTTGGCAAAACCAGTGTCGGAAGATCGATTGCAAAGACTTTGGGTCGAGAATTCCACAGAATTGCTTTAGGAGGAGTCTGTGATCAGTCTGATATCCGAGGCCATAGGTATGTGTTTCCTCTTGAACTATATGTAATTCATTATTTTATTGCAGAACATACTGATTATTTTCATTGTTCAGCTGATGCAGAGAACTTTTATTTATTTCCAAACTCACTGATTTTCTTTGATATTCAGTGGTATTGTAAAAGAAAGAACTTTAATAGTGAGTGGGCATTCAGTGCTGAGATTTGGTCTTTATTCTTTTCTGATCCTGCCTTCTTATTCTAAGTGGAGGATGGAATAATCATACCTGGATCTAGAACTGTGGCAAAATGCACTACCCATGAGCTTCACAATTGTGCTACTGAAGACATATACTTGGGATAATTAAAACTGCTTTAATATTTCTAAGTCATTTAATCTTTGGTTATTCTGGCACTGTGACTGAATTTTCAAGTTCTAAGAGGAGTGCAAAGATTCAGTTAAATCAAATAGTGTAACACAGTCTAACAATACGTTACTTTATAACCATTTTTATTATTAAAACCAGAGTAAAAACTGAGTGATCCAGAGTAAAAAAAGAGTGATCCTTAAAAGTTACTGAAGTATAGCAACTGACTGACTTACTATGAGTATTTCAGCCTTATTAGTATACTATTTTTCCATTCAAAAAGGAAGTGTACTCAGGGACACTTAACTGAAAGAGTTCAGTGGAGATGTTTTAGGTAGGGGTTATTTTTTTACTTGCATCTCTTTACACGTCTGCTTCTCAGTCTTCCAAATGATTTGTTTAAATCAACCCATTTCCTGTGCCCTGCTGGAGGAGTAATGAATGGATAATGTAGGTAAGTAACTGCGAAGCATCAGAGCAGCATTTTTGGTTCCATTAAGTATGTTTAATGCTTACTCTAATGATCTGTAAAACCATGTGATTTCTCCTTACAACAGCTGGTAAATTATTGCAAATTAAAACTATTAGTTCTCTGATGCTATGTAAGCAGTTAATTTTACCCAGCTGGCCTCAACTATCAGAATACACTATCAGGATTGTTCCAGTTCCAAATGACTCTGTTATTTCTTTTTGTCTTTATGGCATAAAATGTACCTTGGAATTCTTATCTCTTCGCTGTTAATTTTAATGAGAACCTAAATGTCTAACAATTCATTTTGTGGTATCACGCTTTTCAGTGTGTAAGCTAGTTCAGTGTGAATGTATTAGAGTACTGTAAATTATGGTCTGTACTATCAGGAATGCAGAAGACTTGGTGGGAAGTGTTGTACTGAAACTCTTGTGCATGAACTTATGGAAATCTAGAGTTTAATATACTACTGATATAATATGATCACATTTTAGAGCAGAACATGGGAGAAGAAACATTGAGACAGTAATGTTGGACTTGATACACCTAGAGTTTGTGGCATGAATAATCATTTGTAAGGTTTTCTTAGGATAGGTTTGACCAACATACCCAGAAGCTACTAGGGGCTAAGTATGAAGTAAAGTTGTGCATATGTTTGATTAAGTATATCAGTTTTTTGTGTATAGCAGTACTCTGTGTGGTTGATTATTTTGTCAACCTTGGTAACATTTGGCCTTTTTGCCAATTTAGTTAGTCAGTGGAAATGAATGGAACAAGAAGCAGAACTGTCCTTCTTCACAGCGTTTTATTCCTTGTAAATTGCAAACTGTTACTAAGTTAGAATTCTGATGTTTCAAATTATTTATGGTATGAATCCTAAAAACAAGTATAATGCAAGTACTACAAGTTGCTGTTTGATACTGGAACCACTAGGGGTTGTTGGATACTAAGCTTTTGCTGACGTTAAGTTTTTCCAGTGCTGAGTAAAACTTGAGCCTTTCTGAAAGGGAGACTGTGTATATGAATCAGATGTTATGGAAAGAAAGTAAAACTGTCATCAAGTGTCATTCAGTTGCCAGTAATTTCTAGCTGTTTTTGTTTGTTTTATTTATGGCTTTGTATCTTGTGCTTACTTCTGTTATGGATAACTGTAGTCAAGTGATAATGAAATTAAAAAAATTAGAAATTCAGGTGCTTGTGGCTGCCATTGTAGTATTGTTAGAAAGTAATCTTCATTATTTAAAAAAATACTTAGAGAGTATTTGACAAGACAGGAAAAGAAAAATAATACCATCTAGAATTGACTAAGAGTTCTGTATGCACTAAAACTTTGTGGTGGTTAGTAAGAGTCCCTTTTGCAAGTTTCATGTTAAAAAACGTAACAGATGAATACAGATTTTTTTCTCTGTTTCTGCTTCTCAGATTTTATCAAGTTAGAACTACAGCTTTCCTGTAATCGTCCCTCCGTAATGTTGTTTTGCATTAATAGATCCTTCAAGTTAATCTCAGTCAGGTGAATCTGTTATGCTTCCAGTGGCAATCACAAAAGGGTATTACAGAAGCAGTCTAAAATTGAAGAAGGCATAAGCTCTTTCTTTCCTCAGAGTTTGACTTTTAAGTGGGCTTATTTTCTAATACTACATGTTAGCAGCCTTCCTTTTTCTCCTTTAAGCTCCTTTTTAGGCTTGAAGGCTTAAGTTAAATGTTCTGTTAATGTTGCAGAAAAATGGTAGTAGTTGCATTTACTAATTTACAAAACATTTTCAAAATGTAATACATGCACTAAAGCACTGAAAATGAAATTGTGGATTGTTTTCACTTGCAAGCAGGTATGACCTGAAATAGCGTTCACTTTGGTAGCTTGTAACTGATGCAGGTGAAAGGTGCATAGTGATAGATTTAGCAAGCAAAACAAGACAAAATGTCTCGCACTGGAGCGTGGAGGGCAGTGATATGTCAGTATGTGTGCTGCTCTGGGAGAGGTATAGCTTGGGCAGTCTGGAAGCACCTAGTTTTTTCCATGTAGGCATGGCTGCAGCTGGGGTTTCTGTGTCCTTTTTTGACTGGGTAAAGATACTACTGGTCCACATTCTCAAAGTCATCACCTTGGTACAAAAACAAAACTGCTTTATCAGACATGCCCCAGCTGTTGTTAGCATTCAACACTCATCTTTGCTATATGTAAATGCTTGCTATTCCATTCTTACCAGTGACTTGTATTTATAAAAGCAAAAGAAAAAAAGTATTTGTTTATATCTGAAAATGTCACTGAATTTAAGATCTCTGCAGTAGCGATACTTTGCTTTATTTAAGAGCTGCATGATCTTCTCTATTGCATCTGAGTGGTTTTCTATTTTTACAAAGGAAAGATTTCATCACACTATTCATAACAGCGCTAGTGAGAATTCTTTTTCTTCTCTCACTTCTGTGTGAGGAACTCTTTTTTCATATTAGCACAGTTTCTAGAAGTTTGGATAGTTTACTTCTGGTTTAGTCCTATGCTGAGTATTTGCTGAGGTGTGTCTGCACATGAAAAGGTGTGAATGCTCAGCCCATAGTGCAGGCCTCCTTGCAATAGAAGAAAGCAAACCTGAGCTTCATCTGTGCTAAGTAACTTTGTTACACAACTACAGAGTGTAGAAACACATGTAAAGTAGATGCAACCTTTGTCCTTGCAAAAAAATAAGCTGCGACCTGGTGCAAGCAAGTTCATAAATAGTTTCTTTGGTGTTGTTACCATTATCTTTTCCTAATTTAGTGATTAAAAATCACTGTAGTTAAAAACAACTTAAAACTTTTTGTCTTTAGAAAAATATGAAGAAATTAGGCCCTGTTTTTACCAGCAGTACTAGTACTGCTTTGGGGGTTCTGATTCGTAAACATTCCCAGTTTACACTGGGAGAGCTGTTATCATAGAATAGACAGCTGAGAGCTATGTACCTCCCAATTACAGGCTGTTTTTGAAGGGTGACTTTTCACTTATTTAAAAACGAATAGAAAGTTTACTGAACTACAGGCCTTATCTGGAATGATCTGTGAAGGTGATTTTTGTTACTGTGTAGGAGAGTGCCACCAAGATTGATCAGAACTTCCTGTTTCAAATGGAAAGCAGCTGATTTCTCTTTGTGGGCTGAGTGCATGGAGAGAAACTGTGTCAAAAAGCCACATTTATATCAAAATGCTAAGATTAGAATGCTGTTTTTCTTCCTTTTAGCTGTAGCTAAAAGAATAGAAATGACGACTAAACATCCTTACGGACAGAAGTGCATAAATTTCTGGAGAGTCTGTCTTACAGAGGACTCTTGTATTGACATAGGGATAAAAACAGACTTATCTCGGTTTGTATTTTTAATGCAAAGTACTAGGTTATTGTTTGTTGTCTCCCTACGTGTGATGTTAGCATTCTTTATTCACTGTGGTGTTCTTGAGACTGATGAGTAGCATATAATAGATACTGGTCCATCTCTAATAAATGAAAATGTATGGAAGGATTAGATTGCTACACTCAGGAAGAATAAACTGATACCTAGGCATTTTTATTCCTAAAATTCAAAGCCCAAGTTTCTATTAAACACTGTCTGTGTATCATATAAAACCATTTACTAGTGTAGTAGGCACCTTGGGTGAAAACAGAGAATTGTTGCTCTGGTTAGTTTGGTTGAACTGCTAAATGATTCGCTTCTGTCAACTTCAATTCTTCTTCAGTCTCATAATTTTTTGATAGCATTTTATAGGGCTCATTCACTGCAGAATGAGGCTTTGCACAAAAGCAGTGAGGTAACAAACTAGTGCATGCTGGCTGCACCAGACTCTAGCAGCTGTCTCATGAAGGTGGTAATAGGCAAACTGAAATTCTGTTGCATATCTAGCTGTTTAAAAGATCTCACCAACCTTTAGCTTTTCTCAGATCCACAATTAAATACAGTAACTTCAATTTTTTTCTGTCAGTAGCTAAGTGTTATCTGGATCTGACATTTTTGTATTTTGCTTTGTGGAGGTTGGGATGTGGTGTTTTTTTTTTTTGTTTGCTTTTGCTTTTTCTTTTGTTTTTTAAAATATATTTAAGATCTTCTTTAGTATGTTTTGACTCCTGTGGTATTTATTTCATCATTTTAAATGTAATCCTGTTCATTTTGGACAGTATGAAAGCAGATTGTAGGACAGCACAGGCCTGTTCTGTTTAAGTGCTTTGGGAGAGTCATGAGGTACTTGTAGTTCAGACTTCATGTAATTTTGCACTTCATGTTTCTCCTTCTGAGTGACCTGCATTTTATACTATTAATTAGTTTATCTTGTAGAAGATGCTGTGATAAATGTAGCAAAGAATGTATATGGATGTAACATCTGAATTAATTCAGATACTTTTTTGTTCTTTTGTATTGTTCCAGTTCACATTTCATGATATTTAAACGTATTTGAAAATTTGACCTAACCTGTAACATGCTTGTATGAGCTCTGTTGTGGTGGCAAAACCTCATTATTATTATTTATTATTAAAATGTTACTATCGATGAGGTTTCCAAATCTGTTTCCACTTGTTCATACAACAGGAAGGGGCTTGTACTGGATCATGCAAAATGTCTCTAAACTATTAAGTATATGTATGCTTGGATTGTGTTTAATTTCCCAGACCAACTACTGCACCACGGAACTTGAATTTACATCTGCTGATACAGTTGCTTGTATTAGTTGAGATGCATATTCCGTATTTTTTATCTACTAGCTCCAGATAGTTGTTCAAAAGTGAAAGAATAGTTGGAAGACTGCTTATTGATGTATTTTCTTCTGAGGTTCTCTTTTGAATACTTCTTTTCCATGCATCTGATCTATGTTTTTCCCATCATATATTTCTCATAGGCGCACCTACGTCGGCAGCATGCCTGGCAGAATAATCAATGGACTGAAGACTGTAGGGGTTAATAATCCAGTGTTCCTTTTAGATGAGGTTGATAAACTGGGGAAGAGCTTGCAGGGGGATCCTGCAGCAGCATTACTAGAGGTAAGAAATATCTAGCATTTTTTCATTTGTAACTAAAAAGAATTAAAATACTGTACCTCAAAAGTAAGAACCACCCAAAGAAAAACAGCATGACTGTCAGCTTTTTTGTTCAATTACCAGCTACTGTGTTTTGAAGTTCTTGGATTTCTTTCCTCTGTACAACTCAAATGCTGACATACAGTCTACTAAGAAAGATGTTTCTAGTGTCGGTAATCTGTGCTTAAACACAAAGGTGTGTGTTGTGCTAAGTGTTCTGTGTGTTTTAAGGCATTCCAGGCTTTAAATTGGGGAATTTTTAAGGCATTGACATAATTTATTAACTAAATGCTGTTAGTTGTAAGAAAGAACTGTAGGCCAGCCAGCAGGTAGCTGGACTTTTTCAATTTTTCCCTTTCTTTTCTTGAAACAATTTTAATACATTTCTGAAGTTTCTAGCGGTGCAAGCTCATACTGGAGCTAAGCACCTTGCCTAGCACATCATATGGGCTTGTTGCACGTTCTATTAGCAGCATATTTAAGTAATGTTGTTACTTCTAAATGAGAATTTTTCATTTAAATCATAGTTTTACACTTCTTGGCTGATTATGATGTAATGAATGTCTTTGTTTCCTGTAAGAGTCAGCTATTAGTGTTTCCTGGGAGTATACATTTTCTTACTTTGAGGGGCTCAGACCAAAATGCCAATGAATCTAACTCTCAAGTATGTGGTGTAGTTTTATCACAGGAAGTTTAGAGGTGTTAAAATAGACTTGCTTAAAGTCTATCAGGAGATTAAAGTGAGAACTTGTGTGAAGAAGATACTCTTGCAATATTTTGTAATTGATTAGCTATTAAGTTGTTATTAATTAGTTTTGTTGGAATTTTAGAAGGCTAAAACTTCAGTGATTATGATGGAGATGGAGAGCTATGCCTTGCAGGCTTCATGCGCCAGAGAGGTCTGCAGTATAAAGCTGCAGTGAGTTGCTAGAATCTTCTTCCTCTCTTTGGTTGCTCTGGAGGATGAAACACGAGAATATCACAGTGTACTTCCTATTCCCAATGGCTTGTGCATGGAGCAGTTCTGATGTAGTAGTTTGGTAGAAGGAGCATCTCTTTGAATATGTAAAAGAGAAAGAAGAGCCTTGCCCTTCCTTGGTGTCCTAGTGCTGAAGATAGTTTACATCTTACTGTCCTAGCACTGCTGAAAGGAAAGGAAGGGGTGAAAAAGGTAGTAGCATAGCAAGAGTTGGCTAAACTGAAACACTTAAGCCTTTCCAGAGTATACGTAGCACTAGTGCACTTAATGGTTTCGGTATTGTGTACATTTAGAATTTCATTATACTGATTTATTGTTGCAGTGTCAAAAAACTGATTTATTGTTGCAGTGTCAAAAACTTCTGTGTGTTCTCTAACTGTAGAGGCTCCTATCCCATCACTGAAAAACTTGAACTGCTTCTGTGCTTGTTTTTCACCTGTTGTGGTCAAAATGAGTTGGATTAGTAAAGTATGCATCTAAATTTTTGGGACTGGCATGGATCGTTTCAGCTGAAATAATTTAGAGAGTAATACTAGAAAGATCTCAGTTCTCAGTAGCTGGGAGATTGTGGGAGGGTACGAAGGTAAATAGTAATATTTGCCCTCAGTGGCATTTTTATGACTCTTTTACTGACAGCACTTGATATAGTGCTTTGAGTATGAAAAGTGCTACTTGCAGCAGTTACGTTCAGGTGTCGTGATCATCTGTGTGCCATATGGATTTCTACAAATAAAACATCATTTGACATTCTACAGATGTCATTGTTTTCTTCCTGATAGATAGAATAAAATTACTGTTTTAGCAAAGGCAGTTGGTTCTTTTAAAACCAGTGATTGAGCAGGTTAGGCTTGAGAGCTCTGTTTTGATCTTGGCACGTAAACTCGAACTACTAGTAAATTAAATGTGCTAGAAAATTCTGTGGCTTCACTTTTCAGTATGATTCTTCACCTATGTATTTCTCAAGTGCGTGGCATACGTTCCTGAAGTGCAAAGAAAATAAGCCTAACAAATCTTTAATCTCCTAACAGAGTCTAACAAATATTTAAATGTGTGTTGTTTGTATTCTTCTCTTACGTGATTTAATCTTTGCTGTTGATAGTAGTGAGATCTGTTTCTGCATCTGCTGGTATTTCTTCTATCATTTCTTCTTTAGGTGTTTAACTAAAATGGCCTTACTGTAGTCGACACACAGATAAAATTATACCTAAAAATCACATTCCTTTAGCTTGCTGACTATGGTTTGCTAGGCAGTCGGTCACTGATGAAGCTATGATTAGGCATTTCCTGGAAAAAAGAATGACTTTTTTTTTTTAAAGTGTTCTGGTTAGGAATCTTGAACATTAACATTAATCTACTAATAACATTGTTATTCCTTGATGGTTTTTTTAATTTGTTATTCCTTGATGGTTGTTTTAATTGATTTTTCCTTCTCTATTCTGCAACAGATAAATGATTAATTTTGTTTTAAATTATTTATATTTTAGGTTGTTTTTTTTTTACTGCTTTGGGAGTACAATGTTTTCAACATTTTAAGCCTTATTCTTAGTGATATACAACTCATCTTCTGCTGTGAATTATTCTAGCTGAGGCTGATCAGGGTAGCTTCCAACCGTCTGCTTGGGCTGCAGTCTTTATGTAGGTTATTGCTAATGGACCAAAGGTTGCATATGGAGAAGTAATTGCTCTATTAACTGTGTCTGGGCTGCTCCCATGTGAGAGCTGTATATTCCTCTTCTGCTGTCTAAACATCTTCAAGCGTGTGCTTGCCTCTTCACATGGAGAACTCATGCTTGAACATAACAGCTTAATTTTCATCTGCTTTTGTGGTTTACTCTGTTGGAAAGTGTGTCTGGGATGCACTAAGGGAACTATTATGTCGGAAAACTAACAATTGTAAGTGATCACCTAGATGACACTCTTGTTTTTCAGATTTCTGCTTCTAGTTTGGTAAGTGCTGTCATTACATATAAGTGGTAAGACCTTACTTCCTTAATGTGCAGGTGTGTTAGACATGGACTGTCTACAGCAGTGTGTAGGGAACCTGCAATACTCTGTGAACTTGGAAGCAAAGCTCAGTGTTTCATAATTAGCAAATATGTGTTGAGTTCTAGTGTTACCGCAGAGTTGTTGCTTAAGCAGAGCAGAATGTCGTCTTATCCTCAGTTACTGTTCATCAACAAGGGAATGCTTTAGTCTAAATTTAGATGACCTCAGTTTAAAACAGAAGAAAATAGAAATTGATTCAAGTACTTGCTAGCGAGTATTTGTATGCAGGAAATTAGACCAGGAACATAGCCAGGCAATTAAATGTTCATGGAACTTCTGGATTTTGTGGTAATAAAATGCTGATATAGAGAATCCTTTGTACGTATGTGAGTTGTCAACCATAAATTAATCGAGATGTTTTGTTCACTGAATGCTCTTTTTGTACTTAACATTTTTCTATTATTTGAGTATCTGAAAACTTGAACATGAACTTTGGCACAGATACCTAGCTAAAGAACAGTTCTGTTTGGTTTGGAAAATCTGTTCTATTTGTGTGGGTATGGTCCTGTTTTATGTCTTTCTCTAAGAAATGGTTACTGTAACAAAGAATTGTTAGTCTTCTTAGAAACCAAAGCCCATATATGAAATATCAGACAATTCACATACATTCAGCTTGCTGTACATTTATTAGCTAGCGCTGTTTGTACATGAGTACAATAGCATCACTGTTCTATATGTATTATGAAGTTCTAATGAGCAGTCTAGCCCTTAGTAGAAGTTGTAAGAATTTCTTTTTACAGACTACCAGGAGAAAGAGATAAATGTAAGTGTAACACTTAATGTAACAAAAAAAAAAAAAAAAAGCCCAAACTGAGTCTGTGAGAATATACTGCTTTTCAGCATCTTTTGATGTGATTTTAAATGCTTGAGGTAATAGACTGGAATCTTGTGGAAATATCATGTTGTCAGTGTAAAATAAAGTAGGCAAGCTAAATTAGGATTTGCTGTTCAAATAAGTGTTGAAAATTTTTCAGGAATGCACTTTGGAATACTAATGTTTGATATAGATCAGCTGTCTCTGAAGAACTGTGTAGGTACTCTGCTTGGATGTGTTGTATGTGATTGTGTCCCTCTGTATTTTAGGACTAGATCTTAGGACCAGTTGAGGTAAGAGGTAGCTTTCTAAGCTTTCTTAGCTCTACTGATGGAATCATTCATGAGCTCACTTGACGAGTCAGCAAACTTCATGGCCTGTGCTTTTGTCAGTAAAGAAGGGAGAAGGGCATAGCAGCTGTCTACTGGAGAGAGTAAGAAAAGAAGCTTTTCAGTAGCTTATAGCCAGTGTACAATAACACAGAGTTACATCTGTAATGGCTTATTAGGTGTGTGCTTCAGTATGGTTAAATATTTCAACATTAGGGAGAAAGTATGATTTGTGTTTTACCGTAGCCACAGTATGTTTCCAAATATCCATCTAAAGTCTGTACAGTGTTTCAAAATGAAATCAGAAAATGTTCTACTTAAAGTTCTGCTTTGTTTTCAGTATGCTGGGAAAAAAAAGATTAAGAATATTCAGAATTGCATCTGTCCTACCTAGCTAAGAAGTATTCAAATTCATTTTTTTTAGAATTGTCAGTGTTGTTCTTGGCTATGATTCAAGTTGCTAAGACAGGTGCAGTCACTTTAGTAAAGGCATATAAATTATTTTGATAGCAGTGTGCCATTTCTCAGAAGATGCTAAGGTCCTATTATTTGTAATATGAGAATTATTCATGTCAGTGTTGAACTAATTCGTTATGTGGGAAGAAGAAGCATAGCAGTGCTTGAAGAGGGGATGGAAAGAGGTTGGTATGTGAATGGTAGTAAAGAGCTATTTCTGGTTGCATGAGTGGGAACACAGGGAATGGAAACAGTCACTATGGATTTATATCAGGGCAAATAATTCCTGTCTGACCAGATTGCTGTTTATGATGGAGAGATTACTGAATTTGTGGACAGAGGGAAAACAGTGAATGTAAATTAACTTGATGTTAGCAAGATTTCCAGCAGGTTTGCCCACAACATCCTTCTATGTAATTAGTAATGTTACAGTGTGTTTGGGTGGCAGCTGATTGCATGCATGATTAGGCTTAGACCACAGTGGTTAATGGGTCCTACTCTGTCAACATGCCTGTAATATATGGAGTGCCAGAGTGCCACAGGCTGTACAGGAAGCAGTCCAGTTGTTACTGTTATCAGTAACCTCGAAGATGAAGGAATGCTCTTGCATCATATTAGGAGATGATGCCAAATTAAGGAGGACCAGTCAATAGGCTTGAGGGTAGGGCTGCCATCCAGAGGGACCTAGACAGGCTCAAAGCACGGGCCAGTAGGAACCTGAAAAATTCACAAGGACAAGTGCAAAGCCCTGGGCTTGGAGAGGAGCGACTTTATGCAAGGATACAAGCTGAGGACTGGCTGGCTGTGAGCAGCTCTGTTGAAAAGGCACTGGAGTCCTTGTTGACACCAAGGTGAACGTGAGCCAACAGTGTACTCCAGCAGCTAAGATGGCAAGCAGCATCAAGAGTTGTGTTAACAGGAACATAGCCCATAAATCAGGGGATGTGATTATCCCGTTTACTTGGCACTCGTTAGGCTGCATCTAGAATACCGCACCACACTTTGGGTTTCCCAAAGCAAACCCAAAGAGAGTGTGTGGAAGACTGATTTGAAAGCCTGTATCAATACGTTAAATTATATAAGTTGTGAACAAGATTAGTGTAAGATCACTCTTTGTAAAAGAAATAGGAAGAAAACACTTGGCATTGAGAATACTTATTCAGGTATATGTGCAGTCAGATTTATCTTCACCTTTGTAAAATTGGCTAGAAATGTTTTGTCTATGATGACGTGAAGAGAGGTCCTGCATGTGACCTCGTCAGCCTTTGGAATCAGCTGCCCATCCAAAGTTAGGCGGTCTAGGCTGGTTGGAGCTATTCCTGGTGTTGTGTATTAGAAAACTTGGAATGTTGTCAGGAAGCTTAAAAAACTAAAGATAAAAATTTAAAAACGTTTTTGGTATGTGATATGAAATTTAGGTCAAAGTTATCTGAGTTAGGTAGGGTGTCATAAATCTTCATTAATATTCATAGTGTATTTTATAAATATAAATTAAGATTGACAGATCCAAGTAGAATATTAACAAAATGCTTATACTTTATTCACTTGTAATTGAATAACTGCATTCATTTTATGCTATCTCTTGCTAAGGTCTTGGATCCAGAACAAAACCACAGTTTCACCGATCACTACTTAAATGTAGCCTTTGATCTGTCCCAAGTCCTTTTCATAGCTACAGCCAATACTACAGCAACTATCCCACCTGCTCTGCTTGACAGGATGGAAGTCATTCAAGTTCCAGGTAATGCTGAAGTGTTTTCATTAACATGGCTATTGCAAGTCCTTAAACAATGTTTTACCTGGAATAAAAAGCATTTCTTTAAGCTTCCTAGGAAGCTAGACCAATTACCCAAAGTCATCAAAAGAGACTGTTAGCAGTGCTTCCATTATGGCCTCTGTCACTTACGAAGTAACAGTATGAGAAGACAACTTATTGAACTAAGCTGTTTTCTGGAATTATGTTTTCTAATTGGTGCGAAGGAATGTAGTAAACTAAGGACTGGATCTTTAGAGAAATACAGTAGGTGTAAGTTTGAGGCCTTTCCTAAACTGGGAGCCTACCTTCTATACACGGTAGCTGGTTTTGTTTCTTTAGCACTCACCAGGCTGTGGGAAAACTAGGTTCCGCTTTTTGTAATGAAAACTATTTCTGTCCTATTGCATTAAATGTCCTGATAATATACTGCACCTATCCCTTTCCTTTTCTAATGACTGGCCTAATGATTAAGATACAGCTGTCCAGGCTTCCACCATGCAAGGCATCAAAACAACTTTCAGGAGCACTGAAATAGTGACTAGTGCTGTCTTTTTTTCATATGTATGCATACATATGATGTTAAGTTCCCTAGACATATACAGAATATGCTTAATGCTTACCCTATCACATTAAGTTCAGTTTAGAGAAGTAAAGAACTTGTGGATCCTGATGGCATGTACTTGAACAGATAAATACTCCTGTTAAATAAATTGTAGGTACGTGTGTCTGGCAGTTTAGGAACCTGGAACTTTACTACTGTAAATATAAATGAGAATGTTTTTTGACTCTTGTGAAGTATTACTTTAGAGCCCCATGTCAATATTGTTATTAAGATAATTATCTTTTTTTTAAATTCAGTCAGGTATGAAGTTGTATGAAGTTTGATGTCATTATAGTGTATAAGCAAACCAATTAGTAAAAATGTTCTTTTTCTTTTCAAGGATATACACAAGAAGAAAAAATTGAAATTGCTCATAGGCACTTGATTCCTAAACAACTTGAGCAACATGGCCTTACTCCACAGCAGATACAGATTCCACAAGTAACCACTTTAGACATAATTACAAGGTAAATCTGTTATTTATCGCTTTAAGTTTTTGGTAACCGGAAGTTTTTAAAGTGATAACACAAAGCATTTTTTAAGATCTGTTGTCCTAAACAAGTTCAGAAGTTCAACAACTAGTTTTTGGAATTGCTTTTTCTGTGCTCAGTTGGATTCTGCTTTCAAAACTGAACATTTTTTCCTCTTACTTCTGCAGAGAATTCCTTGTTTTTGGTTCTCAGAGCCTGGCTGTCAATGAGTTGTGTTGGCACAATTGATAAGGCAGTATAAATAAATTGAAACAGTTGATGCTAATATTGCTGCAGCGTTCAGTATGTGCATCCATGGTTTTGGCAACAGACAACTTTTTTAAAAAAGAATGAAGTCTTATTTCTGTCATCTTCATAGGAAAAAAAAAGGAAATTACCATTTTGTATCTTGTGATTGATAAACTGCATTTGCCTAAAGTTGGAATTAGTTAAATATTAAAAATGCATTTTTAAAATAGCTTGTATTAATTAGAACTGCTGTGTTCATTGAACACATAAATCAGAACAGTTTTTGTTCTTGAAAGTAAGTTGGTTACAATGGAATAAGTGTATGGGTAATGAATGAAGTATTTTATGACCAGGAACAGAATTTTGGCATTAAGTGAATGTTTTTGCCTGACATTTCTTTTTAATTCGTAGATTAATAAAAAATGTTCTTTTTCAGTCAATTCATTTAATTTCAGTGATTCGTATTTTGAATTTAAAAATGTGTAGGCCTCTCTGAAAGTAATGCCTTCTATTTATTTCCATGGAAACTAGAACTATTACAGAGGGCATGATAACGCTGTTTGATAGAGAAAATTCTCAGCTACAGAACACTATTTTTCAACAGAATCACACTGTGCCTTTTTGGCAGCAGTTAACAAGAGCCTGCATGCCATGCTCAAATAACCAGTGCCAGTGGACATGACCTGTTGTTGCCACTGCTGAAACATAGCACTCACTGCTTCACTGTGCTCACATCCACTGTTCAGTCTCCATAAACGTTCAGCAAGTATCTAAAATGTAATGGAATACTGGTGGGAAGGCTCAGCCTCTACTACCATCCCACAGCCATTTGCTACTGATATCATGGGCAAACATAATAAAATAGAAGGCATTATTTTTGGAGCAGCCATTGTAATTCTGTTTAATGTTTTATGCATTCAAGAAGAGCTCAGTGTTTCTGGAGCATTGTGTAGCATTTCACTAAGGTTAGACTCCAAGTGTTACTTAGTGGTTTGTCTTTCTTAAATTTTATCAGCAAACAGCAATTATTTTGGTATTTGCATATAACTTTTTTTATTTGAGCAGCCCAAGGTCCTACTGCCTTCTACATTTCATTTGGATGTGTTTTTAAAAAGACAATATGTTTGAATTAAAAAGAAATGTCACTTAGAACTGTTTCTGTGCTAGGTACACTAGGGAGGCAGGAGTCCGCTCTCTGGATCGAAAGCTGGGAGCTATTTGCAGAGCAGTGGCAGTGAAAGTGGCAGAAGGGCAACACAAGGAAACAAAGCCTGATCATGCTGAACTGGGTGAAGGAGGAGGTGTGTATCTTTTTCATGTTTTACTGAAAAGAATTCTTCTAAAGTTGCAGTCGCTCATTACTGATTATCAACATTTTCTCCTTTATTATGCTTTTTCAAAGGCTTTATTTTCAAAAGCTTTGCAAATGGAGTAATGTTCTTATTATGGGCATTCACATAGTGCTGAATTACAGCTGGGGACATAAACGGAATAATTTCAGCCTGCCAGAGTGGTAACTGAGAAGCACAGTGGATCAGTTTGATATCATAGGTAGGCAGTTCTGATTTGTGTATCTCATTAGGCTTTTTAATGCAAATCTTTCACTTTTATTTTTCTTTAATAAAGAGTCTGAGCGGTGGCTTTAGTTAATGTGTTTAAAGAGGTTCTTAAACTGTCCTCTGTGTGTTCTATCAAGTCTGAACTCAGTCCACTTGTTCTATTGTATACTGAAGTAAGTGACTGCTTGAAGATCCTTGAAATTAAAAAGGTTTGGAGGCTTTTTTTTTAATGTGTCTTTGCAACATATCCGTTGCCTGAGGGCTTAGGGCAGTTCATTTAACTTACTGCTTAGAACAGTATCCTATGAAATGATGCTTCAGGGACCTTTAGTGATAGAGATTTGGCACTTCTTATTTATTTGCTGCCTTGAAGAATAGGAAGCTTGGACTTCTCGCTTAGCTCTGAGCGGTGGAATTGATAATTTTGCACTTCAGAAGTAGCAGAATTTGTATTTGATCAAAGTAGCGCTTAGTCTCTTGGATTTTGTCATCTTCAGTAAATCCATTCTTCTCCACATATACTGAAGGTTGTGATGTATTATTCCCAGTGATCCAAAAGTTTGTGAGCTTTGATAGCCACTGCAGCAGTTAGAGTTAGATGAGAATTGTGAATTGACTGAATCTTATAAAATGTGGCTGTTTTTAAGAATTAGAATCATCTGGCCAGGAGAAGACCTTGAAGATCATCGAGGCCAGTCATTAACCTGAGTGCTGCTGCTAACCCATCTCCCTTAGTGCAACATTAGTCACAGTAAAACCTAGCAAGTGCAGTATTGGGTGATTTGTTTGCTTTTTAAATATTGCAGTGAATCTGGTTGACACTTTTGGACAGAAAATAATTGCACTGAAAGTTAGCAAAATATGTTTAAAAGATCTGATATGATTGCTGAATAGAAAACCTATTACCATTCTGCTCTTCAAGTCTTCCAATAAAATACAGGAAAAGTAGCTTCAGAGCACAACTCCTGATACTGTGAGAGCAACCATTTTACTATTAAAGCACAGCATGAGGAGGAACTGCAGTAGATATTTTGATCCAGTGAGAGAGGCATTTGCAGTGTTAAAATTAGCACTGTGCCTGCAACTCAGGAGAGGTATTTACACTGTTAAAATTAGTACTGGACTTGCAACTTACCCAAGTTAAGCAGAATCAGCAAGCTAAGTGCTCTAAAAAGAGGGCAAAATGCTAGCATTGTTGGCTGACACATGATTTGGAGCAGGCCTGAAAGAAATGATCTGTAGTTGTCTTCGTGGTTCTGGAATTGGAATTATCCATAAGGAAAAGCTGTGTTAATAAGTAAAAGTCCAAAGGAGAAGTGGGCCTGTAGTTAAACTGCAGTATTACAAAGGCACTTAGAGAATGGTGCAGACAACAAGATGTTGCTTATTTTCTGCTAATAATGTGCTCATATGCAATT
Source organism: Cyrtonyx montezumae (assembly GCF_038088225.1). Lineage (NCBI taxonomy): Eukaryota > Metazoa > Chordata > Aves > Galliformes > Odontophoridae > Cyrtonyx > Cyrtonyx montezumae. Next base: position 9,725,485 of record NW_027071903.1, read on the forward strand.
GTAATTTTAGCAGAATATGTCAGTTATTAGGAGTCTATGAGAGTGAGACAGTTGTAATAGATAAATGAATATATATATATATATATATATATATATATTTTTACTGCCATTCAGTCTGGAAACAGCCAAGCAGTTAAAATAAGACCTCTGAGTAATCCCCAGACTCTCAATATTTGCAAGTTGATGCAGCCAATGGGACTTACAGTCTAAATTTCTTAATTTCTTTCTTTGGTTGTATTGGATCTTTTTTGTCTTGTTGTTGAGGGCATTTTTGCTGTTGTGAACAATGTGTTTTGACTTCATGGAGTTAGACTGGAAGAATCGTTGGTCAAGTTGTTGTGTAAACATCATGGTGAAAATTAATAGTTTCATTTTTAACGATGTCCTGATTCATTTATTTATTTTTATTTATCTGTAGAAAATAGTGTCATTCATCTTTGTTTTAAACATTTGTGGCTGATGTGGGATTGATGCTGCAGTTTATGCATTTGTACGTCACGAGTTTGAAAATAAGCAAGTACGTCACACGCTCCCCTTTGCTAAAGCATATTCTGTGTATGATTTGTTGGATATCAGAATAGTGATGTGATGTGTTAATTCATCTGAGAGCCTTCTGGCTTGTGGCTTTATAAATGAAGGTGAAAAAAGTGAGGTGCTAGAGCCACAAAATTTCCATCATTATATCGATTAAATCAGATCACTAACTTCAAGTGGAGCAGGTGTTTCCAAGTCTTTGTAAACGCGCGGCTTTCGACGCTGTTTAGGAGTAGGCTCTAGAAGCACAGGATGCCTTCTGTGGCAGAATTAATGCAAGGAGATACACTGCCACTTTCCCATACTGCGTGTCTGAAACACACTGGCAGCTTTGTGTTGCCTTCCTCGCTCCTTTGACTTCTGGGCTTTATGACGAAGTTGGCAAGTGGAGGTCTGTTGGTTTGCGTCAGTCATTGGATTTGTATGGTAAGCTTCAGCAAAAGCAAATGGAGTCATCTTTCAGACCTCTCCAGAGAGGTCTTGTGTGCAGTAACATCATCCTTGTATACACTGACACGCACTACCTGCTATTTTAATGAAATACTATCTGAAGTTGATGAGTTGCTCCTCTAGTCATTGATGCCAGAAGAAATTCTACGAGTGACAAAAACACCGTGAGACTTGCCTGCTTTAGAGCAGCTGCCTCGAGAGTACAGTGCAGCAGCTGAGTCCTATCTTACTGTGTTACAGTAGTTGAAACCTAGAACGAAAAAATGTCTTTTAACTTCTGTGATACATGGTTGTTCCTCCATGGTTGGTGGGAACGTGTTTATGTCATCGTTAATGAAAATCTTAATTGTTTTTTTCTTTATAGATATTTTATAGTCATAATTTCAGTAGATGATGAAATGGTATTTACAGATGAATATGTAGAACTAAGTGAAAAAAGGACAAGCAGAGATGGGACATTGCATTGGTTAGGTAGTAAAACCTTTTAAGTTCAGTTTTGTTTTAAAACATGAATTGCCATATCAAATGACTTGGGTTTTGAGGATCCATTGTAGTACAATTGAAATCCAAGTTGCAGGAATAGCATACAGGGTTCTGTTTCCTAGACTTGCTAGTATTTACGTATTTAGATTTATCGTGTACAGAAATAGTAGTTCAACAAAAATAAAGAGACGTGCTGGAACAACAGGAGAGCCATCTGACTAAGGCAGTGTTTATAGCAGAGGAAGAGGATTTATGCATTGAGCAGTAAATTGTTGTACAGTGGAAAGATTAGTGGCTGTTGTATAATTACTATTAAATTTGAATGCTGAATGAAAGCTGAGTTAGTATTTTAATAGTGGTACTGATTTAGAATGTTTTCCTTGGTACCGTATGGATGCATTAGTGAGAACTGTGCTATAACAAAATGAACTGTAAAAAGGCCTTATACATCAGGATTAGTAAGAGGGGTTTGTATCTCATCAAATGAGAATTTGCATTCACATTGAATGCAGCGCAGAGCATCTCTTAATGTTACGTTAAATAGATTGGTTCATTGATGGATGTTTTTCCACAACTGTTTGAAGTTCTGTGACTTCAGTTATTGTACATGCGTTAGTGTGCAGAGGAAGATGGTTTCTTCATCGAAAGGGAAAAAATTTCAAAGAATGGAAGCAACTGTAGATAGTCTTCCAAAATGAGTTGCAGAAGGCTTTGGAGCTCAGTTCCTGCGTAATGAACACTGTTGCTTAAAATGTGCCTTGATTTTGTATGTTTGGGGTGGGATGAAGTATCTTCACTACGTGTATGTGCACAATGCTTAATGACAGCCTCGGGGCAGGGAGGCACTGCTGTAAAACTCTGCTATAAAACCTTAGAAACATCTGGGCTGTTGAAATATTTCTCATTTCTCTGATAAATGTTTCACTAAAATATTGCTTGGGGCTCTCAAGAAAACAGCAGTGCGTCCTTTGCATCTGGATCACATTCAATGGGAAGTCACTCCCTGCTTGCTTTCTCCTTCTGTACACAATCACTTAAGTATTTGTTCAGTGTAGGCCTATTACAAATGATGTTTAAAACAGTTTTGAGACTTTGATGTTCATATGGTCTTCATTACAGTTCATTTTTGTGCAAAAAACAAATGTTATAGAAAACCAGAGTTTTACCACTAAGGAGACAATTGTATAATCAGCAACGTAATCACACTTAAAATGGAGGAAGGAAAGGATATGCGTAACTATTGCTGTAATTGTCTGTTCCCTTATTGATGACCTGTACGTTGTATTCAAAAGTGTCAGGCCAGTTGGGTTTCGTGGCCCTTCCTGGAGCATGCATTACACCTATAGATATATCTGAAAACAACAGATAATTTGATAGTTGGAGTTTGTTTTGCTACTGGAATCCGTTGTTTAAGACACCTCAGAAATGCGTCATCTAACAAAAGAGCAGAGCTGTGGTAAAGGATAATATTTCAAGATAGAAGCTGTAGATGAAGGTAGTTACAGATAAATTTTCCACTGAACATGGGCAGTGTGGTTAACTGGGTGTTGAAAACTGGTTTTGTGAATTAAGATTTATATCAAGTGAAGCCATGGTAGTCATAGAGACAAAAATAAAAGTGAAAAGTATAATGTGAGAATGTTGCTACCTATTGCTGCTACTTGACCTACTTAAAAATGTATTTGAGCAGGTGAGTTGTACGTCTGTCAGGGGCCTAGATTAAATATTATCCTCATTGAACTGTTAGGACAAGTTTAACCAAAGTAATTAATATTTGATACTGCATTAGCTTTAACTTGTCAAGAATTGTGTGAAAGATAACTTTAAGCTTTTTTTCATGAGCTTTTCAGGTAATTCCTCTTGAGTGATTTCCTGTCATAATTTCTTTAATTCCTCTGCCAAAGACTGTTACAAATCCTAAATTAGATTTCCTTCTCTTAGACTGCAAAGAACATGTCACAGAAGACACAAAGTCAGAATCCATCGGTGACGCAGCTGACCTGGCTCTGCCACCCGAGATGCCGATTTTAATTGATTTCCACGCTTTGAAAGACATCCTGGGGCCACCCATGTATGAAATGGAGGTAACATCCTCATTCACTTCTGTTTGACTGTTGTTCTGTCTGTTTTGACTATTTGTCTTATTGATGCTGGCTGAATTTATGCAATGTGAACTTCTTAATGTGTGTATTAGAAACAAGAATGTGTTTCTTTATGTTCCACCAAGCATTTTTTCACCTCAAGAATATATATACGTATATAATTCAGAGTAAATAATGTAATGAGGACTTCCTCTTAGCAGAGATGCCTGCCTGCTGCAGTACTTAAGAATGTGGTGGCATTTTCTCAGTTTATAACAACTTTGCTTTTGTTTGGGAGATGTTTTGTGGTCTTGGGAAATAAGCCAAAATGTAACCCAGGATTCCTCTATCTGGAGCAGCTGTGTTAAGGACTGTCCCACGTACCTCCTTAAAGCCTATCAGGGCTTTTGGTTATTAAAACCCCTTCATGTTAGGTTGCACATTCTTAAACATTCTTCACATTAACAGAATTCTTACCTGTTACAGTTAATCTTAGGATGAACCATCACCTCCAGCTTTCTCATGTCTGCATTGTTCCTCAGTTGGCTTATTACAGAATTCTTCCCCAGCCATATTTTGCTCTATTTCGTGGAAAAGGCCATTTGATAAATTAGTTAGTTACTTAAGGATCCTCTTTTCACTGTTTACATTTCAATTATTCTCTGCTTTACTTTAGGCCCAGGTGAACTGACCCAGCATAAGCAGTGTATATAACACTGCCAGCAGGCAGTTGCTGATGGAACACTAGTTCTGTGCTGAAGTTTTCAGACATTGAGATCTTTTGTTGTTGAATTGGTTCTTAATGAAGAGGCAGAAATGAGGAAACAAGTTGGACAGTGCTAGAGAGTGTTAGAGGATGATGATGGTAGAAGTGGAAGCTAGGGGGAATTGGAGACTGGGAAGAACAGGTTCTCAAAGACTCTTACTGTATGACCCCCTGCTCTGAGGTTTTTCATGTTGGTCAATTGTGTTCTGGTTGGTTTTTTTTTCTTCAACTTCCAGAACTATGAAGAGATTGCTTTTTAGGCCGATGACCTCATAAGCAACTTTTTTTACTTCTTTTCAACTCTCAGAAGCTGCTGTGCCCAACAAAATCACACAGGACCATGTGGTTTTAGCTAAGATGACAGTGTGGATATACCTTAGCTTCATAAATTGCTTGTAATATTAAAGCCTGTATTTTGAATTCCACGTACAGTGCTTATTAGTATTGTTAAGGTGCTAAAAACTAAATGTTGCCCCCATTTGTGCTAAGGTTTTGGTCATTTGCAAGTCTATTATTAGTCAAAACTGGAATTAAATCAAACAAATGTGAATGTAAGACACTTATTAAAAAATGAGGTGGTAGGCCTGGAAGTACGCGTGACTTTCTTTGGATGAGCTGACCAGTTTTGAACTTGCCCTGGAGCTGATTATTTCTTTCTCTGTGATAGTGCAGCTGAGTTGGCAAATTTTGGCTCTTTTGTTCTCTTTCTGCAGGAATAAGTAGTACAAGTGGCATTTCTGAAGTGTGCTTCCTACCTCCAAATACACGAATACGTGGGAGCTTCTTTTTGCATGAACAGTTGCCATGAACATGCAGAGAAGTATTTCATGCCAATCTGTTTAAGCCAAAGTAAGACTGACTAAAGGTTTTCACTCTGATTTCAGAGGTTTTTTAAATGATTCCATATTTAGTAGGCAAGTTAAGTTGTGCTTAAGCAGAACTAGGCAAATCCACACAGCATCAATTCCCTGAGCAGTTCAGGATTCATTTTCATGTACTATTCATTATGAGGATATATTTTTCAATACACGTGCCTTTGCTTAGTGTAAATTGTTTGGATAGTCACATAATTCCTGTGATAGTGAATTTTAGCAACTAATCCATAATTCCTTTGAATGTTTTCATGTGGCCTTAAGATTCTTTCAGATGAGTGTAGCTCCCGTGTTGGTGGTGAGCATCTTTGACTGCTGTTGTTTTTCGGGTGTGCTGTCTGCAGTGCCTTTCTTTCTACACAGAGCTTTTAAAGCTTCATCTTTTACCCTGTTTTGCTATTTATGATTAGCTGAAATAAAGGTACAGCAGAGGCAGTCCCCTTGTCAGTACTTGATGAGACTGAGCAAACAGAACAGAAAATATGATGTGACTTAATTGATCTGTTGTCCTATAGGACATACTGTGAAATGAATGACTTGTCTTTTACCTTTTCAGTATTTTGTGTATTTTCTGCAGCAGAAAGGCATGACAGATTACTCAGCTCATACTTGTAGAATTAATTCATTTATCACAAATAAATAATTGTATGTGTCACCCTACAGAACAAATGTTGAAATAAATCACATGCTAAGGCTTTGGAAAAATAATCTTGACAACAGTTGAAAGTGTTAGAGACTTAATGAAACATTTCAGCACAGTGTGCTTTTGGAGGAAGGGGGCTGGTGACGTATCCAGCATGTTCATAGTGCAGTTTCTCTTTTGCCCTGGGATTTAGCTTTATTGTTACAATCCCAACTTGTGTGTTTGTAAGTCAGCCTACTTTTTTTTGTTTGTTTGTTTTAAATATGTATCTCTTTTTGCTCAGTAACCACAGGTAGCAGCGGTAGAGTGAAGTTGTTCACTCTTGCTGTGTAAAGGAAGCCACTTTCTAATTGTGAAAAAAGAAATGGAGCATTAAGAATTTTACAGCTATCCTGATTGTATTTTGTGATTCTAATTTTATGATGGGACATTCATACTAACACTGAAATGTTAACCTCTGGCTTTTGTTAGGAGTGTTCTCATTCTGATAATCACATGGCAAGCTATATCATTTTTTAGGTAAGCTGGTGCTGTTGTTTTTTTTGAAACAAACGAAATGGACAACAACTTCCTGGTACTACTTTGTGACTTTGTTTCTACTGGACCTGCAGGGGAGGCATTTTATTAAGAGACTACAGTGGTTAATACTGCCTTGGAAGCTCACAAATCCAAGTATTTCTTATACAGGCATTTCAGAGCAGAGCTGGGTGGCTTTCTGCCCCCAGATGGTTAAGGTGCATTTCAGTACAGGTACCTTGCACTGAGAGGACTCCCATAGGTAGGCAGCCTTCCCACAGCCATCATCATCCTAAAAAGGCTTCTCTGCAGATTTCTCTGATCTTGCAGTGGAGCTGCTGGCTAAGAGAAGCAAGCACTGTGCATAATGAGTTTTGCATTTTTGGTGTCTGTACAGAAGTCTGATAGGTTTACCCTCTGCTGACTCTTGGAAGGAGGCAAACAATGAAAGCATTTAAATTATAGGAAGTTGTACAGTGCAGAATGAATTGATGCTAGAGGGGGAAGAAACATTCTGTTGCTCTGTAGTATTATAAAATGGAATGTTATATGTTCTTAGAAGGAACAAAAGTAGTTTGAAAAGTTTTAATGTGGACTTCAGAGTTGTCATACTTTTATTATGGTGCTGCTGTTTGCTTGTCTTTTATTGGATAAAGAACAATTCTTGAAATTTTCTCAACAGCTTAATGAATAATTCTTCCATCTCAGAAATGAATCAAATTAACTTTCAATTCTGCATTTCAGTATCAGACTAAAATATTTTCAAATGGGCCTATTGCTTTACTTTACAAAGGCATGCTTGTCTTTTGCTGTGCTCGCAGCTTGATATTAGAAACTCATCTGGGTTCTTTTCTGTCTTGTACAGTAGTTCAGAACACATGGAAGAGCTGTATGGTCTTTCATAGGAGCTTCTTCAACTTAGTGTAGCTCGGGACAAGAACTGTCTGTATGTACAAAAGTCTTTCACATAATGGAAAAAAAAACCCACAGAACTGGAATGTTCATGGAAAACATCCTGCCTCTTTCCTTCTACTTAACATGAGAGACCAGGATTCAGGCACTCCCATTGCTTTCATCAGTATCTGGACAGTGTTTTAGATAAGTGGATTGTAGTCCTGCATGGAGCAGAGAGCTTGCTGACTTCTAGTAATCACCACTGGAGGTAATCAGGTTCCACATGCTTACTCACATCTAACCTGCACACTCAAGTATTTCAGCTATTCCAAACTAATTATAAACGTTTGCAATGAACATCTGCAGTGATTGCATGAATCACTGCTGTCTGACAGCACTTCAGGCAACGATGTCACCTTTGAAAAGGCCCAAATGTTAGGTAGTGTTTGGCTCAAAACTGGCTTTTACTCATAAGTAGCAAGAGTCAGGACAAATATGACTTCATCCGTCTGCTGGGGGAGTGTAGCAGTCAGTCAGTATTGACTACGTACTTGAGGTTCCTGTGAAGTGAGAAGAAGGATTCTCATGGAACCACTGGGAGTGGGGAAGGTTTTCAGAGCAGTTTGCCAAGCTGTTTGCCGTTGCCCCAAGGTAAGGAGCCACACATGGATACAGTTGCTGTAATTAGTGCTTACATGTAGGCAGTATTACTGCTGCATAAAAAACATAAATGAGATCGGCCCTAACCTTCCTGTTTTATTCGGTGGAGTTGTTCTGAAGGCAACCATCAGGTTGTTGCTACAGTTCTGTTTCAGCTGTTTCTTACGTTGTTTGCTGTGGCTCTTCCAGGTATCGGAGCGCTTAAGTCAGCCAGGAGTAGCCATAGGCCTGGCTTGGACTCCGCTGGGAGGAGAGATCATGTTTGTGGAAGCCAGCCGCATGGACGGGGAGGGCCAGCTCACTTTGACTGGTCAGCTGGGAGATGTCATGAAGGAGTCGGCGCATCTCGCGATCAGCTGGCTGCGCAGCAATGCCAAGAGATACCAGCTCACGAATGGTAGGCTGGGGGAAACGACAGAGACCGCGTGAACGTATTGCATCACGGATATTGACCTCTCACTGCGTGGGTACACATTTAGGAAGCATTAATAATGCACAGAAATTAAATGTCCTAATGCTTGGTATGTTTCAGTAATTCATTACAAGGAAGCATTGCTAAATAACAGTGGAAGTTACCGTACTTGTTGAGGAAGTGCACTGTGCCTTAACAGAGAAAGGGTTTTCCAGCAGTCAGTTCTGTACAAAAGCTGAAATGAGCCCTAGAGGTCCCCGTTGGCTCTTCTGCTGATTTCTGCTCAGTTGAGGTTTTAGTGGCCTTGCAGACAGGTGTGGCCTAGGCAGAGTGTGAGCTGTCACTGCAGTCACCTAGCCTGGTCAGCTCTTTCCTGCACCAACCTGGATCCCTGTGGACAGCCTCTGTGCTAGGATGCTTCTGTGGGCTGAGACAGGCACTGCCTCTTACTCAATTTTACATGGAGCATTTCCAGCAGTAGTTTTGTAATGTGGCTATAGATACTCAAGGCTGTAGTTTCCCTCTAAATCTAGGCTAAGGTTTCTGCTAAAAGTAGTCTTTTAGTGTCTGCTTTGATACTGTGAGAGTATTGAACTGAAGTGAAATAGGACTTTGTTCAAATAGCTTGTTCTTGTTTCAACCTCTGAAGAGTGCTGTGTAGTTTTGATCATCAGCTGATTAGCCAAATAATAGCTACATAATTTTCTGGCATCTGTCAGCCATCTGTCCTTGCTTACAGAAGTTTAAATAGCTTTAAAAAAAATCCTAAATAGAATGGATTTGTGAAATGCTGCTGGTATTAGCAGTGTAAACTCAAGAGGTGAACATAACATACAGTTAAGTCCAGGAGGGTGAAGTAAGGTGAAAAGATGTAGATGAGAGACCTACGTTGTTATAATGATCAGTGCTGCTTTTGTGGTATGTTCACTGAAATCTGACATTTATAGTTTAGGATCTAAAACTAAAAATTGTACGTAGGAATTCTTTGGTCTTTACATTAACCCTTACACTGAATTTCTGAACACATGCAAATGCTGAGCTGATGCATTACCTTGTTGTGATTTTGCGTTTTAATGTAGGAAGGCTTGCAGGATTTTCTCCCCCTTGTGCTGAACCTAAGCAGTATAATGGTTTTACAGCACACTTGAAAAAAGAAATTAAAAAAAAAACGCTAAGACTTGTACTTCTCCAGTGGCCTTTTAGAATAAAGACTGGGAACAAAATGGGTTTAGATTTTTCACATTGAAACCATTCTTTTTTTTCTTTAAGCTTCTGGAAGTTTTGATCTCCTTGACAACACTGACATCCATCTGCACTTCCCAGCTGGAGCTGTCACAAAAGATGGACCATCTGCTGGCGTTACCATAGTAACCTGCCTTGCTTCCCTCTTCAGTGGGCGGCTGGTGTGCTCAGATGTAGCCATGACAGGAGAAATTACACTAAGAGGCCTTGTTCTTCCAGTGAGTATTGTTTGGAAAAGAGCTACGTTGCATTAATTCTCCGTATTCTAGGTATGAAGTCTGTTTTTAGCCATTTTCAAAAGCACAGTCTTGCTGGATCATCCCTTAGCAGCAGTCTGGTCCTTTCTGGTGCAGCTCTAAGAGGCTGATGGAAGGCAGCCTGGGCTTGTACTGTACACTTATGTGCCTGCTTTGCATTTCATCTTACAAATGGTCTTGATGCAGTTCTCAGCAAGTGCACATTACTGCTGTGTGCAGTTAGAACAGAACCCCAGCAATCCCAAAATTCAGGATAGTTCCAGGATGCATAGATGCAGTTTCTAAATATGCTTCCTTTAGTACTATTATTACAAGATTATCTTCAGTTGCACTGAGAAGTTGTTTCTTTCAGTTCTCAAAGAGAATTTCAAGAATAATCCGTACGAAATTACTATGTGTAGATTTTTCAGATTCTTCTCAAATATGGCTCTTTACATAGAGTTCAGCTGAATGATATTCCTATAAACCTTCAAAGCATGAGGGCAGAAGGGAAATTTTCAAAGACATACAGTTTTAGTTTTACATATCACATGGAGACTGGTATAGTTAATTAAAGCAGATAAGAGTTTTCCTCTCCTACAAAATGATGGACAGAGGATGGATGAAGTTAGAAACAGTGTTTTGTTTCATGCACTAGAGAGCACAGCGTAGATAGCATCACTGAAGTATGTTTCAGAGGTCCTGGGAGGGGATCACTGCAATAACATTCTGGCAGCAGTTAGACTGACAAGATTGCTGCTGTTCCGGGCTCTGGTGATAATTAAACAACTGCATTAACTCTGATACAGTGCACGTTTGCTTAGTGTTTCATATAAATTGCTTTTATTGCCCCAGTGACCACGATTTGTCCGTTGTTTAAAGTAGGTGAGGAAATACCTATAAATACTCAGCTTCATTATAAATGCCTTACTGTCTAAGGGTTGTTTAGAATCCGTTGGTAATTTTACTGTTACTTTATCTGCTACATCTACTGCCTGAAAGAAAGCACTGTGCTACGTAATAGTTAGCATTGCTCTGCCTAAACTGATTGCTGTGAGTATTTATGGTTCTCCATTACCTTGGTTTATGGAAGCCTGTTTTCTAGAAGCCCACATTCCTCTGGGCTTTCTTTTCCTCTAAAGCAACACAAAGCTATGAGTTTCTTCTGTAAGGTCTTCAAATAGGATTTGAAAAAAAGTTCAAGGGGAAGAAGCTACAGCTGTGACTAAAAGAAAAGCTAATTTTAAAACTACCTCTATGTGTCATTACAAATTTAGATACGGGTAGCTTGCTGAAGTGATGCCTACTTCTCTAGAACAAAGACATCCTTATAATTTTGGGGCATTTTCTTTTGTTCAAGTGAAGCTTGTGTAGGATTGGAAGACTTTCCTCTCTAAACCTATGGTTTGAAAATCTAAGAAAAATTTGTTATGGGCAACTTTCTTTAGAACAAGTACATGCATCCCTGGATAATTTTAAATTCAGAGTTCAATTCTGTTATTATCTGTAACAATGTGTGCTGTAGTGTATTATACTTGGAACTAGGTGCTCTTTAAGGTCCCTCTCAACCCCAACCATCCCTTGGTAAGCATATAGCAAGCTAACAGTACTGTTGCATTCTTAATTGCTTTACTAAACCATCTGGGGAAGGGAGAACCTCGTTAAAATTAACTCCTGGAGAGATTTCCAAAGTTGTTACAATTATTACTTTGAGACCAGCGTCACCATTCGTTTGTTGTTGTTTTTTGAGTATGTATTTCTTTTCCTTACTAGGTTGGAGGAATTAAAGACAAAGTGCTTGCAGCACACCGAGCTGGGCTGAAGAGAATCATCATTCCACAAAGAAACGAAAAAGATCTGGAAGAAATCGCGCTGAACGTACGGCAGGATTTGGCTTTTGTTCTGGCGAGCTGTCTGGATGAAGTTCTTAATGCAGCTTTTGACGGAGGATTTTCAGTTAAGCCCAGAGTTGAGCGCTTGAATAGTAAACTTTAAGTAGACAAGCTGAGATTACTTCTACATCAAATTTTAATAGAGAATAGTAACTATCAACTAGATAAATAGGAGCTAAGCCTGACTGTTTAAATGGGAGTGTAAATGCATTCAAAATAAAAATATTGCTTCAGCAGTTAACAACCCCAAACCATATTTGCTGGGTATGCTGCCTTTTGCTGCTACCAGCAAAGAATCTTGGAGAAAAAAAAAACTTATTTCCTGACAGTGGATTCAAGCATGAGTAAGCTGATGCTATTGGAACAATTCCTTACCTTCTCTGGAATGTAGGTAGTTATATCAGTGTCAACAGCTGATGACATCTGTAAAGAGGGCGAGCCCACGGCCAGGGAATAGCATGCAGCTCATGTAGTCACAGAGAACACAAATTGCAGCAAATGCAGCACAGCAAGAGGGGCTAATAATGGGGGTGTTAACAGAAAGCAGACTGATTTGGTGTACGGGTTTCCTTTCTTAGGAAATAAAATTCAAGCGATCTGCTAAGGAGTGGTGGCATCAGGAAAAACAAGATTCAGGAAATGTTAAGAAACACGCAGATTATGGATAACAGAAACAATAGTTCTAGTTTGTAGCACAATAGTTCTAGTTTGTAGCACTGTAGGTATCGTTTCTCAAACCTAATTACAGGAATGTACTCATTTTTTGTCTAGGAAGGGCTATAATGCAGTAAAGTTCATGTGTGCAAAGTTGTACTTATAGCACTGGAAGTAGGTGGCACGAACTCTGAAGACTTCTATAGAAAAGTCTGAGCCTGGTAACACTGGGAAGGGGTACAGTAAGCCTCCTTAATTCTTACCTGATAGAAAACTAGGAACACTGCTGATTCTGGGACACTTAACGTTCAGACTCTAAATAGTACAACCACTTAATACCAATTAAAGCACTGGATAATTAAATTGTCGTAGGTAGTGCACATTAATGCAGGGTTTGAGAAAATGTTAATAACCCCTCTGAATCGATAGCTTTGTCTCTTCAGAAATTTAACTTTATGGAATCTGCAGTTGTTTTGTGTGAGGGTCAGCCACAAGAGAAAACTTCGTCTCTTGTATTCTGCTCTTGCTTGTTAGTTCTGAAACAACTTAAGCGTCCTTATGAAAATAAATCAGAAGAAATGGTTTGTTTGGCTTTAATTTACAGTGATAAAAAGAAAGCTAATTTACCTGGAATATAAGGGTAGTTACATTAATAAATTCAGTGGGTATTTTTGCACTAGATTATTAAAACTTTCACAGAAGACAATCTAATAAAATGATAAGAAAACCAACAATTTCTGCTTTACTATTTTAAGAATTATACACTTCAGTTATTCATTACCTCAGGTCCGCAGTTAAAAGGAGACAGACTCCATTTTTCTGCCTTAGAAATTACCTGAAAACAGGAACTGTGAAATAACTTGACAATCAATAAAACAGCAGAAAGGAATGATAACTAATACGCAGCTTAGTCTCTAATCAACACTAGTATGGGGAAAACAGTATTTTCTTAATTCAACTTAATGCAGATCAAATGTCAGTCCTGCACTACTTAGCACTGGTAAGAGAACAGACATGCATGGAATTCTAGTGCAGTCTGCTTCTATGTGTAGAACTGCATTTATTTTTTTTCTGAAAGATAGCAAATACTGTTTGTTTGTTTTTTAATAATAAGCTTCTACAGTAACTTCAGAAGAATAAGGATTTGCTCTGAAGAAAAGATAAGCAATGAGTTTCTGCAACAGCACGCCGACTCGTGTCTTGTCCACTTGGACTTTATCTGAAAGGTGAGAGCTTTCATGCCACTCTGGAAGTTCTTTCCTCTGGATTTACTTACAGCTTTTCAAGTTCCCACTTCAGAGCTGACTTAACTGTGTTACTTTGATGATTTTTTAATTATTATTTAAATAGAAGTATTATCCATTATAACACATGCTATAGTTAAATGCCTTTGGCTTTCACCAAGCACTCTCGAGCATAACCATCTGTGCAGCAGCAAGCCAAAACAGTAAATATCTTTCAAAGTTATTTCAGTACACTAGAGGTTATCCTGCTTTGCAACTGACAGTTAAACAGACCTGGTAATAAAGATGAGTGTGGGTTGAGACTATACCATAAAATAATCTGTTTATCCAAAGCTAAAAGGCAGCAGTGGTAGCTCCTTTTCTCCACAGTCCACACTGTAAATCGCTACAGATAAAACTGTCTCACTAATGCAATTCATGCTTTTAATCACAGTAGCTTTGAAAACATAGTGGATAATACAATGGCATAGGTAGCAGTACAAAACATTCTGCTTAATCTTTTTCGTTTTTAAAGCAATACTGCAAATACCTACTAATAGGAAATATCAAAACAAAAGCCAAATATTAACATCCATATTTGTCAAACATTTTAAGGCTTTTTTTTTTTTTTCCCCAAAGGCAATGAAAAAGAACAGAGGTAGTACTAGGGGACAAATGCAAGATCTACTGCATTTCATTTAATCAAGACAAATGTGAGTACTCTTTCTCAATACAGCAAAGTACTTTCTAAAAGAAATAGCTAATACTGAAACATTGCCAGGCTTTAATACACCGTTTATTTTAGATAAGGTAGTAAACTGTACAGATTTTTACTATTTTTTCATTTTTCATATATAACAGAGCATTTTACTTAGCAGATCCTCAAAACTACAAAGAGCAGAGATCCACTGACTTACGGTTCCACTACTTTTGAGGATCTGGGCCTAAGTATAATTTGATTAATCATTCCATCCCATGACGGACAGCACATGTTTGTTTTATACAGGTTGTTTTCTGTGTTTTACACCAAGTGGAGTACTAGTTTACAGTAAGTCAGCACACATTATTTATGCTATAGCATTTGGTAAAGCATGACTAAAAAAAGTTTGACTGTTACAAGTACAATTTTTTAGTCTCCTTCACAAGTATACTTTTGATTTCCAGCCTAATAAAATTCACTGTAGAACAGTGTAATAAGGCTTTAAGTTCTTGTGGACAACAGAACACGAGTACAAGCAGCAGCAATCTCACTAACTTGTGCACTTACACAGCCCTGTGATGCTCAAGTTGCAAGTACCAGCATTCTCAGGGTGACCCTAGCAGGCTCTTAGCTAGATTTCCTTTCAAAACCTGAGCTGAAAAGCAGATAACAACATGAGCACACAGCCTTCACTCCAAGCCAGCCAATCGGGGGAGTGGGTGCATGCCTATAAAATTAATTTGCATTTTCAGGCAAGTTTCTGTCAGTAGACCAAAAGACAAAACTCAGATAAATGTAGGCACACTTTTATCAGGTGAGAATGAGTGCTGAATTTTGAAGACTGCAAACAATCTTTTGTGTATTTGTAAGGAAATAGTAGACTGAAGGATTTCCTCCTGAAAAATTTACCTGTTGCCACAAGATACCCGTACATCGTGTATATTAAATCTGTGCACAATTCCAACAGCCTCAACACCAAATCAGTTAAACTCCCTTCATCACATGACACCAGCTGCTTCTGTATTCTTGTATAAATCCAACTCGATATGCTTGATGTTCCTTACCTGTAGAATTACTTACCTCATCATGAATCAAAATCATATGAACAAGAATTGTCCTAATAGATCTATTTCTGATAAGAAAGCTAAAGACAGTGCACAGTAAATAAACCGTATTTTAATGTGTTACAAAAGGAATTAATAGTCAGGCTACCTCTCCAAACAGATGTCCATTACTACTGGGTTTGACAGAGTTTTCCTTTCAATAGCTCGAGATGAAACAGCTTTTCACCTTAATCCTTTTTTCTTTCTTTGCACCTGTTTTGTAACACAAATACCATATACATTCAAGGTTACGTTTTTCACATAGAGGCAGTCTGCACAAAGCCCATATCTTACAAAAGCTGTCACGGCTGCTGAATCCTATCTGTAGGAGATCACTTGCATTTGGCTGTGTATCATGTCACCAAAATAATATACAAAAATCAGCTTGAGAAAATTACTTCAGTAACAACCAAGAGACAGGAGGACAAGAAAGTGAGCAAGAGCAGTAGTGTGTCAAACTTTGAGCTAAAGCACAAAGCAAAAAAATTGTTTTTAGATTTGCAAGATATTCTCATTATTAATGAGAAATGTGAAAAGTCTGAAAACATCTCATTCTGACTGCCCTTTCTTCATTTTTTTGGTGGTTTTGTTTGTTTTTAAACAAATGGCCATTGTATAGTGACAAATATTGTGTAAGACAATACCTTCTTTGTACTGGAAAGCCACCAAACAGAAGGATGCAGTGGAGTTTCTAAGCATCTCTAAATTTGAAACTTGATTTTTTTTTTTAATGCGGAGAAATGTTTGTAATTCATTTCTGTTGGATCATAACTCAAAGTACAACAACATCTAGACCTGTTTTTAAAGGAGCTTTCTTTCCTGATACATCTTTGAACATCATTACTCCTTTCAAGTTCAATACATTCACAAAATAGCTCAATTAAGAACAGTATCACCAATTAATTGACTACTGGAAAGAGACAAAATTTACCAAACATACAGAAATATTAATTTTACCATAGCAATTATGCATATCAAAAGATGACACCTGTAGTTAATTTTTTAAAGATACAAAAAAAAAAGAGAAAAACCTGAATTACAGAAAAGAAAGTCATATTTATTTAATGAAAAACTAGAAGTTAATAAAAATTAGCAAATACACAAAAAATATACACAAACAGCAGCAATACTATGTAGTGACTTACAAAGGGGGGGAGGGGCGCGGGAAGCAGCGGCCGAAGCCCAAACCGCTCAACATGGCTTGTCAGTCAAAGGGGGAGGAAAAGAACACAAACAAAAACACGAACAGTATCCTTTTCAACAGTACAATCAATCTACAAACAAGTTTTTAGAATTATTTTACAACATTTCCTGTAGAATCAATTCTTAATACAAAAGATGCCCATTTTGGGTGTATATATATTTTCAGTGGTTTACTGTTGACTTATTTTAAATATATTAGTGTTACTACATGCAACTGCTTCCTGTAATTTAACAGCCTTTCCTTTTATTTACCTTCATATATGTCTACCCTCCATCTACCAAATAATTTGTCTGACAGTCAACGATGGTTACCCTAGTTTCTGCTAAATTAAATGCAATGGTTTTAAACACTGGCCTGAAGAGGTTTGATTGCCATTTCAACACATGGATATAGTTACGTTGATGCCTAAATTGCCATTTTCTGCAAAGAGCTGTGCAATGCTGGTGTCAAAGACTAGACAGTCACTATTCATAATGGCTGTTGCAATTCCCTCATGGATAGATCGAGGAGTTGCTTCCCAAGTCAGTCGCCGCCTATGACCGTTTAACTCAAGTCGATAAGCAAAGTTTTCTGCTTGCTTGCGTGTTCCTATCAGCTGTACAATCGCAAAGAACTGCTGGTGACCATCATATTTTTCCTGTTTCTCCAATACTAACATGAAATGAAAGCCAAAACAAGACTGCATCATCACCCAGTCAACAGCACCAGGAAGATTAATGTCTGTAGCAAGGAACACTATATCTTCTCCCTGAAGTGTTGTAATTGACTTATGTTGATGCATCAGATGTGGCATTACAGCATCCAGAGAACCTTGCCATTTACATGAAGCACCAGGACATGGACAGGAATAAGGCCTAAACTCACACAGCTCCTCATGGTCTGCTTTTTCTGTGTGTGGCAGAGTTATCTCACATCCAGAAGAGGCATATTTACACGGGAATAGTACAGAATTGGCAACTTTCTCCATAGCCAGGTTACGAATGGAGCCCAGCGGGCCTCGGCAAGTTGGACAGCACGTAAGTTTGGGGCGACAGTTGCTACAAACAAGGTGGCCACTCTGACACTGAAGAATTGGTGGCAGTACATAGTCAAAACAGACAGGACACTCAAAGAGACTAGCCAAGTCATTATTGGAAGCTGTCGTGCCAGTCAGCGCAGGCACTCGCTGTGATGGCGTACACTTGGAAGTACCTGTAGGTAGTGCTGTAGCAGTCTGACGGCTCATTTCTGTAAGAGAAGAGAAAAAAGAGTGAGCATACTGCAGAGATTGTATCTGAACACATTTTATTTTATTCTTCCTACCGTATTTCTCGATTTACAGAAGAAATCAAAATAAATTAGACAAAAAGAAGTGAAACCCAAACATGCGATGCAGCTGTGCCTACTTTACATGTAGACTTCCAGCTATGCTCCATAGAATAGACGCTGGTATGACACGGAGCTCACGAGGGAAGACATTCTGCTAACTGTTCTGAACTGGAGTTTACCTGTTGGAATCTGCACAGTAAATGTGCAAAGAAGTACCAAAGGCAACTGAAATCCTCAGAGGTTTTTTTTGTTTTGCTGGTTATCGCTGTTGTTTTTGTTTGTTTTGCTGTTGTTCCTTTTAATACTGCACTTACACAATATTCCATCAAGTCAGGTGAGCAGAACAACTGTGCATGCTACATAACAAATCTAAAGCTGAATTTTAAGTTCTATGCAGAAGAAACCAGCCATTTGAAATGGAAAAAAAAAAAAAAAAAGAAGCTTGAGTATCATAATCATATTGAATGCATCAGAACGATTACAAAAAATGACAAGAAACCACCAGAAACAATGAAAAACACAGCTAGGAAGATTACTACACAGATCTTTCCCAGGATAGGACATGGACTCTTCACTCCTCTATTAAGTCCTATAGCTTTTAAAACACATCCATTGCTTCCACTTGCTGAACTAAACCATGCGTGAAGACATCAGAAAATAAATACAAAGCAGGAGTTATTTTACTCAATTTCTCAAATAAGACAAGGAATCCAGAAGATGAACTTTGAGAATTAAACATGAGGCACTCAAAGTAACTTGAAAGGTGCTGTTTATAAAGTCTTACATTCAGTAGAGTTTACAGTTCTATTTTTTCCACTGCCCCTGAACCAAAGTTGATGTCTGTCTGACTGCACAGTGCTTTCAAGCACTCAGCGAGCAGTGGTAAAAGGCCATATGTCTTAACACATACAGCTGCCACGCTTTGTCCTGGACCTCCTAGCTCCTCTCCTACTTGCACAAAAGGAATCACTAGTACTGCTAGGAAAAAAAACAACTGCAATATTGAGAAGATACGCCTTACTTCCATAGCTTAAAGTAAAACCCTATCCAAAACTGGAATCTCTTGCACAGAAACATTCTTAACCACCTTAAGAGTTTCTGTACATCAGCTCTGTATCTGTTGTGTATGTATAAAACTGAAACAAAACTTCATCTTTATTCTCCTTTATATTTGACATGAGAATACTGGACAGTAGGCAAGCTTCCCATATTTAGAATTATTTCAACCACAAACCAGCTTACTCGTGCTTGGACTAGATGCTCAGAGCAGCATACTGTGCGTGCTTTTGCAAAGGCATGCGCTATTCAGGGCATGAAACGAACAAACTATGAGATTCCAACAAGCAAAACAGCTTACCCCCTGACATTCACAAAACAGCCACAGGTGGACATCACTCTCTTCATCAAAAGCCCCTCTCCAATCCAGAGCTCTAACATAGGTGTTTGCGAGCTGGTATTCAGTCCTGACTTCAGTCTGGTGTGCCCCGTTCCAGCATCATCTCAGCCTTCCAAAAGTCTCTTCTTTCACCTTGAGCTCACTGCTCTCAAAATATCCAGATCTCATCTTTCAAAATAAAACCATGCAGTGGTTTTCATTACTGGGCCCTAAATGAGATCTGAAAGGAGTAGTAGTTTTCTGGCCTTGTTTTTCTTCTCTAAGCATTCCCTCCAGATGGAAAGTGTTAAGCGATCTGTGACAAATAAATCTGTGCTCTGGGGAAGCAATACCCCACCAGCTTGTTGCACAGGGTTCAGGCAGTCAGCCCAGTGACAACTGAGCACTGCTACTAGATTTCTCCAAAATCTGTAGATGGGAGACTCACGTTGTCACACTGTGGTCCAGGAGAACAAACTGGACATGTGGAGTAACAGCACAGCTGACCAAATTTATCACAGTGCTTGGAAAGAGCTTAGAAATCACCTACATATTCTTAAGTAAAATTCTGAAAACATCACCTTGCAGAAATTGTAAACACATTTTGGAAAAGCCTGCGTGTGCTTCATCTTAACTGCACCCAGAGCCCACAGACAACACTGGGAAAAGCACTGTTCCCCAGGCAGTCCGACCTGCTGGGTGAGCTTTGCTCTGCTGATAACACCCCCAGGACCTGTACCACGGTTAGGTAAGCAAGCTCCAAATTTGCACAAGACCTGGTGCACAGATGCACTTCCCACCACTGCTTTCAACGCTTCAGAAGTACTGAGGAGGACACTGCACAGCCCTGGTTTGGCACCACTCCTGCCTGTGCCTGGCCCTCACAGCCGAGCACCACTGCACTGAGCAGGGATCCAAAATGCACAGGAACCTGAGAACCTGGCACTGGGATGAACAAACAAGAAACTGAATAAAGCAAGAAACCAAGTTTACCAAGTGCAAACCCGCCCAAAGCCTACGCTCCCATCGCTTGCTAACATAAAAGATGATTAATGCCTCACAATGGAAAAGTAAAAGAAGTTAGTTTTTCATAGATGTCTTAAAACCTACATGGTAATGGCAAATCAGTGTTAATAGCGTAACAGTTAACCTGTGTTTGCCTTTGTCACACTTTCTCAACAAATTACCAACCAAAACCAAACACCTAACTGGAAATAAAAGTTTAATGATATTTTTAGTTGCAAAACATTTTCTATAGGCCAGGAAAAAAAACACCAAATCAACGCAACCCTGTGTGCAACACTTGCCATTAGCTTTGGGAGCAAGTGGCATAAGCAGTGCCAACAAACCACGGGACGCGGCTGTCATGTGCAGAAACAGCAACTCCTACAACCACCACTGTTTGAAACATCAAACGAATCTGAGTACGTTTAAGCAGCAGAGTGAAAGGGGACATGCATTTTAACAGTTCCTAGCTCCAGCCAGAGGACAGCTCCGCCCCCAGGGAAACCAGCCCACCAACAGCTGGTGGGGGGGGATGGGACAGGAAGGGGGGGGACACGTGAAGGCAGCACCTCCCAGCTCCGACCCACCAGCCCGGCCCAGCCCACAGCACCACGGGCTGTTCACATAAGCGCACATTTCAGCGGACGCAGGGCCAAGCGCTGCGCTGGGCAAAGCAAGGCTGCTGTACCTGAGTCACAAAAGCAATCTTAGAAATGCTTTCCTGCCACGTGAAATTCAGGTTCTGGTCCAGGCAGACTGCGGAGGCTTTTACTGCCCCTGCAACATGAGCAAGTTAACACCACTTCCAGGAAGGTTTCAGTGCTCTTAACAGAAGCCATCAACAAAACACACAGTATGTTTACAGTTCATCGCTGTATGTCCCACCAGGTGAGAATCGAGGCGGTTTCCATTGCAGGAGCCAAGATGAAGAAAAGCAGCAGGAACAACCTGTGGAGCAGCTACCAAGGGCTCGGCAGGCAGTCGGGCATGCCCAGGGCTCTGCCTCCTGCCCCACACGGCAGTGCCAGCAGCCCCGTACAGAGCTGGGAGTGTGTGCCCTTTGCCGTGTGTGATGCAGCGTGCAGCACCTGAACAGGCTGCGAAACCGCCAAGGAGAAGTCACGGTGAGAGCAGGAAGGTGCAGCAATCCAACTGAACGGCCCAGCTGATGTGCAGACACAAGGAAAGCAGCTGCAAGAAAAGTTCAGAACTAACTCACACACCACGGAAGTAACAGCGGTACATACAGATGGATTTATGCCATCTCAGCTTCTCACCTTTCCAAAACATTCGCTTCAGACGCCATACTGGAAACCAAACTTGTCCCATTTCACTGAAATAGAGGGTACTTTTGACACCCTCAGGCTAACACCATCTGCTCTTCCAGTACCTTCACTCGCTCTAATAGGTTACACTTGTGTCTAATGCCTTAAATACCTTTTGAGGGGGTAACGGTATTAGTGTTGGGGGAAAAAAAGGAAAAAAAACAAAGCACCACAAATGATCTGTATAGTCATCATCGTGTTTGAAAAATAAAAAATAATCCCATCGTGTATGCCTGAGAGTGGTGCAAGGACAGAAAAATGCCTCATCACAAAATTCTACATGCAGTACGACAAAATGTTATTCCAATCACATTTTGGAACTAAGTGAATTCAGAGAGTTGCATTAAAAAATGAATAACTCTCAGCACCTTACAGTCATGACCAAGGTAACAGAAAACCTTCATTTTTTCAGCTCTACAATCATATTCGAGAATGATACCTAGGAAAAAAAAAAAAGCCCAGTTGTAGGGCACTGGAAGTTAGATCCCTTCGTAACACATGGAGAACACTGACACCTGGCTACCTTCAAGATGCTGCATAGGCCCGAGAATGCCAAAACCCCAGAACGAAGGCAACCGCTGAAATTACTGATTGCTTAACAGGTCTGAACGATAACTACAAGCACGTAGGGAAAGGTTAGCTACTGTCATCAGAACGTGCACAATTCAATATTCATAACATTTGTAACATAAAATAAATTGACAAGATTAATGTCACCGCTGCTTCCTTGGTGGCAGAAGGAAGCTTTAATGAATGCAACAGAAGTGTGTGTGTACAGTCAGACACAAACAACGGTGCATGTACACACAAAGCACAGTCTCATGCCCAAGCACTCGCTAGTGTTACTGGATAAAGAAGACTGAAGTGAATACCAACTTACAAACGAAGGCAATTATAAAGCACCCTTTGTTCCTATTAAAAGGAAATACCAGTGTATTTTAAGCAGAGAACTTTCTTGCCATTTTTAAATTAGCATTAGGTCAATTTTATTTTAAAAATCCTTAGTTCATTAGAAGTTAACAATTTTTGTTGCATGGCTGCTCAATTATCAACAAGTCTTAAGCTGCTGAGGATAGCCTCTGTCGTGCTATGTACATGCCTGTTTCTGAACCGTGTCCTTCACATTTCGGGAATATAGTTTTCCAAGGAATGTACACCTTCCCTCTGTCCCCTCCTGCATTTGCAACAGCCTATGCACAGCAAAACCAGCAGCAGAAGTTTCAGCAGGCCCTATGGAAAACACTGCGTACTGCTCTCACCACCACCACTTCAGCAAATCCGTACAGTGCTACGTGGGTTGGGAGCAAGCACCTCAGAAAGTAGGTTGTGAATATTTGTTAAATAATAATGCTTTGGATCTCTATTTAATTTTAAACTCATCTGAGAACCCAAACCTTATCCATTTTGGAGTCTGGGAAATCCTGGATCACCAAAGGCCTGACATGGTTTATATCAAATCTATGGCCACCTCTGCCAGTCTGACGCTGCTGGAAACAGCCCTGCTTACACACACTGCAGCCCACGTCAACGTTTTTAGAAGCACTTCTGGTGTGCGGTACAAATGACTAATCAACAACATAACACCACTTCGTGTTCATCTACTGTTTTTCATTTACGAATTATGAATTTTTCCAACTCTTCCAGTCACCATTTTCTTTAGTGCCCCGAATGATATTCTGCTTGCTATTTCAGACACATAGGTCTTCTCTCTTTATGCATAACAACCAAAAAACACAGCAATCCAATGTAACAGAATATTATAAACCAAGATAAAACTACAAAAGCAATGAGGTGGCAGCTTTCATGACTATTTCACTTCGGAAAACGAAGTTGGAAATTATCATCTGTGCAGTTCATCTCGTTTTCACACAAAATTACAAGAATTTCCACTGCCTTGTAGTGAGCCAGTCTGCCTAAAATTGCAGGTATCTGTTCTTAATACCTCCAGAGATTCCCTACCAACATCCCCTTCTGATACACAGGAAGATAAACCCCAATGGATTAATACAGTCTCTGTGATCATCTGCAGTGAACCACTGGTCCCTAATGCTCAGCATATGTCTGATGCTACCACGCGCGTTCCCTTGTTCAGAATGCTATCACCAGATGAGTCATTACCAGCAGCCAATCCAGGTCTGTTCCAAACTCAGCATCTGTAGCAGATGCAAACAGCACTACGTAAACACAAGCAGGATATTATTACACCTCTTACACCCATTTAACTGTAGTGACCTGTATCTAATCTAATACAAAAACCTGAGTTTTGGCTAGTGCTATTTCACTTGTTTAACCACTGTAATTAGCTCTTAGTCCTATCTCTGCCAGGACATTACTCATCCACACCCAGGAGCTGCCTGCTTCTAGCTGCCCAAGTTTGTCTTCCCCACTATTTCATATATAATGTAAAATTAGGAAGGAAGAGCAACGCAGAAAAGGTATACAACAGCCACATAAAATATAGCATTCATTTTTAAAAAGAAACAATGAACTTTATCAATTGCAAGTGAATAACTCTATCAATCCAGGACTTTGCAGTTCAGTGTTTAAATTCTACTGAATGAAGATCAAAGTTAGCACCAAGTATCAGAGACTATACAGCTAGGAAACACTAGTCCTGCAAAGAGGGATGAACTCTGAAACAAAGTACATAGAGAAAAAAACCACTAACTTATAAAACCCCAAATTTCATTCTAGAATGAAAACTAGAAATGCCTGATCAATAGCAAAACCCTGCGTTCAGCCCATGCAGTTTGTACTGTATAATCAGAGAACACTCCAGTCTCACACGTCTTATATTTATGCTTAGAGGTAAATAAGAAAACAGATGTATTTGTACACTGAGGCCATCGATGAGTGTTTTATAGCACTGAATGACATTTATCTTCCCTTTTTTGAGCTTGAAGAAAAAGAAAATATAAATGAAATTTCTGAAAATTCAAGCCATACTAAAATCAATGCCACCAGTAGAAAAAGAAAATGCAGACATACATTATGTAAACTGGTATAAGCAAAAATAACTGGTATTTGGTTGTCTATTGTAATGAAAGACAGCCTAGTGAAACAATCTTTTCCATTACATATAGTTAAAAATACAGAAGAAAAAGAACCATTCTTTAAATACAAATCAAAACCAAATGCTGGCATTAAAAGTTTGTGGATCGCTTCCAAATAGGAGTTTACAGTATTCTTCCTTTTTAAGAAGAAGTAAATAACTTAGCTTGCTGATACTGCAGGTCCCCACCCACTGCAAGGTGGTGATACAGAAACACTGTTCAGAGATGCACTCCTGCACTTTACCTTTAGCGGTGCTCTGTGAACAAGCCCTCCTCTTTTCTCTGCTCACCAGCTCTGTGTCCTCAGTGTCAGTATCAGCAGTCAGTCAGTGGCCAGAGCATTCCTTGACAGAGGACACCTGAACCTCCAGCATGCCCGCACCTGGAACCTACAGCACAACAAACTGGTTTGAATTCAGAACACCAAGCTGTCCCACACCGCAGCCTCCTCTGGATACCAAACTGTGCGTGCCTTCCTGCAGTGTGCCAGTTTGAGCACAGCAGTGCAAACTGAGGTAAAGCACAAGTACAGATCTCAAAATAAAGATCATGGCAGAAACCACAGAATCTGACGAAGTAAAGACAAAGGAAAACATATAAAACTCCACTTGAACAACTAGCAACATGGCAAACAGTTTTAATTGATTTATTTATATTCTAACAGTATCTCATTTCCTTTTACCACGACTAGAGCAAACTAAACTGAACTACTAGAGCAAACTAAACTGCACTGCATCAGGATCATCCTGAAGCAAACAGGTCAACAGTTACCTTTTATAAAAAGTTCCAGGCTTAGCAGGCAGCAATAAAAAGTAAGCAAGGCATACAAAGTGACCAGCTACTAAGTAAATCAGTAACAGCACCACGGGAAAACAAGTTATTTTTCATGCTGTAATATACACTACCATTCAGAAGCATCTGAAGCAGAAAGCACTGAATTCTGCTCTATGAGATATCATAGACAGACTCTAGATACAAGTTAAGGAAAAAAAACCAAGCACAGAACAACAGCTCTGTAAGTGTTAACAGCAAATCCTACCAAATGTGACAATTTGAGGGCTGCCTTCCTCTCCTCAGTGTGATTTTGCAAAAACTATATTCTTCACTGTATACTGTAATTGCCATGCAATATTGCATCACCATTACTCTGTCTGTGGCAGACCCAGGGAAGAGGGTGTGGCATAGAAGTGCCTACCTTAACTCAGTAAAGTTAAACTGAAAGAAATACCTATGTTTTGATGTGCTTTCAAATACAAAGTCTTCCTGCAATAACTATTTCAATTCCAGATCTATTTTATGCTCCGAAACTTTCCTGCATAACAAATAGTACTAGGGAGCAGTCCACCAAAACAACCCGACCTGATTCCAGAAAGACGTGGCTCACAGGACACCAATCATAATGCACAGAGCTGCTCTGTAGAAGGAAGAGTCAGAAAGGATTAGGTATACAGACTATTCTAATACAGCTCTCTCCAGTTTCTACATTTCTTATGTTCATGCATACTTTTGTCTTAGGTAACAATCAATTCTCGTGTTCCTTAACCTGTTCTTATTCCCATACACAGGGTTGCACGCTGGAACACAGTGAAGAACTGTTAAGGATGGGCAACGTGCCTGTGGAGGGAGACTGTGTACAGGAGGGCACGGAGATCTTTCTGCCACAAGGTATGTCAAACACAGATGTACATGTGGGTTTCAAGTACAACCCCACAGCAGGGGCACTGGAAGCCTAACACTGCAATTCACAGATCTGATTCCTTCCTATAAAATAGACATCCAACTGTCCCTTTTCCAGTTCAGATATCTAATCTCCTGGAGTGAGAACATTTAGAAGGATAACAGAAAGACAATGTCCTCATATCTCTCTGTCACACAAATGGAATAAAGAACATAAGGTCCATAGTTTTAAAATGGGCATTTCTATGTTTCTGAAACAAGATTTTCATACTATATCAAAAGGGAAGCTCTGGAAATTTAGGATGGGACACTGGCTTTTGTACTTACAGGCAGAAAATAAGGAGCACTGTGACACTATCTACATCATAACACACATCACCTTAGTAGAAGAAGCATATAAACACTGTTGCATTTTCACATACCTATTTAAAACTTCTCAGTACTTTGTTTCCTTAAATCCCATTTTCTACATGCCTCGTGTTACCATCATCCATCCTTTGAAGTACATGTGCCTCCATTAAACCCAGTACTGTTTAAATGACTTATTTTTTCTCTGCTCAGCAGTTTTGAATCAACTGCTCCTGTTGTACTGTAGCATAAGGACTCAACTTTCACCATTTAAAATCCTGGGTTTTTTTTAATTGTTATTACAGTGCTACCTGCATTGTTAACGTGGTTACTGCTAAGTTTAGACAGCCCATTTCTGCACAGTGCCAGCTCTGCTGCCTCCAGTTCCTCAGAAAACACTTTCCATGAAATCACTAGTTTTAGAACATGCCTTTATCTCACCAACAAAAGCATTTTTCAGTTTGTCTTATCAACCTCAGGCACAGCAACCAGAAACACTGTGCATTGCTGACTTCTCCACACACCACCACATCACAAAGAAGTTTCAGCATTCCTTGAGAGCTGAAAAGTAGAACTAGTGGTACTGAGCAGTCCGTGGCGTGGGATATTCATGGCAGACCTGGGGTTAGTTCCAGCTCCATCACAAGTGTCTGAGTCACCACGGGGAACTAGTTCCCTCCCTTTAAAGCAAGTATCACACATAAATGCAAAAGGCAATGAATTAACATGAGAAGGATACTAAATTAACTCTGTAGACCCTCTTCAAATTTACTTCCAGTCAGCAGTAACTAAATATCATGACATGCTAACTACCACTACCTTAAACTATTTTAACATCTCAATCCTTAATCCAGCAATAGTCAGACTGCAATCACTGACTACTTTCCAGAGATGGTCCAAGTCCTGCTCACATACACATAACTGCTTCCTTCCAATTCCAGCATTTTCTACGTCAGACAAATTAGGGAGACCAGGTATTTGCAACACCCTTCTCACTGGTCTTATTTTATCTAATCTGAAGACCCTCTTCTTCTGCCAACCCCACGCTGACATTTTATGGAAAGCCAGTAATAGGAACCTCTCTTCAGAGGAATCCTTGTATTACAAAAAAAGTTCTCTCAACCTGCTCTGTCATGATGCAACAACCCAGGTTTTGAAGTGAGTGATTAAGATTAGCAGACCAATAGCTCTCAGGCCACAGAACTATATCGTCTTTTATCCCCATTAATGTCTGTTCAGGTTTATCTAAAATACGAAGCAAAATGTGCTATTTCACTCCTTTGTGAATGTGCCTGGGAAGTGCTTCCCAGCATACAAAACTAAAATCCTGCCATAAGTCAGGCTGAGTCTATACCAGAAAATAAAATGCAAGCCATCACAAACGCTTGGGAAATGACAGGTGCAGATATATTTTTCTGCCACTTTGTGCTCCCTCAGCACTTTCTAGATTCAAACACTACTACATCCTTCTCTGCAAAATATTGTCCTCCCTTTCTGTCGCATGGTTAAATTGAAACTTAAATCTGTGTCACAGTGCTGAATCTGGACCATCAAATCCTAACAATGACTCACTATCTAAAATCAAACTGTAAACTTCAATGAAAGAAAAAAGTTATAAAATTCTGAAGTATTACAAAGGAAAAGAAAAGGTGTTAGGTTGGATGATGAAGCATGCAAAAATAGACAATAAGGAAAGTTTCACACACAACTCTGTTTCCTCCTATGCATATTAAGAAACAGCCCTCATGAAATAATTATGTCCTCCCACTCACTCTTTTAGCAGAGCAGCATCTGTACATACCTGGAAGAATTATATTTCCACAAAGAACAATACTCTTTAAACTGATCACCTGATTTAAAATGATTAGGACAGCAGATGTTTAACACACACAGAAAGGCTCTTGAAATCGTTGCATTACAGATGCCGTTTTAAACAAACATCTCCATCAACTTCTGCAGCGAAGTGCCTACTTTTATTTGTAAACTAGCTTTTTTAAATGATTGCACTCGACCTAACACAAAGAACTAAAATTTTACAGTACACCATCAACATCTGCCAGCCAAATCATCCCCGTCACACCTGTGCAACCAGTCCGGATGACACCCTGGCACACTTGCATAATCACAGCTATCGGCGCGGAGGGACGAGGCACGGAGGGATGAAGCATACACCACTGCTCAACACTGTTAACTCCCCCACGCCCCAAAAGGGGCGGAAAATTCTGCAAACAGAACTCATTTCATAACCCCAGTGATTCAGACACACATATACGTACGTATATAGGTTTATATATACTCCAAAGTAAGCAATTCAGTAATCAAGGGATCGGGTGAGAAGATTTTCACCGCTTTTACCAGAAGATAACTGCGCATGCACAGGAGCAGAGGGAAAATACCAAAGCTGAAGGCTCATCTGTATGCAAAACCGAACTAATTCACATCAATGTAAAAGCTAGCTTTAACTAAGAGTTTATATATCCTGTACACCATGAAATAGGGTTATGTGTCAATACACGAATGTATACAGAAGTATGTGTTTCAAATGTGACTTCCAGAATGACACTAAGCAGATCAAGAATTCAGGACAATTAAGGTATCTGATCCGAAGACAGAAGCCTGTGGGTTAAAGAGAAAAAAAAAGAAAGAAAAAAAAAGAAAAAAAAAAGAAAGAAAAAAAAAGAAAGAAAAGAAAAAAGAAGTCCATTTTCAGAGACTGGACAACAGGAGAGTAAGGGCCTGGTGCTAAACTGATACAGTGAGCT
The DNA here is from genome assembly GCF_038088225.1 of Cyrtonyx montezumae. Taxonomy (NCBI): domain Eukaryota; kingdom Metazoa; phylum Chordata; class Aves; order Galliformes; family Odontophoridae; genus Cyrtonyx; species Cyrtonyx montezumae. The sequence continues at coordinate 9,754,903 of NW_027071903.1, forward strand.
ATAGGTACTATTTTTGAAAGACAAAGTAGCAATATTATATGTTTTAATGGCTCTTAAATGTTTTAATAGCACTTCTAAGAAATGCTCACTTACATGCTCCTTAAGAGCCTTCAGATACCATTACAAACAATTGAAGAAAATGATTTATCTACAGTACAAAGAACAACACACCAGATCTGTGCTGCAGGACTCCAGGCACACGTCCACAGTGTGCCAGAGTGCAATCTCACCATTCCTACAATAGACAAAAGGAAGCTGCCACCAAAAGGGATGGCTGCACTGCCTTGTACCTGTTCCTCTCTCTTTAGGGTAAAATATTCAGCAAAATCAGCCTTGCACAACTACAGGAGTGCTTATACTGGTGCAAGGAAGACATCGAAAATGAGCTTGCAGGGGGAGGGCAAGACTCTCAACTGTAAGTCTGCACTTACACTGATCCCAAGCTCTCCTTTGAGAGGGGATGACTTCTCTTGCAGCAGCACTTGCTCTTATGTTACCAGGCAGCATGCTATTTTGGGAAGTGAACCAGATAATAGCTACCCATTCCTCACAGGTGATTAGTTTTCTCCTGAACTTGGAACTGAAACAGACCCACTGCACATTCACACTGGTGTCAGCTTCACTACAAGTGATAGCACTAGTGTCACCACTGGTAGCCTGGGCAAATCCTACCCTCAGCATGCTGCAACTTGCTCAGGGCTACATCTTTTGTTACATCTTCTTTTCTAACAATGAGGTGATAACAGCAACAAATCGTGTCGTTTAGAAATAAAGATGCATATTAGAAAAACTGCTTTTAAAATCCACTTCAAACCAGCATCCACGCCACCTTTTGCCATAAAGAAACACACACTAAGATGTACAACATTTATAAACCTAATATTTCAGTTATCAACCCCTTATAAGGTATAGAAAACAAAACTTTTTCTCATGAAAGTTCAACTATAAACAAACAAGAGACAACTTTATGTACACCTCATTGCTAAGCTAAACATCAGCAATCTTTACATAAATGAATTTTCAAGCTTTCCCTTCCCTAATTTAACACTAAGTTGTTTTGAAGTACTCCTCCTCCAGTTAAAGCTTTTCAATTCTTTGACAATTTGTACATTAGTAAAATGTAACATACAATTTTCCTTCAGATATATTTTTCCTTCGACGTTTCATCTGAACGTGTGTTTGAGAACAACTGTGAAAAGTGTGGCATTCTACATTCTCCTCCTTGACAGCATTCAAAATACAAACACAAACACTGAAAGCCACTGCTGCCTTTCATCAAAGACTAAATGAAATTCTGCTCAGCTTCATACTACATGAGAGAAACGTAGGAAAGAATATCAGAACGTGAACTTAAAGGCTTCATAGCACACACACCAAAGTTCAAAGAATTGCGGTTTCACTTCACAGGAGCTGGTGGTTACTTCGAACAACAGAAATTAGTACGCTCTGCTTTTCTTAAGTATCCCAGCAAGGTCATCAACTGTTAAAAGAAAAGATACACAACTGGCTCTAGATAAGGCAAACAAAAAAGGAAACAGTCAACAACTGTCTGCAGGTGGATTTCCTGTTCTTTCTATTCCATTTCCCTGCAGGAAAATATTCACGGTAATTTTATAAATGCATTTCTAGATGCAAAAGGACAATGACAGTTGTCACCATTCAAATGTTTTACTTCTCTACTGCAAACAGACAATCTCAGCTTCCATTCTCTTTGGAGAAGCATAGCACTGAGTAACAAGTCACAATCAGAAATGCACCATTTGGTTAATTGCAATCATCTAGCTCTTCATCTGATTAAAGTACTGGGGTATTAGTAACCAAATCTCTCATTATTCCTGTAATAACACACACACAAAAATCACCATTTTATAGATTAACTCGAGCAGGAATATATTTAAAATAGTTGTCCAGGACATTACAGAAGCATAGCATGTACTTTGGATTAGAACTAGGACGAGTATATGTTTGAATATATATTTTTTTTAGATGAAGCATGGCATAAAACCTTATTGTATTATGCAGCAGTGCTGTAAGGTTCTGCTTTCCTTTCCTAGCATACCTAACATCTGAACACTCTATAGCGTGTATATATATATATATATAAAATATATAGCATGGTAAAAAAAAAACAGCAAAACCAACAACCTCAAGTCAGCAAGTTGGGAAGATCTGTTAAAAACAATCGAGAACTAATAGGAATAGTTCCACACAGCCTGCAGCAACACGCTGCGCTGGGCACGCAGTGTTCATCCGCACCTCTCCACTGCTACTTCACAATGCCATGCCGTAACAGCACAGACCAGAGCTGCACTTCTACCACCACACTGTACTGATGCTGTTTAACATATTCACACTACATACACTCTAAAACAGTGCAAACTGACCACAAGTTTTCTTATTAATAAATTCAACAACAGAAAGCATATCACTAAGAAAAGATGTCCCTGCTTGCAGTGTATTTCAACCAGAGCCAAAAGGGAGATCTACTATTCTTTTTTTTCCTCACAACTAATTTTCACTTTTGTTAATGACAATTTTACTTTAAAACAAAGAAACAAACAGAGAAACACAAAAGAAATCATAAAATCCATTAGAAAACATCTCCTACAATGTTCACATTTTAAGACTTTAACCTTCAGAGAAGAAAAGCTAAGCTTTGATCCTCAACCAGTAGCTGAAACAAACAAGAGCTTGACAATGTCTTTACAGTGTGCTTCAATACCGTCTTTCTGTGTTTCCCCATTTCTTTTAAGCACTACCTGCTTACAACAGTGAGGGGTTAGGGTAACTCTACAGTCAACTGACCATGCACAGGCAACACAGCTCAGTAACTGAGTTAGTTCCTTATGCGTGCCCAGGACTTCTGGCAGCATTGATTCACCTTGACTACTGTGGTTCAGCTTAGCTTCCAAACATGAGACAGCCGCTACAGCAACGCACAGTGATATTCTACTTTGCAAAACTCTGCCCAACTTTTTAAGTTAACAGTTAAAATCTAGAAACACTATTACAAGCAGAAAAATAAAACTAAGGTCTTTTAACCCAAGAACAACAAGTTTCTCATACGAATATCTAGTTTCATATAATATTTTGTGTGAAGGCCAGAGCTCTTAAAACCATTCCACTTGATTTCTTCAAGCACGCACAGCTGTAGGATTTGCTTCTGACATAAACTCACTCACATTCCCCCTCCCTTGTGCTAGGAGCCAGTGTCCTTGACATCCAAGCAGCACTCCTTCCTCAGTTCGCACTAAGCAGACAGCAGCAACAATACTCATGCCTAAGCACAGAAAGTACTTCTGCTATTTAAAATATTTACTTTCCTTAGTTCACACCTACTTAGCTGGAGCCACTGGACTTCAGAGCTAACTCCTGTAGTACAGTCTAATAAGACTACAGCATTAGAACCTTACCAATGTAAATACAGATTGACAAGATACTCTGTCACAACAAGCTTTCAGGATGAAACGCTCATTGTTTCCTCTTTTAGGATTCGTGGGTCACAACAGACTCCTAAAAGCATACAAGAGATTGTTTTTATCCTTGTGCTTTCCTGCATAATTTTTCCCTACTGTAAAAATGCTGAAGATAATTAAGAACATCAGTCTCCACTGAAGTTCATACAATAATAATTTCTAGCACTCAACTTCAATGTCAGTATTACAGCACAGAGCAAGCAACAGAATTAGACACAATGCAATTTATTCTTTGGGCAGGTGTACTTTTCTGCAGCAGCTAACCAGACCAGAGATCTGAATTTTAAGTACGAGCCTTAGTATTAGTCTAAGTACTAGTCTTAGTATTAGTCTGTACTCTGGCACCTCAAATGTTCTGGAAGATCAACTAGAGGAACTCGGGGTTGAGAAGAGCCCTCTATCTTCCTTCCCCTCTGGAAAGCACAGTACTACCTTCTGAGTTTAAGAGGGAGATAAACAGACAACTCAAAGTACATCCTGTGCGTGGCACATCCCATGTCCTCCATGACTTACTCCTATTTGCAATGATCCTCCTAAAACCTTACATGCACCTCAAAAAAATTTAAGTCACTTTACCTATTTAACACCTAAGTTCTTTGCCTCATTACAAAGAAGAGGCAGCGTGTGCCAAAACCAGCCGAAAAAAGGACTGAAGAGAGAATATTAAGAAATTGAAGAAATTGCATTTACAGCTGTTACAAACTGTGAACTGAAACTACTCGAAGGTGCCACCAGTTCACCACTGCAGTAGTCCTTTCCTTCTTCCCTTCAAGAACTGTCTCTTACAACACATGCCGCCGTTCCCAGTCTTTCAAGACAACGACAGTTTAGAGCGGAAAAGGGAAAAGAACTGAAGGTCTCGTGCCTTGCAAAGGCGCAGAGCTAAGCGAGAATCTGCCCCGCGCGCCGCTCACGCAGGGCCGGAGCAGCAGGGCTGCGCAGCTGCCCGTTCCTCGTGCGCAGCCTCCTCCCGCACGGCCGCCCCCGGCCCGCAGGCCGCCCCCGGGCTCCCCCCGCCGCCGCGGCCCTGCTGACCTTCGGCGCGCGTTGCCCGGCTCGCACAAAGCGCGGCGGCGGCGGCGGCGGCGGCGGCGGGGCCGGGCCCACAAAGGAGCAGGCAGGCCGCGCGGCAGGCCCCGAGCCTGATCTGGGCCCGGCGCACAATAGCCCGGCGGCACCGCCCGACCGCCGCCCCCCCCGCTCCCCCCTCGGGGACCCGCGGACCCGGCCGGGGAGGCCCCGGCGCGCGGGCCGAGGCCGCCTGGTCCCGGCTGCGAGCAGGAAACCGGCCGCGCTTTGGCCGCGTCCCGAGCCTCCTCGGAGGCCGCCGCACCGTCCCCGAGGCCTTCCGCGCGGGGGTCCCTCTCGGGGCGAGGCGCCGAGGCCGCCGGGCCGCGCTCCGCGTCCGCGCTCACCTGCGGGCGCCGGGCCGGGAGGAGCTCGCTGAGGCGGCCTGGCTCCCCGATGGCGCGGGCTGCGGGGCGACGTGCTGCGCGGCGCTCGGCGAGACGCTGGGTGCCCGGCCCGACCCGCCCGCGCGCTCCCTGCCTCGCTCCCTCCCGCCTGCCGGCCGAGGAGACGCCGCCGCGGGGGCGCGCCAGCTGCGGCGGAGCTCTCCTGCTTGCCGCGCGCGCGCTCTCGAGGCGGGCGGGCGGAGGCGCGCGGCCGGCAGCGCCCCCGCGCACGCGCACCCGGCAGCGCCGCGCGGGCCGGGCCGCCCCGCAGCCGGCGCGGGGAACAAAGGCCGCGCTCCTCCGGCCGCGCCTCTCCGCGGGGCGGCGCCGCGCTCGGCCCCGGGGCCGCTCGTCCCCGCCGGCCCTCCGACCCCCAACCCCCAACTCCTCCGTTCTCCCTCCTCAGCCCGGCCCCCCGGGGACGCGGCTGCCTCTCACCTGCACCGTCACGGCCCGCGGGCTCCCCTGAAGGGAGCGCGGAGCGGAGGAAGGGGACGCGGGACTCGGGGCCCGGCCCTGCGCCCCTCGCGCCCCTCGCGCCCGCCCGTTCCCCTCAGCGGGAGCGCTCCCGGCCCGGGGCCGATCGTTTCGGCGCGACGGCATCCGCGGCGTCACGGCCCCCGCGGCCCAGCCGGGCTCCGGCACCACGGCTCTCCATGCGCCAGGAAAGGAGAATGCCCGCGGCTGCAGCCCGCCCCGCTCCTCACTGCCCTCGCACAACGCGGCCCAGGCCGGCCCCGCTCCGACTGCGTCTGGAACTTGCGGCGCTTCGGCTGCAGGAAATCACGGTACCGTGAGCGTGCTTACATACGCAGTGCTGGACTGGATTGGTTATCTGCTGAAGTTATTCAGCGGTTTGCCAGAGGAGAGCCACTGTTTATTTTACTTTCAGTACAATATTTCAGATGGCAAACACTTTTCTTCTTCTCTTTTTTCTTTTTTTTTTTTTTTTTTTTTTGAGCAACCAAAGCAGATTCTGGGCTGGTTCTTGAAGAACCCAGGATGGTTCTTGGTATCCTACTCATTCCTGTTGGTGACCAGAAAGCACCTCTTTGTGTAACACTCCCATGCTGATTCTCCCAATTCTGCTCTTAATTCAGGGAGTTTTAAGATTACATTGAAGACGCTGCCTTCAAAGTGCATCACCACAGTGGTGCATTAGATATGCACCAAACCCACTATTGAAGAGTCCTCCCAACTGTAAACAATACCAATTACACATTGCCAAAGAACAAGTACAGAAGTACAGCTTCCCCCCACACACTGCTTCACTGCCCAGTTGCAGTGTTTGCTGGGCCTTCCCCATAAGTATTCACAAGGAGCTATGCACGTGGCAACGACTGCCAACCTGTAGTGGGGTTGTCTTCCTGAATGCTTAAGGACATACATTCTGATTAAGCGGAGTGTTATTCTTGTGGAAGGATGTATTCCTGAAGCATCACGTTATCTATATTCGAGGCTTTTTCTCACCTTTGATTTCAGTACAGATACAGAGAAGTCTGTTAGTAGTGGAACCTTCAAAAAAAGGTTGTCCTCTGTAGCCAACAAAGGAAAAGCCTCAATAATAGTAGCAGCCAGTACCATCAGGTATGGGAACCACAGTGTTTATCATTTCAGCAATCTATGTGGTTTATTACAAAATATAGCTGTGGTTAAGGCTTTCATCCTGCAAACCTGCACCGACTTTGCTTATAAAAAAACAAATATTGATACAGTCTCACAATCCTATGTCAAATCAATGCATAACTATGAGCATCTGCCTTTCACAAGTAGAAACTCATTCCATGAGCAGTGAAACCGGATTTTTCCTTACCTCTTACTTCACCACAGCATCCTCCCACTTTGCCCTTGTCAACCTCAGCTCTGAAATGTGTCCAGTTGACTGGAACAGACCCCATAGCAACACTGCATAGGCCTCATCACCATAGTAAATCAGGGTAAAAAACATTTCAGAGGTCATGAAAGCCACCTTCCTGCTCCAAAGTAGAATCATCTGTGCCTTCATTATTTCTGACCAATGTTTGTCTGAACAGCTCATAAAAAGACTCCTACAGTTGAAGTGTTAAAACTTGCCTTCTAAAACCCGTTCTAGTGTTTACCTGTCCTTACCACTACCCTGTTTCTCAACATATGGGGTATAGCCAAAGCACCCATTATAAATTTAGTACATTCTTGTATGCTTCAATGAACACACAAGCAGTTTTTCCCCTTCCGTTTCTGGAGATGTGAAGTGATATTTAAGTTACTAGGGAAACGTTGCATTTTTGTAAAAACTCACTCCTTGTTTCAAGAATGAAGGCAGGGCACTACCAACTCCTAGTTCTCTAGGTGACCACGTATTAGCAACACATGGTAGCATTCTCTTGAGACTGAGGAGTAGGATTGCCAATGGTTGCTAAACTGCACACTCAGATTTTGTGGCTGGATCCGGTTTCTTGGGCAGTAGTAACACTTGATCCTGGCAGCTAAGTGCCCAAGTCCTAAGCAAAGCACCCACAAATAAATCCTCATCTAAGTCTGTGTGTAATATTATTGAAGCCAGTAAAAATATACATGCTTAAGTGAACTTTGTTTTTGCAGCATCTTGGAGTCTCTAAAAGTAACAAAGAATTCTCTTTCACACAGTTTTGAGTATTTAGCCCTTAAGGAAAAGGAATGCACAAGTGCACCAAAATAATTATTTTGAAACTTGTGCAGAATTATCCAAGGGTAACAGTGTGTGCTAATTACAAATCAGTGGTTATACAAATTGTGAAAGGAGATCTAAGATAATCATTCATAAAAGTAATAAATATAGTATAATTTCACGAGCAATATGCTATTCTTCACCTGGAAAATATGTTCTATTTACAAAAATAGAAGAAAAAATGTTTGTATCTTCCTTTCTTCTGACCAGCGGATATCTTCCTCATACCTATTAGCACAGTAAATGCACTGTATGGATTTCTATGGTCCATAATTGCCCAGTATCACAGAAAGGAAAATGACAAGCCTTCAAATTTGATCTCGAACATTTGGGGGGACTCCTAAAGGCAATATTATTAAGATGGAAGATCAGTTACTGATCTCTTCATCCTGCATCAGGATTTATTTAGCTAATTTGCATTCTTCATTTTACAGGCTGCCAAACATCTGCATTCCCATCCAGTTTGTTTATGGACTTTCTGATGGCAAGGAAATGGAATAATAGCAGAACTACTTAGAGCAGCTCCATTACCCAAAAAAAGTAAGATTGTTTTTCTAAACACCTATATCAGTTTTGTATATTTGGATCACACATTTTCTATAGTAGCAAAATTTTGAGCTGACAAGAATCCACAAGAAAGCAATTTGGGGATACACTTAAGACTTCCATACGTACTATTGAACAAAACCTGATTTGTAAGAAAGCACATTCTCTGTATGTATGATGTCCCACTCCTAACCTGCAAAGTTTCATACATCATATACACATACAGGTATCTGTACAGACTCATTGCTGACTCCTGAGACTGCACTGATGAGTACTTAACGTGACATAAGGCCCTTTTTTCCTTCTTTCTGCAAGGCTGTCTCTAAGATCTGCGGCACTGGACAGACTCCCTCAAATATGATTCCACCAGAAAAGGGAACAAGCAAAACCTTCTGAAGTAGAAGCTGAAGTCTTAGAAGGTAAATAAATAAAATTGCAAACTTAGTTTTTTAAACAATAAATATTTCATTTTAGAGGTAATGTTATGGTAGACTGGTTGGATTGACAGTCGTGAGGCACCAGGTGACTTCATTGGATATCCTCATAGAAAATGCATGTTATAGTCTATTATTAATTACTGTGCAGCTATGTGCAAAGTCTTCAAATATTTAAAAGACAATCTGAAGAAATATCACTGACATTCTGTCCTTAATAATTATCGTAATTGACTGATCTAAATTGTCAGTTATTTCTTTAGAAAAAACATTTTCTTTGTTTTAATTGTATTAATTTGATTTATTTACCACTTACACCCACGCTCAGAATTTGTACGAAGCTGAAATTGAAAGAAGAAACAGAAGATAGGTTCTGTAGAAAGATTAAGGGAAGATGGAAATGTTTTTGGTCTAGCAATAGGCACAGTATTAGGGAGAGAAAAAAAGATTGAACAGGAAAAAAAAAAAGTTTTTCTTAAGAAAAGGTGCCTTGCTACTCTTTAAATAATACACACATTGAAGTATGCTACAATATACTGTATGCTGCACTATGGTATACTACAAATACTGAAGTATTTTCAGAACTGTGGAATTCATAGAATAACGGATCTACTCACTCCTCAGAATCACTGTATAGTTGTATAGTTGTACACTTGCCTTTTACCACAGCCTCATTCTTTTTGATAATAGCCAGCAGCTTGACAATTTGTAGATACCTTAGCAAAATCAGTTTGCACATATTTCTTCTATTTGTAGTGTTTATTTAGAAAATATACTCTTTAAATCTATCAACTACTGGTAGCCTGTCTAGCAACTCTGATGCACCATGGTTCCACAGAAATATTTGTGACCATCATATCTCTAAACAATTATTACCTTGTTAATTTATAAGGGAAGCAAGTGGCTGTCTGCCAACGTGGCTGAAGTAATTCATCTAAATTCTTTTTTAGAACAACAGACTCAGATTTTCAAGACAGAAGTAGCAACACATTGAGCCAACACAAGCACTGTGTGCCTGAGATCCAAAGAAAAACTTAAGGCCATCAGGTTCTTTTCCAAGAGCCCATAACTAGTCATTAGACAAAACACAATTCCAGTCAGCACTGACCTGTTTTACATTACAACTGCTTAACTAAATTTAAAAAGCCTTTAAAACCAATTAAAATCTCCGGAGTTACCCAGTTCTTACATATGTAAATATGCAGTATTCATTTGACTCCTCCTGAGTCAAGAATAAAATGTATAATTATTAAACATAGAAAATGGTTTAACATCATAAATTTTTTGTGGACACGTAGCACACAAAACAACATAGAAATAAATTCCTATCTGTTTAGTGATTCAATAAGAAAATTACAAGATGAAGTGATTTTAAAATAACATGAAACACACACATAATAACATTTTGGAATTTGAATGTGCTTAATAAAGTTAAGCAGGACATGAAGGCACTGGCAAGGTTTTGGGAGTTTATGTCTGGGAGGAACAAATCCATCTTATACCATGATCTGAAGAACAATGTAACTGGGCAATAGTAGGTATGCAATTAGAAGCAGTATCACAGAATAAGTCATCTACTAAAAAAATAGTTTAAAAAATCTGCATACGTCAGGGACTATTCCTAAATCTGAATCAGTTGGACACAACATACACGGATAGTCAAGCAGTAGCTAGAGCTCAAATTAAATATGAAATGTTCTGATCCACACTCAACAGAAGGAACAGTATATGCAGACATTCAGCTAGCACAAATAAGTTAGTTTTCCAAGAGGTACTCAGTCCTGTGCCAAGCTTCACGATAGGAAGTTCTCTTGTAAATTTTGATATATTTTGTTGCATTATATTGTTACACACTGTTCAGGCAAACAGCCAACATCTTGAGCCTTCCTGCAGCATTTCTATCAGGAGGAGACTCATGTAGGAATTAGGTGGATCTTTGGTATAAGCCTGTTTATTCAAAAAACAGTTTCCTTGAACATACTAGAGGAAAAAAGAAGAGTGGCATCACTTTCCTGGCTTACAAATTCTTTTTTCACTTTTGTAAAATAGGTCTGACAGAAGCTCATGGCTGCTCTTCAAGTTTTCTGATAAGAAAACACACTTAATCCCCATTTCTATACTTGGACAAATCTCCCGAGGCACATGATTAACACCTTGCTCAGATCCTGCCACGTTTACCACCTCCTACTGTTCCAGCTCTCACAACACACATGAATGTTTCATTGTTCCTGCTCAGACCTCACTTATTGACTGTACCCAGGCCCATGACTGAGCACAGTCACAAACATTTGTCAGAGTAAGAGTATTATCAGAACACCTCCAAAGAAAATGGTCATACTTCCCCCCTTTCCCCCCACCATCTCTCCTCCACATCTTCCTTTAGCCATACAAATGGGGACAAAAAGTCTCCTGTTTTTCATTTTCTGCATGAATCAGTCAGAATGAGAGCACTACTGTGAGGAGGCTTGGACAAAGAAGCAAGGTTTGCATTCAGCTTTAAATGAAGGGAGATTAGGGAGGTTTGGTTTTTCTCCATAACATTTTTTTTTAGCAGACTTGGGGTGGTCACCAAGGCATAAGTGCTGCAAGTCTACTTTATTCCCACTCATGTTCATGTTTAAAATGTATTTAGAAGTCATTATTATTCTCAAGAATGTCTTGTCACCGGAAATACATCAGCGAGTCATGCACTGGCTAAATATAACACCTTACATCAGGTTCTGGAAGCAGTACAAAGTCGGGATATTTAGAATGAGGTATCCTTTGTCATGCAGCAGTCCTTTTCATTTTGCTGGGAGTTTAGTCTGAGCGGACACCACAGAGCATAATGAGGATTATAAAACTGGGGGGGCTCACTGAAGAAGCTGTCGGCCACAACAAAATCTGATTATGGGCTTTATCCCTGACACTTCTGATTTACCAGAGAAGAGGGAAAATTACAAGAGACAACATTCTGTTTTTCACACCTGAGTACAGATAAAGCTTGAGGCATTATAATATTCTTTGATATGTGTGCCTATTTTATATTGCAAATGTGATTTTTCGTGCTACTTTGATATCATTTACCATCATAGCACCCCTTGCTTTCAGCTCTTCCCCTTCTGCCAGTACCGCATAGGGAAGCTTTGGAGCCACAGCGTTCATTTTCCTCACTGAGCTCACTAACAGCATTATCCCTGGTCTCAAAAAGAAAAAAACAAACAAACAGACAAAAAAACTAAAAAAAAAAGTTAAAACCAAAACCAACCAAACAAGCACACAAAAGAACCAATCCAGTCTGGTTTACAACAGAATAAGTCAAAGAATGTAATACGGCAAAAATAGGTTAGCCATCCCAATTGGTATACTGACACTGAACATTAATATTGTCATTGTAATTTTCTCTACTAATTTATGTTACCTATTTTTTTTTCCTGTTATGTGGAGAAGACATCCCTAGTTAGAGTCAAATACAGTTTTCTTAATGATTTGCCTTCATACATTAAAGGCTAAATTCATACACAAAAGTAAGCCCAAAGTTAAGCATCAGCTCCTAGATAGCTAAAAATACATCCTTACTTGTTTTGATTATTTTATGCATTTGCTTAAAATGAAAAGCTCTTGGGAAGATCATACATTTACAGAGCTGCCTGAGAGAATTTATAGCTTGTCAGCTGCATAAAGATATCATCTTCCAAAGTATTTTTGGGTGACACGATAACAACATTCAATAAGATGTTAAACAGTAATCTTGTGCCTGTATTCACTTTGTGATATTGCTTAGAAGTTTATTCCTCTTGAAATGAAAGAAAGTACGTACAACGTTGTAACACAGTGAGCTACACATCCTTTTTAATAATTCTGGAGCAAACTGTGCCCTGCTAGTCCTGTGGGAATAAGGAGAAGCATTGCACAGTGCATCCATTGCCACACAGACCCTGCAAGCTAGGATTGAATTCCAAGAGGCACACCCCAGGGAGGCACTTAAAGCCATTATAAAATATCATAACCTTGCTGCCTGCACAGCCTTCCATGCAGCACAAGGAAAGCCTACCATATCACCATCTTGGTTTTTAAATAATATGCAGTTGAAAGTATATCATATCAAGCTGAAACTGTTGCAGGCCTCTCTGTAACTATAGTGCTGCAACCCATGCTCCCTTAAAAAAGGAAGTTTGAAGGGAGTGCTAATGGAGAAAACCTCTAGTTTGTTCAGGAGATCACACACGTGGGGCTTCCTTGCTGCACAACTATTCTTGCTGTTGGCCATCCTACATGTTTAGGAATTTTGAATGCATGCTAGGGAAAGCTACTGCCATAGCAATGAAAAACAGTCAACCTCTCTGTGACCCCATAACATTCTATTTGGGGACCAATTTTGAAGAAATGGACTGCAATAGTTGCATCAAACATGTCTGTCCCTTTAATCCTAAATCTAGACGATTTCCACAACCAATAAATTTCATCTGTGAGCTTCTAATAAACAACCCTTGTACTACAATGGGAAGGCCCTGGGATGTGATCTGTCCTGATAATTAAACAAAGCAGCATCTTCCCCTGCTGCACATCAGAGCAACAGGAAAACCAATTTTTAGAAAGGAACTAGAATTCACATGGAAAATCCAACTAATTAACCTTATCAAAACTCTCATCACTGGCTGTAGAGTTCCTGTGGGGCTGCATCCAAAGTAATTTTTGTTTATTGAGAATAAATATTTTACTGGACTTAAGAAAAAGGAAATAACTTGATTTTAACTACTACAACTGCCACCTCTCCTCATTTCCAATTTCATTTTGACTATTTTGTACCCCTTTGCAACGGCTACTCCATCAGAATCAACCTAGATAATTGCACACTGTTTTTCAAGGTGGCAGGCCATAGTTTTTCTTTTTAGCTAGGAAGACCATTAAGAAACTGCCTTAACTAATGATCACTTGAACCTTTTCCTATTTTTAACTGCTATTTACAATAAACTGCTTCTTTTCTCTCAATATTATCGTTGCCTTCTGGATTGCTGCCTAGCAGTTAGACGTTAAGAAAGCAAAAGGGTATCTGGCATTGCTAGCAAGGAGAAAGTACCCCCTGGGACTGAAAACAGGGCTGCTGCATCTGCTGAGCTCTAATGGAAATGAATTTAATTTAGTTAGAGGATAGGCATTGGGGCTTTTTAGTGCCAGAGGCCTTCTAAAGTGTGTATGTGTTTATAATAAATCCTCAAAAACTATTTTAAATTTCATTCATCTTCGTAGCTTTCTGATTTTGTATCTTTGTTATAGCCTGGTGCTTAGTGAAGCCATAACACAGTCCTTTCACCGTGCGAATTTCTTTTCAGTGTAGCTCATTTGGAACAATCAGACTAGCAGCACTGTGAGAAAGTGAGTGTCAGAGGTGGAAACCTGCTTTTGTCAGTAGTACTAAATATGTTGCCTGAAAAGCCTAAGCTTGCAAGTGTCAAACCTGTAACAGTATTTAAGATACTATATCCAAAACCTGCCTACCCCAGAGAAGATGATAAAATGATTTTCTCATAACATAGAATGGAGGTAAATCTCTACAGAGTCCTTCAATATAAATTAAGCATGGATGTTATAAAATGCAACCTCTCATGCTGATGGAGGTAGAAAAAGCAAGCAAAAAGTGAATCTCAGCCCTAAAATTCTTGGTGTGAGTGAAACACTTTTCAAACCCAATCACAGTTTATTATTTTCTTACTTTGAGTTTTGAACTGCAGTTGCAATGACACTGAAATGCATTGTGATGCAGCATAAAAGCGTTAAAAAAAAACTACACCATACAACTAACTCGAGCCAGTAGCCCTCAGAAATGATGATTTCTTTGTCTTTTCAGTTGCCATATGCTTTTTTTTTTCCCTGTCTGTGTGTTGCAGAAAAAATTAGATCAGACCAAGTGCTGTAACTATGCACTATTACCCCTACAGACAGGTTTCAGGGAAAATGTAAAAATCTCTTTTGAAGATTGGACAGACATTATTTCTTACATCAGAAGGATTATATTAACTACAACAAATTCTGAGTAGTGTAGGCATTATACTTTGTTAGTAATCTATGAAGACTCATTTGGGCAGAACTAATCTGGGAATACCCTTTCTAATACATCCCCTTTCTAAGTGCTGTAAATTAGCAAGAATTTTGTGTTTCTATCCCCAAGAGCAGATTCTATGTGTCCTGGGGGAGGGTGGAATTACTGTTCCACTTCCCAAGTACTATTTGTGTGTTCATGAAAAGAAGACATTTGTTCCACTGCCTTACCAGCACCCACAAGAGGACTTGGAAAAATCCACTCCTCATGGCTGTAATTGACGGAGCAAAACAACTGCCATGAACAACAACAATAACCATGGCTCTAGAATACTGCTGATCTGCTTAGCCTTTTGATGTCACATCTGGGACAGCATACAGGGAAAAGTTGCCTATAAGCAAGTCCCATGAGCAAGGTGTAGATACCTAGCTCAGATGCAGGTGGCTCAGTTTCTGTGGTGTAAGACTGAATTTAAATCTTTGACTTCTACAAGTGGCAACTGAGCACCTCTTCAGGCTACAAGATGCTAAAGTGTATTAGGCAAAAACATGTCAATTAGATTTTCAGACATCTTGCTCATACTTTCCTAATCTTATTTGATCATAGATCCCATTACATAGCCTTCATAGAGTCAAGACCTGTTTCATATCAGGCTAACTTGCACAGGTAATTCTTGTATTAAATGTACCCATATCTGTCAAAATTGTATACCAGGGTTTCCGTGTGTTAGTTTTTGAATGTACATACAATTGGAAGGAGATTTCCTGCCCTGTAGAGCTTATATAATAAGATGAGAGAGAAAGGAAAACACAGCTGAAAGAAATTGGCAAGAGAAGAAAAGCCAGCAATATAGGAAGTACTTACAGTATACTGACATCCTGATATTTATCCTGTTTTATAGGTGTGGGGAAAAGAATTTTACTGGGATTTAAAGGAAAACAGTTTCACAGATGTGCAAAAGCTATTTTGAAGCATGAAAATCAAAACTGAAAATGGGGTTTAATCATTCAGTACCAGAGGTACCATTAAACCCATTCACAGCCTTTCCTTATGAAGGAGGATGGCTTGTTTGTTTGATGCAATATGCGGAACTGTACCATCTCAGAAATGGATGGTATTTCCAAAGTCATTGTCTAGGAAAAAAAAAAACCCACAACTTTTTATCAAGACAGACAGCAGCAGAGAGAAGTACCAGAATAGATTTGTTTACCGAGAGGGACGTACAATCTTAAAAATACATTTTTTTTCCTGGCTGACATACTATAATTGTTAAGAAGAAGTGAGCTACAGTTTTGACAGTCAACCCTCACAGTGTGGTTTTGGAAAGCATTTTGCATTCACCAGCTGTAAGTTTAAACAGAAGAATCCCCTGGCATCATCACTGGCTTACACGCAGATTCGTTTATACACACTTCATTTTTCATGAGGTGCCTGCATCAGTCATATATTACTTCTCAGAGAAACCTTGCTGATTTTTCGTCACTGTTTTTTAGTAAGACAAGTCTTCTACCATTTTCTTTTTGCTATATCATAACCCAGGACACAATAGAGCAGCTGCTGCCTTTCGTTGTATTCCTCTCCTGGCTGTAGAGAGTAATTACCATGCTTGGTGTGTATAAGACCTTCTTTAGGAGAGATCCATTTTAATCCAGAAGATCTGTCTGGTCTGTAAAAAAGTCAAGGCTATTTCTTTGGTCACATCTCTCTGCATTAGGTCTTCTGTGCTTACTGAAAGTATAGGCTGACTTTCATCTTCTTTAGAAGTAGATCTTTGTTTGCTTATGCATCTGCATAAACAATTACATCTAACTTACGCAGGACTGATTCCAGCTTATAAAATACCTTGAAAATTCCACAGTATTAGGATTGTGTGAGTAGCAGAAAATATTTGTATCCCATTTGTGCCATGGGAAGGTGGGAACAGCCCTTTACTTATCTCTATAGCAGACATGCAGAAATATTTGAGGGCCACGCACGAACAGCTGAGCTGTAGCCAATAGATCTCTTGGGCTAACTGATATGCTGCTTTGAAGAACTACAGGTCTTTCTGTCCCTCTGATGATGTGCAGTGGTGAACAAAAAGCATGCATTCTACTTCCAGTTCCATGGAGAGAATGGAAAAAGCTGTCATAATTCTTCTGTAAATATATAGTAACGTTATGAACTACAATTCATTGCAATCTCCCATCAGCTTCAATAGTTGGTGCAGAAGAGATAAAAGTGTTTGGTTGTTTGCTTTACTGTTTTCATCAGCAGTTTTAGGTATTAATCCCACCTGGTCTCCATCAATACAAATGTAATTGGTCAGGTACCAGGTCTTGAAGAAGCTCCCCAGGTACGTGCTGATGATTCTCAGGAAAAGCTCTAGGTGTATTATGTTCCTCTACCGAAACAGAGGCAAAAGATTTGCTTGAAAACTTTCGCAGTTTCAGAATTTCTAGCAAAAGCTGTGTTAGAATCTGTGTGGCTTCAGCGATTTGAGCCTAACGAGCAGACTAATTGCTCAAGTCTTTGAATCTCTCAGCTGGAAAGAGATTGCTACCTGTAATTTAATTTATTAATTGTGCACATACCTTTGATTCTCTGTAGGAATTAAATAAAGGATAAGAAGTGGAATAACATCTCTTAAAGCCACACATTTAAGTGGCTATGAATTAACTTCCTTGGTTACTGCATAATTCATCATATTTTCCTTCTCTTATCTTCCATACTACTGAAGAAGCTGACTAGATAAAAGAGCAACAAAGAACTTGTGAAGAAAGTGTAAGGACCACTTGACACATATCTGGATACATGCAGCAGGAAATTAAAATTGTTTTCACATCTTGGTTTTTACCTTACTAATCTTTTTATAGAGGTCTCTCAGGCAACTTCCAGTTTAGGAATGAGTACATGAATCTGTACGGTGAGAAAGAATCTTCTAAGCTTGATTGAGACACCATACAGAGAACTATATATGCTCCTCTATATGATAAGACTTCACATTGTTGCAAATATGTATTAGTTTCATCACTTAAGAAATGAAGAACATAGTAGCATCTGCACCCCCTGCCCAAAGCGTAATTCAAAAAGGAAAATAACATTCTTTTTAAAAACACAATTGAAGAACTCACAAATGATGAAATAACAAGGTTTTGGACTTCATATAACCTGAACATGGTTTCCTTTCCAGAGACCATAATCTAATTTCATCCACAGCAAGCTCTGAAATAATTTCATTACTAGAGGGGTAAAATATACTACACATCTGTAAATTAATCATGAGAGATAGAGAGAATGTTTTCATGTGGCTCACACAGGAATATGGGGTTGTGATAAATTTAATCACTTCCCACTCTATCGAATAGTGCTCTCCAGTTTAACATATCTGGCTACACAGCACTTACAGCCCCTACAAGCAGAGCAGCTCACAATACAAATTAGTAATTTCTTGGGTAACAGCTCAGTGATATTACAAAGTCTGTCATACTATCAAATTCTTCCCCCGCACAACAGCCATAATGTAAATCTTCAAATGTAAGTCAGCATTTAATCATCAAAAAAAACAAAAGGGAATGTGGAGTCACTGTCCATCAAGACAGATTTTTTTGAACATTACCTTGCTTGTTACTGTCTTATTTTTAGCTCACTGTATTGATTTGTTATAACATTCATCCTCCTCACTCTGTGTCATCAATCTAGTCACACAGTGATCATTCTCATATTCTGAAACTAATGTATCACTACTTCTGCACGTAGTGCATTTATGGTTTTATTAAGTACATTTTCAGTACGAAAAGAGTAATTACCTAAAAAAAAAAAAGCCATCACAGAAATGCCATAAACACACCACCACTGAAAAGAATACATTAGCATAAAGTGCTTCTTTAGAAATATACTCAATATATTTTGTTCATATCACCAACTGCAGACACCTGTAAGATTTGATACGTACAGGGCAGAAATAATAGAATCTATGAAAATACCTGACTTATTTACATACCACACATCTGCAGCTCATTGGAGAGACACCTTAAGGCCCAGGATTTACTTAGGTTTATTCTTCAGGAATTCTCAAAAGTCTTAGGTGGACCTTCAAGTACTGTGAGAATATCTTTGATTTACTCTGAAATGCATGCATCAGCTGCACTCCGATTGCTGCTAAATGTTTTCCACCATTCTTTCCCTACTGGCATTACGCTCCCTTTGCAGAAACTGAGCTTCACGCAGCCTGTAAACTTCTCTTGACCCATGCAAGAGGCCAGAAGGACTGCACATATAGTCTATTTTAATTTCTTTACAGTCAGCTTGTGAAAAAGGTCACTATGCAGAGCATGGGTGTGTCAAAACCCATTGACACAGATAGCAACATAACGTAGGTGCACAGGCGTGAAGTTTGTGCAGGAAGTTGCAATTCCATGTTATGTATCAGACAGAGGTCACATCACAGAAGGCCCTGTGATCAGCTTGATTGATCCTAGGAACTGAACTGGTTTAAAGATAGGGAAACCTGTCTACTTTGGTCATCCACTTCACCTTCAAGAGCAACATCATGCAATAAAAGTGATACTCGGAGCATCAGATCACTCTTGGGGCTACGGCCCCATTGCCTATGCTGCACTGCTTTAACTTAGATTCTCACCCAAGTCTCAACCATAGCTCTGTCCACCCCCTTACTGTCTAGTCTGAATAGATCCCACAGTATATACACATTTTGCCTTTAGAACATTAACAATTGTATTTGAACTGAGAACTCTTTTCATTAGCATACATCCCAAGGAATATCAGTAAAGTTGTAAGATGCTAATAGATAGTTTACAACTTTACATAGAGTAACATAACGTACTGTCATTAGCTTGTGTAACAGAATACATTTCTCAAATGCACATGTATGAAATTTTGACAAGGTATCTTGAATTAACTGTTTTTTCTAGTATATGCAGAAATAAAAGCCTAAGTGAAATTTCCCAAACCACGTTTTGTTTGGTTTGATAGACCTGCCTGTATTTCTCATTTGGAGAACAGCAGAATATGCTGTGCTTTTTCTAGCATACACATTTGTTACTATTTCCTCTTGAACTACCCTACTCAGAAGGGAGTTTCCCAAAGGAAGGCCTTCCAAATAGTTCTCCACGTCAACTTGTGACCCTGAAGCAAGCTAGCTGACATGCCAGTGTCTTACAGGGGTGACATATCTATTCCCCTGATACATGAGCACCTTGAACCCGATGTTATGTAGTATGAATTGCAGGGATGAATTCACCAAGATGCAATACAGCTGATTTAGTAGGATTACATAGGGTTGCATTTGGTTTGTGGAACTCAGTAACATTTTCATCTCTATTTTGAAAGCATACTGCAGAAAAGCAAGAAATCCCTAGACTGCCTGAGTAGATCAGTTTCTATTTTTCCCTATTGCTACTTCTCTGACAGCTATTAGTCTTAGAAATGGAGAAATTGCAGCATGCTGGGTAGATATTATATCTATGGAAAGTGTCATTGTGCCCTGTTTCTTGCACTCATTTTTAATGCTACTGCTATCTTTATCAATATAACTTCTGAATACCTGCTACTTCTTGACTTTTTCCTGTTTCCACCACTGTATTAACTGCATTTTAAAACAGCAACATTTAGCCTGCCAACTACTTAGTTCCTATTTCAAGGTGTTACCCCAACCTAATTTAAAAAAATATTAAGTTGAGAATTCTCCTCTTCGAATGTAGTGTGGATGCTTAACATCTCTATTCATTTTTACAGTGCTTTTAAACACAGGACAATTGTGTCTTCCTTTTTTTCCCCCAAGCGATCATCCAGAAATATTCATAAAACATTTTATGTTTTCAGTTTCCAATAAAAATATTACTGTAGGATTTGCTGATTCTCCAGAAGTCTTTTCACATGTTCTCTTGGCTAGGTTTGACCACTTGCCTGAGCATTATGGTATTAACCAATCATTTGATTTCTCCTGTATTATTTGTCCATATTCTATTAATGCTTCGTGAGAGGACAAGGAAGTGTGATCCACAGTTAGTGAGTCTGGAACCTCCCATTTGAGGAAGAATTATAAGAAAAACACAGGGTTTTTTTTTAATATGAAAAATGCTGCTCCAGTATATCAATACCTTTCTTGTACTGAAGTCATTAAAAGGTTTCTATCACTCATGTACCAGTCAGATAAATCTCAATTAAATGGCTGTGAAAGGTTTGAAGTTCCTTCACAAGTAATAGTAGAATTTTTTATTGTATTATTTTATTTATTTTTTACAAGTGGATCATAAAGTATCATATTTCTGCATTTTATGTCCTCAATTTTGCACAGAGCTTTTGCACACTGCAATATACATTATTTAATATGTAACCATGCAAGAAGCTGTCAAACTTCTGCTTTCTGAAATTTTTCTGCTGGAATTAGGAACTGGAAACTGGGACACTTGCTGCGTAAGCCTTACCATCGCTCACAATAAAAAGAAATATTAACGAGGACATCAGGACTTTGAAATGTGTCAAAGTTTTGCCGTCCTAGATTTAAAAAAGGAAATAGCAATGCAGTGCCTGCTACAGTGAGACTGACTCCTGGGAGCCAGAGGGAAAGCAGATGAAAAGCAACCTTTTTTTTTTTTTTTTCATGATATCACAGGTTTCTAAGTTTAAGCCTGTAAATAGAGGCATCCTGTAGAGATTTTAAAGTGACACCTTATCTCACTTTCAATGTTTCTATTTTAACATCCTATTCTTATACAGAAAAATAACGGCACAGGGATTATGTCACCTCAACAACTCATAAACCAAGGATCAGTATTTCTGATATGTTTGCACGAAAGATGGTGCAAACATAAGCTTTCTCCTGGTTAGTGTTGATGAAAGCTAAACAAAACAAGTTCTCTTGCTCACACTATACTTCACACAGTGCAGCTCCAACGAGGATGGTGTGAACAGTAGAGGTAGGGCAGCAGACTCATGTAGGCTACAGTAAAGGAGCAAATACTGCTTCTAAAAGACTGCCTAGGATCCTACAAGAATACCGTACCTGTATCTGTCTAGTACTGGCACATTGCCTCACGTTTTCTCTGAATGGCTTCCAAAGCACTCAGAGAACTCATGGCTCCAAAGGAGAATCAGGTCATGTACAATAAATAAATCAGAAGCCTGCTTGAATTCACTCTCAGTCAATAACATACCTTCCAAATATTTTTTTTTTTTTTTTAGTCCAATGGGTACCTGGAGACAAAACGGACTCAAAATCCTGAATTCCCATTTAGAATGGATGACTAGATTCCTCAGATATTTAATTTCAGATACATTAGCCTGCATTGTAGACACAGAATATTTGTCCTCGTTCATTTAAGCTACTTACTGCAGAAGCAGACATAAGGAAAGCAGTGAAAAATATATTGAGACAACATGTGCTAAATGCAGTTTTTTTCAGTGTCAGGGAGTGCTGGAATCAGGAAGTTCCATGAAAACTGAAAATGACAGTGGTTTGGTAGTGAGAAGGAAGTGAGAATTAATCTAGCTTGCTTCTCACAGTCTATATCTAAACAAAATAATCCTTAGAATTTATGTAGTGTGGTTCTTCACACAAATCTCAGTCTAACCCCAATTAGTGAAAATTTCCAGCCCCTTACAAGGATCTAAGGTGACTAATTAATAGTGACAAAGAGTAAGACAGATCTGCTGCAAACTTCTTGCATAAAAAGGTACAGCTTGCATGGAAGCAACTGACTTTTGTTGAAAGTCATTTCAGTGTAAACAGAAGTGTTATCTTTCCATAACAAATACTTGCATAACAAGGGCAATCCTCAAACAAAATGAATTCCAGTACCTTTACAAGATATAGGGAAGCAAGACTGTGGCTGGAAATTACCACACTCACAAAGAATGTATCTATTTAGTCTCCTGCTTTTTATACTTAAGATACTGTTCAGAAAGATTGTCACTTCTGTTTCCAGTCTAATTTCCTAACCTGAACTTTTTGGAAATAAGATGCTTAAAATTACTAGACAGGCCACTGACTTTCCCCATAGATAACAATATAGTTGTTGAAGGTCATCTAATGTAACTACAGGAAAATTAATTGGGTAAAGAGCTTTTGTCAGAAGTACTTAGATAGTTTTGAGAAAAAAAATCTCTGCAATTCAGGAACAACAAGAAACAGTCTATGCATAAAAATTCAAAAGAACATATTAGTTTCACTAGTTAAACTCAAAAGTTTCCAAAGCAGCTATTTTTTCTCAGCAGTATTGCTAAACATGAGAATATTATTAATGCTCTTTCCATTGAAGATCAGTGTAGGACCTGACACTCCACACTGACCAAACTAGTAAAAGCAAACAGCATGAAAGCTCAAAAACTATGTATTTGTATGCCTTTAAGAGTTGCTAACAGAGGAAGGACATGCTGTTTTGAACTGTTCTGCCTTGTCCTTTTTTAATTTTTTTTTGTTCTTTTTAAAACTTAATAAGAAAAACACACAGGTACATCCAACTTCTTGACACAGCACAGCTAAGGTGAATCTCTGATCTTACCCAGCTCACCACATCATTTTGGAAACTTAATCAATTATACCTCTGAATAACCTGAAAGATATCTAGAAATAAAAATACTAAGGTGAATTCAAAGTAGTCATAGGAGGAAACGGGAAGGGAAGAATCTGTTCCTTTTCCATATAACGTTTAGGAAGAGACAAAGTAAATACAGCACAATCACTTAGATGCCAAGAAAAAGGATCAACTGTGTTTGAAACAAGTGATTTATTATAGTTTATATAGTCCGTGTACGCGCCCACATCCCCCTACAGCTATTTGGATACCAATGTCACATTGACTTTTACCTACTACAAGCTGGGAAGGAAGCCAAGAATAACTTTTCCAGTGGCCTTTGATGGCTATGTTTCCTACCAAGCCAAGGAAAATTTCAGAGGGACATTCAAGATGTAAATGTAATCTTATACTTCAGAAACCTGGACTGATTATTTTTATAAATAAAATGTTACAAATTCCAAAAAAAAAAAAACCAACCCTCAGAGAAATAACCCTCATGAGATCAGTTACAAGAGATATTCACATACACGGAGAAAGCAATTTTTAAGATACTGTTAAAAAACAACAACAACAAAAAAAACAACACATGAAAAAGCACAACAGACTAACATGGAGTCCCTCCCCCTGCTGGTTACCTTCTGATTTCTGATCATTTTAATGTTTTCTCTCTCCTGTCAGTTAGCAAATACTTAACTTCTGAGCAAATATATCAATAATTGGTGCAAATCACCAGTGGGCTCTCAGGAATCTCTGGTTCTCCAGGACAGTTAGAGTATTAGGCTTTTAGGGTTGCACTACAGATGTTAAAATTTAGAATGTTTGTAACACATACGCTGCTTCAGCTCGAAATTATTTAGAAAATGTATGTAGATATTACATAGTGAAGAGAATGCAAAGGATATCTGTTCCCTTACGTAGAGGTAGCCAGAATAGAACTGAAATATCTTAGATCATTACAATAGCTCTGGACATTTATGCTTAGGCAAATGAACCAATCCTCACTAATGAAGTTCTCAAAAGCAAAGGAAGTAAAATATAGCGTGCAGGATTTGTGCCTCATCTGCAGTGTCCAAGTCTAAGCAGCTGTGTAACACTGACTGTGCCTTATGAGGACTTAAGCAGTTAATTGAAACTTGGGTAACATTTTCAACAATAAGATGATGTTACAAAATTAATCTTTATAACTTGTAACATTGGCATATAAAAATATCTCTCAGTGCCACATCCACGTCTCCCACATACATCAGGCAACGGGGACTCCATGAGCAGTGCAGTCCAAAGACTGACCATCCTCCCCATGAAGAAAATCTTCCTAATAAGAAAGCTCAACCTCCTTGGTGCAACTGGAGACTGCTCCCTTACATTCTGTCACTTGTCACCTAATAAAAGAGTGACATCATCCTTGCTGCAACCTCCTTTCAGTTAGTTGTAGAGATCACTGAGGTCTCCTCAACATCAGTATCTTTCTGGTAGTGAGAAGCTGAATGCTGAACACAGCATTCAAGGTGCTATCTCTGCCATCTCACCAGTGCCACATAGAAATGAACAACCACTTCCCCAGTCCTGCTGGCCACACTGTTTCTAATGCAGGCCAGGATGCCTTTGGCCTTCTTGGCCACCTGGGCACACTGTCCGCTCACATTGAGTCAAATATCAACCAGCACCTCAGTCTCTTTCTGCTGGGCAGCTTTTCAGTCACTCATCACTGTGCCTATACTGCTTGGTGCACACTCAAAGGCAGAAAATCGCATGCATATGTTCATCTAGAACTCTATTATTCCCTACTCCCCAGAATGATCCCTATTATGTTTATAAACTGCAGAATGAACACAACTTGACCATGCAACTTAAATTCAATTAAGAAGGCTAATTACTTTGATGTTATAGCTACATTATCTTAGTAAAGGAATTATTTGCTGTCTAACTAGTGAACAGTATCAATGTCCTTCATCATTACTTAATTCAGGGACAAAAACAAACATTGAGATATTTCCTTCTTGGATTCATGACAACGTTGCATTTTCATGCAGCATTTAGTATCTCAAGAGAGTTACTCAGTACTTCTCAGATTCGGTTGTAAAGGTCCAAATCCATTAACTCCTGAATGAAATAAAATAAATCTATTTGCCAAAGGCTAGTAAGGCAGCCTTTCATATTTATGCTAAGGCATCAAATGGCAAAGAACAAAAATAAATTCAGAGTGAAAACTTCTGTTGTCCAGGTTATTTTGCTGTTTTATCTTTTCAAAGTGATATCTAGTATGTTTTTGTAGACCTCTATCACATATACTATGGCTATACTGTAGCAGAATCCTGCACATGAACTTGAATTTAGTTTTCTAGTTATTCTTAAGATAGTTAGCATTAAAAGGCACTTACTGGATCTCAGTTAGTTGGATTAATGGTAAATTTTATCTCAGAAAAGTAATGCAAACAAAGCATTCAAACCTCCAGACACCTATTGCACTGCATTGAAGAGAGGTCAGTTCTCACTCTCAATGTTCTGTGACTAAATTGAATCCAGATGTTTACATAGAATAAAATATTAACAAATGTCTCCCAAGGGCAGCTGATCATTATTGAGTGCTTTAATAACGTAAACCAAAAATTCTTTGAGGTGACAACTAGCCTTTAGCCAGAAAGATACTTCTGTTTATTTTACTTTATATTTTTAATAATCCATGGTATGTTATCCAAATTTAATTCCAGGTTGTCATCAACAGAATACTTATCTGAGATAATTCTGAAAAAGCTGTACAACAAACCATTTGTGAATGCAGCTCTTAGTTCTGAGAGCATATGGTTCTAATTTTGTTTTTTTTTTAATTTTTGTTTCACCCCCTTTATAAACATAAGTTACTTGTTGTAGTTTTGTTTTCATAACACAAATGAGGTATATTTGAGAGAGAGAGATGTAGATATGAAAGAAAAGCTGTATTTACATCAAGAAAATTTGACTTCACAAGCCCACCATTTTCTCCTAGTAACAATATATTCCTATTCAGCAGTCTCTCAGTTCTTGAAGATTACATTAATAGCCTATTACTTAATAGGAGCTTCTGGGAAAGATATTTCATATATAGATTCAAATTGGGAAGACTATTCAATTTTCTCTGAACATAAAAAGTACCACAGTTTGTATATGTACACATATACAAATACAGATTTCATATAAATCACTGCAAAGTTGACCTGTGAGGACTCAATATTACATCAGCTAACAAATATACACTTTCAATATGTTCACATATACATCAAAGCAACACGAGATTCTTTACATTTCAAGTCGCATCTTGAGTAGTTTGGCCTAATCTGCTTTACCAGGAACTTACAATACATAAGAAAATTTATAATTAATTTTTACTACTAAAATGTATTTTGAGAATTTCTTAAGTTCTTTATATATATTTTTCATTCACTTCTTTCAGCACTCTTAGCCACCTGGCCCTGCCTCCCTAGTCCAAATATAGGCCATTTTCATGCCCTTGAAGATTAAAGATGCCCATTCCTCTCACAAGTCTTATCCTGAAATGCCAGTGTAGTCAAGGAAAGTCCTTCATTTCTAAGACTCTCCAGAAATGTGTTTTTTTTCTCTTCTTCTTTGAAGTGACTCTGACAAAGCGTTTCACCCTTCCCTGTCTCATCTTTTGTAACCGTTTTTCACGTGAGGAATCTGTGGCCGCCTGGTTTAGCAAAAATATTCACTGCATCAGAGTAAAACATGGCTGTGTTATGAGGAAACCTTGGTCTCAGAAACTTGAGAGGGGAAGAAAAGCATCTTTGCAACCAGAAGAACAGTTTACATTGCATCCCTGTTAAAATGCTATACTTCCAAAAGTGGGAGATCTCTGCAAGGTATAGACATTTCTAGAGCACCTTGAAACACACATGCTGTGAGGAAATACTATTATGTTCAAAGAATGATCAACAACATCAGATACACAGAAGAGTTTGCAAACCTTGTTTTAAAGAAATATAAAACAGAAGCGGAAATATCTGGGACATACTAAAAGATTTCAGTGTATTTGTCACAGAGACAGTGGAGCATGTGAAAACTCATCAGCTACATGTCTTATATTTAGAGAGGAATAGTTGTGGGGCTTACACACTAGACATGCGAAGACCAAGCCAAGATAAACACAGGATCTAAATAGGGCTTTCAGCATCTATCTGGTGTCAAAAGGCAGGAGAACGTATCAAATTAATTTTACAACCTGAAATAGAAATAGAATCCAAATTCCTTTATCTGCTTTGCAACAACAGTTGCTTATACTAAAAAGTCAATGACAGTCTTTAAGAAGTCTTTCCTGTCTTGCTTTCTGGTTTACAACCAGGAATTTCAGTATCATTCTAGGGTAAATGCCTGCCAAGCCTGCTTGCCCACGGATGCGTGTATGGAACCTTCTCTTCTTGAGTTTCATATCAGTTACTGAAATAAGACACCAAGTATGTTAATGAAAAGAAATCCACTGTTACACTGACATATAGAAGACATGTCACACAGTGGATCACGATTCTGTGATTCTTCCTTCATCTATATAGACTGGGTGCTGCCACCAGAAATATTTTGGATTTACATTATTTAGAGAAAAAGATTTGGGCCTACATTTTATAGCTTTGAGGCAGACTCCTGATACTTGTTAGCTGTCAGGAAAGCAGTAGCTCCCAGGAACGTACTCACACACTATAGAGCTAACTGTAGTACACAAATCAATAACAACTGGATTACAGCTCACTCCTTCCAGGCCCTTCTCACCCTTTGAAAATTCTGGCATGTTAGTTTAAGGGGGTTATACACTCAGATTCCCACTGTATTTCTGTGTAAATCCCTAATTTTTTTAGGCCTGTTGCAAAATTGTCATCAGAAACAATAACACACCTTTTTTACCAGGTGTTTCCCCCCGTATCTTGCTTCATACAACATATCTTTTAAATAAATAATGAGATCTGCCCTATCTTTATTTTTTATTTTTTGTAGTTTCACATTGCAACACAATTGAAAAGGTGCCTCGGGTGTAGGGTGTACAAGTTGTCCATGTCAAGCCTTGGTGCTTAATTTTCTTTTATATTTAATTGCAGAAATTTATAGGATCTTTCAAATGTTTCACCTTGGGACTAAGATATTGGGCTGAGAATTGCATCTAAGAAGTAGAATACTGACTGTATTTATGGTCTGCAAGCGTGACAGAATAAAAGTTTGAGTACGTGCTACAAGATTGTAGCATAAAAATACCTGCAATTTCATAGACAGAAGATTTCTGTAGCAAACTGAAAATATGTAATAATAGAGGTAAAGCATTCAACTTCTGTCTTTGTAGTAACTGCACTCATAACTATGTGGAAGACAAAAAGTAGTCAAAGTATTTACTGATGATCTACCATCTGTCTTCTTTATGAATCACATAGTATAGCATTTATACCTTCTGTTGATTCTGGATTTGCCTATGTTTTTGCAGGTGCTCTAGTAGAAAAAGAGCTTAATATTTTTAAGTACAGGTACCTTATCCTATTAATTCTTACTACCTACAGTCTTTAGAGGCCAAGCAGAGACCTTTTGATTTAGTCTTCCAGTATAAGCAAGAATCTGCAGTGCTTAAAAAAAAAAAAAAAAAAGCACAATGAAAAGTCAAGATATTTTAAATTAACAGACAGTAAACAAAATTTTAGGATACCATTCCTAAACAGTTCAGAGATTCCTTTCTGCTCTGAATCAAGAAAAGGAATCTGAAAAATTTTCTTCATTCGTATCTTTCCTCTCTCTGGCTTCCTTTTATCGCTTTGTTTTAGATTTTTCACAATTCTTTCTCCCTCCTTTGGGCTCAGTGGTACACCTACACGAGTAAGATTGGTCAGAGTATGATCTCTGACACTCAGGACAACTAGTACACAGCCCAGCCTATATTTCCCCTGGGGTATTCCCGTCTCAACCCCTGCCCCGTGCTATCTCTCCAGGTACACCCGTGCAGCACTTTGGGCACGCCTGCACTGCCTCAGAGGCGTGCTCTCACTCAAAAAGAGCAGATATCTGTCTGCCACTGCATGAATCCGTGCCCTAGGCTGACTTAGCTTACAAGCAAAGAGCAAAAGATAACTTTCTTTTCCTCTACAGCCTCTCTTGTTATTCCCATATATTAGAAAATTTGCAGTCGTATCCAACACCCTCCTCTTGCAACAGAATTCTACTTCTGTGAAATATTTTGAAAAGTCATGGCACCGTTAAAAAAAAAAAAAGAACAATTGGTAGCTATCTACTTAGATAATATTCACAAACATGCTTGCAGATGAAAGCTTCCTTTTAGCTAGAGCTCTTTTCAGTTTTTTGTTTTGCTTGGCACTTCTTGGGGAGTACATTTTTCAGCAGTTGTTGAGGAAAATATCTGGAGGTTAGATCATCTAGCAGTGTTCTCATTACCACATAGAAACCAGGAAAAGAGAGAAGCTATCGGAAAAGAGATAGCAGACTTGGACATGTACAAGGGCTACACCAAAAGTAACGCCTCCTATTGTATTACATTGGCCCACAGTGTCAGACAGAAATGTTAGTGAGATGGCAGTAGGGGTGAAACCTTCCTGCCAACATTCCATTACATCGCAGTGTGACAGATGGCAGCAGTCTGACGTGGAAGCGTGTATGAAACAAAGGGGTGGCACTGAATTCCTCCACGCAAGAAAAACAGAACACATTGATGTTCAGTTGAATGTTTATGGAGACCAAACAGTGGATGTGGGCACAGTGAGGTGGTGGTGGTGCATTTCAGCAGTTGATGACCTCCGCTGGTGCAAGGGTTACAAGTGCAGCATGCAGGCTCTTGTTCATCACTGGCAAAAATGCATAGCCAGTAGTGGAGACTGTGTTGAAAAATATAGAGCAAATTATCAGGTACAGAACACTATCAAATAGTGTTCATTATGCTCTCCGCACCTGTTTTAGTTTCCATGGAAATAAATAGGAGACATTACTTTTGGAGAGACCTAAACGTATACTTTTCAAACTAAATGCAAAATACAAGACAACCAGCACTAACACTCATAAGAAAAGTTCAGCTTAAATAAAGTTTTAAAAAAATCAGACAGATTCAGCTATAAAAAAAAAAATCAATATTCTCTTTTTCACAGTGGTTTGGAATCTCTACTGGGCCAGGTCAGTAATCAACAATAGTGATTTGCTCAAGACCTATCAATATATTTCCCTCTGTTTTAATCTATCACTACAATGTCTGATGACTTTCTATTTAGAAATCAGTAGGACTGACAGATATTTGTGAAAAGCACTCACGTTTGCTTTCTTGAGAAAACAAATTCTTGAGAGGTTTACTTAGATAATATAAACCATTTTTCATCAAAATTACTTGATGCCTCAGTTTTCTTGCTCTGAAGCTGGAATCCAGATTACAGATGTAATTCTA
Source organism: Cyrtonyx montezumae (assembly GCF_038088225.1). Classification (NCBI taxonomy): domain Eukaryota; kingdom Metazoa; phylum Chordata; class Aves; order Galliformes; family Odontophoridae; genus Cyrtonyx; species Cyrtonyx montezumae. The sequence goes on from NW_027071903.1 coordinate 9,785,442, forward strand.
ATAGTAAAAAGAGGTTCTTCATTAAGGTTTTGCAAAAGTTCCCAAAGATGTTCAGTGCCCGGGTTTCATCTGTCCTGGAAGTATGCTTCAGAGTCAGAACCACTTAAATAAAAAAACAAAACCAAAACACTTGTAGATCTGAAAAGTCTGGAACATCATTCCAGGGGATTGCAGCTGTTGTCTTAGAATTTCAGAGACTGAAATGATAATCTTCGGTGTAGCTGTGGTTTGATCTATTAACTACTGTGTTACCAAGTTAATGAAAAAAACTTGGAAGACAATGAAGTTATGCAAATTTAATTCATGTAGCAGCATCATTATGTAGCTAAACATTACCCCTGGAGAAATCCACATTTCACTTAGTGTGACTGCCTCAGCATATGATGTTCTGAACTTTGTTTAATAACAATCTGAACAGCCACATCAGTTACATAAGATGAGAGTTAGAGACACAATAATGAAGAATTCAAGCACAAGACTGATGACAGGAGAAGTATCGAGTGAATATGTTTTGTGTGCACAGCCCTCTTGAGAAAGAAAAGTGCTGGTAAATAGGAACCACACAAGAGACAAACTTCCTGTTTGCAATAGCAGAGCTGTCACAAGGGGAGAATCAATGTCATAAGCAGTTTGAACTTAAAGTAATAAAGCATGTTAAACAGAAAACAGCAGATTCAATAGCAATTATCTCTACAAAGCACTTCACGGCCTAGAACAGTGTTGCTTTAAAGTCAATACAAGCATCTAAGCAAATCACTGGAACTTATCTGTAAAGTTATCCCAGATGGTCCTTCTTGGCTTGACACCACAGTAGCTGCCTCAGTGACAGGAGTAATAAAACTCAGTCATTGTGTTAAGATAACTAGGCAGCTAAGGGAATATATAAACATTTGGAAGTTCTCTGGAGAATTGCAATGAGCCAGTAAAATGTCACATATTATCAATGTCTAAAGAAGACCAGCAAGCCCTCTTACAGATGTACTGAAACAAGAGAAGGGGCTTTCTGGAACACGCAAGAAATAGAATTACTTCCAGAATCCCAAACAAATAAGAAAGAGATGGTTATAGAAAATACTTTAATTTCAGAATATGCACATTTATTATGTCCTTTTATAAAATAAAGGCTCTTAACCAGAAACAAAAGCTCATTTACTGTAAGAAGTGCTTGAGAAATGAACTCTATAACTACTACATTCAGAGAGAAAACAAAAATCCTTCTGAACTTTGTCCATTTGACAAAATGAACCACTTGAAATGAAAATAAAAAAGTTCTTTAGCCTTTATTTTTAATTTCCATGACTTCAGATGTTCCTTGGATACTCCTCTTCTGTTTGGTACCATTTCTCATTGCATTAGAGTTATCTCATGAGATCCTCTAAGGCATATTCTCTTCCTACCACACACTATTTAGCTCCCAGTAGGATTCTTATAAACTCTCGAGTACTCTAGAAACACACCAGAATCTCACACATAGCATAAATATGAATATTTCCTACTCATAACAGACTGGTAATAAATACTACCTTTACCCAACCACCTGGTAAGAATTTCAAAGGCAAATTCAACTTGTTACTGGTCTATACTAAATTTCCTAGGGCCCAAATTCTGCAGTTCTTGTGTATCATTCAAAGGAACTTGGGATTACTCAGAGGAGTACTGCTTAAACAAGACTGTAAACGCACTCTGTGAAAAAGACAGGAAAAAAAAATTCAGAATCTTTCAGTATAAAAATACTTAGAAATGGCAGAACAGTAATGTAATTACCATCACCTAATCATCTAATATTTTGCGTTTTGAGTTTCAAAATTTATAAAGCTAAACTGATGCTGTCATCTTCAAAACAAAAACTAAATTTTCCCGTTTCAAGATCTAGTCCATTAAAGAAATGTGCTGATGGATAAAAACTTTTCTTAGGCATCTCTAACTTTTGTCTTGAAAGAATTAGCAACAAATACCTAATGACCAGTTTGTTACTGCTATGGAAGCAGGACTTTGAAAAAACAAAAACCCTATGCTTACTTAAAACCAAACCCAAACCTGATTTCTTATTCAACTATTTTCAGAAAGTCTGCAGAGCCAATGTAGAAATGGTTCTAAATGTTAGAGGAGGTGATTTTAGTCCCTTTAATAAAGCAGCAGTAATTGTCTTTAGCATTCTCTTCAAGTCAGCAGTGTGCTAACAGACTGCTGCTCTGGCAGGCAGCTGTGAAGTGTACACGTCCTTTTCCCAGGGCCTTAATTAATGCTTCCTTCAGTGACCACAACAATCCATACTGACTTTCATTGGGGATGGCTGTGGAGTAGAATCCTCTTCTACAGAGCCATAAGAAATGAAAACACTGCATCAAGTGAATTCTTCATAGCATTCAAGGTGCACTTTCAAACATGCCAGATAGCTTAAACAATCATCTGCAATTTTAGCAACATTTTCACATACTGAGAACTAAAAAATTAACAATTACTCAGAAAACACAGGTATATTCACGGTCTGTAAATCCATGCTAAAACCAAATCCCATGTTGTCTTCTCAGCCCCAGCTTCCCAAGCACAGAATTTGAAAACAGGAGGCCAGTTTTGGTGAGTCAACCCTTACTGCAGCCTTCTGTCCCTCAAGATGAGGCCCTCTACTTCTCAGGATAAGAGTATTTTTAAAGAGTGGAAATCATCCTAGATTCTTAAGCCAAGTCCTACACATTTAGTAATATTTAAGAGGTGCAGAGGAAATCCTATTTCAAAACAGGAATCACTTTAAACAGCTAGATTGACAATGATACGGATAATTCTAACTAGATCTGAACTTTTCTAGAAAGCAAAGATCTTTGAAATCAGTTTTGTCTGTTGTCTTAGAAATGAGAATTTTTATGAACACCGGTTTTTGATCTGCTGCTGAAACTGAGGAACTGCTGTTACCATGCCCAGCTCTGCAGCCCTACACAGTGATCTTTTCAGCAAAGAAGCAATACAGAAAGCATAAAACTATTCTGCACTAGCTGAGAATTGCACACAAACTCATAACTTCTGTCATCTCTGACAAGCAAGCACCGTGCAAGTTACTTGACCAGATTTGAAGTCTGACACGCTTACGCATTCTCGTTCTGCCATGGAGTTTCCCCCTTTCACATATGGCGAATGTGACTTTAAATAAAACAACATAGCTCAATCATGCACCCACATTATCACTTAAAATTAAATTTCTAATTGCTTTTTGCGATCCCGCTTTCAAAACTTTTCTGTTGATTTGTATGTTTAATCCCTCAGATAAATACAATGCTCAGATTATGAACGTTTACATAGAATCATAGAATTTACGTAATCCTTCATAATTAGCAGGGCTATCTGTGTACTAGTTATCTAGGTTTTTCTGTTGAGTACGCATACACTACAAAGCAGATCTCAAAAATAGAAGCTTCCATTTAATCTCCTCCGCATTACACAGAAATATTTGGCACTTGTTCATAATACATTAACTTCTGAGTAACATAATAACAGAGCTAGCTGTCTGACTCAGGGCTGTTTCTGAAGCTGCTAATTTGATTTTTTTCCAATAAACAAAAAACTTTCCCCATTATACATACCATTATGTAGCTTTTTTTCTTGCAATGAATTATCCCAGACTACTACATAACTAGATAATCTGAAAAGACAAATGTTGTTTATATCAAATAGCCTTCATTCATTGCATCCACTACATACAGTGATGGATGCAAAGTGACAGTTTAATGCTTTTTTAATAAACATACCTCGTACTTTTGACTGATTTATGTGACAGTAATATATTTTATAAATCAAAAGAGGAAGTATGTGCGTTCAGGGGCTGTACTAGTACAAGTCTGTAATGCAGATATGGTACTGTAGTAGGGAGACAGATAAAACACATTTAAGTTCCTTGCACAGATGCAGTTGTTCTAGGTCAATGTCGTTTTTATAGATGAATTTACATGGTCTATAGGAGAACATTTTCCTATACCTAAAGAGAAAAAGAAAAGCTGAAAACCTTTGGAGTCATCAGTGTAATTGTGTCTGTTAAAAAGTTGCCTGCTAGTACAGCACGCAAGTGTAATATCAACAACATGCTTCTAGTTTAATTCACAACTTCAGAACAACACCAGAACTGTACAGTGCTACCTCAGACCACTCCTGAGCTCAGTGGAGCAGTTTCAAGGAGATGAGAAGGAATTTTTTTTCACTTCCTGTTAAAAGAGCCAGCAAAACTGAGCTGAGAAACCTTTAAAGAGAAAAAGCAACGGAAGAATTCTCTCGTCCAGTTGGTACTTGAAATCTTATTTGCCAATTAAACATTTCAGATTTAGGTTTTGGTTTCATTATTGTTCATTGCAAACACTTTCAAAACACAAAACTGAATTTAAAATTGAATTCACATACCTCAGCTTTTAACTTTCCTATTTCAGATTTTGCTTGTTACAAACTACTGACTTTTCAAACTATCAGTCTGAAGAATTCCTGCCAGAGATTTAGTGTAAATTTTGCTAACCCCTTAAAGGAGCTGAAAATTGATTATTCAGGGTCATTTTTTTGTCATTCAATTCCAAACTAGACACAAAATCACAAAATACTTAGTAAACCTTTTGTTTGTTTGTTTTTGAGGTGGGGGGGAGAGAAACCAACAACAGCTCAAATGAGGTAATTTGAGAAACATACCAAGACACAAGATTATGATACTCTGTTCAAGATTAGTATAATTGCCATAGGTGTTGGAGAACCTAGTAGATAAAAAACAGCAGTTCCTCCAATAACCACCTTAGGATTTGGGCACAATCTGGCACAAGTAGGGAAGATAAAATATAAATGATATAAATTTGCACAAGACAAGCCATAGAACAACACAAAACCTGTATTGCAACAAGCAAAATCCACCACCCATTTGCTGCTCTATGGTTTTCTGTCAACAGAGAGGTGCACATATTTCTGGAAGGACAAACAAGCAGACAGTAATTGAGCATCTGGTTTACTGGAGATGAGTACTCTATGTTATAAAGGCAGCTGAAGAATAATAGATGGAAGTTTCTTGTTAGAACAAAAAGAATGCATGCCCCTAGGCTTCAATAAAGAACAAGAAATCCCAATTCCCATTGTCCTCAAGTAACCACTGCAGCTATCTCTGTAAATAGCATCTTTGTGGCATTAATATCATGCTGCTCTTCAGGCATTTCCTTTCTCAAGTGCCTGGAGCGAACTTCTTAGGTGTAGATTTGTTCACCTGCCCTTTCCTAAGCAGGCCTAATGCACACACAAAAAATGAAACTCAACAAAATGAACTTATTGATGTAAAGCCTCCAAGAAACACTTAGCTGTCATCATTCAGTTACTTCAGCGCTGCACTACTGAGCATTTTGTTAATAAAAGTCAAAGTTGCCTTCACAGTATGGAAAAAACTTCCACATCTTATTTCAGCTTATAAATGATTCATGATTTGAGAGGGAAAAAAGTAAAAAAAAAAAAAAAAAAAAGTACCCCATATGCAGGAAGAACAAGCAAAAAAAGAGTAACTCCTGAAGAAGATTCCTTTAAAAGTTAAGATACCATTACTTCAGTACATAATTACGTAGAAATCTGGAAGCACTTTTTTGTCACAGAAAATGTATTATGAAAAAGATCCTTTCAGGCTGGGAAGGGAGTGCTGGATTACAAGCCATGTTATGCAAGCTTGCTGCTCCAGAAGCCAAAACCCTGCCCCATCAATTGCATAACCAGCTCCAAGGGAGAGCTGAGCCCTGTTTCTTTATGAAGGAGGCCCAGTGGTAATACAGCGAACTACCAGCCTTCCCCAGGCAGTAAACAAGGCATTTACTGTCACTTAGTATTTACTGGAGCCAATCATGTGCTTTTTGGTTTTCCCCCCATCTCATTTCACAGTACAAACAAAGAAACAACTTGGGAAAAAAAATGACACTAGGCAGACTGTCTCCTGTTGCCACCATTCTGATTTGGGAATCATATCACCCCTCTGAAACACTGAAAAAGTCTGTAGGCTCCTGGTACAGTTCTGAAAGGAAGTGGGAGAGGCAAAAGCAAAACAGGATGCTCTGCAATGATATACAGGAAAGAATTTAAATTCAACAAGTGTATGACAAGACCTACTAATCTTGTCCTAACAACTGAAACTAATACAAAAGCCATAGAACTGATTTATATAAATAATAATTATGCTTCACTACAGATAAGAGACACCTTAACAGTTCAGTTACCATATTTTTGCTTTATTGTTTTTTCCAGACTGCACCTCTCAGTCTTGCTACAGGTCACGTCAAACTGTTGTACAGGTGAGCATATGTGAAAGGTTACAGAGAAAATAATGGGCTAACTCACTTTTCATGGACGTCTGTTCTGAATCTCGATTAGTATTACCATTCTTCTTCCATTGTTAGTACTTGACTACTAGAACCTTCTGCATGAATGTTGCTCTTGCTTTTACTAATCTCTGTGAACCAGTTTAATGCTAAGGATGTGGCACTGTTGTTCTTACAGCAAAAGGAGAATAGCAAGTTACAAAATCCATCTGAGCCTTGAGAATCTATTGGGCAAGTCTGGTCAAGGGATTATACTTCACTTTCTATGACCAACAGTGCATGGCTGGTAAAATGTACTGTAATTTATAAACATCTCTTCTTCCTAGCTTCACCCCACTTCTGTATTCTCATCCTTCCAATCAACTTGGGAAGGTGGTTAAGAGATTTCACTCAGTCACTATGCTGAAATTAAGAATGGAGAATATTGAGACAGATTGGTAAAGGTTGCTTAGGTTTCTCATGCAGCATTTCAACCTTGATGCCACTGTCCTGATTTCAGCTGAGACAGCATTTAAAGCACAAAAACATCTAGCTTAATATTTCTAGTCTCTATAAGCAAGCAACTGTAAACAGTAAAACAGTATTTCTGTTCATAATATAGAACCCAACAGTTAAAGAACTGTGCATTAATAGAAAGCACTCAAAAGACATTTAGAGTTTTCAATTCTTAAGATTCCTTAGATACGATTCATAACATTAAAACTGATGAAATTCAGAGCCAGGACAAACCTTCCTCTCTTCTTTGTATGAGCCTGCACAACACAAGGGAGTGAGCAATATATCCTAGCTACTTTATTACCCTGGCTCAGTATAGCCTTGATTACAAACAACTAGACAACCAAACACAAAGATAGACATTATAGTAAAAGATGCACTAACAGGAGCATAATTCCACATCATACAAGGCACGAATTAGCTACAAGAACTATCAAACGTCATTAACAAGCATCTACATCCAAACCATCTTTGAGTACATAACCTTTTTTTCCTCTTCACAGTTTTCCTTTGATGATGTTGCAGTGGGCAAACAAGATTCCCTCTCATTTTTTTATTTCTATTTCTTCCTGACTGCTTAGAAATCCAGTGGTTTTGCTTTTAGGTTACAAAGTTCCCCTAGAAGAATGTTTCCGTAGCATCCTAAAAGCCAGTTTAAACACTGCTGCAATTAAATACAGCATGACTGACTGAACAGAGGTTAGCGAACGAAGGCCTCCTCAGCGATTACCACAGCTCTCACATTATTTTCTAATTAGTTACTGTGTTTGAATCTATTCCAAAAAACACACACTGTGGTCAGTAAATTCATTAAGTTGCACAATCCCTTTTAACTTTGTCAAGGCAAGTAAATATTGCCTTGATAACATGGAGATGCTAATTAACCAAAGTAGAATACATTCATCGTATATAAATCTGAACCGTTTTCCATTAATGGAAAAGTTTTTGCAGGAAGGTATACAATACCTCCCAAAGCACTTATGTTGCTTTGAAATAAATGGGATGGAGTCAAGGCAGTTTTGATGATTCCCTTAAGTGTATTACCCAAATATTCAGCCACTGAAGTACTATTATAGCCAAAATTTTCAATGAACTAGAGTAGCCTGGATAAATTCCTTATTTATGATTCGCTGTGATAGCCAGTGTCATATATTACACTTTAACATGAGAAGTATGCTTTACTTCCAAAGATGAAACTGTTTTCCTTGTATAGTTTTAAAAAGTCAACAGGGATTATATCATCTTGTGACAAATAAATTACTCACGTTTTTTATACAAAGCACTATATTCTCATAAAGCAAAGAGACATTAAAGGAAGATAAGTAGGTCACTCCAAAAGTTATGCTTCCTGTTTATTTCCATGGAAAGTACAGCAGATACAAAAGCACAGTAACACTGTTTAGAGAGCAAACTCTCAGCTATGAAACACTATTTTCAGCATAGTCATCACTAGTAGCCATGCATTTTGCCAGCAATGAACAAGAGCCTATATGCCACACTTGTAACAATCCGTACCATTGGAGGTGTCCTGCCATCACTGTCACCACTGCTGAAACACACCAGCCAGCACCTCAGGGTGCTCACATCCAATGTTTGGTCAGTACCATAGGGACCCTTACAGTAGGTCACACAGGAAGCAGCCAGATGGATCTTGAACATCTCCATAGGAGACTCCACAACCTCTCTGGGCAGCCTGTTCCAGTGCTCCATCATCCTTACCAGAAAGAAGTTCTTCCACATGTTATTACAGAATTTTCTATGTACAAGTTTTAGGCTATTACTCCTTTTGTCCTATTGCTACACACCACTCAGAAGAGCCTAAGCTCATCCATTTTGCCTCCCACCTCCCTTTAGATATTTATAAACATTTAACAGATCCCCATCTAGTCTTCTTTTCCCCAGGCTGGACAGCTGCAGGTCACTCAGTCTTTTCTCATATGGGAGATGATAAAGGTGTCAGGTGATAAAATTTTTGTGGCCCTCCAGTGGACTACTTCTGGGAGATCCCCATCTTTTTTAAACAGGGGAGCCCAGAATTAGACAGAAAATCCTAGTCAACTTCCCAAGATTCAGTTGTTTTATTAAAGATAATAAATATTTTTGCTTATTCAATAAGTTTAAATATTGGTAATGAAATGTTTCCATGTTTAAAAACATGAAATATTACATTTCTACCTGATAATTCTATCTGTGCTCATCTTTGAAAGATACACTGTCTTCAATTCTAATATTCATACTTAAAGAGTGAAAATATTTTGGACAGTTTCAAGCACAGAGGCCCAAACAGTGGCGCAGATCAGAAGGCTGACAAAACTGAAAATTGTTGAGGGTGACAGTCACTAAGCACAGGTATCTCTACACATTAAAATAATCTTTTCAGTTTCACTGATAAAGAAACAAACGGAAGTTAGACAAAGTGAATTTCACCATTTCCTAGTATTGAGGTTCCATTATTTTTTGAAAAACACTAGGTAGGTGGCAGGAGAATCTCTCATCTAGCTGTTTCCTTATAAACAGATGGATCTCAGTGGCACACTCTCGACTAATAATCTGCTTGCAGCATTTTATCTCCCAGAATGCCAAAATCCAGACCCTAGGACAACCTTCTGAATTATTAGATGAAGTGCAATTCCCAATTACCTGCATGTCAGACTATGTGAGCTTGTTATTTGGCTCAAAATTCTATGGAAGTACAGTATTATTAACTACATTCCACACATAGACTAAGTACAAATACAGCAGCAGCTTCTGGAGAAGCAGAACACAGTGATTCCTTTCATAGCAAACTAGTTTAAAAGGTATTACTTAATTACAATAGAAGGCACATAATGAAGAAACCAAAGTTAAAAAGCAAGTCCAAAATCTGCAATGCTTGGCTTTTAATTAGACTAATTTGATTGTTATATCCAGGTAGCATTTTGCCTCAGGATAAGTGTAAAATATTTTTTGGTAGTATATGTACATTCAATAGTAATACATATTTTAAAGCAACTTATAACAGATCCAATAAACACATGAACATTCCATCTTTCTTCTCCATGTTCTTCAAGAATGCCCAGGAGCCTGCCAGGCAGGTCTTCTGAGTTCGGTAGTAAAGAATAAATATCTGTAACAAGGCCAAAGAAGCAGAACACCACTGTCTCTGTTATTCAAACAAAATTCACCAAGAAGTTAAAAGAAAAAACTTCTAATAACTGATTTTTCTGTTCCAAAGCTGCAAAACTCAACAATTTCATGCTTTTGGTGGCTCCAGTTATACATTGTAATGAAACCTACAGAACAATGCTAGTGTGATTAGGGTTACTCTGTTAACATAATATTTTGCACAGTGAACTGCACAGTACTGCATACCATTTCCTATAAAACTCATGGAGAACCATAGCCATAGAAATTTAAGATTTAGTGATATCACCAGCAAAATGTGGATACTTTTAAGATGTATTTTCTTTCAATTCCCTTTGTTACCACCAACAGTAGCATTTGCAGGCACACTTTTTAATAAAGCAACTCATTATTAAACTGCCAGAACAGACTTTAAGCAGATGGAGTTAATTAACAAACATAGCATACCAGCCAGGCAAAGAATGTCTCAAAAAGTGTAAAGCAAAGGGTAAAACATGGAATACTGATCAATGCCATACCATTTGGTAACTGTGTTACCATTAAACAGAACTTATTTTCCCCAGACTTACCTTGGTGATGAAACAAGCATATGACTTGTGAAATTTACAGTCACTGTGCTTTTAAAACATAAATAAATAAATAGATTTGCTCTGCTCAGTTATCAAGCTAGTTGATGTTGGCAGGGTTTGCTGTTGCTGAACAACTGGAACATTTAAACACTGACAGGCAGGTTTTCTGTGTGTGTGATCTCCTCCTAACATACGTACATAAAAACAGCACATAAAGTGCTCTTTGTCTTCGCTTTATTTCTGAGCAGAAACCTGGCACAATTCTAAATTTTGTTTCACAAGAAACTTCCCTTTAAAGTTTCAGAAGCCATTTCCATGATTACATTCTCAATCACATCCAAGCAGGCAGTTCCACAACTAAAATTATTATCAGAATTCTCGTCAGTATTTTCATCTTTATTGAAAACTTGGCTTCAAAAATTACAGCTGCAGCTCACTTTCTGTGCCCAAACACAAGTCATGGATGAACTGAGAGCTGAGCACCACCAAGGCTGTCAAAGTCTGGAAGACTCACTTTGTGAGGAGACACGGATGAAAGCAGGCAAGTGCAGCTTAGTGAAATGGCAGCTCTGGGGACATCTGATTGTCCCCAGTACCCACAACGAGGTTATTGAGGAGACTTGGCATAGTAGTATACGAGGGGGAAAATAAACTGAATCAAGAGAAGTCACGCTGGATACAAGGAAATACCTCTCAAGCATGAGGACAGCCAAGCACAAAACAGTTTGCTTAGTCTCTATTCTTGGAGGTTCTGGATAAAGTCCTGAGCAGCCTGATCTTATCCTGCTTTCAATAAGAAGCTGGGCAAGATGACCTCCTGAGGGTCCTTCCAACCTGAGTTAATCTGATTATACTGTCTTGGTAAGCAAAGAGCTCTGTTTTGCACCAATTTTTACCCAAATTTAAAGTAGGAAAAATAAAATACAATTATGATGCTTAAGCTTTACAAAAGCATTCACTACTGAGAACCTAAAGAACATAAGAGTCAATAAAACCCAAATAATGGAAAAATAACCTTTCCTTTGAAAAATAGAAAAAAAAGAATTAATTATCTGCCAGCTTTGCTCCTCTGAAAAGAGGAACTGCATAGACACTGTGATATTTGTGAAAATAAGAGTTTACATAACGAAATTATTGTATAAATACACAAGCAATTCTCTCTCTTTCATCCTTCTCAAAGGGAAATACTGCAAAGTTCTGCGCAGGACTGAGACTCAAGTTTGAAGCCTTATCTTTGGCTTCAGTTACACTAAGATCTTACCGATACTGAGTTTATGGGTAATCTTGAATCTCAGTTTGCATACATATAGCTGTAAAATCTACCAAATACATAAATATTCATGAACATCACACAAGTATCTGAAGTTAAATATTAGCAACTTACTATAGGCTGAAAAAATATATATTTTTTGCTTAGAACTTCACCAAACAGAAAACAACTATTAATCTTTATAGAGATATCTTCAATCAATAAAAGAAATTATATATATAAAAATAAAAGACCTTATGTTTGCCATCGAGCAGATAAATTGAGAGCAATCCTAATGAATTTAAACAATTTGCAGCTTGTTTGTTTTCTTTAATCTTTTAAGTAAATAACCCAAGTTATTTGTGTATTTGTATAAGAGTCAGGCAAGAGGACTTGGATTGAAATCTGATGAACTGAGATTATAACAAGAAATAGGCACAGCTGGTCACAAGCAAGATGGAAAGAACTGGAAAAAGTTAGAGGGGAGTAGGAACAAAAGATTAAGGTTGTGGGAAACGGGCAGCCTAGTCTATTTCTAGAACAAAAATATTTACAAATGCAACTCACTGCTTGAAATAGAATTACTACAGTAGTACTGAAAACTCTGCACCCAGTGATGCTTAATCTCCCTGGGTTTGCATCACCATTACAACAAAAGGGCAAGATTAATTTCTCTATGAACCCATAAGAGAATATGTTTCTAGAGCAATGGACTCTAATAAACAAGCAAGATATGAAATTGCAAAAAGAAATTACTAGTTCTACCTTCAGAGTAGGGTTTAAACAATGTTTAATCAAAAGAGTTAAAGACTACACAGTGATAAGCAAAATGCATTATAGTGGTATATTAAATAAGCAGCATTCCTTTATTATTATTATTTTTAGAGGACTACTGAAAAAAAAGCCTGTCATTAGAAGCAGGGATTTTTAATATCAGGAAGAAAATAAATGGAGTTAAGAAATGTAGAATTAGATGCGTTGAACAGCCCACAGGCAGTTCTAACAAATGACAGTCAGTCAAGCTGTGATAAAATGGAACTTAATAACACTGCTAAACAAAAAAAGAAAAAACACATAACATGAGACCATCTTCTAAGAAGAGTAGACTATATGCATAATAGCACTGATAAATCAGTGATTCCTCAATATGTTGCACTGTGGTTAGTTCAGTAAGAGACAGCATATCTGGAAGTGTTCCACTGTATCTGATAAGGTCTCTAAAGAGGAGAGAATACATAGTGGGAGTTTTGTTGTATTTTTTCCTTACAAACAAGATCGAAGAACAAGCGTGATAAGATACAGTGCAAGTTATTCACCAGCTAACTTTAAATCCTGATGCTGTACCTAAGCTTAGCAGAGCTTATGAGTCCACAGTTCGCAATACTTTCGCATAGGCACAGAATTTGGGGCCAGGCTCCACCACGTTGCCCAGAAGCCAAGAGTGCAAGCACAGGCTGGTGGCTTAGCCAAAATGCAGTGAATTTCCAGAGACAGAGGAATATAGTACTTAGTAAAAAATAAAAATATAAATAAATAAATAAATAAACCCCAATCCATTAACCACACCGAAGTCCTCGGTTCCCAAGAGCATTCCTCCAAAACAGCAAGGTAAAAACATTAACTATCTCAATTTTTTTTTAATTCTTGAAAACTTTTTTTCTTTTTTCAGAATAAATCAATACAGACAGAATGCAAAATATCAGTATAAATGAATAATATTTGGGAACGCTAAAATGTAACCACAGCATTTTACAGAATAAATGTCAGATAAGTCTAGTATTATCTTAATATTACCTTTGAATGTATGAGAAATATTCTGCGTGAGCTTACCTATACATAAACTATACAGCCAGCAAGTGCCAATATATTATAATATCCTAAAACCACTCACTACTGATTATGGCATTATTTTAAAATATAAATTATGTATAATAGTTCCCATTTCTCACAATTTCCATGACGTATATAGGCCAGTATCATTATTTGGTAACATGGAGTACTTATCAGACTTTAATCTCAAACTGAGGCTTCATTATGCTAACAACAGCATGCACGTTTAGGCCTCGTCCTACAAGCACCAGGTTGCTTAAGAAATCCTGTTGCAGTTCTGCAGCATATTATGTTCAAACCAAAAATCTCAATTGGAAGCTGCAGACTTTTCTTGCATTCATGGGTCAAAAGGCAAAGAAAGATCTTAATGTTGAACAAAAATATATAATAGAACAATTTATTCCAAATATCAGCACTGCACCTTAGCAAAAATAAAAAAATGCATTACTTCTCTTTCCCTTCCTATCTCTCTTTTGTAGTATTTCATCCAACCTAAATGATTCTATGACTTCTCAAGTTCCCTCTGTAACCTGCCCATTATTCCCCTCATTATCTCACTAAGAGCAGTGAAGAAAACATAAGGAGCAGGACTATCTTGTGTCCCAAAATAAATTAAAAAATCTAAAATACTTTACAATGTTTTCCAAGGTGAACTATTAATGATATGAACATACAACTGCAATATCAAAGTAATTTTTAAAATATTTATTAGACATTGTTAATGAAGCTCAGAGGGCTATAAGCTTCCTAAACAGCAATTTCACTGTCGTATGGATTATTTCCAGAGATTATTTTTGCAGCCTTGTTTTTTTAGCTTTTGAGCTTTTAGACCTATTTAGTTCTTGAGAGGGGGACAACAATTATAGTGAACAGATTACAATGGGAGCTGAGTATCCTGGCTAAATAATGAAACTTTATACTGATTTCCAGGAACAAATCTCTCTCCCCCGCAAACTCCTAAATTTGCTCTGTAGATAAACCAGCTGGAAAGGTTCTATAGCACTACAGTGTACCTCCCAGACCATATGCCCCTTCCAACACCATATGCCCATTGTGACAGACCCAGATTAACCCAGTTTGTGTGAACCCAAAACCCACACGTGGCACCTTTGCAGGCCATTTGAGTAACTCAGTCTCTCTTTAAATAAAATAAAAACAAACAAAATCCATCCTCCCCAAATGCTGCTCCAACCAAAAACAAAAACAACACAAAAGACAACCCCCAAGTAAAATTTATAACACAGACATTAGTTCTTAAAAATAAACAAATCAAATGAGGGCATTTCCAAACTAAACTGTACTCCAGTTGCAACAACTACACAATTTAGAAGGCTATGACTGGATGTCTCCTTTAAGTAAGCAACTGTTTTGTTTCATGAATGAAAGAAGTGGTATATTCAATATTTCATTTGTAGATGCATTGACTCTTGCAGTGTAATTAACTGGTTCACTGACTTCACACATCCAAGTTTTTTATCATGGCTGCTTCATATTAAGCAGCTCACAAGAAATAGAAAGTAGCATAGAACACTTCTGCAGCCAGATATGCCATGACACTGTAAACTGTTTTTGTGCAGTAGGAACTATAATACACAGGCAGCTGGTAGAGAAGCTCTTATGGTTAAACAGACTATCATCTCTTTATTGCTGGGTAAGTACCCGGCAATTCCTGAGGAGACAGACACTTGTAAGCAGCTTACCTCCAACTGCCAGGATAGTCAGATTAATGGCACTACCAGTCACACCAAATCACCATGACTGTTATTTCACTTTTATGAAAGCCTTGTGTTGCTCGCTAGCTGTATATTTTAAAACTACCACAGCTTATTTTTCTACAAATGATAATAATAAAAAACATAGAGAAGTTTTAAATAAACATTTACACTTACTACTGAATTGAACTGCGCTCAAAAGAATTTAATGGTAGGTGGTGAACAAAGGGCCTGGAGAACACCGCCAGCAAAACCAAAGCCCATGAGGAAGACTGGAAATTTGTTAAGAGGATCTTTCAGGCCAATAGAGCTCTGATTTCATATTAACTTAAGATCAAAGCACCAGCAAGTTAATTAGGCCAGAGGCACCTAGAACAGCTGTATGGCATACTTTCTACTGGAAATACTATTTCCACCACCTTTGCCAGATTTAGACAAAACGAGACACATTGAACTATATCGGAACATCTATGAAAACATAACTAAGTCAGCTGCTGCAACAAAATCCTGAACCAGCCACCTTTAATGCCTGCAAGTGACAACGATTAGTACTCCTGGTGCTGAATATCTTAGGACTCAAAGAGATGAGCACATACGAAAATTTAGCACCAAACACATGATGATTCCTTTAAAAATATCTTGGCCTGCACTAACAATTACACTGAAATCACCATAGCATTCTACTGTACTCTGAAATTCAGACTTCTTGTTCCTGTGCATCTTGCTACAGCACAACTCGCTGCAGGTTTATGCCTCCACCTCACAGCTTCTCTTCTTAGATCGCTTCCTTCTTCATGAAAGCAAGTTTAGTAATGATCTGAACTAGAACTGCATCCCAAAAGCTTTAACAAGTCCCTGTTTCATTAGTGGGAAAGCAGTCCTAATTTTCTCCTCTCTTGAGTACAGTGGATCCTGCATTGACATTTGGGGCAGGCACTGCTGCTGTTTACTTGGAAGTGCTGCACAGCCCTCCTAGCTGCAGCTGTGCCTTGTGACACATGACATGCTGCTCCAGATGGTGCTAATGGCAGGCGACCTAAAGTACATTTACCTCCCACTGTAAATCCACACCTGACCTTCCTTTCCTGAGGTAGTAACATTTTGGTGATAACATATGAATGCAAAAGACATGCTTCTCAATAAGTGCTGAGGTGCTAAGGCCACATTTTCCAAAGATCCTGAAGCACTGTGGACTTTGAGTGGTATTTACATATTCATGAGAATAGTGTAAAGCCCCTATCTGTATCCTGCAGGCTTCTAGTTTCCCTATAAAGTTCCTGATGACCATTTGGAACAAAAGGTCACGTGCTTAAAAATACAAGCTGAAACTCCTGAAGCATCAGCCACTATAACTAGATTAACTGACAGTGACAAGACATTTGTTTATATTTTTACATCAGCCAAAAAATGATTCTAATTTAAAAAACAGAAAAAAAGAAAAAACACCAGTAAAAATACTGAATGATAGCTGCATGAGTATTATAGCTATTGAAAAACAGGTGAGAAAACAGTAAGAATATGTATTTTTTAAACTACCAGCAAACTTATCTATAAATAACCCATGAATATTGTGGTTTTTTTTCCCTACTAAAACATTATTATCTGCCTTGTTATGAAAGATGCAGCAAGCTGATTAAAGCCAACATGAAAACGAACCTGTATAGACACAGCAAAATACCACATTAAAAATTACCTTTATGAATTACAGGCTATTCATTTGCTTTTTTTGTCTAAAAATTCGGTCTTTTCCCCCTTTTCCAACTCATCAATACATCAAAACATAATACACCACATTGCAGGCTTATATCAGAACATAAGTAGATTGATAAGACAAAAAGAAACTGAAAAAGCAAGACAATCAAATCTACTAGATAACTAGAAAAATGGAGCAAAAAAGCACCCCTAAATTTACATGATTAACAGCCATCAAACTCTTGACATACCTGAATATCACACTTCCCAGCTCTTTAGGCTCTCAAATTCAGAATAAAGCTTTCCTGATGTAACCTTTTGCTCTGAACTTGCAGACCACCTCCCATAGCAAAACCCTCATACAGTTGGATCTGTTGGGTGTTTCCATAACAACAATTACCAGTCATTCCCATATATACTCTGTTCACCTGTGAGTTAACCTACCTTGTCAGTGCATAGCCTTAGGAGTCAGGGGAGTGGGCTATCACAGGTGTTTTTAATACAAAGCTGGCAGAAAGCTTCAGAGAAAACATGGAATGCCATATGAATGCCACCTGTCATAGCACATGATGCATTTTCTTCCCCCCAGCTCTGCTAAGAGATGGTGAAATCTTTCCTGCTCTTTTTCTGTCATAGCAGCCTTGACTCCTTGCTAGTGCAGGGACTGCAAATCTGCTGATGAGCTGCATAACATAAGTTCTCATACTGATGTCCAGATGCTCTAAAGCCAATAGCTGCATAAACTAAACGCCATGCTGGATGGTGACAGTAGTAGGCCATTTAGAAAAAGTACAATATGTTGCAAAAGATTAAGTTCAGTCAACATACTTATAATTTAAAGTTATCTTGTCTTGGTTTTCTGTTCTGCAGGACCAGAGAATATTTTATTGTGTAAGCCATGGACATAAATTCCGGTTTAAATTTCTTTGATTTGGTTTGCCTCGCATTAATTTTTTACCAGTATCCATGAGACATGGCAGGTATTAGCATTCATGGTTTGGTAAAATAATATTTTTATACTGAAAACTGTGGTGCATTCTAGTTGTATTATTTGGCATATGTTATGGTACAATTTACTCTTTTCTGTTAGTAACCTGCATTGTGTCTCAAAACTCTATAATTTGGTATAAAAATACTTCACTATGACTTCTTCAGCTGCGTGATTTCACATCCTGTAATGGTAAAGTGGGGGAATGCAATCTCCGTAAATTACCATGGAATTCCAGGTTGCTGTAAGCAACCACTATGCCTCTTGTGTGCCCTATCAGAACCTCATCATCCATCCACATCTTGCTACTTCCCTTGTACATCTATTCACTTCTCTCTACAGAAAAATTTTTAACCTCTGGCCTGGGATACAGCAATCTCCATTTTAGTATTGATCTCAGTTTCTCCCCTGAAAAGTGCACAATGGAGAAAATGCACTTCTTTACAACATATAATGTATCTAATCAATTAGTAGAGTAGACAGTTGTCAGAAATATTAACTCAAACCAAACGTTACTAAGTGTAAAATGTTAAGCCTGCAAACCCTGTATTTATAGTAGGATAGGATTTAGTGCCCAGCTCCTTCCATATTACAGGCTGTACAGAGACATGATGAGACTGTAGTACTGCCTGTGGTAGTTTGCTAGGTTATTAAAACACACACACAATTTATTCTGAAATATAACCACTGAATTTTCAAATATATGGCCAAATCTTTACTTGTTGTCTAGAACTTTCTCCATAAAAACACTCTGTGTTTCAGACTTCAGCTGAGTACTGCTTATCAAATTTCTCACCCTTTGCACATTGATATCTGATCAGACCTTCTGCCCCACGTCTGCATGCTCTAACCACATGATAGCCTCAAAGTTATGAAAAATAGATTTTGTGTTTGTTTCACCCAGGAAGAAAGTAGAAAGAAATTTTCATCTTCATACTTTTAAAAGAAGTGTTTACATTTGCAGGAATGTTTCTGTATGTTTGGATCCTATCCTAACAAAACTTTCAAAGTACATCTACATGTCATTTTATGGAAGGGAAGGAAAACTTGCATGCAAGACTAGTATTTAATCCATAACCACTACAACTAAATAGCAGTCCTAATAACAAGGAGATATCACATATGCTTAAGGGGAAGAAAAGATTAATCTGTTTCAGTCTTAACCACATCTTGGCACCAAAAAGCCACTGGCAAGTCACCTCTTCTTCCTCCCAGCAGCTTATGAACAGATGCACCCAATGTAAGGCTGACTCCTATTACATCCTTCTTACTATATGTACTATATCTTACTATATATATATACCTTCTTACTATACCTTCTTACTTCTCCTATTACATCCTTCTTACTACACTATGAGTGCACTATGATACAAACAAGAGGCAATCAAGAGCTCATCAGTGATGAGAGAAATAAAGGGCTATAAATGTTTTACAGGAACATTACAATCTCATTTAAGCTGCTTTATTATTTGTATATTATTAAATAATAAATTTAAATAAACCTTAACCTCCTCTCCAAAATAGCTCCACAAGCAGCAACTACTTTCACCTCTTAGTACAATAACGTCCATGAAAGGCCCTGAGACTAATCCCATCAGATGGGCTACAAGTATGTGGGTTTATGTGTGAATCATTTTACTTATTCATAATTTTGAAGACTCAGAGCTGCTGCAGTACTAGAAAGATTGACTTGATTTCCATGTGTACAGTCTAGCTGTGATGGATGT
The DNA here is from genome assembly GCF_038088225.1 of Cyrtonyx montezumae. Lineage (NCBI taxonomy): Eukaryota > Metazoa > Chordata > Aves > Galliformes > Odontophoridae > Cyrtonyx > Cyrtonyx montezumae. The sequence continues at coordinate 9,805,135 of NW_027071903.1, forward strand.
TATGAAACAAAGGACAGCCAGCTAGCTTCTGTATCATCTCCACGTTATTATTAACAGCAGAGAACTGACTCATGACCTAGAGCAGATCAAGTCAGTATGCCAGCTGTGACAGTAGAGACACCAGGACATGGCACCAAGGGTAGCTAAAGTGGAACTCCTGCAAATTAACACCAGTAGCACTTTAAGCCACTCCAGTACTACGTACTACTTATGAATTACAGCCCTAAGTAACTTTTGGTCAAAACTAATGTACTGAAAAGTTTCAAACAAAATCATTTGTGCGCACACAAATCAGTATAAACTCTACAAGTTTATTTCATGTCCACACTAATACTGTCTTAAACCGTTTTATTTTCAGTGCTACGTCCTTAATCGTATTCAAATGTCACTTTCTGGCACAACCCTAGGAGGGAAAAAAGTTTAAACACTGGGAAACTGAGTGTTGAATTATGCGTTTCAAATGAGGTTACCAAGCCCCTGGCAATTTCTCTGTCAGTTAGGTACCAGCAGCTGCTAGACCTCCTTGCATGTGTGCCAAGAGAATTAAAAAGTTGGCTAAAAAGTTAAAATACAGAAAATTATATTTCTCTAATGTAAAGAATACTCAAGTAGCTGTATCTGAAGCGGAGAACATTAATTTGCTTCCAACAAACATCAAATTTACTGTTTTAAAGCCCCTACACTTCAGAAAGACAAGAATGTCATGCTCCATATTCTTGGTGTTCTGCCAGTAGGAGATCTGGCAAAGGACTCTGATGTGCTCTTTTTATTTCAAGGCCCTCTACTGCAAAGATCTCCCACATTTAAAAACCACCATGTATCTTCTCCCCCTCCACAAAAATACTGCCAGACCTTCATGCTCTTGCTTTACGGATCTTCATTATTTTCTTCTGCCTTTGCAAGGCACACAAATGACTGGGGCTCATTTGGATTCAAGGTGCAGTAACGCTCCTCACATGAAGGTTCAAGAATGGTTTCAATGTCATTTCATCTTGTGGCACTGACCCAGCAGAAGGCTTAGCCCCTTCCTGACCCTGCTTTAGGATTCTGCTTTGCTTCTGACGTGGTCCTGGTAAAGCAAGGCAGGCAGCTCTGCTCCTCTCCTGCTACATAAATCTCTGGGATGTCATGTCTGAATTTTAACATAATTCCTCTCACTCTTCGTTTGTTTGTTTTTCTTATGCACTGGTACCTTAATTTTTGGAAAGTAGAGTTTTCCAAACAGAAAATTTCTCATTACAAAATTGAATTCAAATTCTCATAACAAAGGCAAATATGTTACTACCAATTTCACCCTCATCTCACAACTGATCTATTAGCAAATTAAAAAAAAGTACTCTCACTGAGCCAGGAACCAAAAGGCAAAGATAAGGCATGACAGTAAGGATACCAGTAAAGGTGTAAAATGGTACAGTAAGACAGACAAGTGAACTTTTGCACTGAGAGTAACTGAAAATATTTGTTAAGTTTGTATATAACTGTACAACATACTCTCTTTTCTTTGGAGACTGAGTGCCACTATATACCTTTGAACTGAAGAATTAACAAGTGACTCCCTCTACAGATATGAGAATGTTATTGCTGCTTATACTTCCAGAAACTTTTAAATGGTTTTATGACCATCAGAATCACAGTAAAATTAAAGAATCAAAGCATACAGAGTTTTTGTTTATCTTCAAAATTTGTTTTAAAGAGAGGTGAAGGGGTTTATGCCTGTATATGTGCAAGCCACCCCTTCTTCTTCCTGTTGTTTTTTTTTTAACCTCTGAATTCTTCTCAGCAAGTTTTCCTCTTAAAATTAATAATGTGAAGATTAAATATTTCAAATAATGTATGTTCATTCAATAGATAGGCAGAATAATTATAGGTTACTTCGGACTTGAACCACAATCTAGAGACAGATACAAAACTAATTAGTCTATTCCAGCAGAACCCTGACAGCATTAGATAATAGTTTCTATTTTTTATTAAAAATATAACATTTTTTTAAGTCTTCAGTATATTGAAAACACCATTCCTCAAACTTAAAATATGTACTCAAGTGAAGACTGAAAAAGGGGAACCAACATATTAAAAAAACAGTTTCTTCTTAAAAAAAATGTTTCCTTTGAATTGCCATTAAAAATTACAAAATGCAACCTTGCAGAATTTAGATATAAATGCAAACAGCAAAACTTGGTTTATTGCACACAGCTCTGAAACTTCAACAGTACAGTGGAACACCATTCTAGCAAGTTCATATGCAGAAAGCTGAAAAATGCTCGTACCTAAAATCCATCTTTTTTTTTCTTTTTAATTCATCATTCTTATTTTCGCTTGAGGAATGCACTATTTTAGTGTGTCCTACCAATATAGATGAACAAAATTGAGCACACTGTAAAAATACTTTGGACATGGCTATCTGCACTGCTGTCAGGGCCTCGGGTTCATATTCTGTGATGAAAGGAAGAAACTGAACCTACGAGAGACACATCTAGTTTTGTAACCATGCTCCTCCCAGTACCAGAATCCCCTACCATAGCCTCCACAGTTTGACACAGCACAGTAGGTAGTGTTTGAACTTGCAAGGCAATTATTGTTTTAAATATCATTTGTTAAAATAACAGGATATGTGCATCAATTGCTGCGGAGCTACAAGCTTCCTAAAAATCAGAACCATTCAGAACATAAATCAGACCCAGATCTAAAAATAGCATTGGATGCAGCTACAAAAATATTCCAGTGAGAAATGCATTCATGGCAAACAGCCTGTGAGCTTGTGAAACAGAAGGAAACACTGTCAGAATTAGAAAGACACTGTGTGATTCACTGTTTTTCATGGAACTTTCTCAGCCGCTTTCTCTGCTGTTGCAAAGGGCAGTTCAGACATGCTCTTCCAAAAGCCTGCCTGCCCTAATATGGCACTGACAGAAAAAGGAAAAGCAGCACCACCAGCACTGAATACCAGGACTTGTTTGTAGCTTTTCTTACAATGTGAATAAGATCACTTATGTTACATAAAGCCTACCTTAAAATGTAGAGAACAAACTTCTTTTGACAGTGAATTCTTGAATTTACCACAAAAATCTTGTACTCATACCCAGAAGTCAGAGTCCAAAGAGTTTATTGTGAAGATGATTATTCTATAAAATACGAAGGGATGGAAGAGGATAACTTTGCACCGCTCATTCACAGGAAATAGTTCCTGTTATTTGCCACTCACAACAGTGCTTCTAATTAAAAAAAAATCTCAATTAACACAGAAGGAGGGAAAAATGTTACCATTATCAAAACATTTCCCTTTTGGTTCTGACCCAGAGAAGTGCTGGGAAATTGTCTATGTCTCTAAAGACTGCAAATCAAGAACAACCAGGGGAGTGGTGAGCATGACACTTAAATGTACAACTTAAGTGTAATTTGATTAAGTGCAGCTCTGTTGTTTATTTTGGTTTTTTGTTTTCCTCTAACAAAGGTTGAATAGCACAATGTGTGCTTCAAGAATAGAATTTAGAGAGAGTTGAAGGCTGCATTATACACATATTCTCACATTGGGATCTAAAAATAAAAATACATCAGGTGAGGATACACATATATGAAAGAAGTGTGCTCAGACATGAACACAGCTCTAGATGATTTAAGGGGGCCTACAGTTAACACCAGACCAAACATAACAAATAGAGAAGCCATTTCCCTTTAAAACCAAGCACAATCAAACAAAGCCCCCAGACCACATTGGGTTTCTGTCTACACTTGATTAAGTAACTGTGTGACTTTGAAGTGATTCATCTATTCTTGATTAAGTCCAAACATGAATATTTATTTTGGAATAAGAATATAATACTTAACATTTTTCAGGCATAGCCCAGTCACTCAAGAAAAACAAACCCCCAGATCTCAGCTTTCAGTTGTGGTAAAGCAATTTATACAAACAGAGGTCTTTCTGCATAGGGATGTAAAAGAATTGAATCCCATCTCCTTCAACGCAGATTTCAACAGTGTTTACATAGTATTAAATCACAGACATAACAGGAAACACATTCTGTAAAAACAGAAGAAGAGTTCTGAACTCTGGCACCCTTTGCTTCGAGTGTAGGCTGCTCAGCCTACCTGCAGTTGCCACCTCAGTTTAGTGCTGACACGATGACACCCTGCTGGGGCTAGCAGTGCAGATAGAACAGTGAGATTGAAACTCATTTCAAACAAACACTATTGCGGAGCTGCCCTGCCCGTGGCTGAGCGGTGTGCCTTGTGCTCTGCCATCCCCTGCCAGTTCAACCTGCCCACCTTATCTGCAAAATTGGGCCAAGACACAAAAACCCAGCTCAGCTGCTGCCCAGACAGCCACACAAGCTTGCAAAGCCTTCTGCTGAGCAGAGTATCAGCCATCCTTTCTGATTCCTCACCTTTCTTTTGCTGTCCTCCTCACAACAGCTCAACTGAGGTGAAGGAAGATGGACACCCTCTGTGGCTGCACAGCAGCAGAGCTGCCTCGGTGCAAGCAGCAGTGATGCCAGAGCCAGCCCTTGTGTGAGCACTGGACATTACCTCCAGGACAGATAATGTGGTGAGATGAGGAGGATGTATACACAAAGCTATTGCCACGGTAAGGACCTCAGGAGCATGGCATCTGTTGAGAGGTAGGTCAGGTCTTCCTTGTGCCACAGCATCTCTTTGACAAGTAAGAACGATTGAGATGATCATCCATATGAAAATTTATGGTTGATAAGAAAAAAAAAATCATCAAATATTCTTCGTCAGCTCTGTAATGCCTCAAGAGTTAAATTTTTTCCCCTTGTTTTCCACTCATTAAAATCTAAGACTTCTCTCTAAGAAAAAATGGCAATTACCTCATATTTGCTCTCCAAAATGACCCCCAGTGTACTCATTCTGTTATATAAAGTCATCTATAATTATTTTAGTTTTCCATCAATCAATTTTTTTCTATCACAGGAAAAACAATATATGGTCACCTGCCACATACTCAGTGAGTTACCTGCTGCCACAGCAAACTTGTCAATGGACATACATAATGCTTCTGTGGTAATGTCTGGAAGAATACTTGGGTTTGCTCTGTTTGCTTCCACAAGTCTCTTCTTAGAGATTTTACCTACTCATACTAAGCTTTTAATCATGAGTTGGTTTTTTTTTTTCCATTGAAGATCAGCTTTCCTACATATCACAATATTCTTTAAAAATTTCTGATTCTTCTGTCACCGTACAATTCAGCATTAGGAGATATGCTAGAGTTTAGCAGTAAATACCATAGTCTATTTCACATTTTCAGACTCAGAGGATTTTTATTCTAGGTTCAGTCAACTTTTTTCCAAGACGATAGGAAAGAACCCTGGAACACACAAGGCATTGGTACTGGTAGGAAAAAGAAAATAAAAAGCCCCAAATATTAAATAGGGTCACTGGAAAACACTGTACCGAAGACAGTTAATGGAATTAGCTCAGGTCCAGCAGGAATGACAAATTCAGACTCACGGTCAAGTACAGGATGTACATCACTAACTAAGCTAATTCTAAACTAAACCACAAAACTGTATCATTCACTATACGTTACTTTTACCAGCACAGAAAACAGCAACAGGTGTAACTTATCTGGGATCTGGAGCATGGCAGAAAGAGTACACAGCTCCAGGACACCCCGCATGCCGTGGGTGCCTAAACTGCACTGTTTGCCACACAAGGCTCACAGCCCAGCTAAACCACAGTTGTACGTTATGACACAGACAACTACCTGAATGTATTCAAGTGGTTGTGATATTTTTTATTTTAGTATGGAGCTGGGCAATCACACACATGCAACATACTTTCTATTGCTTATCGCTGGGTATTTCATTATTATTAAACTTTTGCTGGTAAACTCTGGGCTTTTCTGCTTGGGCAGAAGTAGTTATACCTACCTGGAATTCTGAATATCTTAACCTGGAAAATAGGACATTTCTGAGCAGGATCAAAGGAACACTCCTTTTATCTTCTAATTTCAGTAAAAATATCTTAAATTGAAAGCAGTACCATCTCAGAAAGTCAATTAATTCAAGGCCTCGTGAACATTCTATTTATATTCAGACTCAGAAAGGGGTAATTTTACATTTGTACTTTACCTTTTCCTTTCCTCATTCCATTCTAAGAATTTTGTACAGTAAATAGAGGAGCACCACAGACAAACTTTTGTGCACAGAAAAGCAGATTTTTTTGCCATTTAAAAATCCTAAGGAAAAAAATGGTTATGAGGCACTTTTAATTATGTTGATTCCAACAAAGCCTTCTCAGCTCTTCTTCATGCAGTCTGGTTCTGCTGTGCAAAGAGAGGATGTTATGGCTGCTACATATATCAAGGAAGCCAGTAGGGAATTAGGAACAAGTGAAAACAAAACTGGAAAACACCGATGGTTTTGTTCCAAGTATAGATGAGATGCAACCACATGTATTCCTCTGCCACAGGCACAGCATTGCAAAAGCTCCATCCATTTTCTTCAAGGAAAATTCAGACTGTAGCTACAATGGTCGTTAATAAGAATATTAGCAGAGGTTAAAACTCAAATCTGAAGGCACAACAGAACCTAAAAAAACTATAAAATAAAATAGAAAACAACCTGTGGCCCCAGTGGGTTTCTTGCTTTAATATCCATAAATACCACAGAAATCAGTTAATTTGTCAAGTCTGTACTCCTGGGAAAAATCAGGTAGATGACAGGTTTTACAGCTACTATTCCCAGCTAGGCTTCTTGCACCATGCAAAAGTAATCAACTAGCATTCTGCTGAGCACTTAACACTACGTTCCTCTTTTAAATCCTCTCAAATTGGATGTTTAGCACAGAAAACACCACATTAGCATTTACTAGCATTAACGCAGCCCTTTAATCCATTGCTAGCTACTGAGGAGTTTACATACTCTTCCCTGTCACTCCCATACTGGATGTAGTCAGCATATCTTTGGCTGCCCCTGCAGGGTCATTCTCTAATCTTTATCTTCTTCATTCCTCGTGACAGTTGAGAATAACACTGCATTTATTTACCTGTACTTCTGCTCTGCATGATTAATTTCAGGTTTCAGTATACTGATAAGCAATGAAGATACAGAGTAGTCTGTCCTGGTCTTGGCTTATTTTCCTAATTTCCCTTCTTAGTTTCAGCTGGGACAGAGTTGTTTCTCTTCATACTGCCTAGTATGATGCTGTTTTGATTTCAGAAGAAAACAATGTCAATACACTAACATTTCTAATTGTTGCTGAGCAATGCTGTACAGAACCAAGGATGTTTCAGTTTTCTCAGCTTCTACTTATGTCTCAGAGAATGAAAGTTTGAAAAAACTGGGGGAGTTCACTGGGTGACCTGCTGCTGCTCAGGGACTAGCTGGTAATCAGCTGGCAGGAGGTAATTGCTTGTGCATCACCTGTTATGTATATACACACATATGTAATTCTCATAATTAATACCATTTTTTCCTTTTTGTTTTCTCTAACTTAAATAGTTTATAACCTCAACCCCTGAGCCTGCGAACGACAGCATGGTGCTTAGCTACCTGCCAGGTTAAGCCACAACACTTCCAGAAGAACTTCTCAGGAGCTGATCCAAAGTTGCCCTGTCTCACTCACTCTGATGTAGAACTAAGCAGAATTATCCAATTCATTACTTTCCTCATCAAGATTTTATCCCTCTTAAACAGAAACCCACGACTGAATGCAACTTACTCCTCTACTGCTCATTGAAACACCCCGTCAAATCAGCTTTACAGACCTGCCTAACATTTTGTTAAAATAAACCACAGAGGAGTTATTAGTTGAGCATTACTTTTTTGCAAAGACGTGCTGGTCAGAATAACCTTGCTCACCTGACCTATGAATCGTCCACTGAAGTGCAAAGGAAAAAAGAATCAACAGTGGATGTAGAACCACCTTCAAACAAATTTCTTCATCCTCACTTTTTTTCTTTTTTGACAGTCTGTTGATAACCGTTCCTAATATCTTAGTTTTGCTCTTGCTGCAGCTCCTATTGAGAGAGCAGCTGGACTCTGCCTTCTATTTCTGACCTCACAATGCATGTGAAAAGGCCATCTGAGACAACAGAGAGAGACTTTCAACAAATATTTCCTCAGTACATCCAGTACATTTGGCTTCTAAGCAAGCAGTGATTTCAGAATCCAGGAAAATCCTACTGAAGAGAAAGCCAATATTCTTCTGCTTCAAGGTAAGGCTCAGCATGCCCAAAGTTTAACGTGGGTTCTGAACCTCATGTTTTCAGTCACAAAAAAGCCACAAAAGGTAATATGTTTAAAGGAAGGCATGAAGACTTCCAGTTTGTACAAAGACACACTATAATCTTCACTCCTGCTCTTGGATGTGGTCCTACTTGCCAGTTTCTGGAAACTACATTCAACTTCCCTGCTACCCTACTTTCAGGTAGTAGAACAGACTTAAGTGCAGTGTATTAGTTTAGCACAAAACAGTGTGTAATTTCTAAACAAACAGTGTCATGTTCTGTTAATAGCCTAGTGCAGGATTCTTACTTAAATAGGCAGGACAAAGACAAAACAGCTCAAATTATTCTAAAGGCATACTACTGATGGTCAAAATAATTAGTAATATAAAGGCAACATAAGCATCACAGAACTAAAGCACTAAAAGCGTCTTCTACTGATGAGAGTTGTGATTTTATGCTTTCTATCTGGAATCTTAATTACTCTCATGTTGTATCCCACAACCTGGATCAAATGGCATTTTTTTTTTGTTTGTGCACTCTACAGACTCCATCTTGGCCATGTTCACTGAGCTTACTAGACACCTGTAATATCACCTGCACATCTCTTTAGTATCCAGAAGTTATTCACATAATGTTCGGTTTTATCCATAGCAACACTTAACTGTTTTTTACTTTTTTTTATAAGAACTAGCACATCCAATTACAGGTCAGAAATCTCAGCTCTTGATCACTAGAAACCAACAGATGCACGATGCCATCTTGTGACAGTACTGCAACAGTACACTCCAGCAGCCCCACAGCGGTTGTCAGTTGTTCACAGACCTTTAAGATTATAGATTATTTCCAAAATAGACAATGAAGGCCTAAGGAAAGCACATAAACATTATGCAGCAGTCTTTGTATCTGAAAGAAAGTACCTGTATTTTCATCAGAAACATTTGGAAGTTTTTCAGTGAAGGAGGTACTAGAAGCTTTTGGCTTCTAACATTAAAGTGACAGCAGTTCTTTTGAATCATTACTGCTTTATAAGCAATTAAAATGAAGCAGAAGGTCTTTCATAGAAAATATTAACACAAATCTGTAATAGCAGCAGTTTTTAATTTACCAAAAACTGGCATCTATTAGCAACAGGACATACATAAAAATATGTTTGTTTATACAAATAAAATTAGGTTCTGAATATTCACAAAGTAACATAAAAGAGAAACATTCTTACTCATATTGACATTTAGTCTGATCAGTTTTGATAGAAAAACCCCGTATACTATTCAGTCAAGCACCATGGCAGATAGTGCATTAAGATCTCTCATGAACGGATGATCAGCTAATATTTTATCAATCTTCTGTCTTTGCTCATAATCAGGAAAAATTTTTATTAGGGCTTCTCTAAGCTGTACTGTTTCTGAGGCAGATCTCTGTGGTGGAACTGATAGACAAGCCTTGATATTTGCATCCAATGGAAGCCACGCAGCTGAATTACCACCATGTGCTTGATTTTTAGGCTGCCGACTGCTGCTGGTTGGACTGGGGACTTGCATGAAGAAAGGTGTCTCAGAGTAATATTGTTCTCTGCTCTGTAAAGCTTTCTGTGTTGACAGAAAATCTCTATGGAATAAAATTAAAATTTTGATTAAATTGAGATAGAGCAAATGCTGTCTCCATACAGCCACAGAAAAGAGCTTACAACTCCTGAACTTCACTGCTCAGTTACTGACTGAAAAACTATGAATCACTCGATTCTGATGTGAAACAAAACTGTAGGCATAACATTTTTCAGCTTGACTCTGGCATGACTAACAGCATTAACCATCATTACCTAGGACTTGTTCCAATACACTGTGAGCACTGTGACACCTACCTGGCAGAGTACAGCAACAGTCAAAGCTCACTTATTGGAACACAAATGCCACTGATCAAAATGAATTAAAAGATGTACCGAACATATATATACTGCTTCAGAATGTGAGACTGAGGACAGACCAGAGACACTTCAGCCACTTCATGAGATCATTTTTCATCTACTTGAGCCAACGACATTCGTCAGTTGTGCCCACAGTTTAGACTGTAAAATGGGGCAATGGAAATGTTCAGCAATTTTAGGATCTGAGTATTTAGGATCTGAGTATAGTTCTTAATTACTGAGATTTCATTTCAGAATATTTCAGAAGTTGATGCTACTCAAAACTGCTAGCACTACTAAATTCAGGGCCAATTCCACTTCACGTGCCACCGCGTAACACAGAAATATGAATGAGAACTCATGTTACAGTTCATTCTCCTGCTACCAAAGGGAACTATTAGAACTACGGAGCTCTATCTTAAAAGTTATACATTAAATATTAAGTGAATTCCCTTTTGGTTCACTGATTTTTAATTACTTGTTTCAAAATCCCTCTCCATACTCTTCACTAACATTAGCATTTATAATTGTTAGGCATGTGAAAAAAAGGAAAGGGCAGCTTAAATCTTGTTTAAAAGAACAAATTCATTCTTAAATCTTGGCACATAACACAGAGCAAGTTCGTACTTCTGAAATCCATGCATATTTAAAGAGAACAATAACAACTACAAACTTATTAATACTTAACACTGTAAATCAAGTACAAACGCATTTAAATAACAACACCCCTCCAAAATGGTTTTATCAACAGCACCATAACCACGTGAGAAATGAAATGCCTCTCCTGTGACAAAGGAAATGAATTTAGTGTTTCTCCTGTGGTAACTACTGCCCAAGTATTAATCATGAGCAAGTGCATTTTAGATAGCACCACTGTAATTAGAAAGACACTAGACTACCACATACCTCAACTTCCAGTAGGTTTGTGCAATAATGACACACAGTTTGGACCACCTTTGTATGAAAGCCACCACAGTGAAACCTCAGAGGAAGTTATTTGAGGCATTTGTCTTACTTATTTCAGTCGTGAGAGAGATGTTGATGCAAATGTCACCTGCACTTTCCGAACAGACTGCAGTAACAGGAAAAAATACCCATGTTTTTAAGCTACTAACTGCTAGCATTCTTGTCTGATTTTACTGTATCCTTACGATATTGCTCTATACAGAAATGTTCAGGTGAGCCACAAACAGTTCATTTCCCATCTGAAATTATAACAGTCTCAAACAGAAGTGAAAACAAAGCTTATACCTAGAACAGCCTTCACTTTGAAGGAAGTCATCTAATCTAGGTCCATTTCTTCCCAAGGGATCATCAGGAACCATAAATATGTCCCCAGCAAAAGTGTACTGGAGCAACCTGCAAGAGAGTTCTTCCATTATTCTTTATTATGGAATGTATTCTCCCCTTCATCTCTGTAACAGAGGAGTGTTTGCCTAGAGCAAACACTCCATGCAACATCAGGAGTTACTGGTGCTTAACTAGTGAATAACCATTTTAATTACAACCAGCATTCACTACTGAAGTAACTTTTAGAGAGTGTATGTACGCTCTTATTTGCGCTGCAAAACACTGAGGTGGCTGTTTTTTTCTTTCCTTTTACAAATGGCATATGTCAGGTGACTGTTTAAAAAAAAAATTGCAGAGACCAGAGTGGAATTTTCCAGATGAGTACAGAAGATTTTCTGGTTGTTCAAACTGCTGTTCATTTGTAAGGATCTTCAAGCAGAGAGCAATTAATGCTTCTGTTATCAGAAAGCCACACAACTAGCAAACATTGTTAGATGCTTATAGCTGAAACAAAACTTTTTTTTTTCTGGAATCATTTTGGGCTGGTGGAAAGTCTGCATTCAGGGAAACTAGTTCAACTAAAATTTGTCTGTGAGGAGATTCAGCACAGCGGAGTTTCTGCAGAAGTAAAACTAACAGCAGATGTTAACACATGATCTTAAAAGAAAAAAAAGCACGCAGACAAAGAATAAGTATTCATATTGAAGATGTGAACAGAACCTGACTTGGGAAAGCTCTCTTACGAAGCAGTGAAAATACCCATGTTACTAGACAAGAAACCAAGTCAGATTTCAATTATTTATTTCAGTATATGTATACAGAACTCGGTCACTGCAGCAGGTGTTTGCTCAGAGAATGTCACAAAGACTGAGGCATTGATAGGAAATTCAGTCAAAGCTGAACAGAAGAATGTACTTTTCTGTTAAGAAGACCTGATTTAACTGGAGGAAAAAATGAGAGGGGAAAAAAAAGCAAGAAACTGGTTGCACAGGAGAAACTATGAGCCACAGAGAATCCACAAGTTGAAACAGGGATACATGACAGCTAAATGAACTCATCGAAACCCACGGGATACTTAACAACTGCAGGGAAACAGCTGCAGGGATAAAGTGTTCATTATTTTGTCTAGCTATGTCTGTTTGCTGTACTGCAGTGCAGGGTGAGTGATTCTGAAACTTTAACAGTGACGCTGTGTCTGCATCAGCCATCGTATCTCCCCGAAGAAATGAACTAACAACAAAGACTGTGAGAATGGCTTGCTAAGTGTGTACTCTTAACAGGATGTAACACTGAAACTTCAGAAGCAACACAGTTTGGCTGCCATATAGGGCTTCTCCTGATACGAGCAATTAACAGACATGCATTAGAGAATCCATGAATAATAGGGATATCAGGATACTCAACACACAATTCTAAGGCCACACATCAAAGCAGTGAAACTAACAGTAACTTCTTGGGCTCTACAAGAATTACATCACAGGTACCTTCACCTCAATTATAATTTTTAAAAACTTTTTTTTTAATTACAGTGCCTGCAACTTTAAGGACGGACATCCTGCAAGGTTTTATAGAAATCTAAGTAATTACCTTTTCTGAATAATTTCTCTCCAGGCAAATGATTCTGTCACAAATTCTCTGAAGTTATCATTAGTCACAATAACACCTCCAGTTTTATCAGCAAGATGTAATAAAAATCTGTAACATTCATTTCAAAGACAGTTATAACAGTCTTCTTCGCTGAAAATCGTTCAAAGATCTAGAAAACTAAATATTCTTACCATCCAAAAGTAATTAGCTTACATGAAGAAAGTTAAATACTGGAAAATTACTTTATTTTTGACCCATTATTAACTTAAAAAATATAGTTTTAGGCAGCATTCATTTATTTACTGCACATAATTTTTACAGGAGCTTTTTTCCCCCACTGGAAGAAAAAAATACCAACATGAAAGCGTAAAACCCTCAAACCCAGAGAATAGATTCTGAAATATCTGTAGAGGCAAGCGGTTTGTGTTTTACAAAGTACAGTAATTATTACTGATTCTAACCCAAACTCATTCAGGTATATCAGTTTGCTTAATATTAATGTCTGTGTTCTGCAATATAGTGTTATGCATAACTGTTTGCTTTGTCAACACCTGCTAACAACGACTGCAGCTACTGTCCTTGTTATTATACAAGTTATGACACACTAATTTAGATAATTCCATGATATTTACCTACATGAAACTAAGCTTTTTGCTAGTTGAAACACTGCACAGAGATGACTTTAGCATAGATGTAATGGTTGGTACTTATTTAAGATAGAAAATGACACATTTCAAACAAAGCACAAACATGTAAATGCTACACTCAGTTCCACAATAATCTTAAAATTACTGCACTAACATAACACTATAAAAGCTGGCTGTGTGTAAAATATTCATGTCTAAACTACTCCAACTTGGCTATCTTCTACATAATATAAAATATTACACATTTTTCTACATGATTACTAAAGAGACTGAAGTTGTGACATTTTAACGAGGATATAAACCTACAGAGCACTTCATTTATATTTTGCACATCAATTTTTGCAGTCAGGTAACATGAGCAAAATAGGTATGCCCACGATGCAAAGAACTTAAAAATTCCAGTCAGAAAAAGTGTGAAGTATTATTAGAACAAAACTGCACTAGACAAAGCTAGAAACTGCTTGTCCAAGCAGAATTAGGTAAACCAGATGTGGAAAAAACCTTTACTACCACATTCTTCTGACTGGATATCAAAACCAGGAAAGTTTGTAATACCAATGAAAGCACTAGTATATCCCACTCCACTCACCAAAAGCTTAGTACTGTGTTGTCCATCAAAAAATGATTCCCACATTTTGAAGCAGAATTTAGGAGTTCAAATTAACTTGGAAATTTAGTAGCCCACACTGTTACAAATGCACTGACACAAATACACAACTGTGTCTATACGCCACAATGACATTAAGAGGAAAACAAAAACAAAATGGTACCTGATCAGTAGCTAATCTATGCTAATGCTCCTCAAACTTATAAGATTATTTAGGGATAAATCCATGATCAGGAAAAGCATAAAAACCTACCTTAGTAGAACACTCATTTTTTCCCCTCAATGCAAGTAATGACATTTGAAATGATTTACTTCTTAAATTCTGGTTAAAGTTGCCATGAAAATTGTCCAAAATGAATTCAACACCTCAAGAAATATGTCCAAGAACATTTATTTCATGTTACTGGTACAGTGTTATATGTCAAAGTCAGCCTAAAGCTGAATGCACAGCACTCTGTCAAGATATGCTGAACTACTAGATAATACTACTGACAATGAAGGACTTAGCTTTCACAACCAGGTGTTAAAAACATTTTTCAATTATGCATATTCCATACCTGTCATCATGAGAAGCAATCCTTGCTCCCAACACCATCCGTGAAGGGGTTAAAGACAATATTCCAACATCTTCCAGCTGTGTTAAGAAATCCTGCTCTGTTAAAAGATTAAACAACTGTTCAATAAAAACAAAAGCTTTCCTCCAAGCCAGGTCTGGATTTGATAAGATGTATATATATATATATATATATATGTATCAGAGAAGATGGGTTGTTTTTGTACCTATTAATTTACAGAAATAGCACACTGATAGCTGGAGAGTTATTAATATAAAAGCAGAGGAAGAAAAGGCTGAAACCAGAAACTAAAAAGCAAAGAAACAAAAATACAAAACAGAAAAAAGAGAAAAAGGCCTTTACCTATGGCTTATCACCGAGTCTATAGAGAACTTCAGAGTATCTCACAACGTATACTGAAAACAAATTACTCATGCTTAGCAGCCAGACTATCCCATCCTTTGTTTTATGAAATATATGTTCTTCATTTTCATAGGAGTACACAAGTAATTATTTACAAATTAATTTAAATAAAAAAAATTAGGAAACTATTTGCCACACCTGTAATGGAAGGATCACGTCTTGTTCTCCACTGTGGAACAAACACAGTAATGTTTCTGTGGCCACGTTTCCAAAAGTAGTCAACAGCAATTGCAATTCCTCGACAAGAGAAGAACTTCCTTAGACCATGACTTGGAGGGAGCAGGAATGGGAATAAAAAAAGATGAGATTATATTCACTGGAGTTTTATTACTATTAATGCAAACAAAACAGAAGTAGGAAAATGTACCCAACAGCCTCAGCAAAACAAAAGCTAGATGGATATTACAGATGAAAAATATTATGAATGGAAAAAATGTCTTCTGCACGAACAGGGAATAGAATGATCACATTAATTTAACATAGCTCAGCTTTCTTTAGCTTTCATTAGTACAATACCTAGGTAATTAGAAGTACATTTACTTTTAAAAGGAAACTAACAGCAATTGTTTCAGACAGTCAGCACGCTATGTATCCAAATACTATCCTGCTATAAAACAGTCTAACTAGTTCCCCAAGATGAACTCTGATAAATTCAATGATAACCTGAGCTTTTAGGGCCTCCTTTCCCCTCTCTTCAACAACCTGAGCTACCATATTCAAACAACATAATGAAATGTCCTTGAAGACAGATTTTCAAAACACTGCAGTCCGGTGGCAATCCCTTAGAAAGATGCACAGTACATGGTTTTTACAATTCAGTTAAGTGACTTTCCTTAAAATCAGCAAGTGCCTACTATGAATGATGCAGAAGTTGGAATTGACACTTTTTAAGTCCTTCCTGGTCTGTATTAACCAATGATCCTACAGGTCTGTAACAACTGGAAGTCACCCTTTAATAACTTAGGAACTGAACTCCAAGACAGTAAAGGAAAAAAAGCCTTAAAATAAAGCACAGAAGATGGAATAGAAGCTAACCCTAGATAAATCCCCACCAAACAACAGTTAGGTGCTTACATAACGCTGAACTAGTTTCAGTTCTGAAACTTTTCTCTCACATCTTCTGAGAATACAGAGTAGACGTAACAAAGACATTGACTGATTACAATAATCCATTACAATTGGTATCATGGACATAACAAGCATTTCTTATGATGTAGATCCTATTCTACATTTTGAGTAAGACATTAAGTGACTACAGAACGAATGTCAAAACAGTAAGTAATCAAATGGTATTCACATTTTAAACTGTTCTTGAATTAATGTGTAATAGTATAATACAAACCTAATCATATACCTTATTAGTTTTGAATGGAGTCTTAGTCTTATCAACCAGGAAATCTGAACAGTGAATTCTTTAAAACACCTCCATGGAAGTATTTTGCAGTGAAATGCAACCTTTGGTAGCACTCAAGGATCCTCTTTCCAACTTCTATATGCCGTTTACAGTAAATGTATCAGAATATAAATCTATTAAAGTTCTTGGACTGAGTTGGAAGATAACCTCTATATTTAGAATGGCAGAAAACTGAATAAGCTACATCTGAAGTATAAAAGACAAAAAGGCTTCTTTTATTAATAGAGATTCTGAAGAAAAATATCTGTGCCCTATACCCTTCCCCTAAAGAAATGAAGTGTTCCTGATACCAAGAGCAGAGAAAGAAACATAACTGTCACAGAAGAGTTTCTCTCATAAGCCTTCCAGTTCAAAACTTAACAGCAGTCATTGTCCCCCCTGCAACTTTAAGTTGGATATTCTAGTAATTGGAAAACTGAATGCTTTCACTATTTAAATAGTTCTCAGTCAGACTTTAAGAGATGCAGAAGTCTCCACAATCACATTGAAAACTGCTTTCTTTACTTTTCCATTCTTTTGTTTTAGAGCTTTACACCTGTTGAACAATACATGATTGAATTCTCTACTTTTCCTGCAAGGCAGCCAGAAAGAAGCCCAAAGCAGCAGCTGCTGATTTGGACCCAATGGTCACAAACTCCTACTACAAAGCAACTACAAACAAATTAAAAACAAGTATGCAATTAGAAACAAACTTTATCAAATTACACATCGAATTACGCTAAGCTCTAATATGAAAAAATACATCACTACTAGATAAGCAGATACATGAAATACTTTATTTGAACTAAGTAGGCATTGCAAAAACAGGAAGTCATCACATCAAGGTTGCTTTTTCAAGATTTCATTTCGAAGACTGCATCTGCTCCCCAGATGCTGCTGCAAACACTGGGTTCAGCTATCCCACCTCTTTAAAAACCTACAATGATCCTAAATAAGTATTTCTGAAGTAAGAGAAAAGATGACCATGAAGAACTAAAAAAAGCACACAGCAGATTATATTCCATGACATATCTTCCCTTTGGTTCTATAATGAAATTAAGGAAAGCATGCATCATGATTTACAAACCATTCTAGGAAAAATTATAATTCTATCCAATTATTTTTAGAGTTTCTTCAACAATTTATTAAAATGTAATTAAAAATGACTTGATAACTATTTGGATATTTTAGTCTCCCATGAGAGGCCTGTCTTCAGCACAGGAAAAGATATAGATTTAAAAATACTTGTTAGCAGTTAAACTTCAGACTTCAAAAAAAAAACAACACCAAAACACTGAAACTCCAGTTAGCATTAATGCCTCAATGCATAGTTTAGACTTGGTTGCACATGACAAAAAGAGAAATTCTTCAGCTTCTTGTTGTCTTCCAGAGTTAAAACAATACAAGTAGTGACTCCAAAGCCCATTCAGACTAAGTCCAAGCACATGGGCAAAACATTCATCTTGTTTAAAAAAAAAAAGTATGATACTTAGGTGCACAAACACATGAGAATGGAAGTGGGTCTCCATAACCTCAAGATACTGAGAAACAAAACTGAAAACATTTCAAAGCAAAATTGAAAACAATTTTTCACTTTCTAACGTGTAAGAAAATAACAAGACTTATCCAGAAGGAAGCTACAGGAATACCTACTTAAAAAAACAACAAAACACAAAAAACAACAAGTAAATGCAAACGTACAACCCCCCCGACCTGCACCTTCTCTTTTTTTTTCCCCCCTCAATTTGTCTGAGCAGCAAAGACAAACATTGTAGAACTCTGTTTGGTGATAGCACATCAATGGTACCTAGATGTTCTGCCCTAAAGCAGCAACCTCTTAAGTACAGTACACCAGTAATCTCCAGATGTTAAAGAATACAATCCACTGGGGTGAGTGAAGAAAATACCAGAACTTCACTAACCCACGTAAGTACTGCTAGATACATATATGTACATTGGGAGTACCTGCTTTTACTGACAATCATGCACAATCAAGAAAGTTTGTGGAGACCTTACTCTCACAGTGTTTGGAGAGCTAAGCAGATGCTTATTCACTGTCTTTTAATTCACTGTTTTTAGATGCATTTGGCTGTTCTAAAACCAAATGCTCCTACACAGAACACTATGCTTCATACTCAGTAGAAAAGCACATCTTATAGAATTTGTGAGATCACTGGTACTATTCTAGCCTACTTATATATAACATCACATTCAATAATTATTATCCTAGACTTAACTAGTTAAGACTGATAAAAGACTCTTTTGGGTTTCCAATCTTTAAAGTCAGCTTTTTTGTTGTTTGCAAGGTTGCAAACAAACAAGAAAATCCACTTTACTCTTAAGTTGAAGTTAACTTTTCTCTTAGCTTCCTGCAAAACAATTTAACCTTTGTAGATAAAGTTGCTTGCAACAGAGCTCACTGAAATTACTTCTGACTGGCATTAAATCCTTAGATGAAGCACTGATAATTCCAAGTAGGCTGCTTTAAAATGGCACACATCAGCCTCCTAGTTTGACAGTTGCCTAGTAAGAAATACTACAGAATTAATTCAATTTTCATTTTGAAGTCTTGTTACCAAGAAGGATCTCACCTACCACTAAGGTACGTTTGGTTTCAGATGCCATCATCTATCCTGTTTGTTTTTTTTCCTCTCTTCAGATTTTTGGCTTCATAAATCTGAGTTTTCTACAAATTACTAAAGGTTCTACCAAAGCAGGAAAGTTTAGTCTTAAAAGGCTTTAAAGCAAATCTTCCAAGAATACTGCAGTCACCTAGCAATTTAAGTCAAAGCCAAAGACTTCCCTTAGTCTATGTAATTAACTTTAAATCATGTACTCATTTATTTTTTTTAATTAAAAGTAAATTCTGTGTTAATTGTTTTTAATTATACAGTAAGCCATCGCCACATTTTATAGTTAGATTTGTACACTGGTATAAACGTCATACACAGAATCAGCTAAAATCTTGTGAATGGTAACTTATGGCTGCCTTAAACACGAACACCATAATTAAATGGAGAATTAAAACTATCAAAACTGCTGTGTGTTAGAAATTAAAGTGTCTGTCAGTTGCACATAACTTTTTGTTATTAAACCTTACCCTAACTTATCAATGTAGCCACCACTAGGTCTGAAAAGCTCAGCTCAACACATGCTGATCACCAAAAAGCTAGCTACCAAAAATTTTCTATAAACTACAGCAACCTCGACACCCTGAGTCCACTTGAAAACACTCTGAAACCTTAAAAAAGAGATAGTTGGTAAGAACAATACTTACGAAATTGCAACATTGCTTCCATCAATGATGATATGTTTTAAGAATGGTTTCCCAGGTTCATTTTTCAACTCCAGTCTGTATGGCTTTTTGAGAGATTCCAGAAATCTCTGAACACCAGTAATGGAAGGATCAATATGACGCCTGCATGAACCTCCCATCTCTCTATCAGGATATTTAGAATGTATCTCTGAAGACAATACGTGGGCCTGGGTAGGAACTTCAAAATTTGACATTTGAGAAGTTTGTTGGTTGGGAGATCTCCCTTGATAAGAGCTGTGGTGTCCTAACCGGTCCTCTAGAACAGGATGACTATTCTGCACAGTTGAGGGCCCTGCAGATTTTTGCTGGACTGAAGTTTTACTCTTAGCTGAGGTACGCTGCACATCAGAGCTCCCTCTGGCTACAAAATCAACATCTTTTGGAGCTCCAGCCTGCGTAGGGCTGAGAGGTACAAAACCATCAGTTTCTGTATCACTTGATGTTGAATTATGATTCCTAGTAGGACAATAAATATCTCTCTGTTCACAGCATAAAGCTGAACCTTTACCAGAAGGAGAGACAGGTTTGCATACCGATATATGTGTTTTATCTTCTGCATCGACTTTAGTACTTGGCACATCTCTGATTTTGTGATGTTCTGTTCTCGTCTCATTTGAAGTATAACTGGTTTTAAGTGGACTTCTCTTGCAAGAAATGCCCTTGTCCTCTAGTTTATGTGAACTATTTGCATTACTTCCTAAAGGAGGACTTGTAGTTCTAGGTGTTTGAGGTAACCACTCGTGTTCTTTTTGAAATTTTAAGTTTTCTTTTTCAATTTCTTCTAGCAATGTTAAGGGTTCCACAGATTGTCCTAGAACACCAATAACTTTTTCCACAATACTCCGTGAATATCCCATTGTTCTGAAAAAGTTTACAAGAATTTTATATTCCATTTCCTCGCTGATATCATCGCCTTCTTTTATACAGTAACTGGGATCATCTAATTCACTACAGCTATCTGAAATCTGATTGACAACTGCATCCCTCTTGGAAGGATCACTGTGTGAGACAGACTTCACTTCCTGTTCATTTTCCAAAGAGAACTGCTTTTTAGGGAGACTTTCCTCAGCATCAGAAGATCTTCTCTTACAACACTGTCTTTCTTTAGATGTCATTGCTTCCAGTGGAGGCACAACATTTATGGGAACAAAACTTGTTTCAGGAGCATCAGAAAACACATTGTCCATTTGCTTTGTGAGCTCACTTACAGGAGTCCCAGCACTGTTTCTCTCTTCCTCACCCCCCGTTTTTCTATCTCTGTTTGTAACAATTACTTCAGAGGTTTTGTCCCCTAAAAACTCTACTGGGCTTATGGACCTCGTAAGATCTATTACAGAACTTCCTGACTCGCAACGTTCAGTTTGTGTGAGAGTAAGGAGTTCTCTTTTTAGTGAGCTAGGCAAAATCAATAAATCCATTGTATATTTATCTGCATGTGCTTCCACAAATTGCCTGAATTGCTTTTTAATATCTGATTCATATTCGCTTGACAAGCTTTCATTATTCTCAAAAAGCTTCACAAACTGCTGAACTTGACTTTGAGCCATAACAACTGCTTCTGCACCCCCTTTAATACTAAGCAATCCTATTTCCAGCACTGTTATGTCAGCACAGGTATCCTGAATAAGACTGTTGAGAAACATGTTCTGTGCACCAACAAAAATGCAGTGCATGTCCTTTGGGTAGTATTCTTTTTCTTCTAGTTCAGGTTCACAGAGTCCCTTGATATACTCCTAGAGGGAGGAAAAGACAGAGGAATGAATACTTGTGAAAAGCTGACATTTAAAATTAGTCAGTAATGGATAAATACATTAGAATCACAGAACTGTATGAGCTGGAAGAGACCTCTAGAGATAATGCAGTCCAATCCCCCTGCCAAAGCAGCTCCCTAGACAAGGTTGCACAGGTTGGCATCCAGACAGGTCTTGAACATCTCCAGAGAAGGAGACTCCACAGCCTCTCTGGGCAGCCTGTGCCAGTGCTCCATGGTCACCCTTACTGTGAAGAAGTTCTTAAGCACATTTATGAAGAAATTCCTATGCTTCAGTTTGTGCCCATTTCCCCTTGTCCTATTGCCACGCACCACTGAAAAGAGTTTCTACTCAGTTAAAAAAAAATAGCAAAAATGATTCTGAAGAACTTACAAAGAGTAAATGCAAAGGTATTTATATTTTTAACTAGTTATTACATGCTCTTTGTCCTATATTTACTGCTGTGGCATGGTACAATGTAACTAGCAGCAACCATTAGAAGATAACCTATAGAAAATTTATGCTAAAACAAGACAAAAGTAGAAAGACAAGCACTACCTGGACTCTGAGAGATTTCATTAATCAAAAACAACATTTACATTTTACAACTAAAAGTGAAAAAAAACAACAGCACCATCTACTACCAAAGGAGATCACATCCAAAATTCTTAATAGCAAAGCAGCTTTTGATGAGGGGTCCATACAGAGTATTGAGTTTGCAGATTACATTGACAAATTACTGAGAAAATTCCACAAAACTCCAGGTCTGTGTTAAACATGGGCAGAAATACTAGAAGTTCAGGTTTTGTTGTTGTTTTAGCAGTTAAAAAAAAAGGATTGTTACCTAGTTACCTTAGTTGTTACCAGAAGTTACCTAAGTAAATTCTCTCTACTACCGCATTCTAAACTTGTCAGAGTTCAGAAGTTGCTGAAGCACCATACTTCTTTGGTAAGGCAGCATTTTTCTTCCCTAAGTCCACAATACTTCAAATTGTATAATGCAGTGAAACCACCTTCTAAGCTGTAGTCATGATATTTGCATATTCTCAAGTATATCAAATTTTATTGTCTTCCCTTAGTCTTGGAAATTGAAACTCATTTAAATGAAACTGAAAGCCATCACTAGGGTATGAACAATGCAAGGCCACTTTTTATCATCTCTGATTCATACTGATGTAAGCATCAAGGCAGGACGCCTCAAGACCTTAACTCTACAAACTGCTTCTTCAACAAAATCAACAGAAAAATGTTTGTGCCCTAGCCATCATGACTGCTTTTGCTGAAAAACAAAAAAAAGTCAGTCAAGATCTGAGACTTGAACAGCACTGAAGAATGAACACTGCAAACGATCGACGAATTAAAACAGAAACTGCTGTAGTTGAATGTTTCAAAATAACAAAAACATGAGTGATAATTAATGCTTTCTAGTCAACAAGCCATCCAGATAGGGTCTGAAGAATGCTTTAAATGTAAGGATAAAATCTCCCATACCCTTTCAAGTATGTGAAGTAAGAAGCAATTTGTATGCTGTCAGGAAAAAACACAATTACAAAATCGAAATGTGTTTTCCAGGCTTTTTCCTGGAAGAAGAACCACCAAAAAAGGAAGTTGTAGTGTAGCTGCTTGGAGAGGGGAAATATCCTTCATGGTACCTGTAGCAGCCTCGGGAATCTCTGAGCCCAACAGCAGCATTCATCTGGCTAAGATTCAGAGTCAGTTACTTCAACAACCTTAACTTTCATATTTTCCCTACATCTAATTACAATACATCATACATCATGAATTAAGACATAAAATACACACTCAGGATCCCTAGTAATAACTGTATGCACGGGTGCTAAAGGCACAAAAAGCCCAGGTGTCAGGACGGTGGGTTTGAGAGCCACGTGCAGCCAAGCTGGTGCTCGCACCGCCGCGACACGGGCAGGCACAGCTGCCAGGCCCCACGAGCACCAGCTGGACGAGGGGTTAAGCAGCTCCCACGCGTGCCCCACAGCAGCCAGCACCATCCCCACGGGCACAAGCAGCGCTGACGGCTTTCTCGTTGCTTAGAAAGCTCCAGCAAGCCAACAGGTGAAGAAACCCGGAGCTGCCAACAGGCCACGGAACCAGCGAGGTGCGTAAAGCAACCCCGAAAGCTGGCAACACCCAACCGATCCCTGCGGCTTCTGGAACCGGAGAACACGGAAGAGAGAGACGCGTTCCGACCGCGCCTGACACCGCCCGCGGGAGCACTGCCCAGGTGCCCGAGGTCGCTGCACTCTCGAGGTCGCTGCACTCTGCACTCGGCTCTCGCAGCGCGGTCGCTTATTTTCACTGCCCACACTGGCGGGTCCCGGCGCGCCCCCCCCCCCCCCACCCGCTGCTCCCCGAGGAGAGCCACGGCCCCGCATCCCCCGCCGTACCTTGGCGCCCCGCACGGCCTTCCTGCCGCCCGCCAGCTGCACCCAGATCCTGGCGGCGGGCAGCGGCTGTCCCGGCGGCCTCCAGTCCCCCTGCGCCTCCAGCACGGCCAACCGCACCTCGAACAGGCCCTGGATGCGGCCCCGGCTGCCCTCCAGGAAGCGGCGCTTCTCCGCCGGGACGGTGAACTCGTCCAGGCCCGGCCCGGAGCCGCGGGCCGCCCAGCGAGCCGCCATCAGCGCCAGCCGCGCCGCGTCGCGCTCCGGCCTGCCATCTCACCGGGCCGCAGGACAACAACACGGGGAATCCCCGGGCTCCCTCCGCTCGCTGCGTGCGTCATCAGCCCGAGACGGCGGCGCAGCCCCACAGGAAGTGGGCGGTGCCCCTCCGAGCGCGGGCACCATCTTTGCTGAGGGCTCTTTCTGCTCTAGCGGGCTTCGCCCCGCCTCTAGCGCTCGGTGGGCGGTTCGTTGCGGAGCCCGGAGCCGAGATGAGGGTTTACCGAGGCGGTTACTCTGTTGTGCTCCGCTCAGCTCTTGTTATGGCAGAGCCCGGGGTTTTCTTTCCCCCGCCGCCTGGAGGTGGTCCGTGACCCCTCCTAAGTGGTTCCAGCAGTGGTCTGGTGTCATCGTGGTGGATTTCGTTCGGAAAGAAATAATAAAAAAGAAGTAAGTTTTATCCCTTGTGGTCGTAAAGAGAGAAATGTTCCACCGGTTAGGGTAGCTCCCAGGCTCTGCGAGGTCCTTCAATACCCGCAGTTGCCCACACGGAGCAGCTGCTGCACAAGGGGGCGAACGTTTCGAGTCTCTCATTCCCTGCACCTGACCACAGCGAACGTCCTCCGAGTTCTCGCTGTTTGATTCCCTCCTGGATCTCGGCCATCTCTCAAGTGTTGCTGCAGTGGTGTTTTTTTGACAGCTGTTTGCTAGATGCATCCTCCAGAGTGGGTGCACACTTGCATCAAAACGTCCCTGTTTTGTTCGTTTAATACCCGACGTGTTACAGTGGCAGAGGGTAAATACAAGGTATCGTTTTGATGCAGACACCTACTAAGAAACGTAACTATGTGAGGGATTGCAATCAGTGTGCATATGAAAGTCACGCCAAATACTTACACACAGCTGTTTTGCTCTCTGAATTTATGGTTTTATATCATTCAGTGCAATATAATTGCTGCCGTGGTGTGGTTAAGTGGGGCGAGTTATGCCTGCACGCAGCATTTACACACACCCGTGTGCTCTGAACTGGGTGTGCTTCTAATGTTTGATGTTACATTTGAGAAAGGTGACAGAACATTTGAGAAAGGTGACAGATTTTCCCTAGGATAGATTTTACTTTTCTAGAAAGAATCCCCTCGTGTAGTTTAAACACTTAACCTGCTTTTAAGTTATGCCCTAGCGCGCACACTGCGGTGCTGGGCAGTTTCTGGGTGTGGTTGGTGCCATCAGCTGTTACAATGTGGTCACTGCAGACACTGCTGCGTTACAGCCTCTGCTCACCATAAATGAAATTGTAAGCAAGTAACTTTACAATAAAAATGAAACAACAAGCAATTTTGAGGTACAAAAAATATAATTAAAAAGCTGAAAATGTACTGGTTTCTAAATAAAGTGGATAATGTTTAGTGCTTTTTAATATACATTTTTATAGCTGGGCTATTTTGCTACATTGTATGTTATAAAACTTGCTCTTACTGCAGAATTTATTGTAATCTCTATAATTCTCTATAATCTGGGTTCAAAGGTGATTAATAGCATTACTGTGGTCTGAAATGTCTCTCAGGGAGGTCACTGCAAGTGAGTAAGGTTCATTAAGACTCAGCTCCAACATGCTAAGATTAAACAGTGTGTGACATTTCAGCATTCAAGATAAACTAGAACCCTTTGTAAGGAGAAAAGAGCAATGCTGTAGAGAAGGTTTACTTACGTTTACAAGCATGATTTGATTGTTAAAACTAGTTGGAACAGTACCTATACATTGTTGTGAATGAGGATTAGAAAAATATTTAGATAATTTTTTTCAAATTGAAACCGTGGACCTAACTTAATGCTGCCCATTCTTTGGAAAAGGTACAAGGCTCTTGTCCCAGGCATATATTCAGGTGCATTAAAACCAGACTTTAGCTAAGGTGAGTACACCAGAAGCTCTCTTACATTTTATAATGGACTGACAAAGAGAACTTGTCAAGGAAGGAAGACTATGGGCTGTTCACAGCAGAATATCCAGAGTGATAGGTCCTGTTTAGTTGGAGGGGAGATTTCAGATTCCTGACCCTTTGGTCACGTCTTGTAGGGATTACATTAGGGAAGGGAAAATGTAGTGCTTAACTGGTAGCAGTTGAGGGAACTGGTCACTAAATGCCTGCTCTTGTATTTCCACTTGGAACACTAGTGGGATATTGTATGGGAACTGTTGATCACGTCCTGAACCACTGATTGATCACCTGAGGTGAGCACTGAGTCAGCTGCAGGGGCACAGGTGAAGGCAATGTACTGGTGTGATTGGAAGGGGTGGAGTCTGGCTCCATCTCTCCCAGACCCCATTTAAGGGCTGACCACCACCAAGGAAGGATCTCTTGTTGGAGGTTCCTTCTGTGTGGAGTCATTGGTAAGTGTCAACCATCTGCAGAAGGTGAGCCTCTCTTTATTTACTGGGTGTCTGTTTACCATTCAGATAAGCCTAGCAAATTATGTCATATTCCTCACTATTTTCTCTGAATATTATTCTTTTGGGTTATTGACTCTACAGATATTTTACAAATTGTTCTGACTGTAAGTAAGGAAGTTGTTGCTAAGTTTTTCATTAACTGTATTAATGAAAATGTATTTGAGAAATATTCTAATATTTCTTAGACAATTTAAGGTAGTTTGCTTGATCAACTTCTTGCTTCTCAGTAAATATTCTGCAATTAAAAACTGTTTGTGTAAATTATTTTGTGAAACTGGGCCTTCCTGAAATGTCTGGGCTTAAGTTTCACACTTGGAACAGAGAACAGAGCTGTGCTAGCTCAAACTACAGAAACTGAATCTTCAGATCCATGAGCTATGCAGACTATGGTAACACACTTCACAGACTCTGCTGTGATCCTTGCCAGTAGTATTATGGCCTTCGCTGGTGTTGTCCTCATGCAGAAGTTTAAATATATGTACAATTACTTGCAGGCTGGGGTTCTAAAATACTGTGGTATAGAAAATATCCTACTTGAATTTGAATAGCTGAAACTCTAATTTGTAGCTATAAATACTGCAGTAGCAAAATTTTGAGACGTGTGGTATCTCAGTTCAATGTATCCCAATCAAATTTTCATTGGGGGATTTTGCTATATGCCTCATTTAAGGGGAATGATTGTTTCTTTACAGAAGTACAAAGCAAAAAGACAAAATTCATTTGACATAAAATAATTGTGCTTTCTAAGGTTAAACTTCTAGACCTTATTGATATCTCTGGTTGCACAGTGAAACACCTGTGTAATTGTTTGAAAATCGTGACTGAGAAAGCTCCCTTTTTGTAGGGCTGACTGCAATGCAGAGTTCTTAATGAACCCATTGATCAAAGATTTTGTTTTATTTCTTTGGTTTCAAGAGGAAACTGAAAATAATCCAAGGTATAGATTCTGCATTTATCAGTTTCTGCTACTGATTTTATTTGTCCCTTAATATTAAACTAACTACCTTTGTTTGTTCCAAACTCTTTTTAGAACTAGAAATATTTGAATCTTTAAAAAAGGAAGAAAAAGTATTGCAATTACACATGCATCAGTTACTGAAAGTTGGTAATAATTCTCTCCTTATGCAATGGAGTTTACATTTGTTTTTTGAAGCGTTTTGAGTGTGTTAGCTCAGGTTTCTTAATTAGTTGCAAAGAGCTGCAGGTGTATTGGCAAAGGCTGTCATTCAGTCTGGGAAATGTTCCAGGAAACAGTTTTGTATTTTTTTAATGTCAATATTTAGGTGTATGATAATGACTCAATTTGAACTTTCTACACTGTTTGCTGTGTATTTAAGTACTATAGTTTCTCTTGAATGACTGACAGGACATATGTAATCTAAGAGCATAGTCTTTATTGCAGGAGGTACTAAATTACTTGTGAAAATGACAAATGGAATTTGAATGAGTATCACCTCTGCTGTCTGAGGAATATACAGCTTGGCTTCAGCTGAAACACTGTAAGAAAGAGGGCCTTTCTCAGTGTTCACTCTGAGTTAAAGAACATGTACCTTTAGCAAAGTTTATGCAACACCACAAGTGAAAGCAGCAGTCTGTCTCTTTACAGTGTTTTTTCTCAATTTGTCAAAAGTTAAGCTTCGAATGCTGAGCACCACTATGGCTTTACTACTTTTGCAGTCCAAAGGACTTTTTTTAATAATTTCATGAATAAACATCCTAATCCTTGTGTCATTACAGAATTTTAAAGCCTCTTTTAAGATAGGACTCTACAGGTGGTTTCTGGGACACGTACACCAGCATAAAAATAAGTGCTTATCTGACTATGGTATGGTTTAACCTTTCAGTGAATAAAGTTCCTACTGGTCAGACATCTGCGTGGGCACTGATTACTTCAGTAATGCTGTCTGGAATCTGATCTCAATTTTTATTTTTATTTGAATGTCTAGAAGAGAATGGTAATATTTGGCTTAAATTTGTACAGAACAAAACTTGTTCTTCAGTTAAAGAAGAATATACTGTAGTTTTTACATTTTAATGTATAGATGGTTGGCAGGACCAGACTTCCTGTACACTTCTATCTGATAACTTCTTGGAAAACAGGTGTATGCACATCTTAAGATTTTTCTGGTATATTTACACTTACCAACAATTGTCTTTTAAAAGATCTTTATGAAAACAATGCACTCAAGCATCAGGCTTGCAGACTTTCTGTGGGAATACTGTCTAATGTAATCGTATTAATGTAAGTGGGATTAATCACTAGCTGTTGTAAACTAGAGTATGTCATGATTTCAGTTGAATTTGATTGACTGGACTTGCTAAGCTTGCACAATAGTGGCAAAATGATCAAACTGACGTGTCATTCCTTACAGAGTAACAGTGATGCATTTACATTTGTTTTCATTGTATTTTATTGTATGTCTCAGAGCAAAGATAGTTTAATTAAATATCATTGGAAGGCTTTTTCTAGACACCAGACCTCTGGAAACTGCCTTCACCCTCTAACATTTGGAAAGCGAATCTAGAGAGCAATGGGATGTCCCTCTTTGTGTCTGCTTTCACGGTGGTGGAAAATAAACATTTTCATGAAGGTATAATCCCATTTCAAGTTGTTCCATTGTAAGTTATAAAAGCCAACTCTAAGTTCTGTGTTCTGATAAGGACTCCTAGATCAAAATCTAGGAAAAAAACTTGGAGGTTACATTATATGGCAGATGAATTTTTGAAACTTATGTAAGTTATATTATGGACCTTCATAATGGTGTTCTGCCAGGCCCCTCTCATCTCTATTATACCCTAAGACAATACACTTTTTCATAAGTGTAGAAGCAGAAGAGGTCAGGACTCTGACTGCATTTGAGTTGTATTTGAGCACAGTTAAACGCAGTTTTGCCATGAAAATAAAATTTAAATATTAGAATTCCCTGCCTGGTAAGAGTCTACTGTTAAGTAGTTTTAAACCACCTCCTGTGACATAGAACACTTTATTTAAACATTTGTCTACTTCTGTGCCCAGTTAATCTGTAGTGATTTATGTTAGGTGAGAACTGGAAAGAAATGTGTACTGATTTAGGTGCTATTTATTTTTCTACTATAAACACTTTTGAACTGTAGTCCATCTACGAGCCTTGAACAAATATAAAACTTAAAAACCCTGTTACCTATCTTAATTCTCAGTTCTCAACAATACTGAAGGTCGGATTATTAAAGGCAGTAATGTACTTAATGTCTGATAATATGCCTAATTTCAAAATAGAGAAGTTATGCTCAAATATCTGTAAGAAGTTGGGGATTACATCAGTATAATTTGGGTATATATATATAAATTTGGGTGTATATATATAATTGGGGATTAAATCAGTATAATATAATTTGTTAACTGCATTGATATAACTGGGTCTACTGTGGCTTAAATGCAGAATACAAAACCAGGCTTTGTTAATAGATCTTCAGTATTTGAACTTCTCTGAAAGGCAAGCCAAACAGTAACCCTGTTGCTTTCCCTGCCCACCAATAAACTCATCACAATAGTTCCTGTGATGCTAGAACTGTACAACTGAGTAGGGAATTGAACTGTGGTCTTCCACACCTCAAAGCACTGTATGACCTATATTAGCTGATTATTGTGTTAATTTGCTAGATGACAACAAAATCAATCCTATCAGCTTCACTTTTTAAGAAACATCATTACTATATCAAAGTTATTACTTTGAATTTGATGTACTGAGTATTACATCAGGAAAAATACAAGCACAAATAATTAAATTTTCATGATTTCTTTACCCAAATGTATAACTTTGGAGAAACTCAGGTTTTATATTCACTGTTTGTTTCTGGTTTTCTTTCCCAGGCAAGGCCCTTCATATATTTTAATTAAAAGCCAAAGAAATAAATTGTCCTTGGCATGTGTCATGCTAATAAGCACTGGTTAGTTTGAAAATACATGTTCATTGGTTTTACATGATAATTTCCCTTTGAACCAGCTCTTATTTATAGAGAAACATTTTCTGGAAGCAGTAGGGGGCATCATTTCACTTTTGTAATTCTTCAGAGACATTATCCCAGCGAGTAATGTGTGCAAACTGAATTTTCTTTTTTGTTTATGGCATTAATCCTAGGGTTAAGGTTGGCCTGTGGTGAGCAATAATAAGTTTAACCTTTGACTTGATACAGTAAGATGTAATTTATCACTTCTAGACTCTTTGGTAAATGCCATTACCCTCTCTTCTCTTTAAGATAGAGATGAGTACTTGATATCGCTTAATATCAATGATCTCTAGATGCAAAACATTTGTGAGCCTGATTCTTATCCCATGAATAAATCTTTTTATTAGTACAATTTACTTTATATTTAGTTTGCATTAGTAAATTTTTGTAATATATAAAATGTTATGTCTTCAGATATAATTCAAACAAGTAAAATGGAATGTCTCAATAGACCAAAACTGTAAGAAATATGGAAAAAAAGCAAGCAAAATGTTCACATTTATATATTTACTTGCTGCATTATTATGACCAGGAAAGCATTTTAAAATTAAAGGCAAAGAGGATTTAAAAGTTAGCAGCAAGTAAATAGACAGTTTTTTGTGGCCATTATTGTTCGCTTAAAAGGTATGTGAATCTGTTACTCTGCTTGTGAGTTACTCAGTTTTCTTTTGTTTTAAGGCAGTGGGGTTTTTTAGTTTGCATTAAATATTTACTCTTTCTATTCTAATCAAAGAATAGATTTATAGCAGATTTATTAATTAGCATGCTCTTCAAGGAAGAAAAAGTGTATATATTTTCAATCGTGTATATTGAGTGCACAAACTTTTTATATTGTAAGGAAGTGCTAATTCCTCAAAGATATTTGGACAGTGTAGAATGTCAAGCATATGCTGATTTCTTACAGGGTACTTTGGTTTCAGGGAAGAATCATTTAGGCAGACTCACTCAGGCTTGTGTCCCTCAGTAAGATCAGAATTTTGAATCTGTTTCCATCATATCAGACCTGGTGTATTTTGATGAGACCTGTCTTTATCATAGCAACCATCTCATTAAATCTTACAATTAGAGTGTATAAATATAACTTTAATGCAAAACAATTTTAATGGAAATAAAATTGAAGTGTACTCTTTAAGAAGTTTACAAATGGTTGGAAAGGTTTAAAATATATTTTTTCAACGTTTGTTTAATCTTTCAAGAGGGGAAAAAGAGCTGTAAAAACTAACCACTTTTAAGCTCTTAATATGAAAACTGATGTAGAAAGTATGTGCTATTCTGTAATTTGCTTGGTAATACAACCCATGATCATTACATTTGGTCATCGAGAGCTACTTCAGTCCAGCTCCTAATTTCCGAATAATGGTTTAGTAACCAAAGAGGCTGGTAATATCTGTTATGTGCTGATGTTTGAATCTTCACTAACTCATTTAATAGAAGTTGTCTTTTGGCTGAACTTGCTCACAACAATGAAAAAGTGATTAGTTGATTAGTGTAGTTACATGTAAGAGATGTAGAATATTATGAATCTGAAAGTACCAGCTGACTCTTATTGCATATGATTGAAAATGAATTGTTGGAGTAATAGTTTCCTCAAAAGTATGTAAGAATAACTTTGAAAATCTTCCTGAAGCCTGTTTTTCATAGATATTATTTGTAACTTCCTTCAAGTTTGTATTATCTTATTTAATGAAGATGTAATAGGAAGAGTTAAAGGTACTATCATTTATGGTTTCACACACTACAGCTATACTGAGTTGAATGTGCTTAAATGTAAGTTAAGGAGGAAGAAATTATTCTAGTGATACTTAAGGGGAAAAAAAATAAGAAATGAATTTTTTGAAACGTCATACCCCCTATTCAAAAAGATTGATTTATTTTTTGATAGGCCAGGCTGCTGTATTTGAACACAGAGGAGCTGAGTGAATGGTGTGCTGGTTCTTGGTGAACCAATAAAATGCACTGTGCTAAACTATTATTCACACTTTAATATGCTATATGAAAATAAATGTTTAATAGATACCAAATCCTAAGAAAGGCAATCTTTCTTATGGTTTTGGAGTATCAAGGTATGGTAACTTACACTGGAATAAAAGGAGGATTCTTTGGCTAATGATAATGAACTGTTATTTCGTGTACTGACTGTTGGAATAACTATACAAATGTGCAACTTGGAAGAGAATTTTTTGTATGCTAAAATTTTCCAGGTAGGTGTGTATTTAAATGCCAAGTGTGTGCATTTTTCTTATGAATGTACAATAAATAACCTGTGTTTTTGTGCAGCAATTTTCTCTACTATTCTTGGTAACTGATAGTGTTAGCTCAACTGCTGAGTTTGGAAATACCAGTGTATTGGTGTAGTGGAAATGCTAAGTCACAGCCTGAAGCAGTGATGGAGCAAATGTTGGAAGGCAGGGCCGACACAGGGGAGCTCAGGTGCATCTGATGTAGCCTCTTTGAAAATATGATGAAGCCTCTTTCTTAATTCAAATATTCTTTGAGATAGCAAAAAGCTGAAAAAACAATGAGCTAACTCTGCCTGACATGATATCTGTGGTGGATAAAATGTGTATGTATAATACCTGTAAGGTGTAATTAAATATATAGATACCATCAACTTAACAAGCTAGTGGTAGTCTTTCAGAGGCTGAGGTCAAGTGAAATATGGCTCTGACCCCTGATGTGTAAATATAAATCTTCATTTTTCTCACATACTCCTTTGTGCTTACAATCCCTACAAGAAAGGGCACAAGATACTTATTTATAAGTCTGTTAGCTACAGGGAAAAGATAGGAGTTTCCTTACTTGTTGGAGACAGCATATGTGAAGGTCTTCCATGACCTCTTCTTTATAACTAAGTGGAAGTGTCCTCATTCCACTGTGTGGATGGTAGAAAGCCACATCTCAGTGGCACTGCACATGGATTAGGATCTTCATTGTGTCTTCCCTTCCTGGTGAGTTTCTCCTTAGTTACTGCAGGCATTTTTTAGGTCAGCAGGATGGTTAGCCTTTAAAAATAGCGAGTGAAAATTTGGAGAATAGGGAAGTTGTGGCTCATGTAGAGAAGAGAAGCACTTTGGTAGATGAGGATGAATAAAAGTCTTGCAGCAGGGAGCTTCTGCTGACCTATTACTTTTAATCATTCTGGAGCTTTTCTATAGTGGACATTTGCTCTAACTGCAGCTTAGTCACTGGTGCACCTAAGCTGATGCAGCTTCTGTAGAAAGTAGGATACTATCAGGTACAGATAGATAAAGTTATTCTTTGCAGGATAATAATGCTTCAAACAGGATTAATCCTCCTGGTGCAATTAAAAAATTTGCTTATCTGCACTGGAAGTGTGTGCTGATGCTCCTGGCTATCTGTGGCTTTTCACTGGGGCATGTTCCCTTTTAGGGACACAGACTAAAAAGCTGAAAAAATTTAATGAGAAACTATAAGTGAGTGAATACCACCTCTTACAAATAAAAATTAAATGCAGAGAATCATTTTGAGATTTTTTTTTCTGTGGGAAAGGCGGTACTAACTATGGTTTTATCTTCTCTAAAATCTACACTGCTTTGGCCAGTGGCCAGGAGAAGAATTGCATTCTGACAGTTTTGCCATTTATAAACCTATCAAATACTCATAACTAACCAATTAAAGCAGTTTCTCTTCCACAAACATGCTTTTTTTCTTGTATTTTGTCAAAAATTTTTTAATGCTGAGCTTAAATACTTGAATTTCCGTTTCAAATGGACAGATGAACATTTTCAGATATGTTGAGATTGCTTCGGGTGATTTTTTTTTTTCTGATGGACTGTTATGACTTAAGGGCTCTACAGATCTTAATGCAGTGGCATCTGAATGAAGTTTCTTTGCATGTGGAGTCTGGCTGCAGATTTCAATGTGTTGTCTTTTCTCTCTATTTTTGTAACACAAATTTCTGGGAATATTCAAGGAGTATGGTACTCTTCATTTTCAGTTGTCAAGGTAGCTGACAGCTTATTGTTGTATTATGAATAAATTATTCCAGGGTTCACACTTAAAACAAAAGCACAAATGCTTCCTTAAAAGAAAAATCTGACAGCTTAGGTTTGTTTTAAGCATAGCATTGCCTGGATGAATACTGCATGAAAACAGACTATTCAGAAAGAGTTATTAACTCAAAGGTTTTACAATTTCCCAGATGCCCTGAAGTGATTCTGTAGGCTACTGTGGGGATATGAATGAGAGAACAGGGGGCTTCCAATAATGTATAACAGGATGCAGGATCAGCAGATGTCATTCTTCAGCAATTATTTTCAGTAAGAAGGTGTTCTTTATTGCTAGGTGTTGTTGAGATGTCTAACCATACTGCTAGAAAAAAACCCTGTATATTTAGGTTACATTCTCATATCTGAAGTAACTGAATAGGTAGGATTGTGGTTTAAGTGTAGTCTGTATGCCAACTAGCCATTGAATTTGGTGTGTTCCTTAACAGCAACATTTGAGATGTCAAAGCTTAATCTTGTCTCAGTGCTGTCTTCTCTTCAGAAGAGCTTCTGGTTTCCATACATCTCAGTGAGACCCTTTGGAACAGTCAGCTTGCTAAAAACTGAAGGAGCAAACTGTAGATATGGTCCTTAAGTTAAATATTTGATGAGCCTTGGTGGTAGGCAACTTGGAAATAATAAATACAGAGGCAGCATCTGCCAAAATAAAAGTTACGGTGTGTTGTTTGTTGTGTACATCGGATGAGTAACCGAAGAGCATCAAGGCACATTGTCTTTGACTGCCTTTGATTTCAGTGGACTTTAAATCATATTCTTAGTGACATATTACTGATTGTCAGAAGATGTAGTAGATTTTGATCCCGATTTTTTTTCTATTGTAGCTCTAGAATGACAGAAGATACAGAACACTTGCTCCATATAGAAAAAGGACCATGATCTGACTAGTTCAAGGAGAATTTTGTTAGTCCTGCAGCTTTAATGTAAGTTTTAACACAAAGATCTCTTTTTATTATTATTATTATTAAATGAAAAAATCAACTGTCACTGTGGAAAGATGAATTAATCCTGAAATAGTAAAATAGTTCAGATAGTTAATATGCAAGCCTCAAAACTCCCAGCTACTTGTAATGCAGTGTTGGAGAAAATGAAGTTTAGAGTTGGCTAAAATATATAAAATTTTCCAAGTGACTTCAATGCTGCTCATGATCTTCTTCGCAGTTTGCTTAGCTTCCTGTTAGCTTCTCAATAATGTTTGTATCCAACAGAACGTAAGACTATTTTCAAAATATGAATGTTGTCATTTGAAGATGCACAAAAGAGGTGAAAAGATGCTGTTCCTTCACTTCTCCTATCTCCTTTAATTTTTAACTAAATATCGTTACTTTTTCTTCCTTTACCTGTGTTTCTTTTTGGAGAATAATAATAACCCACTCAGGAGAGAAATTTTACTTTATTTTTTCTATCTTTACAGACCTAAGCTTCTCTTTTCATGTATGTTCCTGTTTGTTTTTTAAGAAAGTTATGTAATTTATTTAGTATGTGAATACCACGTATTTCTATGTACATTCAAAAAAGACAGATACTGAGTTGAGTGAATGAAAATTCATTCTTTTTGACTATTAGAAACACCTTTACTTCTATGGATGTAGAAGACAGTAATTAAAATATATTTAATATAAGCCACCCTCATTTTGAGGCTGCCTCAGTTTGCAGCCCTGAGGGAAGCCAAGTAATTAAGTTTGGAGGGAGCACTGAAGTCAAGACAAATAATGATTTGGACAGCACTAGCATAAAAGAAGACTTCCATTAGATTCTAGAACACTGTCTTTGACCCTTAGTGGGTATACTGCTCCAAGTGAATTTAATTTCATTAAATGTTAATGTATGATATTTTAAATAGAAACAATATTAAACCGTGGTTATTCCACAGAATGTCCATTCTGTTCTACAAAAGTAATGCCTTTCAACTTGAGCCTGATTGGAATTGGCAATCAAAATCTCTCCAATAGCACCCCTTACATACCATACAAACCAAAGCCTGTTGCAATAGCAGACAGTAAAGTCGCTTTGGATGGAATTACAAACAGCAATTGGAGTGGTCTGTGGATGGAGTAGAATGCTAGACAGATGCTAGACTGAATCTACACTAGGAATTTCATCTTCTGTAATAACATCAGAAGAGGTGTATATATATTTATTTTTCTTCAAGATGATGTGATGTTAACAGTATTGGCTACACTAAAAATCAGAATGCCTGCATTGTAGAATTATTTTCACCACAATTTTTTTCAAGCTTCAATTTGCAATATTCTGTTAGGTGGTGTGAAAGAATTCATCTAAGTAAAACCAGTTAACACATTTGATGTGAAGAGCCTAAGAGGATCCTTATCTTGTTGAAGAAAAACTTGTCTCAGGTCTTTTTTGTGAAAAAGAACAGAAATAAACTGTGTTCCTGGGCAACGAGTCTTCTCAATGAAAGAATTTCTATTGCTTATGAATTTATGTGAGCTTTTGCTGAAAACATTCTGCCTGCTGCATTTTCCTGTACTCACTGTGCTGTCAGTAAGCTGCTGTGTTATAAAGTGCTTTGGGACATTCTGTCCATAAAGAGGTACAATACAGAACTAAATTCTGTTTTATTTGATTCCCTGAAATGGTGCAATTCATTTTTAGTAAATACCGTTGCCAAAGTGATCTGAAATCATTCTGTTTAAGCGTCTGACAGTGTCAATACAACACTCTTCTGAATATCTAATTTGAATACCCAAAGGAAATAATAGGAGATTATATTGGTAGAGATGGTCAGAAAACTTGATGTTTTTTGGGGTGAAGGGTATTCACTGCTCCTTGGAAATTTCAGGATTTTCTGTTCTTTCTCCCCAGTTCTCTCAGTGAATTATTTTTCTTAGCAAGTTCTGCTATGCAAA